>NC_137338.1:75251799-75983466 GCF_965287045.1 Carcharhinus amblyrhynchos
TCCCCTGGCAAATCCATACTTGGAGGTTTCTAGAAACTTGGCCCATTTGTAGGCCAGGTGACAGCCATTTAAAACACAATAAAACACAAAAAGTCATAGTGTCATAAAAAAAGCTGAAAAGTTTGGCACTACAATCTTTTCACACAGTTTTTTGGGTGGGGGGAGACTGGGAGACCTCCTCCCAGTATTTCCCCCACCCCCTCTGATCATAGGTCTTCTGCTGAATGCATCTCTCCTGAGAGATCCATTCTACCTTAATGCATCTCTCCTATATCTCTCCTTTAGTGGTGGTAAAGAACTTGTTGAATTTGTGAGAAAAGAATTACAACTCTATCTAGAACTCAACATAACACCGGATACTACAGCCTGATCCTATGAGGCTGTCAAAGGTGTATTTAAGAGGTTCGCAACATCTCGTTTTCTTGTACACAAAAGAAGAAAAATGAATTAAAACGGATTGAATTAGAACAGGAAATACAACACTTGGAACAGCAACTCTAAAAGCAGCACTCATCCACTTTGGCCACCCTCATAAAGGCTCGCAGAGCTTTAGATACCAAAAGAGAACATGCTGGAAAATTTCAGCAGGTCTGGCAGCATCTGTAAGGAGAGAAAAGGGCTGACGTTTCGAGTCCAGGTGATCCTTTGTTCAGACAAAGTGTGTTTCCGATTTGCAAACTGGAGATATTATGAACTTGGGAACACGGAAAGCTTTTGGTCAGCATTTCAATTTGGAAAACAGAAATCATGTAATATTGCTCCAAAACTGAAGTTACAGACACCCCATCACTTCTTGTCCAAATCAGAGCAAATCACATCTGCTTTTGCTGATTTCTAAAGGAAATCATACAAGGATTCTGATACCTATAGGGATGTAGGAAAATTAATGACTTTCTACAGGACAAGGTTATCAGAAAATAGCACTAAGGAATTAGACAAACCTATCACTGATTTGGAAATTGATGAAGCAATTGATGCACTTAAAAATAATTTTTAAAATGTCCCGATTTTTACAAAAGTACTTACACCTTTACATCAACAGGTTTATCATCATTCGCAAGAAACTGGATTAATGGCTCCTGCATGGAGAAATGCAGGTCATTCCTGTAGAGGGTAGGGACCCAACAAAGTGTGGGTCATATCACCCCATATCGTTAGAGTCATACTTCATAGAGGTTTACAGCATAGAAACAGCCCTTCAGCCCAAGGGATGTCCACTGGCAAATCCGTGCTTGGAGATTTCTAGAAACCTGGCCAATTTATAGACCAGGTGAAGCCATTTAAAAACACAATAGGCACAATCTTCCTAAAAAAGTCATAGCGTCATAAAAAATCTGAAAAGTTTGGCACTACAATATTCCCACGCTGTTAGTTTTACTTACTATTACTTACGGGGCGAAAAACTGCAGCAGGCGACGGTGCAGAGGGACCTCGGGGTCCTTGTGCATGAGTCGCAAAAACCCAGCCTGCAGGTGCAGCAGGTGGTCAGGAAGGCTAATGGGATGCTGGCCTTCATAGCGAGGGGGATTGAATATAAAAGTAGGGAGGTCTTGCTGCGGCTGTATAGGGCATTGGTGAGGCCGCAGCTGGAGTACTGTGTGCAGTTTTGGTCGCCGTACTTACGCAAGGATATTTTGGCCTTGGAGGGAGTGCAGAGGAGGTTTACTAGGCTGATACCGGAGTTGAGGGGATTGAGCTATGAGGAGAGGCTGAATAAACTAGGCTTGTACTCGTTAGAGTTTAGAAGAATGAGGGGAGATCTCATTGAGACGTATAAGATGATGAATGGGATGGATAGGATAGAGGTGGAGAGACTCTTCCCGCTCAGAAAGGACAGTAGGACTAGGGGGCACAGCCTCAAGATAAAGGGGGGGCGGTTTAGAACGGAGTTGAGGAGGAACTTCTTCACTCAAAGGGTGGTGAATCTCTGGAATTCTCTGCCCGTTGAGGTGGTGGAGGCTGCCTCGCTAAATATTTTTAAGACGCGGGTTGATGGGTTTTTGATAAGCGAGGGGATTAAGGGTTATGGGGAGAGGGCGGGAATGTGGAACTGAGACACGACAGATCAGCCATGATCTTACTGAATGGCGGGGCAGGCTCGAAGGGCTGGATGGCCTACTCCTGCTCCTATTTCTTGTGTTCTTATGTTTTTGTTTGTGTGTGTGTGTGTGTGGCGGGGGGGGGAGAAGCTTGTGGAGACCTCCTCCCAGCAATCCCCCCGCCCCCCTCTGATCATGGGTCTTTTGCTGTGTCTTGGAATCAGGAGCAAAAACTTACCTGAATACATCTCTCCTTAGTGGTAAAGAACTTGTTGAATCCATGCCATCCTTTTTTTAATGCCCCAATTGCCTGCATTTGGCCTGTATCCGCTATACCCATCTTACCATGTGTCTGTCTAAACGACTTTTAAAAGACAAAATTGTACCTGCCTCTACTACTACCTCTGGCAGCTTGTTCCAGACACTCACCACCCTCTGGGTGAAAAATCGTGTCTTTCCCCTCTCAACTTAAACCTGCCCTGCGTTTGGAAAAAGATATTGACTAACTGATCTATGCACCTCATTATTTTACAGAGCGCTATATGATCTCCCTCAGCCTCCTATGCTCCAGAGGAAAAAGTTCCAGTCAATCCAGCCTCTCCTTATAACTCAAACCATCAAGTCCCGGTAGCATCCTAGTAAATACTTTCTGCACTCTTTCTAGTTTAATAATATCGTTTCATAAGAAATAGGAGCAGGAGCAGGCCATCTAGCCCTTCGAGCCTGCCCCGCCATTTAATAAGATTATGGCTGATCAGAAGTGGATCAGTTCCACTTTCCCACTTTCTCCCCATAACCCTCAATTCCCCTGTCTATCAGAAATCTATCTGCCCGTGACTTAAATATATTCAGCAAGGTAGCCTCCACCACTTCAATGGGCAGAGAATTCCAGAGATTCACCACCCTTTGAGTGAAGAAGTTCCTCCTCAACTCTGTTCTAAACTGGCCCCCCCCCCCAACTTTATTTTGAGGCTGTGCCCTCTAGTTCTGCTATCCTTTCTAAGTGGGAAGAATCTCTCTACGTCTACCCTATCTAGCCCCCTCATTATCTTGTAAGTCTCTATAAGTTCCCCTCCTCAGCGTTCTAAACTCTAACGAGTACAGACCCAGTCTATTCAATCTCACTTCATAAGCTAACCCCCTCATCTCCAGTATCAGCCTGGTGAACCTCCTCTGCACTCCCTCCAAGGCCAAAATATCCTTGCGTAAGTACGGCGACCAAAACTGCACACAGTACTCCAGCTAGGGCCTCACCAGTACCCTGTACAGTTGCAGCAAGACCTCCCTGCTTTTATATTCTATCCCCCTCGCTAGAAAGGCCAACATTCCATTTGCCTTCTTGATCACCTGCTGCACCTGCAGACTGAGTTTTTGTGATTCGTGCACAAGGACCCCCAGGTCTCTCTGCACTCTGCACTGTAGCATGCTATATATGCATCTATAATAGGGTGACCAGAACTGTACGCAGTATTCCAGTGTGGCCTCACCAGTGTCTTGAACAACTTCAAAAAGATGTCCCAACTCCGTATTCAGTTTTCTGACCAATGAAACCAAGCATGCTGAATGCCTTCACAATGTGGTCCAACTGTGACTCCACTTTCAAGGAGCCATGAGCCTGTACCCCTAGATCTGTTTGTTTGGTAATCCTCTCCAATGCCCTTCCATTAATTGAATAAATCCTGCCCTGGTTCAATCTATCAAAATGCATCACCTTGCATTTATCGAAACTAAACTCCATCTGCCATTCGTCAGCCCACTGGTCCAATTGATCAAGATCCATTGCAATTCGAGATAACTTCCTCACTGTCCACTGTGCCACCAATCTTGGTGTCATCTGCAAACTCAGTAACCATACCTCTTATGTTCTCATCCAAATTATTAATGTAAATGATAGATAACAGTGGACACAGCACTGATCCCTGAGGCACACCGCTGGTCAAAGGCTCCAGTTTGAAAAACAACTCTCTACAACTACCCTCTGGCTTCTGTCATCAAGCCAATTTTCTATCTATTTAGCTTCCTCACCCTGGATCCCGTGAGATTTAACCTTATGCAACAACCTACCATACGGTACCTTGTCAAAGGCCTCGCTAAAGTCCATGTAGACAACATCAACTGCACTGCCCTCATCTACCTTCTTGGTTATCCCTTCAAAAAAAACTGAATCAAATTTGTGAAGAAATGATTTTCCGCTCACAAAGTCATGCTGACTGTCTCTAATCAGTCCTTATGTCTTTAAATGCCTGTAAATCCTGTCTCTCAAAATACCTTCCAACAACTTGCCAACCAAAGATGTGAGGCTCATCAGACTGTAGTTCCCAGGCTTTTTCCTGCAACCCTTTTTAAACAAAGGCATAACGTTTGCCATCCTCCAATCTTCAGGCACCTCTCCTGAGATTATCAATGATTCAAATATCTCTGCTAGGGGACCTGCAATTTTGTCTCTAACCTCCCACAATGTCCTGGGATACACTTCATCAGGTCCTGGGGATTTATCTACCTCGGTGCACTTCAAGACTTCCAGCACCTCTTTCTCCGTAATATGTGCATTCCTCAAGACATCACTGTTTATTTCCCCAGTTCCCTAACATCCATGCTTTCTTCAACAGTAGATACTGATGAGGAATATTCATTTTAAGATCTCACCCATCTCTTGTGGATCCGCACATAGATGACCTTGTTGATCCTTAAGAGGCTTAAGGATCACTTAATTGTGATCGGAAAGTTCTAACATCAATACTGACTCATAGAATAAATAGACTAATAACTGCGATTATACACCCAGACTAAACTGGATTTATAATGGGGCATAACTCTGGAGAGAATCTCTGTGGGCTCCTTTATTATCATGTCACATCCCCAAAGTAGTGGAGTAGAAGCATTGATCTTATCTTTAGATGCTGAAAAGGCGTTTGACTGCCTGTCATGGGTGTAACTAGTTCGGACTTCATCCACCTGGGGGTTTGGACCCAGATTATTTATTCATGTCCATGGGCCTCTGTTAGAATGAATGGTCATATATCTGAAGCCTTTGAGCTAGAGAAGGAAACAAGGTAAAGCTATCCTCTGTCCTCCTTCTCTGCCATAAGTATAGAGCCCTTAGCACAAATGGTGAGGGACACAAAAGGTGTTATTAGCTGGAGAAGAGCACAAATGTCATTATATGCTGATGTTGTCCTGCTATAGTTAACAGATTATTCAGTGTCAATATTTTATTTGATAGAGTATTATAAAGTTTGGTTATTATTCAGGGTGCAAAGTTGACATTGATAAAATTGAAGCGAAGGAAATAAGTGGACAAATACCCAACCATATTAAGACACAAAGTGCCTTTTAATGGCACAGTCGGGGCATTAAATATCTTGGTATTCTCGTCTTAGTATCAAATGATAGAATAGATGGAGCAAATTACGCCAGTATCATTAACTACATCAAGAGTGATCGCGATCAGTGGCTGTCCCTATCCCTCTTTCTCTCTCTCTGTTAGGGCAGATTGAAGTATTTGGGATGAATTCCTTTCCAGGTTGTTGTACATGTTCCAGATGCTACCTATTCAAATTCCAAAATCTACATTCAATATTCTGGATCTCCTATTTCATATGGCAAGGAAAATGACCCAGGGTTCAATTTAAAACATTGCCGTTTACTAAGTCAGGAGGAGGATTCACATTCCCAAATTTTAAATTCTAGTTTTTGGGCAGCTCGATTAAAATCTATGACAGCTTGGTTAAGGGAAAGAGTAGAACTGGAATGGCTGAACCTGGAGAAACTGACATGCCAACTCTCATTAACAGCACTGCCAATTACAGGTAATAGCACAAGGGATTGCAGAATGACTGAATGGACAAGATTGACTTTCAGCATTTGGAAAGAAATTCAGAAATCCATTTGATTTACCCAGCCCAATCTTGGCTGTAACCACTATTGGGTCTGTAATGACATTTTGTACCCTCCGTGCACGATGAGGACTTTAAGAAATGGTCTGAATATGGTCTCACCTTCCTTCATCAGCTGTTTCAGCTCTAAAATTATTTGCGCAGAATAGAGCGGATTTGGCCTTTAGAATACTTTTTTTTACATAATTGCAGATAATGCACTTTCTTTTAAAACACGAATGAAGCTGTTCTTGAGTCAGTTGGTATGAAACCTCAGACTTTTGTATCTTTTTTCCGACGGAAGAAGGTGGAAGAGAGAATGTGTGGGGTCCTTAATTATGCTGGCTGCTTTGCTGAGGCAGTGGGAAGTGTGGACAGAGGCAATGGATGGTAGGCTTGTTTGCGTGATGGATTGGGCTACTTTCACGATCTTTTGTAGTCTCTTGTGGTCTTGGGCAGAGCAAGAGCCATACCAAGCTGTGATACAACCAGAAAGAATGCTTCCTATGATGCATCAGTAAAAGTTGGAGAGAGTCATAGCTGACATGCCAAAGTTCCTTAGTCTTCTGAGAAAGTAGAGGCATTGGTGGGCTTTCTTAACTATAGTGTCAGCTTATGGGGAGCAGGACAGGTTGTTGGTGATCTGGACACCTAAAAATGTGCAGCTCTCGACCCTTTCTACCTCGTCCCCGTTGATGAAGACGGGCATGTTCTCCTTTATGCTTCCTGAAACCAATACCAATCTCCTTCGTTTTGTTGAGGGAGAGGTTATTGTTACCACACCAGTTCACCAGATTCTCTATCTCATTCCTGTTCTGTCTCGTCACTGTCTGAGATCCGAGCCACTACAGTGGTGTCGTCAACAAGCTTGAAAATCGAATTGGAGGGGAATTTGGCCGCGCAGTCATAGGTGTGTAAGCAGTACAGTAGGGGGCTGAGAACACAGCCTTGTGGGGCACCGGTGTTGAGGATTATCATGGAGGAGGTGTTGTTGCCTATCCTTACTGGTCTGAGATTTAGGAAGTTCAGGATCCAGTTACAGAGGGAGGTACCGAGGCCCAGGCCATGGAGTTTGGTGATGAGTTTCGTGGGAATAATAGCGTTGAAGGCTGAGCTGTAGTCAATAAATAGGAGTCTGACATAGGTGTCCTTGTTATGTAAGTGTTCCAGGGTTGAATGCAGGGCCAGGGAAATGGCGTCTATTGTGGACCTATTGTGGCAGTAAGCAAACTGTAGTGGATCCAGGTGGTCCAGGAGGCTGGAATTGATTTGTGACCAGCTATCATTATCAAATTCTTGTTTATCGATTATTTCAACACTTCTCTACGTGTAGCTTGATTCTCTATTAAAATGCCCCTTGTAACATTGTTTCTTTCATATTCCTGTCAACAGCACTGATGATTTTAATGTAATGAACAATTCTAACCCTGTTAACCATTTTAATCTTTTATATCTGTATGCTGTGAGAAAGAAAAAACAATTGGAAAAGAGCGCATCTTAAATAGTGTGTGCAGTTTTGGTGTCTCTGTTTAAGCAAAAATGTCCAAATATGTGTGGATTAGGTTGATTGGCCATGCTAAATTGACCTAGTGTCAGGGTAAATATGTGGCGTTATGGGAATAGGGCCTGGGTGGGATTGTGGTCAGTGCAGACTCGATGGGCCAAATGGCCACCTCCTGCACTGTAGGGATTCTATGAGTCTATGTCAATGCACTGGAGGTAGTTCAGACGAGGTTTACTAAATTGATACCAGAAATGAGTGGTTGCCTTAAGGAAAGATTGGAAAGACTGGAAAGATTGGGCTTGTTTCCATTGGAATGTAGAAGAATGAGGGACTTGATTGAATGGCATAAGATCCTGAACAGGTTTGACAAGGTGGATGTGGAAAGGAAGTTTTCTTTTGTGCGAGAACCCAGTACGCCATATTAAAATTAGTTGTTACCCTTTTCAGGACAGAGATGGGGGTGGTGCAATCTCAGAATTATGCTTGAGAAGGGGGTGGATTTTGGGGATGAGGGGCGCTGTTGGTGATTGAATATTTTTCAGTTTGTGATAGCTAGACTCTCATTTTGTCAGGAAATCAAAGGTCATCAGGGGTAGATGGGAATGTGGAATTCGAAATCCAGACAGATGAGCCATGAATGGCAGAGCAAACTCAAATGATCAAATGGCCTCCTGCTCTTATTTTGTATGTTCATCTGAGGTAGAGGGTTACCAATCAAACAGGCTGATTTTTCCTGGGCAGGGGGGCATTCAGCTTCTTGAGTGTTGTTGGACTGCAGCCATCTAGGCATGGGGAATATTCCATCACCTTCCTGATTTTTGCCTTGTAGATAGCTGGACAGACTTTGGGGAGTCAGGAGGTGAGTTACTTTCTGCAGAATTTCCAGCCTCTGATTTGTTCTTGTAGCCACAATATTTATATGGTTTGTCTAATTCAGTTTCTGATCAGTGGTAACTCTGAGGATGTTGAAAATGGCCAGATCTTTTTTGGGTGTTGTTGATTGAAGGATAAATTCCCAGAGCATTAAGAAAATGCCATTGTCTATTACATTCGCCTGAGAGGGAGATGAGATTTATTTCTACCAAAAGATGGCACTTCTGACAGAGCAAGTTAGCCTTTGCACTTTGTTAAGGTTCCAGTCATGATAATGTGCTCACGTCCCTCGAGTGAGACTTGATTCCATGATTTTCTGCTTCAGTGTGAGGTTTGATTTGATTTGATTTATTGTCACAGTAGCATACAGTGAAAAGAATTTTCTTATGCAGTACACAGACAAAGCATACCGTTGATAGAGAAGGAAATGAGAGAGTGCAGAATGTAGTGTTACAGTCATAGCTAGGGTGTAGAGAAAGATCAACTTAATGCAAGGTAGGTCCATTCAAAAGTCTGACGGGAGCAGGGAAGAAGCTGTTCTTGAGTCAGTTGCTATGTGACCTCAGAACGTTGTATCTTTTTCCCTAAGGAAGAAGGTGGGAGAGAGAATGTCTGGGTTGTGCGGGGTCCTTAATTATGCTGGCAGCGGGAAGTGTAGACAGAGTCAGTGGATGGGAGGCTGGTTTGTGTGATGGATCGCTGAATCAAGGTTGTCAGCCTGTTGGATGTTAAAACTGCCACTGGTTTGAAAGAGTTTTTCTTTCATGTTTGACTTTCTATCATTCTCAGAGGTAAGTAGCATTTTAGTGATTTTTGCAATTCTCCCATGACATGTTAAGGATTCTCAAAATCATCTTTGTCTGACTTTATTAGGTGCATTGGCAACACTCAGTTCTCCTTCAGTGTACCCAAATAGGCACCAGAGTGTGGCGACTGAGAGATTTTCACAGTAACTTCATTGCCATGTTAATGAAACTTACTTGTGACACTAAAAAATAAACTTTAAAAAAACTTTTATTTTTAATTATTCTCTTTCTCTTTGTGAAGCAGAATGGTCACCGTCCTTGTTCAGTGGAAGGACTCATCAAGATGGTCAAATTGAAGCTCAGTTGGTTGCGGTGCATTGGAGTATTGTTGAGGTGTGTTGGCACGTAATTGAGAAACAAAATCAGGGAGATAAAGGATGCCTTCATATATCACTATGTCAGTGATTGACAATGTAGTGTCTATAACATCCATGGTGAACTCAACAAATAGGACGATCTGACAAAAACAAGGGTAGAACAAAGGTTCGAGTTGTGGCTTTTGTTGAAGTATTTCATGTCAAACACCTCTTCATAAATTGAATCCAGGTATCTGATATTTCAATTCAAATGATAGTTGTATTGTTCCTAATTGTAGCACGTGGAAGTGTTTGTGAAGCAAGTGATTCATCTGCATGTCACCTGACACCTTTAGGCCCAAAGGGACATGATTCTGCAATACCTGCTGTAATGCAAAGGGAAAGAGCAGATTGATATTTCAAATATGGACCCCTTACCAGAAATGGAAACTGGGACTAATGAAGATCAGTGGCGGTGAGGGAGAAAATGCTAAGAGCTCAGTAATACTGGCTATTGCCACAGAGAGGCAGTTGATGGGATATTTGATCTGCAAACAAAAGTTAAATGACAGTCAACTGGCTAAACAGCATAATCTCTGCCTCACCATCAGCAATCACATGGGAGACCGACCAATACTTTGTTTTTCATTCTCGGACTGTGGTCAAAATCCGGCAGAGTAGTACAAGAACCATAGAATCCCCACAGTGTAGAAGATGACCGTTTGGCCCATTGAATCTGTACCAACCACAATCCAACCCAGGCCCTATTCCCATAACCTCACATAGTTACGCTGCTAATCCCCTTGATACTAGGGTCAATTTATCATAGCCAATCAACCTAACCTGCACATCTTTGGAGCGTGGGAGGAAACTGGAGCACTCTGAGGAAACCCATGCAGACAAAGAAAGAACGTGCAGACTCCGCACAGACAGTGGCCCAGCTGGGAATCAAACCCAGGTCCCTGGCACTATGAAGCAGCAATGCTAACCACTGTTCTACCTTGCACATTCATTCATACCTTAAGAGCTTTAAAGCACAGTCACATATTAGGAGACTAAGTTGGATTTGTACATCAATGTGACAGCTTCATGATCACTTTTACTGATAACTGTTTTATTTCCAAGCTTTTTTAAAAGAAGTAAAATTTGGAAACTGCCAGAGCGGGATTTAAACTCGTACTCTCAGAATTACTAGTCCGTTAACCTAACCACCACACTATCATACTCAATATTATATGTAGAAAATTAAAAATGCAACCCATTGACTTCGGCAGGACCAGAAGATCCTACTGGGGTGCGAAGTTGGAATATCCTGGCTTTTGTCTTTTCCACGCCAATTGCCAAGGAATCAACAGTCAGGGTTCAGTCACACTGTGTCCAGTGCTGAATGATTCCTCGGTTTGGAACTGAGAATCGGAATTTCTATTTTAACCAGAAATGACTCACTAACCACGTTATAAGCAATACATCTGTCTGTTGAGCTGAAGGCTTGAACATAGGATTAGGAGTCGGCTTCTCAGACATAGATCTGTTCTGCCGTTCAGTTCAACCAGGGCTGATCTGTATCTCCTCCAGGTCCATTGGTCATCTTACCAAATAAAAATCTACCTCATTAAAAATTTTTAACTGATCTGTCTTCAACAGCTTTTAAGGGGAGGGGTTTTCTGGTTTCCACTAACCTTTTGTGTGAAGAGGCTTTTCCTGAAATGATTGACTTACTCACCTGGCCTCCTGAATTGAGCCGACATGAACTTCACACATTCCAGAAGCCCCGGTGCCTAACAAAATGTTCTGTGGATCATGCAAAATTTGAATCTGCCAAAAACTGCCTTAATACAGTGGACCTGCTACCACCAATGTTTCAGACTAGTTGCTTCCTATGACTTGAGTGTTTTATCAGTTGCATAAAACTGAGATTGTTCTGACTGTGCTCATTTGAGTCAATGTTGAATCATAAAATTTTGCAGCACAGAAGGAAGCCATTTGAGCCATGCTGCCTATGTAGTCTCTTTTAAAAGAATCATCCAATTAGTCCCACTTCCTGCTTTTTCCCTATAGCCCAAAAATGTCTATCTTTCAAATATATATCCAATTTCCTTTCAAGTTACAATTTGAATCTGTTTTGACCATGGTTCCAGACAATGCATTGTTGATCAGAACAATTTGATATTTGATTTATTATTTCACATGTATTAGCATAAGTGAAAAGTATTGTTTCTTGCACGCTATACAGACAAAACATACTGTTCATAGAGAAGGGCACGAGAAAGTGCAGCATGTGGTATTACAGTCACAGCTAGGGTATAAAGAAAGATCAACTTAATGCAAGCTAAGTCCAATCAGAAGTCTGATGGCTGCAGCAGCGAAGAAGCCGTTCTTGAATTGGGACGTGACCTCAGACTTTTGTATTTTTTTCCCCCGATGGAAGAAGGTGGAAGAGAGAATGTCAGGGGTGCGTGGGGTCCTTAATTATGCTGGCTGCTTTGCTGAGGCAGCAGGAAGGATAGACAGAGTCAGTGGATGGGAGGCTGGTTTGAGTGATGGATCGGGCTACATTCACAACCTTTTGTAGTTCCGTGCTGTCTTGGGCAGAACAGGAGCCATACCAAGCTGTGTCACAACCAGAAAGAATGCTTTTTATGGTGCATCAGTAAAAGTTGGAGTCATAGCTGACGTGTCTTCCGAGAAAGGAGAGGCATTTGTGGGCTTTCTTAACTGTAGTGTGAGCATGGGGAGACCAGGACAGGTTATTGGTGATCTGGACATCTAAAAACTTGAAGCTCTTGACCTTTAAAATGTAGAATATATTCTTCCCTCTGGGTCTCCTCTCGAATATATACCAGCCATTAATTAAGTAGATTCTATGAAAATGTCAGTATAGTGTAAGAAAATTTTGTTTTCAGGTAATACTGTTTGTTTATATATTTTTCTACTCATTTAAAGCAACACTTTTTCTTCTAGCCTGTTAGTACCAAGAATTCACATCCTGATCCACCTCCCATTTCAGGTACAATCATTTTATTTTGTATTTCATTTACTGAGCTGAAATGCAAGCAGCAAACCCAAAAATAGCACTGTCATGGCAATTATTCATTCAGTTACAAACAGTATGGCAGATTCCTTGTCCTATTAGATTACATGGCCAATCAGTCCAGTTAGTCCACTCTGTTTATACCCAGCACAAATCTCCCATTCCATTTCATCATCTTGCCCTTTCAGCATATCTTTCTATTTCTTTCTTCTTACATATTTGTCCAGTTTCCTTTTGAAAGCATTTATGCTATTTTCCTCAACCATTTCCTGTGGTAGTGAATTACTCATTCCAACCAGTGTCTGAGCAAATAAATGTTCCCTGAATTCCCTATTGGATTTATCAGTAACCATATTGTAATTCTGACCCTTAGTTTTGGATTTTGCCATAAGCAGAACCATCTGTTCCACATCTGCTTCATCTAACTTATTTTTGGCGTTAAGTCCTCGGCTAGTTCACCTCAATATCTATCTAAAGATAAAATGCTATCAATCCAGTATTTCCCAATAGTTGGAATCTCACTTGTTCAGATACTATCCTTGTAAATCCTTTTTACAATTCCTCCAGAGCTTCTGAGTTCTTTCTATCGTATACACACCAGAATGTTGCATGATGTTTGAAGAATAGTTTGATCAGGGTTAAAATTCAAGTTTTACAATTATTAAAATAAAATTTTAACATAACTTCACTACTTTTGAATTTTATACCCTGGGTATCAGTCCCAATTTCTGTTAGAATTTTTAATTGCTTTGCTGACCTCTGATGCTGTTCTTAAACTCAGAATACAGGCGAGAATAAAATTATTTTGCTTTTCTACTGCATTCAGTTTGTTGTTTTTTAAGATACTTGGCAAGGAAAGATCAAAAGTATCAGATCACAATGAACGTCAAGGTTCATTTAGCCATCAGACTGAAAGTTGCATTCTTCCTGAGTGCTAGCTCTATTGGCCTGGTGTTTTATCTTCTTTCAATTTTATCAATTATTTTCTCCTTTCCTATTCTGTCTGCATTAATCATCTTCTTATGCTATCCACGAGCTAAATGCTTATTTTGTTAACATTGAGTAAAATATAATAATTCAGTATCTGCCATTAATGTCATTTATCTTGCACATCCTTTGGTTCCCCACCCCTTGTTTAATTTTTCTTTTATTATTTGTGTCTATGGAAATATGGTGAGAGCAGGTAAAGGGGCTTCAAAGAAAGAGTGGGAGGAAAGTTCAGATAGAGGGAGATTTAGAGCTCCAAAGATAAAAGTTTGAGGCAATAGAAAAGTATATTGATGTGGGTAAAACAAGCTGAAAGGGACAAAGACTTTAACAACAGTATTACAGAGCAAGGTCCATGCAGAAAATAATGATTTATTAAAAAAATGAAGTCACTTTTTCTGAATGCAGAGAGCATAAGATGGTATAAATGGAGATAAATGGTTTTGACCTGATTGCCATTACAGAGACATGATAAGATAATCAAGGTTTGGAAATAGATATTTCAGGATACATAACATTTTGAAAGGACAAGCAAAATGGAAAAAAGCAGTAGCACAGCCAATAAAGGACAGCATAAGGGCATTAGTGTAAAGGAGTAGTGACTCAGAAAATCAGGAAGTAGAATTAGTATGGGTGGAAATTATGAACAGCATGCATCAGAAAATGCTTACTGTAGGTGTATCATTGGACAGAGCATTAAGTAATATGTTATTGGGGCTTGTAACAGAGACAATGTGATAGTTGTGGGGGACTTTAATCTTCATATAAACTGGAATAACCACATTTACAAAGGCAGTCCTGGAAGATGAGTTTATACAATGCTTTGATGGAAGTTGTGGGGGTGGAGGGGGTTGCGGGATGTGGGCAGCATGGTTGTTAACACTGCTGCCTCACAGCACCAGGGTCCGGATTCAATTCCGACTTCGGGTCACTGTCTGTGTGGAGTTTGCATGTTTTCCCTGTGTCTGTGTGGGTTTCCTCCCACAATCCAAAGATGTGTGGGTTAGGTTGATTGGCCATGATAAATTGACCCTAGTGTCAGGGGATTAGCAGGGTAAATATGGGGGTTTACCGGAATAGGGACTGGATGGGATTATGGTTGATGCAGAGTCAGTGTGCCGAATGGCCACCTCCTGCACTGTAGGGATGCTATCATTCTAAGTTTCCTGGAGCAATATGTTGTAAAATAAATGAGGGATAAAGCTATTTGAGATATTTTATTGTTCAATCAGGCAGGGTTAATTAGTAATATTATAGTGAAAGATTCATTGGGAAATAGTGATCATAATACTATTAAATTCCACAATACGTTTGAAAACAACATGCTCCAATCATGGACCAGAATCTTACACAAACCCAACTGCAAAGATATGAGGGGAAAGCTGAGGGGTTGTTTGAAAAAATAAGCATGTGGCGGTAATAAACAGTGGGAAACCTTTGAAGAAGTAGTTCAAAATGTTAAATATTTGATTCCAGACCCACAACAATGTATTGACTCTTAACTGTCCTCTGAAGTGGCTTAGGAAGCCATTCAGTTCAAGGACAATTAGTGATGGGTAGTAAATGCTGGCCCAGCCAGCTATGCCCACATCCCATGAACAAACATTGAAAAAATCCATTAGCTATGAAAGACATGTCAAGAAAATTATCAGATGAAATCAAGAAGGAACTATCTAAGCAGCTGTCCCTTCCTTTTAATTTTTAGGGTCTGTTATGGTCAATATGGTGGTGTCCAGAGTGGTTTATTCATCATGTTAGAAAAATAATTGATGAGCACAGGTCTCATAAGTAAAATAACTTCTGATTTGTTGTGCAAGATCAAAAGAATGAATCATTGCACATTTAAGAGTCTCACACAGATTGATATTTATTTTACAGATGAAAATGAGCCAAATGATGGGAACTGCAGTGATACGAGCACAAATGTAGACCAAGTATGTTTGATAAAGTTAAATTTGGCATTGGGTTTCTAGTTGATCTAATGTGTGCTGCTATAGAACAAGCTATATTACATTGTTTATAATTATTTAAATATAAATCTGCAATGAAATATAGCTTAATTAAACCGCATGCTAATAGATACCTGGATGATTAGATGATATAAATGTGGCTGTGGTTTTCAATTCTAAAGTAAAATTTATTCCATCACATTTCATATACGCCAAGCTAAGCATGGTTTAGGCATATATAATTGCTTTATTTAAGGCCTCTTGTCACTGTGAATCTTCCTTGGTATGAGAAATAACAGCATGGAAACAGGAAATTTGGCCCAACTAGTCTATGGTGGTGTTAATAATTCACATGAACTTTCTGCCAATCAATTTATTTAATTTATATCAGAGTACTCATCTATACCTTTCCCCTCATTATTTAGCTAGCTGGCCCTTAAATGCATCTATATTATTCCCCCTTGTATAGGGGGTTCCACATTCTAACAATTTTCTGATCAAGAACTTCCTACTGACTTCCTTATTGGACTTTTTAGTGACAGTCTTTTATTTAAGATCTCTGGTTTTGGATTCTTCCACAAACAGAAACGTCCAATCCACGGGCATGTGTGGATTTTTCTGAAAAGAATCAACATTGCTAATAAGCTTTAAGTATATTCACTGATGATGGGTGATTTTTGGTCTAGAAGTGAAAACTCATCCAATAAATTTTCAAAAAGCAGCAGAGGCTCTTTGGAATTGCTTTTCTCCTTGACTGTTACTGGTCTAAGCAACAACTGGAATAGGTTCATTCCCTTCAGACAAAAGCAGCCCTCAGTTTTGAGTTCTAACCAGGACTCCCGAGTTTATGTATTTATCTACTCCTATCGCTATAACGAAGTGGATTTACCCATTTACCTATTTCTGACAAAGTGTGAACATTTTCTATCAAAAGTTATTACAATATTTGTAGAAAACAATGTTTTTTTTAAAATAATTGAATTTCCAATAAATACATGAAAGGCTGACATAAGATATATGTTTTTAAGATTTTTACTATAATAAAAGACTGAAAGCACTTTTGATTAAAACACATCTTTCGAGGCAACCCCTTTTATCTTAATTGAAAGTGCATTTCACGGATATAATTAGACTAGTCTTTAAGTGGACATTAATTTCTCCCAAAACCAATCCAAGGTGACTTTTAGTTGCCAAGGATTTTTTCGTCCTCTGTTCCTCTTTTGGCCTGGGAACCCTTAATCATAGAAATGTCTTTCAAAGTGAGCCATTCTCCTACTGGAGATTCTTCCTCCAGGACAAGCTAGGTGAAATTTCCAAGCTTGTTTAAACTCATGAATTCAGTCATTTCAATCAGAGCGTGAAAACTCATCTGCATTCCTACATAGTAAACAGCAACATCTTACTGCCTATAACAGTTTTCTGTCTTGGATCCTGGCAGAGTTTGTGTTTGTGTTTTTAGGTTGCAGTATGGGCCAAATCACCACCTTCTGCACTGTAACAATTTTGTGGATATCTTAAATCAGTTTCCTCTTGAAACTCATCTCCATGGCAATGTGAATCACATCGGCATTGTACCTAGGGAGAAATGCCAATTTGCTCTCAAGACCCCAACTCTCTTTTATATTGGAATTAAATGGACAGTTTTAAAGTACAGCTATTTACAAAACAACATTCACAACACTAGGATTTTGGAGACTCAGTCAATCCACTGTTAGCACACAGGCTCCATTGTCTCCCAAGTGTGAACAACATTCCTCTTTCCAGCAAAACAGCTTGGGCTTCTCTTTAATCTTTAACAGCCAACATCACTCAGACGACTTGTCATGCAGATGCAAGAACAGATCACATGACACCCCCCTTTATTTTACCCTGAATTAAAGACAGTTCCAAAACGTAAGAATTTTATAAAACTCGTGATTGTAAGTCAGTTTTTGACACCTTACATTTGTTTCAAAACATTTTCAAGTTTAAATTTCTTGGATTTAAAACATTCCTGCCTGAACCGTATTTTCTGACTTCAGCTTCTTTAGTGTCACCCTCCCACTTCCACTGACATCCAACTATTGCATTTGCATCCAGCTCTCTGAAAACCCCATATTTCTCTCCATCGCTCATGCATCCTTTATAGCTCTTCTTAAAACCACACTTTTGGCCAGTCTGCCAAATACTTCCTCCTCGTGTTCACATGCACCTGGGAAGTGGCTTTGGATGTTTTTGATGTTAATAGTGTTAAATAATGCAAGCTTTTTGCTTTTTTCATTAAGAAATTTGACATAGCAAACACAATCTAGTATGCCTAGAACTGAGGAAATTAACAGCTTTTCAGGTTGAAAAGGACAGAAAATGGAGTTAATAGCAATGCCATTCTGGGTTTGAAGGTTGTACAGTTTGCAACTAAAGTTTTTTCACATCTCTGATGAAGGGACATGTGCTTCCCAGCTTGTTGGGTTATATATGAGCACCGGGCAATATGTGGCATGTTCAGTCAGCTATTAGAAATACTAATCTTGTCTCAGAGGTAACAATATTGCATGGCAGAGGTCAGACACAACTTTGTAGGAAAAGGAAGGAAGATCAGTGAATGAGCTCTAGAGCCAGCCAAGTATCTATAAGAAAATGGGAATTGCTGAATGAAAAGACAAAAGTCTATCTAGTTTACCTTGCAACATCCTTATAGTTACATGATACAACAATAATGGAGTTATTAACTAATTATAGCAAATAGTCTTTTATCAAGTCTACAACAGAACCAAATATGTAAGAAGCCTCAGAACACCAGGTTAAAGTCCAACAGGTTTATTTGGAATTACACTGCCATGCTCTGAAAGCTCATGATTCCAAAAATAAACCTGTTAGACTTTAACCTGGTGTTCTGAGACTTTTTACTGTGCTCAACCCAGTCCAATGCTGACAACTCCACATCAGAACCAAATGTGGTGCATGGATAGGTGGAGAGTTCTGGGAACCACAGGTCCAAAGTTCCAACCGGACTATACTCACCACATATTTCACCTGATGCCTCAAATTACATTATTTTGAATACAGTATATAAGTAGCAAAATTGACAATGGCCCGGGAACCAAAAATCCACTTACTTAGGAATGCGTTTTTTTTCTAGCAAGAGGGAGTGGTCAGAGAGGTAGAAGTCCAGGAGGAGCCTGAAGACATACAGCAGGAAGTCCAAATGCAGATTGCAGAAGAGGCCGTAACCACATGCAGAGAACATCATGAACCATCAAGTAATAAAAAAAATTTCAATCTTCAAGAAATCTATTTGATTCTTAATTCCATGTTTCACATGAACCTCCTCCTACCATCTTCAAATTCTATAAGCATTATCTTCTTTTCTCCCTTGTGTTTAACTAGTTTTCCCTTTTGTCCAATGAGACACTGGTTGAATGCCATAAATACTTGGCTACCTTACCCTGTAACCTGGATCTGTTAAGTTCCTTGACATTTCTATCTGATTTCAAATGAAACTTAAATCGGCAGTTTTCTTTTGAAGAATTCTTAACTTCTATATGGATCAAGTTTGTCTTGGGTCACTAGCCAGAATACTCAAAAGATGCTTGTTCTTTGCTGAGTGACTCAACCTCTACTTCTCACCTTTCTCTGTCATTACCTTTCTGTGCCTTTTCTGACTTCCCCTATCCAAAACACTCATCTTAGTGTTAGAATCAAGTGCCAGAAGTAGGAATTAAGACTCTTGGTAAGAGAATGATTTGCAGGAAGCCAGATACATGAACTGAACTGTTCAAATATGTCATTTTTCTGTGCAGTTAACAAACAAATATGTTTGAACAGCAACAGGACAAGCAAAGACATTCTGGAAGAAATGCAAGGAAGCACAATGTGTGGAGAAGATCTTCATGAAAATCCAGAATAAACTGAATTCCATTCAGCAAAATATAATTAATGAAAAAGCAACAGAGAAAGGTATGTTAGCATTGAGTGTCTGGGCTGTAGTCAGATGTGAATGATTTTCTTCTATTGAATCCAAATAAATAAATTGATGTCTTTAAGCAAAAATAAAGTGAATTGTGCAAGAGGTTATTTAGTTTAATCAGATGACATCACGTTTCTGTAGCTTTGTACTATCGTATTAATTACTCCATATTAACAATGTGCCATAATAATTTTTCTGATCTGCTATAGCTTTGGCAGCCCTCTTGTGCATGGTGACTGGTACAGAACATTGCAGAGAAGTGCAAAACTCTGATCTCCCAATTCCATCACCATCACCATCTATGGGATTACTAAATTTGTTTTCAGTTTCTGGAACAACAGTTGCCTTCAAGTTCTGTTCTATTTCCAGATGACTGTTAATTCAATTCCTAAACCTCTCATCATTTCAAGCCATATTTATACACAGTAAATTAGCACCCATACCACAGAAGGACTCGCACTGTGGTGGGTGGGGGAGAGAACATAGAACATTACAGCGCAGTACAGGCCCTTTGGCCCTCCGTTGCACCGACCAGTGGAACGAATCTAATGACCCTCTAACCTAAACTATTCCAATGTTATCCATATGCCTATCCACTGACCATTTGAATGCCCTTAAAGTTGGCGAGTCCACAACTGTTGCAGGCATGGCATTCCACGCCCTTACTACTCTGAGTAAAGAACCTAACTCTGACATCCGTCCTATAATTATCACCCCTCAATTTAGAGCTATGTCCCCTCGTGTTAGCCATCACCATCCGAGGAAAAAGACTCTCACTGTCCACCCTATCTAATCCTGTGATCATCTTGTCTGCCTCAATTAGGTCACCTCTTAACCTTCTCTCTAACGGAAACAACTTCAAGTCCCTCAGCCTTTCCTCATAAGACCTTCCCACCATACCAGGCAACATCCTGGTAAACCTCCTCTGCACCCTTTCCAGTGCTTCCACATCTTTCTTATAATGTAACAACCAGAACTGTATGCACCAGAGTTTTGTACAGTTGTAACATGACCTCACGGCTCTGAAATTCAATCCCTCTACCAATAAAAGCTAACACACCGTACGCCGCCTTAACAACCTTATCAACCTGGGTGCCAACTTTCAGGGATCTATGCACATGTACACCGAGATCTCTCTGCTCGTCGACACTACCAAGAGTCCTTCCATTAGCTCTATATTCTGTACTCCTGTTACTCTTACCAAAGTGAATCACCTCACACTTTTCCGCATTAAACTCCATTTGCCACCTCTCAGCCCAGCTCTGCAGCTTATCTATGTCCCTCCGCAAACTGTAACATCTATACTCACTGTCTACAACTCCTCTGACTTTAGTGTCGTCTGCATATTTACTAACCCATCCTTCTACACCCTCATCTAGGTCATTTATAAAAATGACATACAGCAGTGACCCCAAAACAGATCCCTGCGGTACACCACTAGTAACTGAACTCCAGGCTGAATATTTCCCATCAACCACCACCCTCGGTCTTCTATCAGCTAGCCAATAGAAGGTGGGTGCCAATAGGGGTGGGCTACAGTCAATTGCACATTGTGCTAGTCAATGGTAGGGTCGACAACATTCATTAGTGTGTCACATCGGCATCTTACAGCACTGCATCGAGCATTGCTTCAGTAATTCTGAAAGGGTAATTTTTCAGTTTTCTATTCTAGGCAGGAATGGCAATTATTCGACACAATGCTGTCATTTAAACTGTACCCAGGTCAGGTTTAGTTTTGGGATTTGCAACAGAAATTTGATTCAACAGTCTGGGTTGGGTAGGAGCCAATTGTCCGAAACGTTGAGTATTATTTGCTGAAAATCTCGATTGTGAAACTTGCTCTTCCTGGGACTTCTATACTGCAACCAATTCCTGTTTCATTTGCAGCTCAACTCCAGAGATTGGTTCTGATTTTCTCACCAATTACTAAGGGTCTTCTTTCATTCCTTCCCATTACTCCTCCACTTGTAACAAACGAGAAAGTGCAACTTAAAACCATCCAAACATATAGGCCCAATACAAAGTGCTCTTAAGGAATGGGTCAGGAGCAGCTTATTTGAGGTCCTTGGGGGAGGCGGCATTGTTTTTATAAGTTGTCATATTACAATATCAAATGTAGATTGATGTTAATGAACTACAGTTACAACACTTTTACAGTGAAATAAACTTTAATATTTGTGAGAACTTTTATTCTACACTTTTGTGTAACTTCATAAGAACATAAGAACTAGGAGCAGGAGTCCGCCATCTGACCCCTTGGGCCTGCTCCATCATTCAATAAGATCATGGCTGATCTTTTCGTGGACTCAGCTCCAATCACCATAACCCTTAATTCCTTTACTGTTCAAAAATTGATATATCCTTGCCTTAAAAACATTCAACTACTTCAATGGGCAGGGAATTCCACAGATTCACAACCCTTTGTGTGAAGAAGTTCCTCCTCAACTCGATCCTAAATCTGCTCCCCCTTATTTTGAGGTCATGCCCCTAGTTCTAGTTTCACCTGCCAGTGGAAACAACTTCCCTGCTTCCATCTTATCTATTCCCTTCATAATCTTATGTTTCTATAAGATCTCCCCTCATTCTTCTGAATTCCAATAAGTATGGCCCCAGTCTACTCAGTCTTTCCTCATTTTCCAACTCTGGAATCAACCAAGTGAATCTACTCTGTACCCCCTCCAATGTCAAACATAGGTAGTGACTGCTGGTGAGCCTTTTTTGATTATAGAGAGATATCTGACTCAACCCCACTCAACATCTACATTTTCTACTAGTTGGTGTAGGGAGAGAACCAACTGGAGTGGAAACACCTGGCCATTCTCTTTCCAAATTTCTAACTCGTCAAGTCAATGAAATTAATGTTGGTGCCCCAACTGCTAGCTGGCTGAGATTAGATTGATGTGTAATAGATAATAGGGAGCACAAAACTTCAGCTACTTTAGAAAAAAAATTAAATAAATCTAGAGAGAAAAGTGGAATAAGTTTAAGAAACGTTGGGATTTTCATTCACTAGCATAGTGCAAATGATTGCCTGTTTTGTGATTGATCAGTGTTATCTGTGTTTCCAGCACAGTGGGATTATCTGTACCTATAAATTGCAACTCAGGAAGTTTAAATCCATCACTTATTTTTACTTCCTGTTAACCATGTTCTTTCAGACTATGACACAGCACAAGCAATACTTCTGACTGTGGATCCATTTCAAGACTTTTTGTCAGAATTTCAATCGGGTAAGCATTGCATTGTATGAGAGCAAAATACTGTTGCCTGCTAAATATCTGGAAACACTCAGCATCAGAGAGCATTGTGGGGACATGGAATAGGTCAATATTTAGCTCAACCAATATCCAAAAATTGAATCTTATCATCTCATTGCTGTTTGTAGAGCCCTGTTGTTTATCAATTAGCTGCCACATTTTCTGTAGTGACTATATTTCAAATTGACGTTATTCACTGGTTCTTTGGGATGTCCTGAAAGGTACTATATAAATGCCTTTATTTAACAAAATCCTCACTCCCATTGTTTTCTCCCTTAACAGAAATACATCAAAACCTGCAACATCTTGAAGAAGAAAAAATATTTTTGCAAAGAAGAGAATGTCTTGTTGAGGAGATGAGAAAGCTAGCTGGATCACTGAATCAGAAGTCTCACAAGGAGAAATGACTGCACCAAGTTTACCACCATCCTATCTGTCCCACGCTGAAGCTATATTTGTTATTAGAAGTAATGAAATTTTGTACATAAGAGCACAGTATCAAACTGTGCATGTACATTCTGGGGCTTTTAAATCCCAAGTCGCCGAGTAGATTTGAACCAGTGGCGGAGCAAGAAAGGAGGTGGTCAACTTGCCATCCTGGGAGCTTATGTTGATAGGGATTTTCACTGGCTGAGATACATCTAGTCTGAATTGGCAGGAGCCTTTTACTTCATGCAGAATGGGATCCTACAACATTCATTGCACCCTAATATGACTTTAATGACAAAGTGGATGGTTTGTGATGGACTTCTGGCTTCATCAATCCTTTGTGCAGCAGGATATTTTTCTGGGCTGCATCCCCATGGACCTTCCTACCAGTTTGACCTCTGGTCATCTGATATCACACTGACCTGAAGCACAGTGTTTAGGGCAGGTCAAAATGAACCATCTTTGCCAACCAACCACATGATAATTACAATCTATTCTACAATATCTAAGCACGTTATCACAGACTGTTATCTGCTTGACCATCCGAATCGGCAATTAACCTAGTGCCTTTTACCTTCTCTGCAAAACCCTGCACACACTTCCTTTTCAGATAATCCTTTTGAATGTTTCCATTGAACCTGTCTCCGTTGTACGTACAGGCAGTGCTTTTCAGATCATAACTCTGTGAAAAAGCTTTCCCTCATGGTGCTTTTCTTGCCATTTACTCCAAATCTGCACTTTGTCCTTCTCTTTCTACCTTGTCAATCCTTCGACGAGTAAGAACACTTTCTTCCTTTGTCTACACTCCTCCTGTTATACTCAGTGAAGCTCAGAAGAATGAGACGTGATCATATTTTTCTGAGGGGTGATTGATAGGGTAGATGCTGAGAGGATGTTTCCCTCATGGGGAAATCTAGAACTGAAATCACCTATTTAAGCTTGAGATGAGAAAGAATTTCTTCTGCGGGTGAGACTGCAAAATCTTGTTCGTATACAACAGCAAATCTAATTCATCCAATGCTTGGTAAGTTACTCAGTTTGGAGAGAGAATGTAATGCCTTGTTTCACAACACTGGCTGCTTGCCTGACTCTGCAACTACACTGTTACCAGCAAGATTTACATGCTAAAATGTTTACATTACTAATTTGTATGTTAAAATTTGAGTTAAAAGCACAACCAAAAAGCTAAACTGAATGTACATTGCAGTTAGATGGTTTATGCTTGCCAAGTACAGAACTAAGACTGCAGCATAGCAAACAGCAATGTCAAGTTTATGAATGCTAATCTTTTTCGTTTGTCAGTTGAATGCTTTCACTGTAATATCACAACTTACAAGAGTGCGGACTTTATGGTTGTCTTTTGTACAATCATTACAGGAGTAAAATTTTATTCTGTTCCTCTACTGTTAAGAAGAGGTTCCTATGATGTAGTATTCCTTTACCTGGTGTGACCTTACTCCTAGTTGGCTTATTTTTACATAGGAAATGCGTCTCTTTCTGGTAGAGAATATCATACACAAAGTGGTTATTTCTAATTTAAAATCACAATCTTAAAGTAAATGAGGCCATTTGTAGCTATGCTAGCTCTTTGAAAGAGCGAAGTTCTTAGATTTTAATTTTGTGGTGTTTTAAGATTAGCCTTTTTTTAAACAATACAAAAAATATTTTTGATAAAAAAATCCTGATGTTCCGTACTCTTATGTAAACAGATGCACTGAGGTTGATTCCTTGGAGTTCATTTTCTAAATAAAGTTAATGTTAATGAGAATTTTGTCTGAAGATTATCTTGTGTACCATGACAAAAGACAGGAATCCAGTAAAAAAGAGTTTGGAAAATAATGCTTTCAAAAAGAATTGTGTAGGGGATGCAATAGAACACATCTTCTAGCAGTACCTACTTGGGGTTTCTCTTCCATTTAAAAATAGCTTGTCTGCTAAATTTATATATGTCAGTTAAAATTAACATGGTATGGTGTAAAAATACAAGACTTCTATTCCATTGAAGTAAAATGGTCGAAAGCTTCAAGTTTTTAAGGTGTTCAGATTACCAACGACCTGTCCTGCCTTCCCCCATGTCAACACTACAGTTAAGAAAACTCGTCAACACTACAGTTAAGAAAACTCATCAACACCTGTACTTCTTCAGAAGACAAAGGAAATTTGGTAGGTCCACGACAGCTCTCACCAACTTTCACAGATGCACCATAGAAAGCATTCATTCTGGGTGTATCACAGCTTGGTATGGAACTGGCTCTATCCAAGACCGCAAGAAATTACAAAGGGTCCTGAACGAGTCCCAGTCCTTCAAACAAGTTTCCCACCCATTGACACTGTCTATACTTCCCGCTGCCTCGGACAAGCAGCCGGTATAATTAAGGATCCCATGCACCCCGGACATTCTCTCTTCCAATTTCTTCCATTGGGAAAAAGATACAAGAGTCTGAGGACACATACCAACCGACTCAAGAATAGCTTCTTCCCTGCTGCCATCACACTTTTGAATGAATCTACCTCGCATTAAGTTGATCTTTCGCTACACCCTAGCTATAACTGAAACACTACATTCAGCACAAACTCTTTTTCTTCTCTATGAAAGTTATGCTTTCTCTGTATAGTGCACAGGAAACAATACTTTTTCCCTGTATGCTAATACATGTGACAATAATAAACCAAATGATCTTAAGAAAGGTCAATGGTAAGGCTCGGTATCTTTTTCTAATTAAATCAGTGTTTGTCAATAAGACTGTGCCAACCGTTTTGGTATGTGGGATACAGCCTCTGTGAAACCAAGTTATTTGACTCCCACACACACTAACTCACTTTTATGACAGTGTCGTTGCCACACATTGATAGGAGCTGGGGATGATCCAAATCAAATGTGTTCATCAGCCTGCCATCTTCTCCAAAGCTTTTATTTCCTGTTCTACCTTCCTGATCATCAGCTTTCTCATCTTTTCATTCTACAATATCATGCTTCTAATTATTTAATGCTATTATTTCTGCCATTTAATTTTCTTACTTGAATACAAATCCAATTTTTATTTGTGCTTTTCTCTTCATTTGTTCTTTCTATTTTAAATGTTGTTGTTCTGTAATATCTTCCATGTTCCTGCAGTGCCTCCACGCCTGAAACATCAATACAGTTGCTGACAGATCCTATACTTTCCATTTTAGTTTCAGATTTTCAAACTTGTTTTTCTACATATATTGTTTCTAAGCTGTTGGAGCCCAAAAATATCCAAAATATCTCAAGTAATTCTGCCACTAACGACTGTTGTTTATCTCTTATCCTAAGGCACCACATTTTGCTACCATACAGTAATAAAATTTCATATCTGATTTGCAAACTTCCACATCTTCAACTTACGACAAGCGGAAGCAGTCAAGATGAATGGGTGTCCAAATTGGGCCACTGGATTTACACAGCTTGAGAACATGCCAGCCACATGTATAAATTTATTCATTTTAGTTTTATTTCTCTCAATGTCTTCCAGTCATCTGGATATTTTGTTTTGCATGCTTCACATCTGTCAATTTCTAGTATGAAAAATAGGAACTAACGTTAACTAGGTTAACGTTCCTATTTTTCATACTTGGAATTGACAGATTAACTAGGTTAATGTTAGTTCAGGTTATTTACAGAGCAACCACTTGAATGTCATTGCTATTTGTTAAATCCTACATTTCTCACCTTACTACAGTGGCCACATTCAAAAGTACTTAAATGGCTGACATCTGGGAATATCATTATATAACACAAATCTATATTTCTTTCCACTTAGTGGCAATCTAACGTTACATCAAAATCTAATCTGAATCATGCTATTTTATCAAAGCTACTTTTTGAAGTATTTCTGTGGCCTCGAGAATATGTTCAGTTAGGTTCATCGGATCAGGATACAATGAAACAGCAGTTACCTTTTCCTTTCTAATTTGTGCTTAACTTTATTCCTTAAAACATAATTTCTGCTATGGCTTGTCATTGTACCGGCAAGGTGTTGCCTAAGACACCACCATTACCTGTCAATCACTGCTGCTTTTCAATCGTAACCCTGCAGCCACAGAGACCTGTAAATACAAGATATAAAACTGCAATCAAAAGTTATATACACACCCAGAAAAACAAGCAGATTTAAGGACATGCCAGTCAGTTGGGTAACAAGTCCCTCCAGCACAGAGGTGAGTAACAATTAGAACTGTAAGACAGAGAATCAATCCTTTGTCAGATAACCTGGGGAAGGACTGAGTGTCCCTCATGCTTGATTTGTTGCTGCAATTATGAAAGGTTCTGTATTTCTTGTTCTTAACCCTGCCTATTTGGGAAACAACAGACCAGTGCTCTGTATAAACAAAAAGCACGTATTATTTGTAGCACATTGAATAGGTCAGGACTGACATATATCCTACCTGATCCAGAGAAGTGGAAGTTCATGGATCCTTACAAAAAAAATTAAAACATTTCAAGAGCAAAATAATATAAAAAAATCACAAAATCATCTATACACACCAATTAGCCTATAAGGCCAGAAGAAAGTGTGATTGCTTCCCCCAATTATCCCTTCTACAGGAACTATAGAAGAGTAGATTTGAGAAGATTTGATTGAAACATACGAGATTCATGACAGACTGGATGTGGAAAGATGTTTTCCCTTGTGGAAGAATGTAGAATTAGGGGTCACCCATTTCACAGAGATGAAGAGAATTTTCTTCTGAGGGTTGAGTGTATTTGGAACACTCTTCCTCAGCTGTTTATTGTTACTTGTGTCCACTGAAGTGAAAATTGACACAAATCACCTGTTCAATTTATCTGCCATTTCCTTATTTTTCCATTACTCATTCTCCAGACTCACTAAGACTGAGCCAGTGGTCATCGGTGTTTACAAGAACGAGAGGTGACCTAATTGAAGCATTCAAGATTCTGAGGGAGCTCGACAGGGTTGGTGCTGAGAAGATATTACTTCTCATGGGAGATTCTAGAAACAAGGAAGTGTTTAAAATCAGTCTGCTATTTAAGACAGAGGGATTTCTTCTCTCAGAAGGTCATTAGTCTTTGGAGATCTTTTGGGCAGCATCGTGGCATAATGGTTGGAACTGCTGCCTCACAGCACCAGAGACTTGGGTTCAATTCTGGCCTTGGGTGACTATGTGCAGTTTGCACATTCTCCCCTTGTCTGTGTGGGTTCCCTCCGGGTGCTCCAGTTTCCTCTTAGCTTAAAGATGTGCAGGGTTGGTGGATTAGCCATGCTAAATTGCCCCTTAGTGTTCCAAGATACGTACCTAGATGGATTAGCCACAATAAATAAGAGATGTTACGGGGATAGGGCAGAATAGAGAGCTGAGGTAAAATACTCAATGGGCCAAATGGCATCCTTCTGTAGAGATCCTATCTTCCCTTGTCCAGCAAGCAGTGGATACTGGGTCATTGACTATATTTAAGGCTGAGTCACAGATTTTTGATGAGGGCCCTGCAGTAAAGTGGAGTTAAGGCCATTATCAGAATAGCTAATCTTATTGAATGGTTGAGCAGGTCCTACTCCTATTCCTTATGTTCTGATATTTTATCAATTAATGCATCAACTTGCTCATGATCTGGGTCAGCATTCCAATATCCAAAAACACAAATGACAATTCACTTTCTTGTGCAAAATCAGTTTGTACAGTTTAATATAATGTGCTATTATCTCAATTAAATCCACAAAGCATGGAATACTTAAACTGCAGAACAATTTGCAGTCACCATTTGCAGAATGAGAAGATAAATATAATTTGCAGTTGTAAAGCAAACTTACCATGTTAGTAACAGCACACAATCTGAGTGGTCTTTTGAAAGTATGACTGACACCAAATTCATTTTGCAACCAACTGTATACCCATACGACTGCAGAGTGGGTGTCAAGCTTTTTGTTTGCAATGGCCTGCTATTCAGACTACATTGCAGGTCAATATACTGAGGTATCTCCAATATCTGGAACTGAACCCATGTACCCACCAACGAAATCACAGCCTTCGAATTCTAGCAATAGGATCTTTACACATTTCAATTAAAAAAATGAGTTAACAATTCTAGCAATGCCATGATGGTTTCTTTGGAAGCTTGGCAATAATTTGGTTCTGTTGGTCAACTTTCTGAAGCTAAACAGACGCTTGATTCAAAATGAGATGGAGTCACTGTCATACAATTATTAGCTAAAAAGGGAACAATTCAGCTGTCTGATTTAATAAAACTATATACACAATCATGTCAGTTTATTATAAACATTTTCTTGCTGCACAGGAGTTCAGATATATAATTATTTACATCCAGGAAACTAAGTGCAGTCAAGCAAAGAGCTACAATTATAGTCCAATCTTTTCAATTACGTTGAACAAGTTAATTTATGTTGCTGCAATTTTCGGTGAATATGCCAAACCTTTATATCCACCTGATATCCGTATCACACTTAAGTCATGTCAGGTTCTATAGTTGGGCTCAGTGGAATATTTCACAGAAGTTGTATCAGATTCCCACTAAATTATGGGAAAAGTATATTTTCAACAATACTTGTGTACTTCTCAAATTAATTCAGTTTCTGAAAGCTCCACATTTGCTTGCTTTTCCAATGATTTCTTTCAGGAGAGCTCCATCCATTTGCCAAAATGCATCAGTGTTGGTGACTGCAGTCAAATGATTCATACAGAATTTGAAACAAAATTCTTCTAAATCCTAGATATAAAAGAAGAAATTTCAAATTAGTACTTCCTGGTAGCACAAGAGCACATTGGACATGAAGACAGAAATAGGGGAACATTCTGCATTGCAGCCAACAGCAAAGCCCAGGGAAAAACTCAAAGTTACTATCTTAGATACTAAACTTGTTTGATCTGAAGTTCCAAAACACTATCTCACACTGTCCCTTACGTGAGCCTCTCCCTTTTCTAGTTGCTTTGAAGTGTGGTCCATGATAGTAGGACTAGGAGACACAGCCTCAAGATAAAGGTGGGGCGGGGGGGGGGGTTTAGAACGGAGTTGAGGAGGAACTTCTTCACTCAAAGGGTGGTGAATCTCTGGAATTCTCTGCCCGTTGAAGTGGTGGAGGCTGCCTCGCTAAACATTTTTAAGACGCAGGTTGATGGGTTTTTGAGAAGAGAGGGGATTAAGGGTTATGGGGAGAGGGCGGGAATGTGGAACTGAGCCACGACAGATCAGCCATGATCTTATTGAATGGCAGGGCAGGCTCGAAGGGCTAGATGGCCTACTCCTGCTCCTATTTCTTATATTCTTATGTTATGAAGTAAGTGTAGTTATTAGCAGCACGCTTGTGAGCCTGTGGGTTCAATTACTATTGTTGTGACTGTTAATCACTTTCATAAGCATGCCATTAACTGGCAGCCACCATTCCCTTGTTGGGAAAAATTTAAGCACAAGAATTAGGAACAGGCCATTTACCCTTCGGGCCTGCTCCATCATTCAATAAGGTCATAGCATGGCCTCAACCACTTTTCTTGTAGGCTTCCCATAATGCTACACTCCCTTATTGATCAAAAAGTGTCTAAAGTAACTTTGAATATATTAATCAACCCAGCCCCACGGCTTGCTCGGGAAGAGAATTGCACAGACTATTGACCTTGACAGAGAAGAAAAGTTCTCATCTCTTGTCCTAAATGGGAGATCCCTATTTTTTTTTTAAAACTGTGTACAGTATCTCCTAGATTCTTTCAAAAGGAGAAAGCATCCTACTAACAGAGAGTGTGCAGTTAATAACTAACACGATCGTCATCAACTCACCACATATGATGTCGATGAACTGATCTGAAGAATCCTTTCTGGTCACGTGCAGCCAGTTTGAACATGACGTCAACCTTTCCAGCAGGCGCGAGAAAATAAAATGATTGGACAATGGCAGCTGACAGAAAAATAGCCGCTCTGTAATCGAGTATCTAAACTTCAGCTGGCCAGGGTCTTTAAATCTGTCTGGAGTTATACTGCCTGCTGGGAATTTAAACTGATGTCTTGCATTTGGGAACTTTATTTGAAATGAGGCCAGCGGCTGCTGGTCGTCTGTAAAGGGAAAAGTTTTCATGGGAGGCCCTGGACTAGAACCTCTCAGTACTCGGTAACTTTATGGGTTATTATAGTGCGAGTCAATTACTTTAAAGTGGAAAAGAATTTTGAACACTGTCACACCACATACAAAATTTTCATATGAAACCATGGCCGAGTTCAGCAGGAAAAAACAAGAAAGGATTAGGAGAGTTGTAAGGAATTTGGATTTCTGGAACTCAAGTAATGGACGTTTGCAACACATTTTATGTTAATTGTGTATAAATTCGTGAGTAGGGAATTTGCTGCAGAAAGGAAGGGCATCCAAAATTTAAAACCAAGGGACAGCAGTAAGTAACAAAAATATATTAATATATAAACAGAGTACTCAACTAGGTCAAAGGGGATAAGATTAAAATTATTGAGCAGAGGATACCAACAATGGGCTCCGAATGGCATTAAATGAAAATCTGATGTGTGTAAATAAATAACATGGATGGCACGGTGGCAGTGCATAGCACTGCTGCCCCACAGCTCCAGGAACCCGGGTTCAATTGTGGCCTTGGGTGACTGTGTGGCGTCTGCACGTTCTCCCTGTGTCTGCGTGGGTTTCCTCCTGGTGCTCCAGTTTCCTCCCACAGTCCAAAGATGTGCAATAGATAGATTGGCCATGCTAAATTGCCTCTTAGTGTCCCAAGATGTGTCGGTTAGGGGAATTAGTAGGATCAATATGTGGGGTTACAGGGATAGGGCTAGGTGGAAGCTCCGTTAATAGTTGTTGCAAACTCGAAAGGGTGAATGGCCTTCTTCTACACTTGTAAGGATTCTACAATTTTGTGAATACATAGGCAACTCAGGATACTAAAAATGTGCACTTGCATACCTATATATATATAAGAACATAAGAAGTAGGAGCAGGAGTAGGCCATCCAGCCCTTCGAGCCTGCCCCGCCATTCAATAAGATCATGGCTGATCTGTCGTGTCTCAGTTCCACATTCCCGCCCTCTCCCCATAACCCTTAATCCCCTCGCTTATCAAAAACCCATCAACCCGCGTCTTAAAAATATTTAGCGAGGCAGCCTCCACCACCTCAACGGGCAGAGAATTCCAGAGATTCACCACCCTTTGAGTGAAGAAGTTCCTCCTCAACTCCGTTCTAAACCACCCCCCCCTTTATCTTGAGGCTGTGCCCCCTAGTCCTACTGTCCTTTCTGAGCGGGAAGAGCCTCTCCACCTCTATCCTATCCATCCCATTCATCATCTTATACGTCTCAATGAGATCTCCCCTCATTCTTCTAAACTCTAACGAGTACAAGCCCAGTTTATTCAGCCTCTCCTCATAGCTCAACCCCCTCAACTCCACCCTGATCTACTTCACCAATTCTCCAGAAGCTTCCCCTACCATTATCTTTGGTCCCCACACAAACTTCAATCCCTTTCTCTGGTCATTGCCTGAGATCATTTGTGATCTCCATGGCATATTTAATCCTTGGTGTAAGTTTTCAACTCATTATGACTGATGTATCATCATCAGACTCCACACACTCTCAGCTCAACTGCTGCTGAAACCCTCTTACGTGCCTGTGTTACCTTTAGAGCTGACCATTCAGATGTTGAGCTAATCCAAAACTACATTTGACAAATGCACTCCTGCATTTGTCGAGCCACACTGAATCCTTGTCTATAATGCTTCAAGTCTAAAATTCTCCTTGTGTTTCATATATTACATTGCCCTTCTCTAGCTTTGTAACATCCACCAGCTCACAAGGGAGAGGGGCAAAAGTGGGAAGAGGAAGAGCAAGAGGTGGAGGGGGAGGGGGAGAAGAGGGGATAGAGAAAAGGGAGGGAAAGAGGGTAAGAGAAGGGAGGTGGAAGAGTGGGGAGGAGGGGAGCCGAGAAGTGGAAGAGAGAAGGAAGGGAAGGGGAGAAATAGCGAAGAGATTAAGGGAAGGGAGAGAGAATTTGGCGGAGGATGCAAGTCCAAAACCAAATCAAAGAAAGAATCTATATGAAGTTGGGCTCATGGGTCAAACAGCCTTGTCTTATTACAGTCATTAAGCTCCTATAGTTAGAATATTTATGATTAGGTATATTGAGATGAACTTCTTCTCAGAATCTGATGATTACCAGACATACAAAAATTTGTTGCAGGTTAGGAGTTCACAAAGTCTATTCTAACAACGAGTATGAAATCCAGTGCAACTCCATTTAAAAACCACAATGCTAGATTAACTAAAAATAGCCAGCATTTAATATGTTCTCACCTTTGCATCATATCGGACAGCTGCTGAGAGCAATAAAAAGGCATTCTCCACAGTAATGCCTCTCTTAATTATCTCCTGGCACAGTTTTTTCACTTTGTTTTCACAGTAAGAAGTAGCCAAATCCAGAAGCCCTGTGAAACATAAATCTAATGATTGCAGGACAGAAAAGCCTCTAAAATTCAATTTGAGCAAAAATACAATTTAAAAAGCGAATGCATGAGAACCTCTCAAGTACACAATACTAGTTTGTTGGATCCAACGTTAAATATCACTTCCACAAATCATAATTTATACCAAAAGCAAACTAGATGAAAATCATAGCACCCATTCATGCCAACTCAGTTGAACAGAAAAGAGGTGATGCTGACAAAACCATTGGATGCAACACCAGAGAGTACAAATCAAAGAACAATGAACAAAGCAATATAATAGGAGGATAAAGCATGACAACTTAAAATATTATCCACTAATATTTTACAATGGAATGTGTTTGACATCATGGGGGACAGGTTTTGATTCTCGGCACCATACTGCAAGCACTGGATAAGGCGCGCAGAAGAACAACTAAAATAAACCTAAATGTAAGATTGTAACATAGAAACCGCACAATGTAGAAAGAGGTCATTCAGACCATTGAGTCTGCACCAACTCTCCAACAGAGATTCTTAGCCAGGCCCACCCCCGCAACCTATACCCATAACCTCTTGCATTTACCCAGTAAATCCCCCTAACCTGCACATTCTGGGACAAAATGGGGCAAGTTTAGCATGGCCAATCCACCTAACCTCGCACCTTTGTATTGTGGGAGGAAACCGGAGCACCTGGAAGAAACATACGCAAAAATGGGGAGGACGCGCAAGCTCCACACAGTCATCCAAGGCCAGAAATGAACCCGAGTTCCTGGCACTATGAAGCAGCAATGCTAACTACAATGCCACCCCACCCAAGGAAAAATGAACAGATCAAAATCTGAGATGTATAGAGACGACCGTTAATGGCAAAGGTCCTCAGGTATACACATTTTTCAAAAAATGTACGGTTCGGAAGGGTAAATCTGGACTACTAAAGTAGGAAAGACAGGATGACATGAACATCAATTAGTGATAAATATATTTAAAAGCAATAAATTGGGTATAATCAACACAGGGGGATCTGACACCGTGCATTCAGATAATGCCATTGAAGGGCAGCGCATAAATGAGAAAGAAAGCAGCCAGGCTAGGTCTTTGGGACACTAATGGTAACAGTGCAGGAGCAGGAAGAGAAGCCACTGCAAGTGATTCTCTAGCTATCAGTGGGTAGACAATGGAATCCAGGCAAGGGCACTCCAAATTAGCTGAACAATGGAGGAGAGTCATTGCAGGAAGGTAGTCTCGTCATTAACCATGTCAAAGGTTGCAGGGAAGTCGAGAAGGAAATGTAGGGATACTGTAACATTTCCACAGTGGATGTAACTGAAGGCTTTATTTACATCACTTCTATGCTGCAGCATGGATGGAAAACTGATTGTTGAGATTCAAACAAGGTTGTGGGAAAGATGGGTATGTATTTAGGAGGTGATATGTACGAAACCTGAGTGGAAAGGGTGATGCTTAATAATTTACAGAAGTTCTTTAAACAAAGGATTATAAATGTCTGCAACAGCATGCCAAGCAGGATATTAAGCATAAAAGCTAATGAGGTAGGGAAACAAACCATCAGCTTGGCTCAGGTGTTAATAAGGTGGTTGTGGTTTCAGACCTCATTATAAAATTAATGTATATAACCCAGGCTGACAATTCAATGTATTACTGAGGATGTGCAGTATTGCTTTTTTTTGGATAATACATTAAGGCCCTGCATAACCGTTCAAATGGAGGAGAGAGAGAGAGCAGGGTATCATCCAATGAACTGGTCATCATTTCTGCAATAGCCGAAACTATCAAGAAGCAGATTCGTTCCCCTCATTTGAAGCGTATTTGGGATCTTGCTGTGTGCAAACTTGGGAAATGGGAACAGAAGAACAAGAGTAGGCGATTCAGCCACATCATAGTTTATCCATCAACCAATTCCACATTCTCATCTTGACCTCACACCCCCGATAGCTTTGGCCAACAAAAACCTACCTCTGACTTATTGTGAATAACCAATCAATCATCAAATGCCACTTGCAGAGGAAATTCCAAACTTGTACCACCCTTTGTAGCTAGAAGGGTTTTGTAATCTCATTCCTAAAAGTTCTGCCTCAAAGTCATCAATAAATATGGTGACTAACAGAGCCCCCAACACATATCCTTGTAGAACACCATTCATCACATCCTGACAATTAGAGTACCTGTCTATTATCTCTATTGTCCACCTACTACCACTTACCCAATTTCCTATCAGATCGATAATTGGCTTTAATTCCATAAACTTCAAAGTTAGCTAACAGTCTCAGAGAGCTTTATCAAATGATTTCTGAAAGTCCATATAATTAACATCCCTAGATCATTCCCTCTCCTCCACTTTGGTCACCTCTAAATTAAGGTTCAATAAGTTTTACAAATCCATGCTGGCTCTCTCTTTGATCAGCTGAAAATGTTTTCAGTCACTTGAAGACTCAAAAAATTTCCTCACAGCCTAGATGTTAGGCTGACTGATCTATCATTTCCTGGTTTCCTTCTTTATCTTTCATAAATATTAGTGTAATATGCACAAATTTTCTAAAGGACAGGTTTTTGATTGAGGGAACTTTTAAAGAGTATAGTTACAGCATCTGCATTGTTCTCACTTACTTCTTTTAATACTTAAAAATAGAAACCATCTGGTCCTGGCAATCTGTCATTCTCCAGGACCATTATTTCCTTGATGACTGCTTCTTTTTCATATCCTAAACTTTTATGCCTTTTGATAATTAAAGGAGGATGTGTCAGAAGGAGCTGCTACACCAGGATCCATCGTGCAGGTTTAGTGATCATCTATTGGAACAATCCAGCAGCAGTGACAAAATACACACTGCCAGAAATTTAAACAAAATATTTTCCCTATTTTTTAAGAAATATGGCAGCTTTGAGGAGTTTGACAGATGAGCAGTGATCCACAGTTTCAAAGCAGGCCTCCTCACATTTGTCAACTTTAGGCAATAGACTTTTTTTAAAATCTACTACCAAAGGACAAATGGCCTTCCTGCATTCATTAGGGAAATTTTGTGCTCTCTAATTTCTACAGTCATTTCTACATCCTACTCAAGAGGCTTGAACAAAAAAAAGCTGGCACTCCAGTGCAGTACTGAGGGAATGCTACACTGCCAGAAGTTCTGTCTTTCAAATTTTGATGGAATTGAAGTTGACTGACACATCATGATCTTTGAATTTGCCATTGGACAATTATCCTTCCCTTTTGACACTTACTCTGGCAACTGAAAATTATGTGCCACACTCCCAAACAACAAGTGAAATTTACCAAGAGCTCAAAAAGCTGCGGCAGAAATTAGTAAATGAAGGATCTCTGTCTTTGCTGTACCAGGTATCAGAGAATAGCAAGCAAATTAAGAAAGCCAGAGTATCCCAGTTGTGCTTGCTATTTTAGGGGCAGCACATTTGCACAATGGTTAGCACTGATGCCTTTCAGCGCCAGGGACCCAGGTTCAATTCTTGACGTGGGTCACTGTCTGTGTGGAGTTTGCACGTTCTCTCCCTGTCTGCATGGGTTTCATCCTTGTGTTCTGGTTTCCTCCCACGGTCCGAAAGACATGCTGGTTAGGTGCACTAACCATACTAAATTATACCTTAGAGTACCCGAACAGGCACTGGACGATTTTCATAGTAACTTCATTGCAGTGTTAATGTAAGCCTACTTGTGACACTAACAAAATAACTTTATTAACTATGCTATCCTTCATTAGACTTATCCATACAAACAAGGGCTAAATTGCATAACAGTACCTATTGCATCCTCTGGAGGTAGGTTGACAGAGTCTGTGTACAAGTATTCTAGAAAGGCACGGTACACTGGATAGCTAAACTGGTCAATCTCAATCACCTCTTTTTCATCTTCACTCCAATAGGATTGAAACATAGTTCGAAAATGCTCACACCTATGGGTATGAAAGGAACTAACATTAGTAGCAGAAGTATCTTTACAAGTCTCAAATTCCTAGAAAGCATTGGCTTATAAAATTTTAAAGCAGTACCTGATTTTCAGAACAGCTTTATGAACATGGATGAATTTTCCTTCCACACAGAACTTTAAATCTGATGTTTCCAAGCTGTCAAACTCCTTGTGCAGAGATTGAGCTATAGTCAGGTGATCATCCTGCTCTACAGAAAGTGGAAATCGAGTGATAAAAACAAGTGTTGAGCAACAGCACAGATGCTCTGTCAAGATAACTTGCGTCACCAACAGGCTCAATTTGGGGCATACTACTGTTTGCTGTCTCCAAATAAAAATTTATTGAAAAATTACATTACATGGAGGTAGGGGAGGAGGAACATGTTTAACAAGTGAAAACAATTAAAAAAATTTAGACAGTGAAATCTGATAACTTGCTACTGTCTCAATTTTAATTATGTTTGCAATACAATCAATATACATAAAATGGGTCAATACCATTGGACACAGATTTAAGACAATTGGCAAAAGAATGAGGGTGGAAAAGCCAAGGAAAAAAATTTAATGCAGCAAGTTGTAACAGCAGCACTGCCTGAGACCTTTAAGCAGACCCAGTCACAAATTTCAAAAAGTGGATTTGTAGTTGAAAAGAAAAAAGCACTGGGCTGCGATAAGCATTAGGGAGAGATGGCTCCTTCAAATAACCAACACAGGGATGATGGGTTGAATCAACTCCTCCTATATTGCAAGATTCTGTGAACTAATGAATTATTTTAATTATTTTTTTTTGGTTACTGGACCAAAATAAAATGCAGATTCAAGAGGGAAGCCTACAAAACAAATTTCCACCTTTCAGATTTTTGTCTGCATTTATTCACAAAGCTCTGATTTATTAGCATCTTACCTATGGACAAGAGGCGCCACGTTACTGCTGGAGAGGCAAAGCAGGCAAACACATCATCCGTGCAAGAAAAGTGAGTGAGGCGTGGGAGGGTAACCGATTGGCCCCGGCAGTGGCCCCACATGTACACCTGACCACCCTGAGTCTTAGCAGCTGAGGTATGAGTCAAATGACAGGTTGCAATCTCCACAATCCTATAGACAGAGAGCAAGGTAAACAGGTGACAGGGCAGGTGATAAAGTACAATATGTTCAGGCAGAAGTTTTCTGTTGGATTAGTAGGTGCCTATGTTTGAGCTGCCGGCACTTTCTCATATTCCTCTCAGCATGCAGCTTGATTATATCTTCAATTAAAAGAAACATAGTAGATTGGTTAACTGTTGACATTGTTCTAAGTAGCGTTGTTATTCTTGGGTTTAAATTTAACAATGACTAATCATCTATAATTTACTTCCAGTGTTCCTTCAAGGCAGTGAACTGATGGTAAATCCAAGAACACAATGCAGGACCAAAGGAGATAAAGAACAGGATAGGTGGAAACAATGTATCTTAACCGATCATCTTCTGTGTTGGGGAATGAGACAAGAATAGCAAACAATAAGCAGTATGAGAGAAACAAAAGCAAAACACTACGATTGCTGGAAATCTGAAATAAAAAATACAGAAAATGCTGGAAATGCTCAGGTCTGGCAGCATCTGTGGAGAGAGAAACAGAGTTAACATTTCAGATCAATGATCTTTCTTTCGAACAATCTCAAATAAGTGAAAAATATCTGGGATATTCTCCCCTGAAAAAAACTTTAACCAAATTAGCACATTGTGAGGCATGTCCAACTGATGTCAATTAGATGAAGAAATTAAAATATCGTCATTTTAATTAGTACAGATTGTATTTAAATATGTTTTGTTTGATAGACATTAACTCATTGAAGTTTTTACTTCCTGTGGAACACCCAGATTAATATATCTGCTGCAAGAGATCATGAATAACATTAGACCCAAATGACAACATTGGATTAGATAGGAATACACTTCCCAATCCAGATGAACAAACGCAATTCTATCCCCCATTAATTTACTGTTTCCTTTTTACAAGCTGTTAAAACACCCAGCCTAAAAAGCAACAGGATATAAAAGCAAGAAATACACTACATAGGCCCATGAATACATGCTACAAATATTTCTATTTATTGAATATCTCTCAAAGGTTTATTCTGATTTTTTGAAGAAAATAACATTATAAAACGTTTTCCCTCCATTACAAACCAATTTATAGACAGAAATGTAGATTTTGGTCCTGTTTATTAGTATATCTACCCATTTAAAATAAAAAATGTTCACATCACAGGTGTGGCATTGTACACACTAAATTATTGGAAATTCAAGATTATTTTAATGCATATGGGCCCCTAAATCACAGCAGAACTCCACTTTGCATCTTTGCAACATTAAAAAGTACTTGCATCTATCCGTTTTTGATCTCCACTACTCTCCAGGGAGAATTCCAAAGATTCACGATTCTCAGAATAAAAATGTCTTCTCATCACTGTCTTAAATGGGAAATCCCTTATTTACAAATGGTGTCCCCTAGTTCTAGTCTTTCCCAGAAGGGAAATCTTCTTTTCAGTCATCACCCTCTCAAGTCCCCTCAAGATTATACATGTTTCAATAAGAATACATCACATTCTAAACTCCAAAGATCAGCATGTGGCTTTCTAAATGATGGTTTATTACATGTACAAGAAATTGCAACAATCTTTTCCTGATCTTGGTCAGCAGAGTTCTTCTGGTCTCAGATTTTACTAGCACCTCTTCATTGGTAATGTGACTTGGCCGAGATATCTTCATTATTCACCTCAAAAACCACAAGTTGCAGCCTTTGTCTTTGCATTTCTTCTCTGATTGTCCAACACTCACTTATAGCATTGTCAGCTTTGTTTTCATGGCTAATTTTGAGTTGATCATGATCATTTCATCTTTTTAAATGTAGCTGTGGCCATTCCAATCCAATTCACGTTACTTCTTGCTGGCACTTTCTGCCAGATGTTATATAAATACAAGATAACCAAATTAGCCTACCCGTGTGACCTTACCATTCTTCACTGTAATCATACATTCCGGTATCATTTTCTTTTTGGACATTACTAGATATTTTGTTTCCTTACAATTTAGGCTCCGTCCTCACTTCCCAATTTCATTTATTACTCTATTGAAAATCTTTTGCAGTTTGTCTACAGAGTCAGTAATAAGAACAATATCATCAGCATATCTTATATTATTAAAGTTGAAACCTCCGACTAATAATCCAGGAAGGTCTTCAATCTACCCAAGAATATTTTCACCAAATGAATTGAGTAAGTCTGGGGAGAAAACACATCCTTTTTAATCTTCACAAAAAGGCCTCGGTATTGAAGGAGGGGGCGGGAGCTCTCTGCGCCGAAGGCTTCATTTTCAATGGAGGGTGCAGGCCTTAGTCGCAAAAGGGGATGCGGGCCTTATTTTCAAAAGAATACATAGATGGAACAATTTCATTCTAAAATTCCATACAGAGCAAGATGGGTTTATTTTAATAAGAATACAGGGATAGTATCGATTTCATTTTAAAATGATTGCCGAGATTGAACAGTCTGAAATTTTGGTAATTTATTAGTAATCCTAAGATGTTATTGGTGCTGCTTTCCAACAGTAATAATGCTTATTAGTTCTAACACTGTATATTACAGACCTAATGCCATGAGGCTTCATGGGTCCAGAGGCAATATTGGGGAATCAAAGCAACTCCTTCCCGACTTTCATACCATTGTTCTGTCATCTCTGGTGGGTCTGTCCTGCTGGTAGACAAGGACCTATCCAGGGATGGTGGCACCTGGGACATTCTCTGTAAGGTATGATTTGGTGATTATAACTATGTTAGGCTGTTGCTTGGCTAGTCTATGGGACAGTTCTCCCAATTTTGGTATAAGCCCCCAGATGTTAGCAAGGAGTACTCTACAGGGTTAATTGGACTGGGTTTGCTGTTGCCATTTCTGGTGCCTTGGTCGATGCAAGTTGGTCAGTCTGGTTTCATTTCTTTTTAATAGACTTTTTAGTGGTTTGATACAACTGAGAGGCAAAGTCATTTCAGAGTCAACCACAGTGCTGTGGGTCTGGACTTGCATGTAGCCCAGATCAGGCAAGGATGGCCGACTCTGGCATTTGTGAAATAGATGGGTTTTTCTGACAAAAAATGGTTTTATAGTTACCATTAGACTAGATTAACTGAATTTAAATTCCAGCAGCTTCACATGTTGTAGGATTTGATCTTGTGTCCCCAGAGCTTTAGCCTGGATCTCTGATTACTAGTCCAGTGACATTACCATTATGCCACCGTTTCCCATCTCCATTGAGCTCACTGTGTCCATGTCAACTCTTTGAAACAGCTATCCAGTTCAATCCATCCCATCCACCCCTCTCTTTTCCATAGCTCTTGATATTTTAGCTACTCAAATAATTATTAAATTCCCTTTCCAAAGTTACTACTAAATCTGTTTGTACTGTCTTTTCATGCATACTTAACACTGAGTAAAATCATTTTTTACTTGGATCCCCATCCCAACCCAGGCCTTCACCAAGTTATTTTATTTTGAGTAGCAAGGCGAGGTAAGCATTTTGGTCAGCCTAGGTACATGGAGGCAGCTACTTATACAAAGTGAATTAATTGTTAGGTGCTAGCAAAAAGCAACATTACCTTTCTTTCTCCAAAGTGATCAGTACTGGCACCAGCTGGTTGATTTTATTCCCAATACCCAGCTGCCCAGTTGTATTAGCTCCCCACGCATATAGCAAGCCCTCATCTGTTAGTGCGAGCGTATGAGCGGGACCACAGGCAATCTGTAAGTAGAGTAACATCTATCAGCTATGATAAAACCTAAGAACAAGTTCTCCAAAATATTGACTGCATTTAAACAGGGAATATTGAATCAATGTTTAGGCACTGTTGAGAGAAATGAAGTGCGTATAATTTTCAAACCATACAGATGTGAAGCTGTTTATAATAATGACCATAGGACTGAGAAATCTTGAACTGTTTCCTCTGGATTTCATGCATTGCTATTCTCCCAACACGAGAGTAAAAGCAGGAATGGAAATGCATGTTCTAAATCAAGTCTTTACCGCTGACGAAGGATGATGCAAAATTGCTTATACACCCACTGTTACTCAACACAGGAAACAGCCTGACCTATTCAGCTGAATGCTGTTAACCTTCAGGCATTACTTCCCCCAAAACAACGGATTGCTGGAAACAAATGATATTACAGTTGCCGCCTAGCATCAATGCTGTTTCCCCTGTTCTGGGATCTATCAAAATTGCGTTCAAACTCAGGCCAGGGCACTTATTTAAGTCACCTTTGATGCACAACTTGACTGTACCAAAAATAAACCATCAGGCCTCATCCTTCTTAACCTGTCTTTTTACAGGGTTGACTACACCTCCTTCCTCCAACATCTCTCCACTATACTCCAGCTGAATGGGACTGCACTCCTGATTCAAACCTGGAATTCTGGGAGAGATGGGAATGGATTTGGGAGGCAACAACATCTTCAAGGACATTTTAGATAATGCATCTGTTGGGCAATAACATTTCATTCTAATACACTCATTTGGTTTCAAGAGTAAGAAGGCTTAGGTCTTCAGACTTGGCTGTAAATTTCCCATCTGATGTCTATATCCCCACCAAGAACACAGCTCATAGTAACATACCTAATGGCCCTGGGTACTAACCAAGATAGAAGTTTCAAGTACATAGCAAATCAGAAAGCACCAAACAGCAGAATTTTGAGTCTGAGGAATTATCCCTCAATCTCTCTTTTGATGTTGTTAATTACATTAACCTTCGGCATGGGATTGTTTCCTTTTAGTTCAACTCCCACCTGTCTGAACATAGCCCACCTCCACCAGTGGTTTCTTTGCTGCCCCTGGTCAGCTGATCTCTTCCCTTTCTCTTCTCCAAGTTGCCCCTCATTTACGTACGAAGAGACACAGACTCAGCTTCTATACAGTTGTGGCAATGCCTAGCTCTACCACTTCAGCAATGACCCTTCCACCTCTTGAGCTGTCAAATGATGGATAAGTCAAAATTCTTCCATAGATGTGCCACAATATTTTTCCTTTGCTGCAGATTTCATCCACCATGGGTTGTTCCTTTGGGCTGAACCACAGTCGAGCCATAGAAATACAGAACAGTTACAACACAGGAGGGGGCCATTTAACCCATCATTCTATGTTGGTCTTCAGTAGTAGTAATTCAATAGTGCCATTCCCCTGCCTTTTTCCATGTAGTCCTGCATGATTTTCCTTTCCAGATAATGACCCAATTGCCTTTTTACAGCTTCAATTGACTCTGTCTCCTTTATGTTCTGTGGTAAAGGATCCCAGATTCTAACGACTTGGTGCATGAAAAGGTTTTCCTAATGTCACCATTGCTTCTTGCTTTGTTTGCCAATTACCTTAATCTATCCTCTGGTTCTAGATCCATCTACTAATGGGAAGTCTCTCTCTAGCCAGGCTCATGAATTTGAATATTTCCATCAAATCTCCCTTCAGTCTTCTCTTCACCAAGAACAATCCAGACATCTCCAATCTCTCTATGCAACTGAAGTTCCTCATCCGTGAAATCTTCTCTGCATCCATTCTAATGAATTTGCATCCTTCCTAAAGCACGGTGTCCAGAACTGGATGCAATACTCCAGTCGGGGCTGAACCAGTGTTTTATACAAATTTAAATAACTTCCTTGCTTTTGACTCTACGCCCCTATTAATCATACGCTGGATGCTGCACCTTTTATTTATCGTTGCAGAAAGTATAAGGGCCGCAGTGACTCAAGAAGGCCCAGCATCATTTTGCAGGACAACTAGGGATGGGCAATGTTGCAAAGTTCGGTAGAGTATTGTAGATTGGTGTTTGTAAAATTATCTGTTAAAAGGTGGTGCTTTTTCTCAGCCTCGAACCCAAAACTGAAACATTTGTATCAAAAGGCCAAGCAGTAGTGTTACCAAAGCAACAGGCTTTCAGCCATTTGAATTTTTTTAAATTCAGCTAATCAATTTGAATTAGGCACTGAGATACCAAGCACCAATTTAAACTCTACGGTTTTGGCAACCTAAGACCAATCATATTGTGGGGAATATTGATGTGTCATCCCAAGTATAAAAGAGGGCAGTGCAACAGAAGAGGACAGCAACTGCCACCTGCCACATCTTATAGCTCAAAGCCTCATCTAGATACCAAAGGAGGAGGAAGCTCCAGGCAGAAGAATCAATGAAGAAAGAACAGAATATTCCAGAAGACACAAAACCTGGTTGCAATTTCGAGTGACTCAACTGTCTTTTTGTTAATGAGTGAGAGTTATATTTATTTGAACAGCATTCCATTAGACACGTTTTTATTCGGTTTGTTAATAGTTTAGTTAACTTGTTCACTGTTAGAGCAATAAATTGCTACTTGTTGATTTTAGAGACAGAGCGTCAGGGAGTCATTTTGATTACTGCTAAAAGTTGCTGAAGCGCAGGTCTTAGCACTTCACACTCACTTGTCATTATCACACTAAATGTCATTATCAGGCGCAGCATGGAACTTGCCAGGCCCAATAACATCTCCCACCTCGCCAGGATTACTTCACTCCGCTGCGGTTTAGAGTAGCTCCCCACGTTTGGGGAACTACTCAGAGACCCTGCTGGTAGGAAAGGGAGCGGGGGGCAATCAGGGCCCCCCAGGAGGTCAGGCAGTTGGCGGGGGGGGGGGGGGGTGATATCCCCTGGCCATGGGCATCCTGGTAGTGCCAGCCTCTGTCCCCTGGCACTGCCCAAGTGGCAAAGTGCCCATGCCAAGGGGGCACCTTGGCACTGTACAGACATCAGGAAGTGCCAAGGGAGTGGGACCTATTATGGGTGGGGCCTTGGAGCAATTAATGGGTGGGGGGTGGGTTCTGCTGCACTGTGCATGGGGATTGACCTGGGCTGAAGGGAGGCCAGCGATCAGATCCCGTATCTGCCTCCTCCCACCTGGGGCCTCGTCATCAGGGTGCTCCAGGATGTGGGGTCGAGGGAGGGAGGAGCACCACTACAGTGGTCCTGGGCTGGCCAGTGAACGGGGAGACTGAGATTGGGCCATTACGCATGTACAGAGTTCTGGAACTGTCAGACTCTGGTGTGAATAGGCCCCGTCCCCGAGCTTTTAATGTTATTCATGATTATGACCTCTGTAATGCACAGACAGGGGAGGCTTGGCTCTGAAGTTGCACTGAAAAAACAGTTGTGATCTCAACCAGTTTTCTTGCCAATTCAGTAGTTTTAGGAGACTCACCCCCAAAGGATTTGAATTGGAGGAAGGCCAATTTCAATAGCATAAGACAAGATTTGGCCAAAGCTGACTGTGAACAGCACTTAAAGAAAGTCCACCAGTGAAGTGGGGGTCTTTCAAAAAGAAACTAGAGAGCATACAAAGCCAACATGTTCCCATAAAAGTAAAGGGTGGGACCAAAAAATCCCAAGAAACTTGCACATCAAGGGGAATACATGATTGGATGGGGAAAAAAAGGAAGATTTCTGGCAGATACCATGAAGGAGTGTCAAAGGTGCAATGGGGTACTCAAGAAAGAAATTAGGAGAGCAAAAAGTGGCATGAAGAAAAACACTGGTGGGCACAATAAAAGGAAAATCCCAAGAGGGCAACCGGGGAAAGAGTAGGGCCCACTGGGGACAAACAGGCCACCTGTGTTTGGAGCCGAAAGATATTCATGAGGCATCAAATGAGCATTTTGCATCTGTGTTCACTATGGTGAAGGAGGGAGGGGGAATGTGAGATAATTGAACCCACTTGCTAGTCCCATCATATCAATCATAGACAAGGCCATCTCTGGCCTCTTCCTTCTCACATATCCCACCCACATCCCAACCCTACCTCCTTGTGTACCTATTCCTGGGGATAAAAAAACTATCCCAATTCACTCTCAGCTGCATTTTCAAAATCCCAACCATCTAGCCTTTGGCTCAGCACTTGCCACAACATTTCTGCAGCTATTGATTTGATCAATTGCACCCACCCCTCCACCTTTGATACCCCAATCTCTGAAACCATTAATTTATTTCATTCTGTTCCTCCAGTATGACACTTAAAATCTACAAGTGTAGACTTGAAAGGATACGGATCAAAACTACTTTAGCTCTCATCATCTGATCTGGCTGGATTACATAAATGAACTATGCAGTCCTGCTCTCCTCTGCTAAAACTGCTCACTATTCCAGCATCATCCTGGAATGCAAAGGTAACCCTTGCTTCTTTACCCTACTCCAAACTGTCTTCTTAAATCTCTCCCTCATCACATTGAAATTGTGAGGAGCTCATGGTTACCTTTGTCACCAAGATCAAAACCATCTGATCAGTTTTCTCTGCTGCATTCCTCCCTTGCACTAGCTGACCGGGCCAAATTTCCTCTGAAGTGAGCCGCCTGCCCTAGCATTGGATTCTCATCACTCTCTAGTTTCTCTCCTAACTCCCCTCATATCCACTCCAAACTATCACAAGATCCACCTCCTGCTCCTTCAACACTATCCTCTCTAAACTACTGACCACCCAACTTCTTTTCCTGTTTCCCCATCCTGCCGCTCAAACAGCTGACTGACTCGATTCTTTCCGGGGATTGACACTGACATAAACACGCAATTGAAAGCCAAAATGCTTTCAAAGTACACTCAGTATTTACAAAAAGCAAATTGTACCGAATCATTTCACCAGAGTTGTATATGAGTCACTGGATCATTCTAAAAGACCATCCCATTTTCTGGGAAGCAATACAATACTTCTTTCAAGTATAACTAATTTTTAAGGCATTTTTCAAAACTGTGTTACATTTTATCCAATCATGCCACAGGAGTCAAAGTCAATAAGGATTTCCAGAATTTAACAAAGCAGCTCAGGTCAGGAGAGGTTATACAAAATTATCTACCTGAAGGACACAAATTCCTTGCAATGCAGTCACTCTATTGGGGGTAAGGTGGTTTCCACTGATTCCAGTTCCCAGTTGACCGCTGCCATTGTAACCCCAGCCATACACCTGTAGTGTAGAAAGCAAACATACAGAATCATACCTTATTGTAGGATGCCATTCAGCTCACTGCATCTCTGAAAAAATATCCAAATAGTCCCACTCCCCCTGCCCTTTCCCCATAGCTCTGATTTTCTTTTTCTTTGCAAATATATCAAGTTCCCTTTTGAATGTTGGTATTGAATCTGCCTCCATCACCCTTTTAGACAGCAAATTCTAGCAAGTGGCATAAATATTATTTTGGGAATTATCTTAAAACTTGTATCCTCTGGTAGTTGACCTTATCACTTGAAACAATTTCTTCCCATTCCATTAAATACCCTCAATTTTGACTGCAACTACTAAACCTCACCTTAATCTTCCCTACGTTAGGATAAAAATCCCAGATTGTCTTTGCATTGTAGCTAACCACTGCCTGAGCAAATCCCTCTCAATAAAACTGAATGACAACAACCAAATGGTCATCTGAAGAAATAATACCAAAAGAACATACAAATATTATTATACAAATGCCCTGTTGGCATTATGCCTACGGTTAGAGAAAGGACAACTACACTATGCAGTAACATTCCGTCCTATACTGGCTGCCACAACAGCAGTTAAGCTTCATAAAACTATACACCTATTAATTCCTGTAAAGAGCAAAAAGGAAAATGTCTTGTGTGGTCTTAGGTCATTCCAAAGCTTTTCACAGTAAACAAATTACTTCTGAAGTTGAGTCATTGTGGTTCTGAAGGCAAGCTTAGCAGTCAATTTGCACATAGCATGGTACCGCAAAGACAGAAAATTAGTCAATTGCCAATCAATCTGGTTTTGGCTCTGTTGGTTGAAGGATGATTGTCAGCCAGAATATTCAGACCTTCCTCAACACTGCACCAGTTGGCCAGGATACTAAGATCTCCCTCAACACTGCACCAAAGTGTCAGCTTGTAGTAGGGGTTGAAGACGTCAAGTGAGGTTTGAACGCACAATCTTCTGACTGAGTGTTAGCATTGTGCTTTCACCTGAAACAAGCAGAGGCCACTGCACAGCCAATAAAGCACAGTTACTGTGTTGGCTGGATATTCAACAAATCTTGCAATAGAGCAATTTCCAGCATTCATTCAACCAGTTTATAAGGTGGGCAGGGATAGGATTCTCACCCTGCATTAAACTCTAAATTTTAAAAGTTCAAGAGGGAGCCAACTTCAAATAGCTTCACTGATACAAAATATTAAGCTGTTGTTCACAATGCAAAACTGTTCAAGGTAGTAAATAAAAAGTTATAGTGCTAAGCTAAATTGATAAGCTGTTTAAGTGTCTCGGTCACAATTTGAGAGATAACTAGAACCCTTCGATGAATTCAATTATATAGTGCCTCTCATGGATGTCCCCAAATGCTTTATAGCCAATAAAGCACTTTTGAATTGTAGTCAGATTTGTATTGTAAAAGATACATCAGCCAATTTATGATCAACAAGATCCCACAAATAGTATGTGATATTTCAAAATTCATTCATAGGATGTGGGCGCCACTGGACAGTTATTGCCCATTCCTAATTGCCCTTGGACTGAGTGGCTTGTTTAGCCATTGCAGAGGGGGCAGCTAACAATCAACCTCATTGCTGTGGGTCTGGAATTATATGTCAGCTAGACCAGGTAAGGGTGGCAGATTCCTCCCCAAAAGGGCATTTGTGAATCGTGACCAAATAATCTGTTTTAGGTGTTGCTTGAGTGACTATTTTGGCTAGCTCACTGCTTCAAAGCTCCTTTTGGAGTAGCACCATGGGGGATCTTTTATGTCCACCTGAGAAAGCAGACGGTGCCTCATTTTAATGACTCAGCTGAAAGATGGCACCTCCAACACTGCAGCACTCTCTTAGTACTACATTGAACTAAGTGCCAGCTTTGATTTTCTGCTCAAGCCTTTGGAAGGGACTTAAATCTACAACTCTCAAGCATACAAGCCACCAATTGCACTGTATAGCAACATATTGTAGATGGATCTATGCGCTACCAAATACACACCACCTGTGCAGGCCCTGGAGCGCTCGTCCCCTATGGCACCGCCACCGCCCCCTAAATTAAGTCAGGCTAACAAAAACAGAAAATGCTGAAAGATCACAACAGATCTGGTAGCATCTAGTAGGGGTCTGTCGTATACTCCTTGCAATATAATTGCCCCTTTTTGCCCCATAAAGTCTCATACTTGTTAACCCATTTAGTTTTTTTAAATCCCTTTTCAACTGTAATTGATTCTTTAACCAATAATGCTACCTTCCCTCCTTTTGTCACCCACTTTATCCTGCCTGAAAACCCTATATCCAGAGATACTCAGCTGCCAATTTTACCTTTCTTTAGCCAGATTTCTTTTATTGTAAAACATCATGCTGCCATGTGTCTGTGCGTGCCCTTAGTTCATCTGCTTTGTTTGTAATACTCCTTGCACTGAAATATAAACAGCTCAGCCCCATCAATCTTCTTTGCTTGTTACCCCTCATTTCCTTTGTCTTTCCAAGTCACTGACTACATCATTAACTATCAGGACCCATCAAAGACTACCCTTCCGTTCCTATCCCTTTGCCATTCTCATTTAAAACATCCCCAGTGGAACTAGCAAAAGCCCCCACAAGGATATTAGTCCCAATTCTGCCAGGTGCAACCCATCTGACTTGTACAGATCCCACCTTCCCCAAAACCGGCCCCAATGCCTTGAGAATCTAAACCCTCCTTGGTATACCATTTCTCTAGTCACCGCATTCATCTGATCCACCCTCTTATTTCTGCTCTAGCTAGCACACGGCACTGGGAGTAATTCTGATATTACTACTTTTCCTGCATTCTAATTTACCTCCTAACTTCTTATATTCACTTTTGAGGATCTCATTCCTTTGCTTACCTATGTTGTTCGTACCTATGTATACCACGACCATTGACAATTCACCATCCTGAATTCAAGTCTGCGGCCTAGAAGCACCTGTCTTTACCCTTCACTATTGAATCCCCCATCGCAATAGCCCTGCCGCTGATTTTCCTCTCCTTCTGTGCAGCAGAGCCACTATGGTGCCATGAACTTGGCCATTGCTGCTTTCCCACGAGAAGCCACCCCCTGCCAACAGTATCCAAAGTGGTATGAGAGGGGGATGACCACAGTGGATTCCTGTACTTCCTTCTCGAGCCTTTACCACTCCCTTTCTGCCTGTGTAATCTTTACCTGCGGTGTGACCACCTGACTATGCTATCCATGACACTGAGCACTGTGGATGCTCCACAGCATGCCCACCCACATCTCTAGCTCTACATTAGATTAGCCAGTAGCTGCAGCTGGATGCACTTCCTGCACACATGGTCATCAGGGACACCATATTTCCCACATTGCACAAGAGCAGCACCTCAGAGATCTGAGATCTCCTGCCATGACTTCTGTCTAGATTAAGCAAGTTACTTCCTTTAACAGAATTTAATTAAGCTATGCAACTTCTTTTGTTTTGAACATTTCTATTATAATTGCAAGTTCCTACCTTTGTTTAATCTAATATATCAAACTTTAAAAAGCCAAATACTCTGCAGGTACCACTTACCAATCGGCTGTTTCTGTTGGGACTATGTCACTTTCTGAACTGTGACGTTACCTCTGAGAGCCGCTGCAGTGGCGCCGATGCTGCAAGGCCGCCACTCGCCTTTGCGGATAGGTGGAAAAGGGGAGGAGTACCTTGCTCCCTTTCATCAAATTCATTCAGTCACCAGACTCCAAATTAAGCACACTATTTCAGCCCAAGATAGCACTCCAGCGTAAAGAACGTTGGCACTGTACAATTGCCTGTTTTTATGCTATCTTAATGTAGCCTCTGAAAAGTCGGTGCAGCTGCAAGCAGAGCCTGTATGAGCCCTGCTTTAAAGCTGGTCTACAACTCATGTTCTTCCAACCCAAACAGCAATTTTTAGTTAATTACTAAATTAAAGACTAGACTTTAGATAGAAATCAACCCTCAAGTTCCCTCAGTCAAACTTCAACTTAAGAACTCTACTACAGCCCAAAGTAGCACTCCAGTGCAAACACTAGCGCAACAATAATGAATGGGGAATAAGATACTGAATCATGACAAATAATTACCTCCCCATTTTCTACTACAGCCATTGAGGATATCTGACCGCAGGCAATGCCAACAACCTTCTTGTTCTGCAAACCATGTGTTACTCTCCGTGGTGTTGCCTGGCTAGCAGTAGATCCTGATCCAACTTGTCCACAGTTGTTGTAACCCCAGGAATAAATCTGTCACCAAAGCAGACACAGAAGGTAAAATCCTTAAATTGAGCAAAAGCAGGACATATAGTCAAGTTTAAATGGAATTAACTCTACCAAGTGTAACAGGTTTTCAAACATGTAAATATCCTTGCACCAGAAGTTGCCATATGTGAAATGCTTATAAATTGAGGCTCTAATTTTCAAAGATTAAGTAATGATTTAGGTTATGGAAACTAGCTCAATGTTCTGTAGATAGTTATAATCCTGCACATCATCAGTGCACACCACTGGTCAAAATTTGTATTTTGAAGTCCTACATCTGTTTGTGCGCATGCATTTTTACTGTCTATATGTCCCTATATGCATAGCTTCTTATGATTTTATGTGCATTTTATTCATGCACATGCATGTGAACGTATTTCAATGCAAGTATGTGTATGTGTTTGTAGGTTAAATATGACCTTGCATTTGACAGTTTTACAATGAAATTTTTCTTTAGTTATGAAACCAATAACTAACACAGGAGGAGATTTCCTCCTTTCAACAAAAGGCTTTCAAAATTTGCCTTGCTACTTCCAAGCACTGTGATGGTTTCTCAATCATGGAGCTGATCCTGTAGTATGGACGAAATCCCTTACAGACTGGGAAATATCCATTTCCAAAGATGCAATTAGGTCACTGCTCTGGGAGTCAGCTACTAATTTAAGGTAAAGTGAATGTTTCAGTATGTCGACTCAAAGTAAGGAGAGATTGAATCACAGTTTGTGTCTAGAACCAACAAATGAGTTTCTAGCAGTGAATTCTAGCATAGTACAATTAATCATAATCTCTCTGTTGGAACAAGTGCAACTGTGAAGAGGAGGAGGAAAGAGAAAGTGCCATATCAAGCACTCAATTTCTCCCAGCAGTTTCAGCCATTTTATTCACAGTATTGACCTCAAATGACTCTATGGGATTAACGATGACAAATTCTTTAGTTTAATTCTTCGCTGTCAGGTCACAATATGAAGATACCTTTGTGCACAGGAAGCCACGCTGTTCCCAATAATGTCTAACAATGGTATGGCATTGCTCTGAGGCAAAGTGGAAATTATTGCTGGAACTCTACTTTCTAAGTTCCTAAGGTTGTCATGGCTTCAGAAAGGGTGCAGAGGAGATTTACCAGAATAGTATCAGGAATGAGGAACTAATTGGATCACACTTTCAGAGAGCCAGATTTAATGGGTTGGTAGCCTCCTGCTGCACTGTTTGATGCAATGGAAAACAAAAATAAAGGAAATTTACTTAAAAAATGAAACCCACACAACTTTTCATTCTAATACCTCTTTTATAGTTAGCATTTTGTAAAGATTAATTTTTACAGTTGTAAATCAAATCACATGCATGGATAAATTTCAGTCAAACAAATAGTGGAATCTGTCAAAACACTGCATTTAGAAGGTCAGCTCTCACCTCCCCTTCTGTTGTTAGAACCATAGAATGATTGCAACCACAAGCAACCTCCACTGCTTTCTTGTCATAGAACATGCTGGAAACTAGGAAAGGTAATGAGCCAGGACCCGTTGTTCCATTACCCAATTGGCCATAGCTATTGAGGCCCCAGGAATAGGTTTCTCCATCTGTAAAAGATGATGATATTTTTGGAAGTGACTGATTGGTTCCAGAGGCTACCTGAAGATTGTAGGCACAGATCCTTGTCCTTATTGAAAATCCAGGCACTTTTAGCATTCCAGACAGTTTCAAGCCCATTTTTGTGGGTGTGGGTGTGGGCTGTATCCTCTAGGTCCATTCAAAAGAAAATAAATCCCCATTAGGACTACCCTGAAAAATGATGGCCCCACAGAGCTACTCCCCCTCATACACCCACATTCTCAACTCCATTTCCCTTATTCTGAAATAAAATTTGAAAAGTTCTAGTTTAAAAACATATTTTGGATAGTGGGGTTGGCAGGGGGCAAGCAGGAGTAGCACTGAGAAGCTGATGAGAGACACTGAAGGAATGTGAGCCATGGCAGGAACAAATGTGCACTCTGTGATGGCTCCTCATTCATGATGCTGGTCTGCAGGGCAAATGGAATCCCACATTGGGTAATATCCATTTCCACGGCAACTTTATAAGACCCCTGTCAGACCCCACTTGGAGTACTGTGCGCAGTTCTGGTCGCCTCACTACAGGAAGGATGTGGAAGCTATTGACAGGGTGCAGAGGAGATTTACAAGAATGTTGCTTGGATTGGGAGGCATGCCTTATGAAGATAGGTTAAGGGAGCTAGGTCTTTTCACCCTGGAGAGACGAAGCTTGAGAGGCAACCTGATAGAGGTTTATAAAATGTTGAGAGGTATAGATAGGGTGGATTCTCAGAGGCTATTTCCCAGGGTTGAAATGGTTGCTACGAGAGGACACAGGTTTAAGGTGCTGGGGAGCAAGTACAGAGGAGATGTTAGGGGTAAGTTTTTCACTCAGAGGGTGGTGAGTGAGTGGAATTGGCTGCCGTCGGAGTTGGTAGAGGCAAACTCACTGGCGTCTTTTAAAAGACTTCTGGATGAGTACATAGGAGTTACAGATAGTTCTATGGCCTGGTAGGTATGGATATGATCGGCTCAACTTGTGGGCCGAAGGGCCTGTTTGTGCTATAGTGTTCTATGTTCATTGATGCAATTAGATCATGGCTCCAGCTACCAATTTAAGGCAAAATGAGCATCATAGCATACTAACTTGAAGCAAGGAGAGCTCGAGTCACAGTTTGTGGCCTAGAACCAACAAACTGGGTTATCAAATGAGTTTCCAATAGTGAATTCTAGCACAGTATCTCAATATCTCTGTTGGAACAACTGCAACTATGAGGAAGAACAGGAAAGAGAAAGTGTGACATAGAGTCCTCAATCCTTCCCAGTAGGATCAACCATTTTATTCACAGCATTGGCCTCAAATAGTTCCACAGGATTAATGACTGGCAAGTTCTACAATTCAAACTTATTAATCTGCACATTGCTAACAACATCTGGTCTAGTTATTACTCCCAACTAATCACAGAACTCTTACAGTGCAGAAGGAGGACACTTAGCCTAAGTCTGTACAACTCTCCAACAGCGCAAGTTTCCCAGGCCCACTCCGTCTGCCTTAACTCCGTAATCCCATGCATGTACTCTACTAAACATCCTAACCTATACATCTCGGGACGCTAAGTGGAAACTTATAGCCAATCCACCTAACCTGCACATTTCTGGACTGTGGGAGGAAACTGAATTACCCAGAGGAAACGCACACAGACACAGGGAGAACCTGCAAACTCCACAGTCACCCAAGGCTGGAATTGACCCTGGGTCCTTGGTGCTGTGAGGCAGCTGTGCTAACTACTACGCCACCCCAAAATTGTAATTGTAAACATTAATAGCCAGCAAAAGTGGCTTTGGACTCATTGATGCTAGAGATAGAACCATCAGCTAACCTAAACTAAAAGTTTACAAATGTTCCATCCTGTGTGTGTAACCTGCTACCAGCCAGCAATATAAACAGAGCAAGTTGGAGCAGCATGATAAAATGCTGCATGCATGCACCCTCCTCAATCCTACCCAAAAATAACTACAGCTTCATTTTATCACTGATATTGCAGCAAGGGAATCCACACCTAACACAATGGAGACAATGTTGGTTAGCCAGGGAAAACAGCTGCTGGAACAGGAAGTTCAGGATTTCAAAGCTCACTCAAAAAACTAACCTCCACATAGACATCCTCACGAGAGAAGCTTACTTGGCTTTTCACAACTATAGGATATTTCAAACTTTCACAGCCAATGAAGTACTTTTTGAAGTATAATCACTGTTGCAATGTAGGAAGTGTGTCAGCAAATTTGAGCACAGAATACTCCCACAAGCAGCAACGTGATAATAACTAGATAATCGGTTTTAGTGATGTTGGTTGGAGGACATCACTGCACAAAAAGGTGTCTGGATTCTCAGAAGTCTTATCATAAACAAGACAGTTTAGATCCCCACCTCAGAACATCAGATATATTTGTTGAAATAGAAAATTGCTGTCTTTCTTTTAGTATTAGCTATTGGATCAGATGTTGATCTGAAGAACATCTGACATTAGGGCGGCACAGTGACATAGCGGTTAGCACTACTGTTTCAGTTTGATTCCTGGCTTGGGTCACTGTCTGTGTGGAGTTTACACTTTCTCCCCATGTCTCCGTGGAGATGTGCTCTGGTTTCCTCTCACGTTGTGAAAGATGTGCTGGTAGGTGCATTGACCCAAACAGGTGCCAGAGTGTGACAACTAGGGGAACTTCACAGTAACTTCACTGCAGTGTTAAGTCTTACTTGTCACTAATAAATAAATAAACTTAAAAAGGGTTTGGTACATGCATTAACATGCAATTGAATAAACTCATGCAGCTGTACAGAAAAGGCATCTTTACACTTTCCAAATCTATGCATTTAGGTAATTTCAAAATTCAAATTTGTCAATGCATCCTTTTTAATCTCATGGCTAGATTTGGTGCAGAAAGAAAAACAACTTGCATTTTCATAACATCTTTCAAGATCTCAGAATCTCCCAAGCACTTCATAGTCAATGATGCTCTTTTTTGAAAAGCTATCAATTTGGGTACAGAAAAGTCCCACAAACAGCAATGAGATAATGACCAGATTAATCTGCTGCAGTGAGTGACATCGGTTAAGGAATAAATATTGGGCAGGGAAATTCCCCGGCTCTTCTTTAAATAATACCATAGGATTTTTTCGTCTAAGTTTTCACCGTGGAAGACATTGCAAACATCCCCAAGATATTAGATGGGCTGATTTCAAATAACATGGTAGAACTTACAAAAATCCCAATCACAAAGGATAGAGTATTAAGGAATCTTAATTCCTTAAGATTCTTAGCCAAGTCACCAGTACCCAATGAGCTGCATTCTAGTGCTTTAATGGAAGTGACTGCAGAGGTAGTGGACATATTGGTTGAAATTTTCCATAAATTGGTAGATTCCAGGAGGGTACCAGAAGGTCGGAAAACAGAAAATGTGGCATCCTTGTTCAAAAAGGGAGAAAGGCAGAAGGTGGGGAACTATAGGACAGTTGGTTTAACATCTATTATTGGCAAATGCTAGAGTTAATAATCAAAGAGGAAATAGTTAATCATTTAGGAAAGCTGAATATAATCAAACCTAGTCAACATGGTTTTATGAAAGGTAAATCATGTTTGATAAATGTGTTCAAAGAGTAGATAAAGGAGAACTTGTAGTATATTTAGATTTCCAAATGGTATTTTATCAAGGTGTCATACAAGAGGCTAGTGCATAAAGTAAAAGCCCACGGAATTAAAGGAATTGTGCTAGGGTGAATTGAAAACTGGCTGTCACATAGAAAACAGAGTTGAAATAAATGTGTCCTTTTCAGAGTGGAAAGATACAACTAGTGGAGCACAACAGGGATCAGTTCTTGGCCTGCAGCTGTTTACTATTTACATTAACGACCTCGTAGAAGCAACAGAATACATGGTTTCCAAATTTGTCGATGATACAAAGATGGGTGGGACAGCATGTTGTCATGAGGATATAGATAGTTTGGGTGACTGGGCAGAAATGTGGCAAATCTGGGGAAAAATGTTAGGTCATACACCTTCAGTAGGAGGAATTAAAAGGCAGATTATCTAAATGGAGAGAGACTGAAGGTGAGCCAAGTACAGAGGAATCTAGGTATCCTACTGCATGAATCACAAAGTTAGCATGCAGGTCCAACAAGTAGTTAAGGAGGCAAATGGCATTTTGGCCTTTATTGCAAGTTCGAGTTTAAAAAGTATGGCAGTTTTGTTGCAATTGTACATGATGTTGGCGAGGCCATACCTAGAATATTGCACATAGTTTTGGTCCACTTACCCAAAAAATGATATAGTAACATTAGGGGCAGTCCAAAGGAGATTCATCAGAATAATTCTTGGGATGAGACATTTGTCCAATCAAGAGAGACTAAATAGTCTGGATCTCTATTCCTTGGGGTTTAGAAAAGCGAGGGATGACCTTATTCAAACATACAAGATCATGAGGGGGCTTGACAGGTGGGATGTTTTCACTAGTGTGAGTGTCTCGAACAAGGCAATATATCCACAAGAAAACCGGCCAGTCATTTGAAACTGAGGTACATAGAAATTCTCGCAGAGGGTGGTAGAATCTCTGGAATTCTCTGCCCCAAAGGGCATTGGAAGCTGGATTGTTAGAAGCATTCAAAGTGGAGGTGGATAACTATATGATTGATCAAGGAATAGAGAGCTATGAGGAATTGGCACAGAAAAGGAGTTGCGATCGGCACAGATCAGCCATGACTGCACTGCATGGCAGGACAAGCTTGAAGAGCCTTGTGGCCTATTCCTGCTTCTTGTGTGTTTTACTCAAGAGACCAGGCAGGATCTAATGTCTCATTCTAAAGAGGGCACTTTTGACAGTGCAATACACCTTCAGAACTACACTGAAGCACCAGCCTGGATTAGTTATCGAAGTCTCTGAAGGATTTTAATCCACGATCTTCGACTCAAGAAGTGAGAGTGCTACCACTGAGCTATGGATGACAACTAGATAACCTTGAAAACCATAATGGAAAGCAGTACAGTAGAACTTGAGTTTACCTTTAGTTGCAAGTAAAATATGTGGTCCACTTCCATAACTGAGAGAAATTATTTTCTTTCCGCATAACGTTTCTATTTTCTTTGGTGTAACTACGCTCTGACCATCTCCAATTCCTAGGCAGTTGCTGCAATTCACTCCAAGTGCAAACACCTGCAATAGAAGTGGGTTGTATACAATGAGCCATCTGATCATGAGAGCTATCTTTCATGCTACGTACTCAGATCAACTACTGGCGATGGATATCATAATTTTGCTTCACCCAAGGAGCGTGGGAAAAATCCTCTTCCTGCAGCAAAAGCAATCGTTTTTAAAATGATAAATGACTTAAAATGAGAAAGCATAAAATCCTGGACTGAATGATTTGCATCCATACATTTTAAAGTAAGCAATAAGTGATATATTTGTATAACTATATATAATTTCATTCAAAAAGTGAAATGTGCATGGAGCTGGTGATAGCTAGCACAATTTCTATATTTACAAAAGTGATGGATCCAGCGCAGGGAATTGTAGACCAGTTAGTATGTCAATGGTGGGAAAGAATGAAACCCTAAGTCAAAGTTATAAAAGTAAAACACCTAGAAAGTAGAAATGTAACAAATAACAATCAACAGAGATTCCAAAAAAAATGACATGCTTAGGCAACCTTACTGAATTATTCGAGCTTGTCATATGAGGAATAGTTGAGGACTTTGGGTCTGTACTCTTTGGAGTTTAGAAGGATGAGGGGGGATATTATTGAAACTTGCAGGCTACTGAGAGGCCTGGATAGAGCAGACCTAGAGAGGATGTTCCCACTAGTGGGAAAAACTAGAACCAAAAGGGGACAATCTCAGGATAAAGAGACGATCCTTTAAAACAGAGATGAGCAGGAATTTCTTCAGCCAAATAGTGGTGAATCTGTGGAACCCTTTGCTGCAAAAGATTGTGCAGGCCAGGTCATTGAGTGTCTTTAAGACAGAGATAGATAGGTTCTTGATTAAAAAAGGGATCAGGGATTATGGGAAAAACGCAGGAGAATGAGAATGAGAAAAATATCAACCATCATTGAATGGCAGAGCAGACTCGATGGGTCGAGTGGCCTAATTCTGCTCCTTGTGTGTCTTATAGTAACATATAGGGCAATGCAGGATTTCCAAAAAGCTTTCAGTAAAGTACCAAAAAGTAGATTCATGATTTCTGGCAGAAGCATGATATCAGTAATGGAGATAGCAAGCTGATTACCAAACAGTAAAACAGAAAATAAAGGTTAATGGTCAGATTGATAAAAGATGGGAAATGGTATTTCACAAAGATTGACACTGGGATGGATCACTGTTGGTCACAATTTATGTAACAAATTTAGCCTCGGGAATTGAAAGTAAAATTTCAAAATATGGGGAGTGTAGTTGATATAGAGGATAAGTGCAACAAAATGAAAGACATTTATAAAATTGCAGAACAAATTTCAAATGAGATGCAATGTAAAGTTTGAGACAAAAAATGGTAGGAAAAATAAGAAAACCACACACTTCTTGGAAAGGAATGGGGGTTCTGGGCTACAGATATATAGATCATTAAAAACAGTGATACAGGCTTATAACATCATAAGCAAGCAAAGCACAAGGGTTCGTTTCTAGAATGAGAGAATTAAAATGCAGGTAAATTATGATACACTTGTAAAGAACCTTGAATAAGCCACATGAGAGTTTCTGGACAGCTATGGTCTCCACATTATGAAAAGATTGTAGAAACATTAGCAAGAGTACAAAAAAATTTACTAGAATCTTAAGGGCGTCACGATGGCACAGTGATTAGCACTTCTGCCTTACAGTGCTAAGAACCTGGATTCAATTTTGGTCTTGGTTGACTTGTGTGGAGTTTGCACGTTCTCTTGTTGTCTGCATGGGTTTCCTCCAGACGCTCCAGTTTCCTTCCACAGTCCAAAGATGTTCAGGTTAGGCAGGTTCACCATGCTAAATTTCCCCTTAGTGTCCGAAAATGTGTAGGTTAGGTAGATTAGCTGTGGAAATTGCACAGGGTTACGGGGAAGGGTGGAGGAGAGGGCCTTGCTCTTTTGGAGAGTCGATGCAGATTCAATGAGCCAAACGGCGTCTTTCTGTACTGCAGGGTTTTGTATGATTTCTAATACTGGAATTGAGAGGTTATGCTTATCAGGAAAAATTAAATAGGCCTTAGTCTAGAAAAGGACACCGAATGAAGGTCATTAAGGTTATGAAAGGGTTTGATTGGGTTGACATAAAAAGGTGTTTCTACTTGTGGGCAGGATCTGATCTAGGGTTATAAGATTGTCATGAACAAATTCAAACAAGAACTTCAGGAGAAACTTATTTACCCAAGGAATGGTTAGAAGTGGAATATTATTCCACAGTGAGTAGCTGGGACAGAGAGAGATGCAAACAAGGGGCAGTTAAATAAGCACACGAGGGAAGAAAGGAATAGAAGAATATGTTGATGGCATTAGATGAAGATGAGTAGGAGGATGCAACTTAAGCACTTGCATGGTCTTGGGATGCATGGACTATTTTTGTATTGTACTTTATATTTCTGTAGCAGACATACAGAAAGATAAAGGATTAAATTATGGAAAAAACATAAATGGCAGCAAAGAAACAAAAAAAAGCAACACAAACTGACAAAAGAAACATTGAGAGAGAATTCAAGGAATCACTATTGGGCAAAAAAAGGGGTGGATATTAACACACGGAGCAGTAGCAAGTAATATGAAAGCATTTTCAGGGCAGAAAACTAATGATGAGTGAAATAAGGAATAGAAAGAAAATGTGAAAGATACTAAAATAGGAAAAACGAAACAAAAATATATAAGGTTAGGAAGTTACGATTTAAAAAAAACTAATGCAGACAGCTGACAAACTACAGAAACATAATAATGAAACCAGAAGTTGAGTTTATGGACAACCTTGCTAAGATATTTATCCAGGTAAAGAAGGTATGGTATATTTTGGATAGGTTCAAACACCCTCACCCACTGCACTGGCAGAGACTGAAAGGTGATGGGGATGAGTTGAGCAGGTAGAGAGCCAGCCACTTTGCTCACTCAGACTCTCATCACTAGTAGCACGAGGTTTATTTCCGTCACACAAACATCAGTGATTTTTCTGCGAGAAAGGTCATAGTTTGCATTTTAAAGAGGAAATGCCACAAAGATATAAAAGCCATTCCCAGACTTACATCATCATTTTTTGTTACATAGATAGCCTCAGTTGCTGAAGTACCAAAAACACAGGCTTGATGAATCGAGTTAATTTCCTGCGGAGAAAGCAAGCTGAATACAGGCCACTTTCCAACATCCACCATGACTAGTTTGTAAGCACAGCTGCTTCAAGAGATCACCTATTCACATTTCTTCCAACCTTTAGCACTGTGCCTAGAAGAAAGAGAATTTGACATTTTTGATCTATGTTGCTCCAAACATGAAAGAGAAAAAACATAAAGCCAACATGTAAATGACAGGATAACAAAACAGCATGAAAACTAATCCTTCAGTACCCTCCAAAAGCAAATTTGCTTTTTTACAAGAAAAATAAAATGCTAGATGTGCATCATGAAGGAACAAGTAACAAAATCAATACTGCAGTGGTACTGGCTTTCAAATTTGGTCTGAGACATCTAAAGACGTGTTATGTTAAAAGTGGTATACAAATACAAGGTGTTGTGATAAACCATGGAAAACATGTTCAGAGTATCTGACATGAAGCATTTTTAAAAAGGCTTACAAATATCTTAAAGGACACCAGTTGAGGTAAATTAGTGCCAGTTAAACAGAAAGAACCACGTTAAATTGATCACAAAGTAAAACCAGAGAAGATTCTTCATAGGTCACGTAAGTCCATCATTTTAGTCAGAACAGTTGACAGACATGAATGGGAGTAATTGGAGTTGAAGTACTGATCAGCTAAGACCTAACTGAACAGGCTTGAGGGGCCCACTCCTTAAAAATGCTGACAAAATGGTTATGTTTTAAACCGTCTCCTGTAACTTGAGATAAAATAAAATGGTTTGGAGAGGAGGATGTGACTTTCTATGAAACCTTTCCAGCGACAAACCCAAATGACTTGCTTGTCATAAATATAGAAACTCAAATCAATATTTCTGGAAATTAAAGTGCAAGTTTTAACATTCTGACACAGAAGTGGAAGAAGTCAGCATTGCCGAGTACAGACTTGTAGACTCTCTGTCAGATTTGAGAGAGAGAGAGATATGCTGCTGGGTGTGCAGAGAAATTACAGCCGAGAGAGCAGCACACTCGTCAGAGCCAGTTTTATTTTCGGTTAGAAGACCACAGAACAGACGGAAATTTTGGAGGTTTAAGAACCAAAGAGTCACCAAAATGGACCTTGCAGTGGAAATCAGTTCCAGTATAGTTCAAGATTGAATGAAGGGACTTTCAAAAGACTCACTCTGACATGACAAGAAGAGAGCTGCCAAAAACCGTGAGGGATTTGGATTTGAATGTACAAGGCTCTATATCTGCTGAAAGGATGGTGTACTGTATAATGCAACTTTGAGTCTCCAATTGTTTTAATTGGTTAATTGGGAAATAATATTTTCTGCTATTTAATGTATTAGTTGCCTACTACATAACATTTAGTATGTGTTGATTTCAATGTGTTTGTTGCACCAGGTCTTAAAATGTGAAATTTTGTTGAGATGTTTTCCATCAGCTATTAGGAAACGTGCACCTCTTTTTAAAAGTTATCGGTGTAAGAACATAAGAAATAGGAGCAGGAGTAGGCCATCTAGCCCTTCAAGCCTGCCCCGCCATTCAATAAGATCATGGCTGATCTGTCGTGGCTCAGTTCCACTTTCCTGCCTTTTCCCCATAATCCTTAATCCCCTTGCCTATCAAAAACCTATCTACCCGCGTCTTAAATATATTTAGCGCGGCAGCCTCCACCACTTCAACGGGCAGAGAATTCCAGAGATTCACCACCCTTTGAGTGAAGAAGTTCCTCAACTCCGTTCTAAACTGCCTCCCCCCCCTTATCTTGAGGCTGTGCCCTCTAGTCCTACTGTCTTTTCTGAGCGGGAAGAGCCTCTCCACCTCTATCCTATCCATCCCATTCATCATCTTATATGTCTCAATGAGATCTCCCCTCTAAACTCTAACGAGTACAAGCCTAGTTTATTCAGCCTCTCCTCATAGTTCAACCCCCTCACCTCCGATATCAGCCTAGTAAACCTCCTCTGCACTCCCTCCAAGGCCAAAATATCCTGTCTACACAGACCGTAAAAAATTGCAGGGTACAAATCCAGAGGCTGTTTAACTGATACACTTGAATTTTCTACAGTTTAATCAAACAAGGTTTCACAATGACTTTTACCGTATGCATTGAAAAGTACTTCTTTTATTCTTGCATGGGATATGGGCATCACTAGCAATACCAGCATTTGTCATCCATCCATAATTCCCCTTGAACTTAGTGGACTGTTAGGTCATTTCAGAGGGCAGGTAAGAGTCAACCACACTGTTATTACTCAAGCATTTCTGAAGAGAGGTGATTTGCCTGTTAATGTCTCACAACAGTTAACCAAGGTTAATTTGAGGCAGTCACAGAAGAAATAAAGGGCAGATTTAGAAGTAGGAACAAGAAAAAACAGATTGAAGGAACGGCTCAACACTTGAACCTTGAGGCAGAAAAGAGTGATCCTAATAGCATAGGCTGAGTTAGTTAGAATTCAGCTACAAATTAGAAAGAAAAAGAGAAAAGCAAAACTTGAACTGAAGGGAATCCAAAAACCTAAGTTCAGAAAAGAGGGGAAAAAAATAAAGAAACTCTGAACTAGAACTTCAAAGAAAATGAGAAACCAAAACAAGGCAAATTGGAAAGCAAATCTGAACTTGACAGAGAAAGGCACTGATTATGTGAATAGTGGGTGGCAGGAAAATTTGATAATGATTTAGATTTAACTACTGGTTTTGGCAAGGAGTATTTGCCTAACTTCAATGAGTGAAAAGAGTTGGGACATTTTTCGTGTCATTTGAAAAAATTGTTGAAAAATTAAAATAGCGAAAAGGAAGTTGGATAGTTTTATTGCAGAGTGGGTTCATGGGGAAAGTTTTAGAAGTATACCCGTCTCTTTCAGTCATACAGTCTGGTGATTATGATGCAGCAAAAGCCATTGTTCCCTATGACTTACTGCTGCAGGCTTATAGGTAGAAGTTTAGAAATTTAAAGAAGAAACAAAATCACACTTTTCTGGAATTTGAGAGCGAAAATGAGATGTTATTTGATAGCTTGTATAGGTCTATGGAGGTTGAACAATATTTTGAAAACCGTAGTGAGGTAATACTAAAAGAATTTAAAGATCATGGAAAACCATAAAGTTTCTAAGAGAAGCAACAATGACAACTATGAACTGTCTCTCAAGCATGTTAGCAGTAAGCCATTCTTTCTGAACTCTTACATAAACTTGAGAGATGTCTAAAAGTGAAAATATTTATTTCTAAAATATACTTTTCTCATAGAAACTCTGAAATGAGCCATTGCAAAACGACATATCCGATAATTACATACAGAGCAAAAAAGACCAGTCATTTTTACAATATTTTATGATGTTCAGTTACAAGATATTATGTTCATTACAGTTCAGTTCTTTAAATTATATACATTCATCAGATTTCACTGTGTGCTGTTGTTTTTTCAGATTAGCACACAGTTACGCAGTCTGAGGGTGTTCTACAGTTACTGGGCCCTCGGTCTGCCTCAGTTGAAAGGCTTTAAAAGGAGACCTTTCCCCATTATGCCTTTGCGGTGGCTGTCCCAAGCTTGACAGCATCCCTCAGCACGTAGTCCTGGACCTTGGAATATGTCAGTCTACAACACTCGGTCGAGGACGAATCTTTGCACTGGAAGATCAGCAAGTTTTGGACGGACCAAAGTGCAACCTTCACTGAGCTGATGATCCTCCAGCAGCAGTTGATATTTGTTTCGGTATACGTCCTTGGAAACAGCCTGTAGAACACAGAGTCCTGCGTCACCGAGCTGCTTGGGATGAACCTCGATAAATACCACTGCATCTCACTCCAGACCTTCTTTGTAAGGACACATTCCACAAGGTGGCTGTTATTCTTAGAGACACAGGACCAGTCTAGGCACTAGTGTTAGCAAGTGTTGTAAATTTTTCTCCAGAAAGTTCTCTAAATAAAAGCATATTGGTATGGGGTATTGACATAAATTGTTTATAGTTCCATTATGTAAAGTTAACTTTGAGTGTGATGTAGGCACCAGTTCTGTTGTGAGGATTGTTTCAAAGTTACCTATTAAAGATGTTCATTTTCTATTAGGAAATGACCTGAGTCAGTCAGGTATTGATCACCTCCAGTGGTTTTAATGAAACCTAGTTAAGCTCTTGGAGCTGGAAGTGTATGAGAAAATTGAGTGACTTTCAGTAATCCTCTTGCAAAAATTACTGTTTTAACTAAAGATGTGTCGAGAGAGTCAGAAACTGCTAAAGATAAAATGACATTGGAGCATCAGACCAACAACAAAGGGTAACGTCATTATACAATGTGAGGGCTTAAACTGAGAATTGTTAGAAAAAAATGGATCATAACACAGTAATGCAGAGGGAGCAAATGAGCAGTGCTTCTGGCACTGCAGGTAACCTTCAGGTTGCCAATGACATCTTAGACCAAGATTTTCATGGATTCAGCAATCTGCTGCCAAATCCATCACCTTCTGCTCATGCATATGTAAAACAATAATCTGGGTCTCCTTGCATTGGCGCCTTTATTTGGGCTATGATGCAAACACAAAGACAAACACAGTACCTCCATGCCAATTAGACATTAGGATTTGGGACAATTGAATTAACTTTTCCTTGCATTGCCCAGAACAACTGGCATATAACATCACATTAGTATGACATGCTCCCTCATTCACTTATGTGCAGCATGTAGGACTCCAATTTACAAATTACCTCACTTAACCAGCAATGGTAGATCAAGAGTGCAAACTGTAAAATGTAGTCACAGAGCCTCCATTTTAGTAAAGGTAAAAATACTTCAAACAATCCAACATCAAGTTTGGAGAGCTGCAGAGATTGGAAAGGCATCAGCCAGAATTGGAGGAAAAGAGAACTCTTGGTGGATTTTAATAATGGATAGGGTTGCAGAGATGTGGGGCATGACTATGGAGGATGGAGGGATTTGAACACCAGAATGAGAATTTTTAAATTGAGGATGTTTTTATCAATTACAATTTGTATTTATACAGCACCTTTAACATACCAAAATGTCCTAAGGAGCTTCACAGCAGCATTATCAGACAGAATTTAATGGAAAAGAGATTAGCAGGACAAAGATGTGCAGGTTAGGTTGATCATGTCCCTTAGTGTTAGGAGGACCAGCAGAGTAAATATGTGGGCTTGAGGGGATAGGGCCTAGGTGGGATTCTTGGGAGATGCACGCTCTATGGGTTGAATGGAATCCTTCTGCACTGTAGGGATTCTGTGATTCTAGGTGGGGTAAATTTTAAGGGGCATCATAACGGAAAAGAGAAGTTTACAGGTTTAGGGAGAGAACCCCAAAGCTTGAGGTCCAGACAACACAAGACAAGTCTTGCAATAGAGAAATTAAGGAAACCTGAGATGTGGCATCAGACAGAATTGGAGGAAAAGAGAACTCTTGGTGGATTTTAATAATGGATAGGGTTGCAGAGATGTGGGGCATGACTATGGAGGATGGAGGGATTTGAACACCAGAATGAGAATTTTTAAATTGAGGAATTGTTGGGTCAATGAAGGTCAGTGAGCACAAGAGTGATGGGTGATCAGGATTTGATGTGAGTTAGAGTAACAGAAGCAGAGTTTTGGGTGAGTTAAAGTTTAGTCAGGATGGGAGGCAGATCAAGAGAGGCAGGATTGGAAGTAGCCAATATTATGGAAGTAGGAATTGGTAATCTTAGTGATGGAAGAGGGTATGGAATGAATGTGAAAGGGCATGCAAAGCAGCAGATATACACAACTATATTTTCTATGGGCTAACAGATTAGTGTTTTTCAAATACAGATTTCGAAGGAAGGGTACAGTGAACAATCTTTCCCTTTTTAAATATTATATGTTCCCAGAAGTACATAAAGTTCAATTCAAAATTCAGGAAAGGATATGCATTAACAGATCACTAGTGCCTTCCTCTCACATGCTCAAGATATCATTTAAATAATGCACCAGAATTTGTTGTAGCTGGGTATCAAATGGTATCTTGTTGTAGTTGGATTTGGTCCTGCAATTTGTCAGGTCAACACCTTACTGCCTACAAGATTATCGAAAGCATGAACTGAATACAGTGTAGTGAGGGAGACAGTATCTCTGGGATTGAGTGAACAGAGCAACCGATGTATCTTGGTAACCTATCAATTTATGGATTGAGAAAGGGTGGAAGGCAATGGAATAAAGGGTGAATTTGAGTCAGTGAATTCAATGTCAAATCAGGCACAGAAAGAAAAATTAAATCAGGGAACACTTCAAACTGTGTCAACAGCAAAGACAGCAAAATGTTGTTTTTGTGAAATTAATGGCATAACGAAAGAACACAAACAGCACATTGTCCCCTGGCCTAAAGTTATTGTACTATTTACACAAATAGCAGAGAGCATCGTCAGCTACGAATTTACTATGACAGCAAAGTCTGGATTATTGCGATTTATGTCTTGGTCTCGGTCAGAAGAACACTCAGAATAGATGATGGTCAATCCTTCCAACAATTGGGCTTCTGGGAAATGTAAGACAAAAACTAGGGACCACCTATACCATTTTAATAAGGCTCATATCAACTTCAACTAGGGCCGCACAAAATACTTTACATAAACAAACTGATGGATGTGATAAACAGATAATGTTGAAAGGTTAGGGAGCACCTTGATTAAATGCAATCATATAGAAAACATTCACCTGCTATTCAATCTTAAAGATGTGAGTGGAGAGAGCATTAGGTTAAAGAGGTGTGTACTGCCTCCAGACAGGACAGTAAGTGAGATTTTACAAGCCCAGGCAAGTCATGGGAGTTACAGATAGTGCGACATGAACACAAGATCCCGGCTGAGACTGTCCTCGTGTGTGGAACTTGGCTATCATAGGGGGATTAAATAAACTGGTTGGACTTAAACTTGGTGTTAACACTTCTTACTGTACTTTCTTTACACCACCACTGGCAACCATGCCTTAAGAAGGCAGTCTCAATTAAGCTCAAACTTAGGGATTTTCTCGCTAAACCTCTCTACCCTAAATATGGGGGAAGCCATTTAGGACTGAGTTAAACACTAATTTCTTCACTGACTGCGAATAGGCTATTCCACTCCAATCTTCCTTACCACATTTTTAAAAACCTACTTCTTTGACCAAGCTCTTGGTCAATTTCCTTAACATTGTTTAATGTAACTCAGTGTAAAGCTTTGTCTGATAGAGCTGTACTCAACTGCCTTGGAACACTAAAATGTGCTCTACAAACACAAGTTGTTGTTTTGCTTTTCGCTCAGTATTGTAATGCGTTAAAGTTTATTTATTAGTGTCACAAATAGACTCACATTAACACTGCAATGAAGGTATTGTGAAAATCCCCTAGTCGCCACACTCCAGCACCTATTCGGGTACACAGGAGAATTTAGCATAGCCAATGCACCTAACCAGCACAACTTTTGGACTGTGGGAGGAAACCCACGCAGACAAGGGGAAAGCAGACTCTGCACAGACAGTGACCCAAGCTCGGAATCGAACCCGGATCCCTAACACTGAAGAAGCAGTGCTAACCACTGTGCCTAATGTGTCCTTTTCTGAGTAAATAAACTTGAAAACAATTAACATAATTTGGATCATGTTATTTGGGATCATCCAAGAATTTTATTTATCGTTGGCATGAATATATAACCCCAATCAAACCTTCCAATGTCAGGAAAAAAATCATCTCAACTGCAACTGCTTTGAATGATATATTATTTCCTTGCAAAATTACTAGCATTCAGCTGTCTTACACGACATTGTGGAACTAAACAGTAAACTTAAAGACCACTTGTTTCTCAGATCCAATGGAACAGTTTTGAAGTGAAGTCACTTGTTACATAAACAACATACAAACTATCTTTCATGGAGCAAGATCTGAGAAAACAACATGATGAATATATGTATTATTGAGAAGATTGTTGGTCAGTGCAGGGAGAGCACACTGTTCTTCTTTGAATAGTACTGTGAAATTTGTAATAAACTTTGAACCCAATGTTAAACTCCATATGCCTGCTTAGATGGACCTGAAAGTTGCCACAGCACTATTTTGAAGAGCAGAGAAGTTATCTCTGGTGCACTGGCCAATGTTTATCCCCTAATTTGTTTTCATGACGTTGATTACCTGGTCATTATCATGTAGCTGTTTGAACAAGTTTTCCCCGCAATAAGGAGGCTTCACTGTTTCCTACATTACAACAGCGACTACACTTCAAAAAGTACTTCATTGGTTGCGAAGCACTTTGAAACAGCCAATGGTCATGAAAAGTGCTGTACAAAAGCAAATCTTTCTTTCATTAACTGAAACAGGCAGACAGAGCCACCATTTTAAAGTTTATTTGTTCGTGTCACAATTAGGCTTACATTAACACTGCAAAGTTACTGTGAAAATTTATGATCAAATAATGCAGCATTCCCTCAAAATTGAGTGTTAGCTAGCTTATGGATTCAAATCACCCAGGATGTTTGTGCCCACAATGTTTTTCCATTCAACTGAGCCCAACTGACATTTCCATATTGTGCATCGGTAGTCTTGGGAGTATTCCAGGTGAGTGACATTTACAGCTGATCATAGACATGGCAATTTGCAATAATGTATATGTTCCAAACACCATAATAGAGAAAAAGGCAAAGCTAGACAATCACCAGTCACTTCTAATGCTTCCAGTTGTGACAGTGCAAACAGAAACATATACAGCATTTCGTTATTAACTGACAAGGGCAACAGTTCTTCAAGATTTGAAAGACAATTCTAACAGTCTTTATTCAACCTATAACAAAAGAATTACCCGCAACAAAGTTTGACAGGAACTGCAGTTAGTTTCTGCACTCAATGCAGGAATAACTACAAACTTGGAATCAGTCATTTTGGCACGCAAGGCCATCTGACCCATCAAGCCCATGACGTGGAGATGCCAGTAAACACAGTAAGAATTCTGACAACACCAGGTTAAATCCAACTGATTTATTTGACAGTAAACTCACAAGCTTTCAGGGTTTCTCCTTTCGAAAGGAGAAGCCCCAAAAGCTTGTGAGTTTACTATCAAATAAATTGGTTGGACTTAACCTGGTGTTGTCAGATTTCTTATCATCAAGCCCAGGCCAGCTCTCTGCAGAGTAATCCACTCAGTCCCATTTCTCTGCTCCAATGCTGGTGTTGGACTGGGGTAGACACAGTAAGAAGTCTCACAACACTAGGTTAAAGTCCAACAAGTTTATTTGGCAGCACAAGCTTTCAGAGCACTGCTCCTTCATCAGTCACCTTGGACTTTAACCTAGTGTTGTGAGACTTCTTACTGTGCCTACTCCTGATGAAGGAGCAGTGCTCCCAAATAAACATGTTGGACTTTAACCTGGTGTTGAAACTCCTTATTGTGCCTACTCCTGAAAGAGCAGTGCTCCCAAATAAACCTGTTAGACTTCAACCTGGTGTTGAAACTTCTTAGTGTGCCTAACCCAGTCCAACATCAGCACCTCCACACGATGACTAACCCCAAAAGTTCTCAAGTTTATTTTTCTCAAAAGCCCATCCAATTTACTGTTCAAAACACTGATCATCTGGTGCAGCAAGATCATTATCACTCCCTGAGTGAAAAGGATCTTCCCCCCTCCACATTCCTGAACAGTACATTCATTTCAAGCACATTAACCACTGTGGTTAAAATCTGCTAACAAAAGGGAGAGTTTGGTGATTATACAGTTAAGGTTAAAATGGGAACAGACCCCGATTCCTTTTGACTCTTTCCAGTTAATCGCCAGCGGCCTGATCCTAGGGCCTTGCCCGAAAAGCAGGCTTCAGTACAAATGCCTCAGTAACTACTTATCCGGCAACTAAGTGTTGTTATTATTATGATGATGATGATGATGATCTTTAACAAGCTGACAGTGAAACAGAAAGACGCCTCTATTACCAGAACCTTCCTCCCGAATCCGAGCGCCGCTCGCACTACCTCCTGAAGTCACGTGCCCCATAGGGGCGGGGCCTATCCAGAAGACGCGCTAACGGGGCGTGGCCTCGCGCTCCTGAGGTCGGATGCTTCCGGGGGGCACAGCCTTGCTCGCTCCAGGACCACGTTTCTCCCGGGGGGGGGAGGGGTGGAGCAGTGGCCCGGGTGACGTGTCGCATCGGCGGGGCCTGGCAGTCCGTCGGAGTCATGCGCATCATATGGGCGGAGCCTCGTTCCCTCGTGGTCACGTGTATCATATGAGCGGATCCTCGCGCCTACCAGGGTCACGTGCCTCTTTGGGGGCAGCCTCTCTTTCGATCCAGGGTCACGTGCCCCCGGGGGCATGTCCTCGCTGCCCTCCCGGGTCACGTGCCGCCCCGGCGGAGCCTCGCTGTCTGTGGGTCACCTCCTTTCTGGGCCAGTTCACAGTGTTGTCAATAACCAGGAGTTTGCCATTAACTGCAATGATATTGATGTTTTCCGCACAGCCCATCTGAAAAGAAAAGCACAAGATGCTCTCATAGAGTCCCTACAATGCAGAAGGACGCCATTCAGCCCATGGACAACAATCCCCTCCAGGTGCTATACCTGCAACCCGACATATTTAGCCCACTAATCCCTCTAACCTACATCCTGGGATAATATGACCAATGGATCTAACCCGCACATCTTTGGATATCTTCTCCATCAGCAAGGCTGTCAACTTCCCCAATCTTCGCGCCTGCTTCAGCTCATCTCCCGCTGGAAACCAAATTGCCTTTCTGCACTTGACTATTCCACCCCTCCACTTCGCAGATCTCCCACTTTCCACCTTCCGTAAATATTGGCTCATTCAAAATTCTGATGCCCACAAACTAAATCATAACAAGTCAATCCCAACACCCACATTGGTGTTGCTGGAACAAAAAACTCAATTACAAAATTCTCATCTATTTTCAAATTACTCCATCACCTCGCCTCCTCTCTAGAACCATAGAAAACTTACAGTGCAGAAGGAGGCCATTCAGCACATTCTCTGTTAAAGTTTATTTATTAGTCACAAGTAAGGCTTACATTAATGCTGCAATGAAGTTACTATGAAATTCCCCTAGCTGCCACAGTCTCAGCCTATTCAGGTCAATGCACCCAACCAGAATGTCTTTCAAACTGTGAAAGGAACCGGAGTACCCGGAGGAAACACACACACACAGTGGGAGAACATGCAAACTCCACACAGACAGTGACCCAAGCCGGGAATCGAACCTGGGTCCCTGGCGCTGTGAGCAGCAGAGCCACCCATAGGTGTGCTGTGTCAGCCAAAAAAAGAAACTTGCCGCTCATTTTAATCTGATTTTCCAGGACTTGGTCCATAGCTTTGCAGTTGAAGATCCAGGTACCTTCTAAATAAGTTGAGTCTTTCTTAACCTCTATAACGTCCCAAAACTCTATGCTGCTGCAATCTCATGCATCTCCCCAATTTTCTTCAGTTTACCATTGCTGTTGATGCCTTCAGTTGCTTAAGGCCTAAACTTTGGATTGCCGCCCTCCACCTTGAAGTCACTTCCTCATTTTAAGATGCAACTTAAAACCTACTTCATTGTTCAAGCTTTAGTTCAACTCTCCCAATGTCACCACCTTTGATTCAGTGTCAATTTTTCTTTGATACTGTCGTGACATGCCTTAAACATTCCACAACATTAAGAGAGGTGGACTGGTTTAGGAAAGGAATTCTTGAGATTAGAGCCTTGACAGATGGAAGCAGAGATGCTAATATGGAGAGAAGGAAGAGTGTCTTTGCTTAAATGTCCTGACCAAAAAACATTAAAGACATAAGATATTAAAGCTGATGCAAAGCCTGGAGAATATGCTAGAATCCTGCACTGGAATTCGAACACATGACTTTCTGAATCACAACTCTATCTCTTGAGCCAACAAGCTAACACTTAAGCACAATGCTTCTTCATGAAATGTGGGTGTCACTGGCAAAGTTAGCATTTCTGTCTATCCCTAATTTCCCTTGAACTAAGTGGCTGTTTGGCCACTTAATATTCAACCACATTGCTGTGGACCTGAAGTCACATGTAGTCCAGATGGGTAAGAACAGCAGATTTTCTTCCTTACAGGATATTTGCAAAAATATCCCAAATGGGGTTAATATGGTAATAAGTGTTAGTTTTGCAGTCACTTTTAATGGTGACATCCCCCAGTGTCAACAAAACAAAGGAGATTATCATTGATTTCAGAAAGTGTAGAGGAGAACATGCCCCTGTCTACATCAATGCGGACAAAATAGAAAGGGTGGAGAGCTTCAGGTTTTTAGGTGTTCGGATCACCAACAACCTGTCCTGGTCCCCCCATGCCGACACTATAGTTAAGAAAGCCCACTAACGCCTCTACTTTCTCAGAAGACTAAGGAAATTTGGCATGTCAGCTACCACTCTCACCAACTTTTACAGATGCATCATCAAAAGCATTCTTTCTGATTGTATCACAGCTTTGTATGGCTTCTGCTCTGCCCAAGACAGCAAGAAACAACAAAAAGTTATGAATGTAATCCAATCCATCACGCAAACTAGCCTCCCATCCATTGACTCTGTCTACACATCATGCTGCCTCGGCAAAGCGGCCAGCAAGGACCCCATGCACCACTGACATTCTTTCTTCCACCTTCTTCCGTCGAGAAAAAGATATAAAAATCTGAGGTCACGTACCAACCGACTCAAGAGCAGCTTCTTCCCGGCTACCATCAGACTTTTGAATGGACCTACCTTGCATTAAGTTGATCTTTCTCTGTATCCTAGCCATGATTTTAACACTACATTCATAGAACTACATTCTGCACTCTCTCGTTTCCTTCTCTGTAAATGGTATGCTTTGTATAGTGCGCAAGAAACAATACTTCTCACGGTAAGCTAATACAATAATAAATCAAATCAAATTTAACTTTATATTTCAAATTTATTAATTTATTTCCAATTTCAATTCCACCGTGGTGGGATTTGAACCTATGTCCCCATTTTCCTGGGTTTCTGGATTATTAGTTCAGTGACATTTCCTGTAAGTGGCATATTTTCAAAAACAATGAGTTTTTGAAAGAATGCATTACGTTAAAACTTTTTTTCCATTAATGGGATATGGGCATCACTGGCTAGCCCAGCATTTATTATCCATACTTAAATGCGCTGAAAAAGGTGGTAGTGAGGTGCCTTCTTGAACAGTTGCAATCCATGTGGTTAGGGAGGGAGTTCCAGATTTTTGATGCAGTGCAGGAACAGCAATATACTTTCAAGTCAGGCTGGTGGAGTGCCCCAGGGGTCGGTGCTGGGGCCTCAGCTTTTTACCATTTATAAAGATGATCTGGAGGAGGGAACCGAGTGTAGGGTGTCGAAATTTGCTGATGACACCAAGATTGGGGGAACGGCAAATTGTGTGGAGGGTGTGGAGAGTCTGCAGAAGGATCTAGATAGGCTGGTCGAATGGGCCAGGAAATGGCAAATGGAATTTAATGTTGGCAAGTGTGAGGTGGTCCACTTTGGTAGGAAGAATGGTAGGAAGGACTATTACTTACAGGGCAAAAAACTGCAGCAGGCGACGGTGCAGAGGGACCTCGGGGTCCTTGTGCATGAGTCACAAAAACCCAGCTTGCAGGTGCAGCAGGTGGTCAGGAAGGCGAATGGGATGCTGGCCTTCATAGCGAGGGGGATTGAATATAAAAGTAGGGAGGTCTTGCTGCAGCTGTATAGGGAATTGGTGAGGCTGCAGCTGGAGTACTGTGTGCAGTTTTGGGCGCCGCACCTGCGCAAAGATATTTTGGCCTTGGAGGGAGTGCAGAGGAGGTTTACTAGGCTGATACCAGAGTTGAGGGGGTTGAGCTATGAGAGAGGCTGAATAAACTGGGCTTGTACTCGTTAGAGTTTAGAAGAATGAGGGGAGATCTCATTGAGACGTATAAGATGATGAATGGGATGGATAGGATAGAGGTGGAGAGACTGTTCCCGCTCAAAAAAGACAGTAGGACTAGGGGGCACAGCCTCAAGATAAAAGGGGGGTGGTTTAGAACGGAGTTGAGGAGGAACTTCTTCACTCAAAGGGTGGTGAATCTCTGGAATTCTCTGCCCGTTGAAGTGGTGGAGGCTGCCTCGCTAAATATTTTTAAGATGCGGGTTGATGGGTTTTTGATAAGAGAGGGGATTAAGGGTTATGGGGAGAGGGCGGGAAAGTGGAACTGAGCAGCGACAGATCAACCATGATCTTACTGAATGGCGGGGCAGGCTCGAAGGGCCAGATGGCCTACTCCTGCTCCTATTTCTTATGTTCTTATGGTGTGTAGCTGTGAGGGGAATCTCCAGTTGGTGTGCTTCCCTTGTTTGTCACCCTTGTCCTTCCAAATGATGGTAGCCGTGGAATTGGAAGGTATTGTCTAAGGAGCCTTGCTGCAATGCATCTTGTAGATGGTATTAAGGACGCAACTAATATTTATGTTCATTGAAAGGGTTAAAGAATTTAAGGGCCCAAGGACACAAACTGCAAGCTGTTAGTTAAGTCACAGAGATTGTAAAAACAATGTGGGATGCTGTACCATTTGCTATAACAACCAAATTGTCTAAAAGTTAATGTAGGGAGGCAATTCTATCTTCAAACCTTCCTAGCTTGGGAGAATTCAATAAGCATGGACAGGGAGGATAATTAACATCCACAAGTTATGTTGAGAACAAGTTGAAGCTGGTAATAAATCAGACCAGCATGTGCAAGCCTTTACACTGATTAGATACTATGATCAAATAGATGTGCACATGTTGTAATTAGCGAAATGTATTTGTAACTTATGCATATTGTAAACCTAATAGATAGTTGTGAGTGGATCCAAATAACTTCTATGAAAATGTACATTCTGATCGGTGTATGCTAATTACTTGTAAACAAACTTGTCTATGTGATTTTGTATTCAGTGTTCTAGTCTGTGCCACCAGCTGGTGTATTGGAGCTCTAGCTGTAATTTGTAATAAAAGTCAGTTTTAAAATTCGGAAAGTTCACATCTGGTTACTTAAAGGGAACAAGTCTGTAAGCAACTGGACAGCTAATTTTGCCACTGTGTGCCTGTGGTGGAGAGGGTGAATGTTTGTGGATGGGGTACCAATCAAGCAGGCTGCTTTGTCCTGGATAGTGTGAAGCTTCTCAGATGTTGGAGTTGCACTCACCAGGTAAATATTCTATCACACCTGTGCTTTGTAGATGGTGGACTGGCTTTGGGAACTTAGGAAGTGAGTTACTCACCGGAGGATTCCTAGCCTCTGATTTGCTCTTATAGCCACAGTATTTACGTGCTTGGTCTGGCTCAGCGCCTGATCAATGGTAACCTCCAGGATTACCATTGATAGTGTGAGATTCAGTGATGATAATGCCTTTGGAAGGACAATGATTAGATTTTCTCTGTCTGCAGATGGTCATTGCTTGGTATTTGTATTGCAGAAATATTATTTGCTACTTGCCTAAGGCTGAATATTGTCTAGGTCTTGCTGCATTTGGATGTGGACTGCTTCAGTATCTGAGGAGTTGAGAATGGTGCTGAATATTGGGCAACTTCCAGTGTACATCCTGACTTCTGACTTCATGATGAAGGTCATTGATGAAGCAGCTGAAGATTGTCGGGCTTAGTACGCTATCTTGAGGAGCTCCTGCAGTAATGTCCTGGAACTGAGGTGATTGACTTCAACAACCATAACCACCTTCCTTTGTGCCAGGTATGATTCCAACTAAAAGAGAGTTTTCTCCATAATTCCCATTGACTACAGTTTTGCTTGGGGTCATTTATGCAATATTCAGTCAAATGCTGTCTTGATGTCAGTGCCAGTCAATCCCACCTCACCTCTGGAGTTCAGCTCTTTTCTCCATGTTTGAATTAAGGCTGCAATAAGATCTGGAACTGAGTGACCCTGGCGGAATCCAAACTGAGCATCAGTGAGCAGGTTATTGCTAAGTAAGTGCTACTTGATACTGCTGTTGATGACCCCTTCCGTCACTTTACTGATGATCGAGAGTAGATTACCGGATATGTCCTGTCCCACCGACAGATGGTAATAGTGGTACCTTACCTGTATGGCATGATTCCACATGTATGACTATGTCAGGCTGTTGCTTGGTTCAATTTTGGCACAAGCCCCAGATGTTACTAAGGAGAACTTTGAAGGATCGACAGGGTCTTTGTCATTTGCCATTGCCACTCCTGGTGCCTAAATTTCATCCAGAGGGCAGTTATGAGTCAAGCACATTGCTGTGGGTTTGAAGTCACACATAGGTCAGACCAGGTAAGGACGAAAGATTTCCTTCCTTAAAGAGTATTAATGAAACAGATGTGTTTTTACAATTAACAGTGGCTTCATGGTCACTGATATGCAGTAATCTACTGAGTCCAGAAATCTATTATGCAGCAACACCAGTTGTTTGGAAGCATTTTGTGCAGACTTAAGCAACTTTTAGTATTATTTCAATACAATGCTTCAGGAGCAGAAATGTGAATGCTATATTATTTAGACAAGTAAAGCAATTTTTATTACTGATTTATAATGTTTTATCACTGTCTTATGTATCAGGTAAATATTTATATCTATAGATGAGCAGTACTAGTGGTAGTCTCCTGTTTGTTCAAGTGTATGCAAAGTACAAGTGATTTCAAAGCCACAATTATTACAGTTAAACCTATGTTAAGGAAATTGATTATAGTGGAGGAAGAGGGCATCCTGCTGCCCCCACTTGCCTGACTGATCCCTAAGGCAAGGAGAATCCAAGATATCCAAGTAGCTTGGTAACTGTGGTGGATGATTGATACATCCTCTCCTGCAGTCCATCAAGGCTTCCTAATCATGGCTAATGTCATGATAACATTACAGGGTAAAGAGATGATATAAGCTCCAAAAGCTACCTCAGCCAATACTGGGATTGATCCTGGGTTGTTGGCACTCTTAGCCAACCAAGCTAACGCCTTTCTAGAAGGGCAACACACACCTCATAGAATCCCTTGAGTGCAGGATGAGGCCATTTGGTCCATCAAGCCTGCACCGATTCTTTTAGTCCTATCCCCATAACCCCACACACTTATGGGAGGAAACTGGAGCACCCCAGAGGAAACCCAAGCAGACATGGCAAGAATGTGCAAACTCCACACGGCCAGTCACCTGAGGCTGGAATTGAACCCTGTTCCCCAGGTGAGGCAACAGTGCTAACCACGATGCCACCATGCTGCCCAACTTAGTCCCATTCCCCTACATTTTTCCCTTGCTCTGCTAAATTTTCTCATTTCAGAGAATTATCCAGTTCTCTTCCAAAACTTAAATAGTGATAATATGTCCTTAACATTAATATTACAATCATGCATATCTATTTGATCCACATTGTCCAGATGAGCTACAGCAACCGATGATATGCCATTACAATATATTAAAACCAATTCTCAATTTGATTTGATCTGATTAAAACAACTTTATGAGATCCAAATTGCTTTTAAAACTCTGACATAGATTAATGTACTCAAACAAATCATGGAGAGGTGATGGCCTAGTGATATTATTGCTAGATTATTAATCCAGAAAGTCAGCTAATGTTCTGGGGACCTGGGTTCGAATCTTGTCCGTGGCAAGTGGTGGAATTTGAATTCAATAAAAAAAATCTGGAATTAAGAATCCACTGATGACCATGAATCCATTGTCAGTTGTCGGGAAAACCCATCTGATTCATTTATGTTCTTTAGAAAAGGAAATCTGCCGTCCTCAACTGGTCTGGCCTACATGTGACTCCAGAGCCACAGTAATGTGATTGACGCTCAACTGCCCTCCAAGGACAACTGGCGATGGGCAATAAATGCTGTAAGAAGTCTCACAAAACCACATCAATAAATGCTGGCCAGCCAGTGACACCCATGTCCCACGAATAAAAAAACAAGTCAACAAATCAAGCTGTATGCTCAATTGAGCGTTTCTGAAATTAAAATGTTTTAAACTAAATTAAAATAATTAAAAAATTGAAACCTGTTACTATTAAAGGAATTTTGGCATAATAAAGATTTTACAAATAATCCACTTTAAACATCATTGACACTGTTGGCAAACATCACAACTTTTCAATTTTTCATGACAGTTACTTTTATTTATCAATAAATTGTTAGCGTCCAACATCAGAACGATATGCAAACAAAATGAATCAAAATGGAAAGCAAAATAAATGCACCTTGACAAATTCATCACGCTTTATAAATCGTTGTGGACTCATGAGAAAATTTAAATAATCATTCAGATGTCTGTGCAGAATTTTAGTACCTAAAAATCTAAAATAATTAAATATTTGTTGTCAGAAATACAACAAGGGAAGCACAAAATAGAACTAAACCCTCATGAAATGGGCTTCCTAAAAAAAAAATTTAAACACGTAAGAAATTGTAGTAGTTGAATCAGACATTTGTTACCAACACAAGTTAAGTGACAAGATTCAACAGCGAGTTAATGTGGTGACAAACTTTGCAACCCTTGAATATGTAGTCATAATACTCTGTCCTTCAAATTAACAGGTCTGCTATTGATCCAACAACAACACAGGCAGCACAGGAATCAAAAAAGGCTTTCTGCTTAAAATATAAACCCATTATAACATAATGGCAGTAGGAAAAATGACACTGCTGTAAGCAAAACTAAAGTAAAATCCAGCTCCTTGGTTTGCCCCATTTTCTTCTTCCATCTGCTGGTATCCATTCTAATGCCACTCTGCGTGTATCCAGGAGGCAAAATATGTATCGTACCACCCTTAGGCATCTCTTCGCCACAATGACCCGCAGGCGCCTTCTGTCGTCAGTGTCTAGATCTTCTTGCAACCAACCTTGGCACTGCCAGACTGCTAATCACATTTTGGAGTGTGCAACATCATCTGTAAAATCCAGGTCTGTCAACTGGTGGTATTACCCATAGGTTGGAGAGTATATAGCCTTGGTATCTGAGCTAGTCTTGACACAGCAGCTGGAGTCACAGAATAAGGCTTTGAAGATGTTAATATATTGCTCCAGGAGTTAAACCATCTTGTGAAGATGCTAATATATCGCTTCTGGATTCAGCACTGTCTAGTGAAGATATTAATATATCGTTCCTGGATATAGCACTGTCTTGCGAAGCTATGAATATTTTGCTTCTGGATTCAGCACTGTCTTGTGAAGATATTAATATATCGTTCCTGGATACAGTACTGTCTCACCAAAATATTAATATATTGCTTCTGGATTCAGTACCATCTGTGAAGATATTAATATATCGTTTCTGGATACAGTACTGTTTGGAAAGATGCCTATGTATCATTCCTGGATGCAGTACTGTTTGGAAAGATGCCTATGTATCATTCCTGGATGCAGTACTGTCTTGCAAAGATATTGTTGGCCTGTAACTTCCTGGTTCGGAATCTCTCCCAGAAGGGTTTACCTGGCAATTGTCCAGAATGACTAACTTCTGAACATTTGCAGTGGGCTGGGAGTTGGCCCACAAAGCAATTTAAATCATTAGCTACAGATGGCTCTGCGAACCTTAAACTCATAGTTACTCTGAAAGTTAAAAGGGGAAAAAAGCAATTCTAACTTAAGAGTAATTATTTTAAACACCCAGACTGAACCCTACTGTGTGTTGGGTTTTCCCTATCCATACAGGATTCCTTACCTCCTCCCAACCTGACCCTACCCCCCATCAGGACCCAAATGACACCTTCCCCACCTGAAGGAAAACCCCCTAAAGTCCAAACCACTGACCCCGCCCCCACCCATTATGCAAATACCCACATCCCATTCACTTACCTTCTGCCTTTCACAGGGACATGTAAACCCAGCTGCTTTACAGTAGCTCGTGCTGTAAAAAGGGGCCATATCCTCTTTTACTTCCTCTCCTTCTGCACTTTGTCTTGGAGCTGGGGATGCAATTCACTTCTCTATTCTCACCTGGCCTGAGTCAGGAAGGTCAGGTGAGACAGGCAATTTAAGCGCAAGTCAGTCGGTACGATGTAGCAATCTGCTGACTGTCATTCTGATTGAGGTCATGGGCAATTATATCGCTCCAGGATATTGTACTGTGTTGCAAAGGTGTGAATATCTACGGGAAGCTATATTGTGGTTAAGTCATTGAAGAACAATCCAGAAGATGAATTCCAAAAAAAGCACTTCTAAGTTTAGAATAAAACTAAAACAATTTGGAAAATGTGGCCTGCATATTTTTGGAGATTTAGCCAAAATGGCACTCCAACACTCTCTCCTAGATGCAGAGACCCCATATCTTCTCTATGTGCTGAGGGTGCCATCTACGAAGGCTGTACCTCTGCTGTCTCCACCACACATACAGACAATTCAATAAAGTTTCATGTGGAAAATACTCAGGGTGCAGCTGATGATATCCATGCAACCCGTTTCCACCTTATATTGTAGGAAAGAAGTTTTAAAAGGCATGAATCATATACATTTACATCACACCTTTCACTATGATGTTTCTCAAATTTGCTTCAGCCCAATGATTTACTTTGAAGTATATTTGATTTATTACTGTCACATGTATTAGTATACAATGAAAAGCATTGTTTCTTGCAGGCTATACAAAGCATACTGTTCATAGAGAAGGAAATGAGAGTGTGCAGAATGTAGTGTTACAGTCATAGCTAGGGTGTGGAGAAAGATCAACTAATGTAAGGTAAGTCCATTCAAAAGTCTGACGGCAGCAGGGAAGAAGCTGTTCTTGAGATGATTGACACATGACCTCAGACTTTTGTATCTTTTCCCCAATTGGAAGAGAGAATGTCCGGGGTGCTTAATTATGCCGGTTGCCTTTCCGTGGCAATGGGAAACGTAGAAAGTGTTAATAAGTGGGAGGTCGGTTTGAGTGATGGACTGGGCTTTGTTCACAACCCTTTGTAGTTTCTTGCTGTCTTGGACAGAGCAGAAGGCATAAAAAGCTGTGATACAACCAGAAAGAATACTCTCTCTGGTACATCTGTGAAAGTTGGCGAGAGCCATAGTGGACATGCCAAATTTCCTTAGTCTCCTGAGAAAGCAGAGCGTTGGTGTGCTTTCTTAACTATAGTGGCAGCATGGGGGGACCAGGACAGGTTGTTGGTGATCTGGACACCTAAAAACTTGAAGCTCTCGACCCTTTCACTTTAGTGGAATCATGTAAACTGTAATCAAGACTTGACAAAGCAGAGTCTTGTATTTTTTACACAACGCAATGTCAATTTTAACAGACGTAAATTTAGTAGACAAGCTATTTTAAAATGGAAGAGAAACCCCAAGCAGGTACTGTCAGAGAACGTGTTCCACAACATCCCCCACACAATTTCTGCCTGGCTTTTCCGTAGTATCGGGGTAATGGTCATCTTCTTGAAGCAGATAGGAAACTCAGATTGTTATAAAGAGAGGTGGAAGATGTCTGCGAACATTCCCGCCTGTTGGTTTATGCAGGATCTGAGTGCTCGTCTGGTACCCCATCCATGCCAGGCACATTCTGTGGATTGACCTTCGAGAAGGCTGTTCTGACATCTGCAATGGTGACCTCAGATACAGGTTCATCCGAGGGTTCCCGAGTGGAGGATGTGCTCTTGCTCAAAATGGACACAGAATGAATTGAGCTCATCAGGGGGCGGTGTGTAGGAGCTGGAAATTTTACGTGCTTTCATCTTGTCGCCTGTTACATCTTGCAGAACTTGCCATAGTCGGGGGGTGGTGGGGGGTCCGTGGGACTCTAGCTTGGTCTGGTACTGTCTTTCGGCATCTTTGATGGATCTCCTTAGATCACATCTGACTTTTCTGACTTGAATGCCTCAGACCTAGACTTCAGCAAGCAGTGGGTATCCCTGTTCATCCATGGTTTTCGGTTGGGAAACATGCAAATTTGCTTAATAGTGAGGTAGTTGATTCTGAGACCAGGGTCTTGAATCCCAATGAAGGTAACTATGATGGGATAAGGCATGAGTTAGCTGTGATGTACTGGGAAACATCACTAAAAGGAAAGACAGTGGACAGGCAATGGCAGGCATTTAAAGAATGAATAGATAAACTCCAAAAGTTGTTTATTTCTATTTGGCACAAGAGTGGAGAGGGAACTGTGGCCAAACCATGGCTAATGAGGAAAATTAGAGATAGTATCCATTTCAAAGAAGAAGCATACAAATTGGCAAGAGAAAGCAACAGACCTTAGGATTGGGAAAGTTTAAATTTCAGAAAGGCAGACCTAGGGATTGATTAAGAGGAGGAATATAGAGTATGAAGATAAGCTAGCTGGGAACATAAAAACTGACAAGAAAAGTTTCTGTAGGTGAAGAGAAAAAGACTGACAAAAATGAATGTAGGTGCCTTATAGTCAGAAATGGCTGAGGAACTAAACCTACACTTTGTTTCTGTCTTCATAAAGGAAGACATGAATAATGTACTGGAAGTTCTGAGAAACAGGTTTTAGTGAGAGAATCAGTATTAGTAGAGAAATGATTTTGAGGAAATTAATGTGATTCAAGGCAGATAAATCTCCAGGTCCTGATAATCTTCAGAGTATTTACGGAAGTGGCTCTAGAAATAGCTAATCCATTAGTGGTCATTTTCCAAAATTCTTTGGACTCTGGACTGATTCCTACAGATTGAAGCGTAGCTAATGTAAGCCCGCTATTCAAAAAGGGAGTTAGAGAGAAAACAGGGATCTATAGACAAGTAAACCTAACACTGGTTGTAAGGAAGTCGCTAAGTTCGTTATCAAATATTTCACAGCACAGGAGTTGTAAAGCCAGTCATAAAATCATTCAAGGTCAGCATGGATTTATGAAAAGGAAATCATGCTTGAAAAATCTACTGGACTTCTTTGAGGATGTAACTAATAAAGTTTACCAGGGAAAACTGGTGCATGTGGATTATTTAGACTTTTAGAAGGCTTTAAACAGGGTCTCACATAGATTACTATGTAAAATTAAAGCAGATGGGATTATAGGTAATGTCTTGTAATGGATAGAAAGCTGGTAAGCAGACAGGAAGCTGATTCACTATAAATAAAAACCTGTTTGGAATTGTGGGGAACTTGGAGTAGCCCATGGCATGGCCCCAAGTTGGGAGTAAACCCTTACTTTGATTTATAAGTTGGCATAAGTTTTGTTACATTTTCATTATCTGTGAAGAGTCCCTTTTGAAGAAACATTAAGCAATATCACCAAAACTGCTTATCTGGTCAGTGTCATATTGCTGTTTGTAGCTGCACCATAATTGGCTGTTGTGTTTCCTACATGACAACAGTAACAACACTTCAAAAACATTTTCTTGGCTCCAAATCATTTTGGGATGCACTGACATCATGAAAGGTGCTATATAAAGATAAGTCCTTTCTGAACCATTTGACAATTATCTTACAGTTTACAAAATACACCCCTACTATCTGGCATAATACATAAAAAGATAAAATATTGTTTATTGAAATTTAATTTAAACTTTAACTTACTGTTATGAACCGGATGTCAAACAAAGCAACAAAGTAAAGTTAAAGTTTATTTATTAGTCACAAGTAGGTTTACATTCACACTGTAATGAAGTTACTATGAAAATTCCCTAGTTGCCACACTCCGGCACCTGTTCAGGTACACTGACGGAGAATTTACATGGCAGTGCACCTAACCAGCAAATTTTTGGACTGTGACAGGAAGCTAGAGCACCTGGAGGAAACCTACACAGACACGAGGAGAACGTGCAAACTCCACACAGATAGCCAGGAATCGAATCTGGACCCCGAAGTTGTGAGGCAGCAGTGCTAACTATTTGCTACCCAAGACACGTTCATGGAATTTGGCAAATTTTTTTAGACCCCAAAATTTTAAAAAGATCTGATGAAGTGGCAACAATATTGCTTATCGTGATTTTTTCACTATCTCATTTCTCTTTTGGTGCATTTCTTTGAGACTGAGCCAAGAGTGCCACAGGAGCAGTCCTGGGATGACCACCCAGACCGTATTAAAGAAAGTCAGATAGACCCAGAGATAAAGCCAGTTGCTGGTGTCCAGGTTGGGGCTCCCGGTGAGCCACTCAGGGCAGAAGGTCATCCAGCCACCATAGAGCTCGCAGACGCACAGCGCAATTTGCACAAAGTGCCTGAAAATGGAGAAGAGGGTGTAACAAGTTATTGGCCAGACCATTAATGAGCAAGAGCAGTGTGCTGCCAATCTGAATTGGAAACAGGAAATACTGGTGATTCTCAACAGGTCAGGCAGCATCTGTGGAGAGAGAAACAACATTCCAGAGACTCAGCAGGAAGAGAGAACGATGGGAATATCTGTGATAAAGTGGAAATCTTTTTCTTTTCCCTCCTCCTCTTTCCCTTGATTGCATTTGCCTAAGAGCTATTTTTCTTGAACATCTTCCAACTCTAATGAAAGATCATCCTTCTGAAATGTTAACTGTTTCCCAACAGATACTGTCAGACTTGCTGAATATTTCCAGCGTTATCTGATTGTTGAATAAGTTGGCACTTTTCAAAACAAATTGATTTTTCAGCAAGTTGCTGTCATTTTTCAATCAGCGTCAGCTTGTAGCAGGTGGGGACAGAAATATTGTTTCAGAATAGTTAAACATACACAAATCCATTATTGATTGAGCTAAAAAAAATTAAAGGTAAAGTTTATTTAAGTCACAAGTAAGTCTTACTGCAATGAAGTTACTGTGAAACTCCCCTAGCCGCCACACTCCAGCACCTGTTTGGGTCAATGCACCTAATCAGCACATCTTTCAAACTGTGGGAGGAAACCGGAGCACCAGGAGGAAATTCATGCAGATACGGTGAGAACGTGCAGACTCCACACAGACAGTGACCCAAGCCAGGAATCGAACCTGGTTCCCTGGCACTGTGAGGCACCAGTGCTAACCACTGTGCCACCATGCCACCCATTGATTGATTGATTGAGACTGATGTCAGAGTAGAGTACTTGTATGTCTCTTACAGATTAATTCTTCAAGGCATTATCAGTTGGAAGATTAAGCACACTGGCGCACATCATCCAGAAACATTGGCTCTATTCTCTCTCCACAGATGCTGCCAGACCTGCTGAGATTTTCCAGCACTTTTTTGTTTTTGATTCAGATTTCAGCATCCATTGTAATTTGCTTTTATCTGCTGATACTTTCCTTGTTAAACTAAAAAGTCTGTTTTTCTTCCAATCTGCAGTTTATCAGTCCAGATTTGTGTAGTGTCATGATAGTGGGACAATTCATATGGGCATATATATATTTTTTCTTTTGTGTTTAAGCAGAATGTTTAAAAGTCAGGAAAGAATGCAGCTCAGATTTTTGGAAAGCAGGATAATTACTCATTTCAACCTTGCAAGTGTTTATGGTAAGTAAAGTTAATGAATTTTTGTTGACTTAAGTTCCCCTTGGATTTTGGATGAGAGTGATTGACAGGGTCATGTGATCAGGTCATTTATGTGCAGAGGCAAAAGCTTTTGCAGAAAGCAGTTTAGTTTGCAGCTGAAACCTGGTTGAAGTAAGAATGATTTTGCATTCTTCTGGAACTCTATCTCATGCTAAAAGCTTCAAGACTGTCTACACTCATTATAGCAAGTATCGTTATGGTTGCTAACTGTTTATAATGTGGCATTTACGTGGGTATGAAAAATGCTGCTTATCTGAACCTGCAAAAAGTGATGTTAGAAATTAAAGTTGTTTCCTTTTCATTTGACTGTTAATTGTTAAGTTTCTTAATTTGTTAGAGTTATATCTAAACTGTGTTGTTAAATAAAGATTGTTTGACTATAAAAGATCCCTAATTTGTCAGTGGAATTACTGCTGGAGTGAAACATCCAATCCTCACATTTATGCAAAATAGAAAAATGGTTGGGTCCACTCGAGCTTCATAATCTACCCTGGGGTTCTGGTCCAGGACCCTAATAGTAACTGGAAGAGTGGCATATAGCCAGAAATAACTGCAATCAATATTTCAAATCAGGCAGAAAAGTCTCTTCACCAGACTGTAATAAATTGAGGGCAACTCGATGAGGTTTCAGAACACAAAGGTATTATTGCTAAAGCAACGAGTAATGATATATACAAAAAGCATCTGTCAGAATAACTGTGTGACTACATTTCTTCCTGGCTCCAACTGCTGATTCTTCCCAACCCGGGATACACACCCTTACATTCCACTGGCTCAGCTTCTCACCACATCAGTCCATAGGGTCCGGTATGAACACGTGGCCCTCAGGGAACTTAAAGGGGCCACACTACCACACAAACAGTAAGCGCTCTTTCTCTCCAGATTATTGAAAGACTTCGATATCTGCTCTCATGGAGTACTGTTATGTCATCAGCCATTCACCAACAGACCCTCCCCAGATTGATATTCACTCATGCTATTTGCAGTCAGGTCAGAGGTACCAATGTGGCAATTCATTGCAGGTTTTCCTGGGGAGGGGGGGCATGAGGAAATATGGAAGGGAATACCGAGAATCATTCAGGGTTTTTCCTTTAGCTCAGCTGCTAAGTTTACTTCTCAGGGGAGTATTGAGCCATACAGAGCAAGACAGTTCCAGGTTCAATCCTTGGACTGTGCTGAATTAGTTAGCTCAATAGAATGGTGCTGAGGGCAAATGCAAACAGCTTAGCTACTCTGATTTAACACATTCTTACTACCCAATGAGCCCCACATGAAAAATATAGATATGGGTGTTTTCTCACACAATCACCCTGTCCCTGGGTCAAACAGCCTTTCATCATCGACGCGCTAGATGAACAGTCAAGTGGATGAAGAATCGGAGAGACCAGCAGCTTCAGGACCATGGCCCAGAATAAGCCAACACTTTCAGAGAAGGAGGAATAAAATGAAGGGACCAGAAGTGAACAAAATTGATGGGTGACAGGGTTAGGGTAGAGGGAGCGGGATACAATGCTTTACATTGGATTTCTCCCCAGTGGAATATTCCCGTTTGATACTGATGCACGGTGCAGATAGAAGCAAATTAATGCTGATTTTGCTGAATAATTTTATTGACATGTTTACTGCTTGGACATTTCCCATAATGAGCGACATTCCAATCTTCTTACCTGTAGTATTTATCTTTCACAATGGCGTGTATGAGAAGCAGAACCAAAAACCCATCCAGCAGCACAGTCAGGATTTCTAGCGATACGATATTGGGATCTGAATGAAGCCATCTTGCATCTGCTTTGCCATACTCCCGCCCTGGGAACATGGAAATATTCAACTGAGGGAATGCAATCCATCACTGACATAGACATGCATGCATATCATAGTGACTATTAGTGAAACACATCTAGGCTTATTGCTGGATAAGTTTTTTTTTCTTACTGTCACAAGTAGGCTTATATTAACACTGCAATGAAGTCACTGTGAAAATCCCTGGACTGTGTCACTCTGGATTGTATCCCCGTCTCACCCACTTGGATTTAACAAACTTGCCAAAGAGTTTTCAATTGAGTTGATTTAAACAGAAAAAAAATCTATACTCCAGTGCCTGTTCGGGTACATTGAGGGAGAATTTAGCATGGCCAATCATCTAATCGATATGTCTTTTGGACTGTGGGAGGAAAGCGGAGCACCCAGAGAAACCCACGCAGACATGGGGAGAATGTCCAAACTCCCCACAGTGACCCAAATGGGAATTTAACCCAGGTCCTCGGCGCTGTGAGATAGCAGTGCTAACCACTGTGCCACTGTGTCCCCTCAGAGACAAATAGTTTAATATATCAACGGGAAACACATTTTACCTTTAGGAATAATTTTATGTAGTCTAATTTGCCCCTTATAAGACAAACATCAAAATGTCTATTGCCTATTCTCAATTGCCTTGAGGACACTAAGAGTAAATCATATACTTTGGGGCATAAGTTATATTTAGGACATTGGAATTAGATGTGACACAGGTCACAGCTTGCAGAATACAAAGATGATAGTGGGGTAAAACAAGGTAAAAAATGGACTACAATAAAAGCAATAGGAAGAAGTCACTTATGAGTCAAAATGGTAACCTGTTTCTGGTTCTGCTGATTCTGCCCTGCTAAGTATTTCCAGCATATGAGGTTTTTATTAAAAATGGATTACACTTGGTGTGTTCTTCAAGCAAATTGGAAAATTGAGACCTGAAAATTAAAATCAGGCATTGAAACCCCAACAATGAGTTGGAGATTGAAAGCAGGGCCATTAGCACACCCTGTGCACTGTTATTAAAGTTTATTTATTAGTGTCACAAGTAAGGTTTACATTAACACAGCAATGAAGTTACTTTGAAAATCCCCTAGTTGCCTCACTCCAATGCCTGTTCGGGTACACTGAGGGAGAATTTAGCATGGCCAGTGCACCTAACCAGCACATCTTTCAGACTGCGGGAGGAAACCAGAGCACCCGGGGGAAATCCACGCAGACATGAGGAGAACATGCAGAATCCACACACATAGTGACCCAAACTGGGAATCGAACCTAGGTCCCTGGCACTGTGAGGCAGCAATGCTAACCACTGCGCCACCTTGCTATCCAGCGTTATAGTGTTCCTAGGTTTCGCTGAAATTGTACCACAGGCATCTTCATCCCAGGATTTTTTTAAAATCTTCTCTCTGTGCCACTTCCCAATTTGACAGTGAGCTCTGCTGTGTGTAGTATAAACAAAGGGGGTGGACACTAGTTCCCTACACTGTGTAAAAACATTTTTTACACCAAGGCATACATGAATCTTATATCCATTAATAATTATAATAATGAGTTATAACACAATGTTGCTCTACGCATTAAAAACAAGAATTCACTTTGTTTTACATTCGGAGGCCTGAATTTAAATGTGGGGATGAGCAGTTACCTGTGAAAAGAAAAAGTTTATTTATTAGTCGCAAATAAGGGTTACATTAACACTGCAATGAAGTTACTATGAAATTCCCCTAGTCGCCACACTCCAGCGCCTGTTCAGGTCAATCCACCTAACCTGCACTACTTTCAGAATGTGGGAGGAAACCGGAGCACCTGGATGAAACCCATGCAGATACGTGGAGATTGTGCAAACTCCACACTGACAGTGACCCAAGCCAGAAATTGAACCCAGATCCATGGCACTGTAAGGCAGCAGTGCAAACCACTGTGCCAGCATGAAACTTGCAATGGCAGTGTAAGTCCTCTCATTCGAAGAATCAAACAACTGTTATCCCTGTGAACTGGATTACAACTATAAAATAAATATAGAATTGGCCAACAGCAGCAATGGCTTGGGACCTGGGCTGGGTTTGTTGAGATGTTGCTTTCTGGAATTATTTTATGATTCATTTCCTCTGTGAGGTGATACGTTGAAACTCCAAATACTCATGGTGATACAGCGGAGGAGGCCATTCACCCCATCACATCTGTGCCAGTCCTCTTGTAAGAAGTCTCACAACACCAGGTTAAAGTCCAACAGATTCACTTGATAGTAAACGCCATGTTTACTATCAAATAAACCTGTTGGACTTTGTCCTGTGTTTACCCCAGACCAATGCCGGCATCTCCACACCAGTCCTGTTGTACAGCTAAAAGCTGTGCACATCTTTTCCTCTAATATAGGAAGAGGATTCAGTCATTTAGCCCTTCAAGCCTGTTCCACCACTCAGTGAGATTATGGCTGATCTGTCATGTAGCTCCACACAGCTGCCTGTATAACTTTGGCTAACAAACATTTATCAATCACAGTTTTAGAATGAGTAACAGCAGGCGACGGTGCAGAGGGACCTCGGGGTCCTTGTGCATGAGTCGCAAAAACCCAGCTTGCAGGTGCAGCAGGTGGTCAGGAAGGCAAATGGGATGCTGGCCTTCATAGCGAGGGGGATTGAATATAAAAGTAGGGAGGTCTTGCTGCAGCTGTATAGGGCATTGGTGAGGCCGCAGCCAGAGTACTGTGTGCAGTTTTGGTCGCCGTACTTACGCAAGGATATTTTGGCCTTGGAGGGAGTGCAGAGGAGGTTTACTAGGCTGATGCCGGAGTTGAGGGGGTTGAGCTATGAGGAGAGGCTGAATAAACTAGGCTTGTACTCGTTAGAGTTTAGAAGAATGAGGGGAGATCTCATTGAAACGTATAAGATGATAAATGGGATGGATAGGATAGAGGTGGAGAGACTCCTCCCGCTCAGAAAGGACAGTAGGACTAGGGGGCACAGCCTCAAGATAAAGGGGGGGCAGTTTAGAACGGAGTTGAGGAAGAATTTCTTCACTCAAAGGGTGGTGAATCTCTGGAATTCTCTGCCCGTTGAAGTGGTGGAGGCTACCTTGCTAAGCATTTTTAAGAAGCGGGTTGATGGGTTTTTGATAAGAGATGGGATTAAGGGTTATGGGGAGAGGGCAGGAATGTGGAACTGAGCCACGACAGATCAGCCATGATCTTATTGAATGGCGGGGCAGGCTCGAAGGGCTAGATGGCCTACTCCTGCTCCTATTTCTTATGTTCTTATGTAAGTGATCTAGCATCATTTTCAGAAGAGAGTTCCAAACTTTTATCGGTCTTTGTGCGAAGAAGAATTTCCTCATTTCACCGTGAGACATCTGGCTCTAATTGGTGATGTCCCCAGTCCTAGCATTAGGTAATTTAGCTCGTAGCTTAATTCATGGAGTTCAGGTATCATTCCACTGTATCTATTCTCCAAAGCCAACACATTCTTTCTTTTTGCGGTGCTTGGAATTGCTCACAGTACTCCAAGTGAGATCTAACCAGAGCACTGTACTGATGAAGCACTTAATTTTATTCCTCTGGATTTGTAAGCCACGATTCTATTAGCCTTTTTGATTACCTTCTGTACCTGCTCATGACATTTTAATGATCTGTGTATCTGCTCCCAAGTCTCTTTGGACTGTTTCGAGCTTACCCTGTTCTATCCCCCTTAGGTCCAAAGTGGGTGACTTCACATTTGCCTACATAGAAATCCATTTGGCATAGTTTTGCCCATTCACTTCTTCATGATGCTTTGCTTCCATCTAACTGTTCACCACGTCGTTGCTACGTTTGGCTATGTGAATTCATATCCCATTAGCTCATTAATAAATACACTGAATAGTTAAGGCCTCAATCCAGATCCTTGTGGGGCAACACATTCTGCCCATTATTCCTACTCTGTCTCCTTTATTTCAGTGAGTCTCCTCACCCGGTCAATAATTTAACGTCAATCCCACGAGCTTCGAAATGTCTTACAAAGAATTTTATGAAATGTTTTCAGGAAATCCAGATAAATAAAGCTCATACTGAACGCTGGACACATTAGAGACAGGGGCTGGGACTTTATGGTTCTTCATGTAGGGGGATCTTCTGGTCCCGCTGACAGCATACCCCTGCCATGGCTTTCCTGATGGCATAGGGAGAAGTCAATCGGGAATCCTGTTGACAGTGGTGCGACCAGAAGATCCTGCTGCCGGCTAATGGCCCACTGCCCCCAACCCCAAGAAACATGTTGCTGGGAAGTCAGAGAATCCGCCCATTGGATGGACCATTCACGGTTTTTTGGGGGGGTGTTGCGCTCCGGTGCTGCCTTTCCCATAGCCCCAGAAAGGTGGGATTGCACCCAATTCTATATTTGGAACTTCATTAATTATGCACAGGCCTGTTCCTCACTGAGACGCCTGGTGGACTGGTAACTGATTCGCCCGCTCGCCCTCAGCTGGCTGGTCTGGGCTCCATATTTAAACACCAGTCCAACACACTCATATCACTCTCTCCAGCCCAGCTGTCATCACCAGAATGTCAGCAACACAGGAGAGGAAAAAAAACCTCGAGAGGAAGTCTGTTTCTCAATTCATTGTGATATCCCATTGACCCCCTTGTTTGTGAGTTTTTTTAATCGAGCTTGTCAGGGCCGAGCTTCTCTCCCCTCGGTTTCCCTCTGCCTTCCATTGTCCATCGCCTCCATCCACCTCTGCCTACCATCACCAGTCCCACACCCCCCTGTTTGCATGGCCCTCCTTCCACCTGCCCCCCCATGTCTTCACCAGGTAACTGACCCTTATCACCGGCCTCTCCTTGCTTGCACTGCAGCCCTGGTCGAACGTTGGACCTTTGGTGGCCGTGTGAGACCCACAGCGCTGTGCAGTACGGATAGATACTGGTATGTGGCACTGGGAGGAAGGAGACCCCTGACCTCCCCAAACCCAGGCAAAGCACTGAACCAGGACAGCGACACAGGAAGGTCTGTGGGCCCAACAGCACAGTGCTGTCTGTGAAGACCAGCTTGGCACGGAGATGGAGACAGGTACTGGCTTGCACCAGCCGAGTGGTGGAGAGCAAATCAGGAGCAGTGCAGCACTATGGCAGTGTTGCACTTACTTCAAGATCTCTGGTGAACTGAGAGCCATCCACTCTTTAGCAATTGGGTTTGATTCCGACATGCTTCCTCGCTGGTGGAGGGCCTGGTGGCACATGGTGGACAGCTGTTTTAATGAATATTCACGAAATGCAAATGACATTTGTACCACCTGCCAGCAGGGGGACTGACCCGGTGCCACTGGGAGAATGGCAACAGGATTTTGCACCGGCTGATTTCTGACTTCTTCACTCCGTCATACTGGTGCCTGCCGGCCACTAAAACCGCCATAGGTGGGTTGGGGGAATTCCACCCACTGAAGGGGCTGAATGAGGGAGTAGTCAACCGGAGCTGGATGTCACCAGTAGACCTCTGGAACAAGGCGCTGAATTCCCGGATGATGGCACCCTGTGGCAAAATGTAAGTGAGAAATGGGGAGGGGGAACCTTGGATCAATCCTTGGAGAATGCCAGAGATACCATCAGAGGTGCAGGAGGAGCAACATCCAGGTTCTCTGGGAACAACTGGAGGCCACATTTATTGTGATAAAGAAGCAATTTACCAAATTTGTGTTAGATTTATAAAAAGATTCAGAACTTACAGAGGAAAGCAAGAATATTATCAGATTGTGCCACCGTCCCCACCAAAGACATGTAAACAAATGGACCTTCCTGCAAGACAATAACAATATCCAATTTAATTAAACAGAAAATACTGGCTAAACTCAGCAGATCCGGCAACATCTGTGGAGAGAAACACTGTTAATGCTTCATGTTCAAATGTCCTTTCTACAGAACCAAAGAAAGGTAGAAATGTAATGAAATCAGCTATTGACGATTAGATTCTCCTGTTAAAGATGGTCATTGCTTTCTGTGGCATGAATATTACTTAACATTTATCAGCCCAAGTCTGAATATGGTCCAGAGTCTGTTACGTATGGATATGGGCTGCCATCAGTATGAGGGCTTGCAAATGGAACTGAACACTGTGTGATCACCAGTGAATAGCCCCACTTCAGACCTTGTGTTAGAGGGAAGTTAACTGAGGAAGTAGCTGAAGACATGTGGGTCAAGGACACTATCCTGAGGAGCCCCTGCAGTGGTGGAAATGGTGCCATGCAGCAATGTCACTGAACCAATAATCCAGGGCCCATCTAATGTCCTGGGGACATGGGTTCAAATCCTACTGTAGTAGCTGGTATGCCCTCTCTCTGTTTTCTTCTAATTAACTTATCCATGCTAATATATTACCACAACCCCCTAAGCCGATGTTTTGCCAGTTAACCTTTCGTGCATCTGTGGAGAGAGAACAGAATGAATGTTTTGAGTCTATATCCAGACTTGAAACGAGAACTCTTCTCTCACCACAGGTGTTGTCAGACCTCCTGCGATTTTCCAAGCATTTTCTGTTTGCATTTCAGATTCCAGCAGCTGCAGAAATTTGCTTTTATATTAAAATCCTGAAGGGATTTAATAACATGGATGCTGAGAGGTTGTTTCTGTCGGTCAGGGGATCTCAGGCATGGGTGCAGTCTCAGGGGCCAATTATTTAGGACTGAGATAAAGAGAAATGTCTTCATTCAAAGAGTTGTGGATGTTTGAAAACGTCCACCCAGAGGGTTGTGGATGCTCCATTAAATGCAGTTAAGGCTGGGATAGCCAGATTCTTGGCTTCTTAGGGAATTCAGGGATATGGGGAATGGATGGGAAAGTGGGATTGAAACCCAAAATCGGCCATGATCATATTGAACGGTGGAGCAGGCTTGATGGACCAGTAGGTCTACTCCTGCTCCTATTTCTCATGGTCTTATTCTTCCATTCCATTGTTTTTAATACCTATAAGCAACAATTAATTGTCAAATGTTGTATAAAGTAGCTTATTGCAAAGCTGTGACGTGGAGATGCCGGCGTTGGGCTGGGGTGGGCACAGTAAGAAGCCTCACAACACCAGGATAAAGTCCAACAGGTTTATTTGGTATCATGAGCTTTTGGAGCACTGCTCCTTCATCAGGTGAGGAGGATAAAGGAGCAGTGCTCCAAAAGCTTGTGATACCACATAAACCTATCAGACTTTAACCTGATGTGAGACTTGTTATTGCAACACCAAAAGGGGATTATTTTAAAATACACCAATAAAATCCATCTAGCTCAGGGATGTTCAAACTGGAAACTTACGGCTTTGAAAACTGGCCCTTCAAAATATAGGAAAACTCAGCCCTATTCTTTTTTAATTATAATTATGTTGTTTGCCCAGCTTACGTTTTACAGACTCTCTATAAATTTGAGTGGATTTATATCTTTACTCTGTTCCTATGTTAACTCTTGTCTCAGTTTCCCGTCCAATTTTTTCAATTCTCGTGTTCAATCCGCCCCCCCCATCTCTATAACTTACTCCCACCCCACCCTTCTCCAATTCTGACCTTCTGTGTATTTCAGCTTTCCTTCTGCAGTAGTGCCTTCAGCGGTCTGGAGCCCAAACTCTGAAATTTCCTGTCTGAAGCTCACCACCTCTGCACCTTATTTAATCCCTGGAGACCAGGAAGGTTGTCAACTCCCTCGCTCAGATACAAAGGAAACCTGAAACTTCTAAACCTATACATCCAGTTATTTTCAATGGTTTGCAAGCTAAGGTTCCAGAAAATTATAGTCTCCCGCAAGGCCAAATGTTTTTAAAAGTGCTTGGCTCAATTAACAACAGCCCGGTTGTTATGTTGGCTACGCTGTGGGATCTTGCTGTTTCAATTAGCTGTAGTATTTCCTACATTAGAAAAACCCTCAGACTGCTTAACTGTGTGCAGCCCTGTAAAAACATCACACAGTGAAATGTGATGAATGTATATAGTTTTTGAAAGAACTGAACTGTAATGTATGTAATGACTTGAAACTGAACACTGTAAACTATGAAACCAAAAGAGAAAATGCTGTAAAATCTCAGCAGTTCTGGCAGCATCTGTAAGGAGAGAAAAGAACTGGCGTTTCGAGTCCAGATGACCCTTTGTCAAACAGTAAAATATGAGGGTTTTTTTGCACTGTAATGATTGAAAATGTTGTTTCAGTAATGGTTTGTTTCACAGTATTTATGAATAAAGTATATTTTTGAATTTTTTTTCCCTACAACATTGACCACACTTTAAAATTCTTAATTGCCTGCATGGCGTTGGGATCTTCCCAGGGTTGGGAAGGCTGCTTTATAAATGCAAGTTCTTTCTTAATAAGCATACACTTGGGTGGATTTTTATCCTGTCTTTCCCCTCATGCTGTAGATTCGTGTTTTTATATGAAATGTTGAGAAACAGCCCAGAGGATTAACTGGGTTTAATGCAACAAAAGACAGAGAGAGAGAGGGTTTTACTCACCAGGGTGAAGTGCACGATGGCATCGTAGAAGAGCCAGGCCAGGAGTGCCCGCTCCAGAGGTGGGCAGCCGTGCCCGAAGCGCAGAGTCAGTGCCCAAGCCAGCGGCACCTGGGCGGCGCAGAGCAGCAGCGGACAGAGCGCTGCCCAGCTCAGCAGCCCGGCCATCCCCACAACTGCTCACATCCACCCCCAGAACTAACCCTGGGCCGATTGACATCCATAACCAAGAGCTCTTCTCATCTTCCTCATGCTCCAACTTCCACACTTCCCCCCGGAACACGATTTGGAGCAGTGTTAATTGTATCAATCCAGGTGCTACGTGCTCCCCGCGGTCTTTCCCACCATCTAGTGGCCGCATCCAGCATTACAGCCGCTGCACGGCCAGTCCAGGGTTAAACTTCCTGCTTGCTGCGCCCCTGGTGGCGGGTTCCGGCAGTACAGGGGGATTTGCTGCCCTCGGGTGGCGGGCTCCCGTGAGTTCAAGGTGATTTGCTGCCCCCGGGTGGCAGGCTCCGGGAGTTCAGGGTGATTTGCTGCCCCCGGGTGGCAGGCTCCGGGAGTTCAGGGTGATTTGCTGCCCCTGGGTGGCAGGCTCCGGGAGTTCAGGGTGATTTGCTGCCCCCGGGTGGCAGGCTCCGGGAGTTCAGGGTGATTTGCTGCCCCCGGGTGGCAGGCTCCGGGAGTTCAGGGTGATTTGCTGCCCCCGGGTGGCAGGCTCCGGGAGTTCAGGGTGATTTGCTGCCCCCAGGTGGCGGGCTCCGGGAGTTCAGGGTGAGTTACTGCCCCCGCGTGGCGGGCTCCAGGAGTTCAGGGTGATTTGCTGCCCCCGGGTGGCGGGCTCCGGGAGTTCAGGGTGAGTTACTGCCCCCGCGTGGCGGGCTCCAGGAGTTCAGGGTGATTTGCTGCCCCCGCGTGGTGGGCTCCGGGAGTTCAGGGTTTGTTGCCGCCGGGTGGCGGGCTCTGGGAGTTCAGGGTGATTTGCTGCCCCCAGGTGGCTGGCTCCAGTAGTTCAGGCTGTGGAACATTCTGTGGTCTCCTCGGCGGCGGGCGGGGCGGAGCTGAGCAGCGCGATGGCGGACAGCAGTGGCGCCGAGAATCACCGCATCAAAAGCTTCAAGAACAAGGGCCGCGATGTGGAGGTGAGCGACCCGGGGAGGAGAGGCGTAGGGCGGCAGTGGGCCGCCGGTTTCAGTCTCTCTGAGCTTGGGAGCCGCGGCCCAGCGGGTCGGTTGTCGCCGGCCGAAGCCGGGAACAGCGAGTCCTCCCCGCCCGGGGCCTGGGATCAGGCTGCCCGCCGCAATCAGGCCCGAGGCCGCCGCTGCCGTTCTGCTGCCAGGAACCGACGCCCGGCCGGAGAATCGGGGGAAGAGGGTGGAGGGGGATGGTCGCGCCCAACCCGGGGCCCTCACCCTCCCCACCCCACCTCATCTCACCCTCCCCACCCCCCCTCATCTCACCCTCCCCACCCCCCCTCATCTCACCCTCCCCACCCCCCCCTCATCTCACCCTCCCCACCCCCCCTCATCTCACCCTCCCCACCCCCCCTAATCTCACCCTCCCCACCCCCCTCTCATCTCACCCTCCCCACCCCCCCTCATCTCACCCTCCCCACCCCCCCGTCCCCCTCGCCCACCCCCCGTCCCCCCCAACTCGCCCCCACCTCACCCCCCCCGCCCCGTCCCCCCCCACCTCACCCCGTTTCCCCCCCCTCCACTCCCCACCCTATTGCCCCTCTCGTTTCCCCCGTCCCCTCCTTGGAACTCACCGCTCACCATCTTGCTCCCTTGCCCACCCACCCACCATCTTGCCCGCCCACCCACCCACCATCTTGCCCGCCCGCCCACCCACCCACCATCTTGCCCGCCCACCCACCCACCCACCATCTTGCCCGCCCACCCACCATCTTGCCCGCCCACCCACCATCTTGCCCGCCCACCCACCCACCATCTTGCCCGCCCACCCACCCACCATCTTGCCCGCCCACCCACCCACCATCTTGCCCGCCCACCCACCCACCATCTTGCCCGCCCACCCACCCACCATCTTGCCCGCCCACCCACCCACCATCTTGCCCGCCCACCCACCCACCATCTTGCCCGCCCACCCACCCACCATCTTGCCCGCCCACCCACCCACCATCTTGCCCGCCCACCCACCCACCATCTTGCCCGCCCACCCACCCACCATCTTGCCCGCCCACCCACCCACCATCTTGCCCGCCCACCCACCCACCATCTTGCCCGCCCACCCACCCACCATCTTGCCCGCCCACCCACCCACCATCTTGCCCGCCCACCCACCCACCATCTTGCCCGCCCACCCACCCACCATCTTGCCCGCCCACCCACCCACCATCTTGCCCGCCCACCCACCCACCATCTTGCCCGCCCACCCACCATCTTGCCCGCCCACCCACCCACCATCTTGCCCGCCCACCCACCCACCATCTTGCCCGCCCACCCACCCACCATCTTGCCCGCCCACCCACCCACCATCTTGCCTGCCCACCCACCATCTTGCCTGCCCACCCACCCACCATCTTGCCCGCCCACCATCTTGCCCACCCACCCACCCACCATCTTGCCCACCCACCCACCCACCATCTTGCCCGCCCACCCACCCACCCACCATCTTGCCCACCCACCATCTTGCCCGCCCACCCACCCACCATCTTGCCCGCCCACCCACCCACCATCTTGCCCGCCCACCCACCCACCATCTTGCCCCGCCCACCCACCCACCATCTTGCCCGCCCACCCACCCACCATCTTGCCCGCCCACCCACCCACCATCTTGCCCACCCACCCACCATCTTGCCCTCCCACCCACCCACCCACCTGCCCTCCCACCCACCCACCATCTTGCCCTCCCACCCACCCACCCACCATCTTGCCCTCCCTCCCACCCACCCACCATCTTGCCCTCCCTCCCACCCACCAACCATCTTGCCCACCCACCATCTTGCCCACCCACCCACCCATCATCTTGCCCTCCCACCCACCCACCCACCCATCATCTTGCCCTCCCACCCACCCACCCACCCACCCATCATCTTGCCCTCCCTCCCACCCACCCACCCATCATCTTGCCCTCCCACCCACCCACCCATCATCTTGCCCTCCCACCCACCCACCCACCCATCATCTTGCCCTCCCACCCACCCACCCATCATCTTGCCCTCCCACCCACCCACCCACCCATCATCTTGCCCTCCCACCCACCCACCCACCCATCATCTTGCCCTCCCACCCACCCATCATCTTGCCCTCCCACCCACCCACCATCTTGCCCTCCCACCCACCCACCATCTTGCCCTCCCACCCACCATCTTGCCCTCCCACCCACCATCTTGCCCTCCCACCCACCCACCCACCATCTTGCCCTCCCACCCACCCACCCACCATCTTGCCCGCCCACCCACCCACCATCTTGCCCTCCCACCCACCCACCCACCATCTTGCCCTCCCACCCACCCACCCACCATCTTGCCCTCCCACCCACCCACCCACCATCTTGCCCTCCCACCCACCCACCCACCATCTTGCCCTCCCACCCACCCACCCACCATCTTGCCCTCCCACCCACCCACCCACCATCTTGCCCTCCCACCCACCCACCATCTTGCCCTCCCACCCACCCACCATCTTGCCCACCCACCCACTCACCATCTTGCCCTCCCACCCACCCACCCACTCACCATCTTGCCCTCCCACCCACCCACTCACCATCTTGCCCTCCCACCCACCCACTCACCATCTTGCCCTCCCACCCACCCACCCACCCACCATCTTGCCCTCCCACCCACCCACCCACCCACCCTCTTGCCCTCCCACCCACCCACCCACCATCTTGCCCTCCCACCCACCATCTTGCCCTCAGCCTCCTTCACTCTCCTCACCACCCTCTCACCCTTACTCCCTTCACTGTCACTCTCCTTGCTCCAACTCCATGCTCATTCTTGACCTGCTCTCGCCACCCCATGTGGTCCTCCTGCTTGTCCCCCTTCACTCTCTCTCCCTCCTCTCTTCTTCTTCTTCTCCTCCTCTTCTCTCTCTCCTCCTCCTCCTCCTCTCTCTCTCTCTCTCTCCCCCCCCCCCGATCCCATTGTGTAATAGCTTTAAAAGTAAAACAATTGGTGAATTTGGGTGGTGATTGCTTGCCTGCGTTTCGGATAGTGAGCTCCTATTGATGCCAGAACAAGTTCGTTCATTGACTTTTGTTCATTCCCACTACGGGGCTAGAACACCGTACCCAGGTTGAGGTATCTTTTATTTGTACAGTGAAAGCTTCATCTGTTAACTGGTAGCTTGGGTGGACAAGTGCTGCAAATGCTGTCCTGTCCTTATGGAAACCTGCTCGGTTGGCTGAACATGTTTGATGAATGGATTGAATAAATACAGTATAAATGTAGATTCGGCATGGATGCCATACACAACTTGCCGTGTTGCATTTCACAAAGTGTAAGGAAACTGTAAAGCTCTTGAACAAGGATGTCTGCAATTTTATTTGTTTTTGGGTGGTGAGCATAGTTGGTAAGGCCAGAGTTTGTTGCCATCCCAAATTCCCCTTGAGATGCAGGCTTTCTTGAAACGTTGTGTGGGATATACCCCTCAGTGTTGTTAGGGAGTTCCTGGATTTTGACCTGGCAAACAGTGAGTCAGGTTGGTGTGTAATTTGGAGGGGAATTTGCAGTAGGTGTTGTTCTCAGGTCTGCCATGCTTGTAGGTAGTGGAGGTTTCAGATCTGGAAGGTACTGGCAAGGGAGCCTTGGCAAGTTGCTGCAATGAATCTTGTAGATGGAACACACTGACTGCTGCAACTGTGTGCCAGTGGTGAAGGGAGTGACTATGTAAAATGGTGGATGCAGCGTTGGTCAAGTTGGTGGCATTGCCCTGGATGATGCTGAGCTTCTTGAGTATTGTTGGAGTTGCATTGATTCAGATAAATAGAGAGTATTCCATCACACTTCTCTGACCTGTGCCTTATTAGATGGCAGATAGGTTTTGGGGAATCAGGAGGTGAGTTGCATGCAGCAAATTCCTGGCCACAGTATTTATGTCACTGGGCCTTGTTCAGTGTTTGGTCAATGGATACCTGACCTCTGCATGGACTGAATCCATAGTTTACTTCTCAGCTTCTGCCCTTCATGAATGCGGTACTTAGTTCAGAACCATTAAACTCGTACCTTTAAAGGATACTAACCTATTACATACTATGCTATGATATTCCTAATCCTGTAAAATAGGGCATCTTTGATTTACTGTGAGCAGGTCTCAGCATGTGCAAATGAAAGACGGTTTGTACGAATTGTTCCAGAAAGAAAAGTCTTGAGAAAAATGTTTTGTTCTGTGCATCTGACCTGGAGTCAAACTGAGGAGCATGTTATAAATCATAAAGTTCTCTGATTAAATAACACTTCAAATTTATGCGTACTTAACAGCAATTAGCTTTTGTGGTCATAAAGACGCATTGTCCATTAACAGAACAATATTCCTGTTCTCATAAATGTATTTTCATATGTTTTATTAAATATAGAGTCTCAACCCTTAATGGTCTTGCAAGTTACAGCTTTGTCTTTAAAAAGGAGGTTGTTTGGGTGTGTGTGGGGCTTCAAGAAAATGTAAAATCTCTTATCCATTGTTTAAATAGCAGTAGTAGACTTTATGGCCTTAGAGGTGTTTAATTCTGACAGCACAGTTCTCCTCAGGGAGGATATATTGCTGTAGAAAGGGTATAGCACATTAGAATGAGACTGGAGATAAAAGAGTTAAAATGTGAGGACAAGTTGCATAGACCAGGCATGTATTCCTTTGTGAACTAATGGATTAATAATGATGCAAGTCAAGTTTAAGTTGATTAAATGAGTTGATAGGGCAAACACAGAAAAAGGAGAGTCCAGAACAAAGGGATATAATCTGAAATTAGATTTGGTGCTTCAGGAGTGATTTCAGGAAACAATTCTTCATGTAACAGATTTTGAAAACCTGAAACACTCTCCCAAGAAGTGGTTGAGGCTGGGGGTCAACTGAAAATTTCACAAGTGCGATTGATAGATATCTGTCAGATCATGTTATTATGGGCTCTCAAATCAAGAAATGTGAATGGAGTTGATTTACAGGTCAATCATGAGGTGAATGACAGTAGTTCAAAAGACTGAGTTCCATGTTTTCAAAAGGGAACTAGGTTGTTCTTGGGTGATAATTCTCCTGTCCTTGTTTAGAAGTATCTTGTTTGGCATACTGTGAACATGCCATGGGAGATCTCATTTTACTGCTGGAGCAATTTGTTGAGCAAGATGATTAATTCTGGCTGCTACCTCTTTTGTTTCAGACTATGAGAAGACACAGAAATGAAGTAACAGTGGAACTAAGAAAGGTAAAGACTTTGCTTTTTTCTATAGCTGATTGCTACACATTGTTTCTCTTTGCTTTTGTTCATGGAATGTGGGACTTGATGGCAAGGCTGGCCTTTTGAGCCCATCCCTAAATTGAGTGGCTTGTTTGTGATTTCAGAAAGCAGTCATTACATTGCTGTAGTCGCATACAGGCCAGACCCGCTAAGAATGACAGATTCCCTTTCCCAAGAGCAGCTAGTAAACTTGATGGGGTTTTGCAACAATCTGTAGTTTTGTAGTGACCACACCGATTTTTAGCTCTTTTAAACAAAACCCTGATTTTTAAGTAACTGCAGTAAATATTCTATTAGTACTGTGATGGAATTTGATCTCTCAACCTCATGTTATTAATCCAGGTCCTGGGATTGCTAGTCGAGTAACGTAACCACTTTATTGCTGCACCTGCTACTTGTATTCTGAATATTTTTAATGTGTAACCAGTTGATGTAAATTACTTTGATCCTGTGGGGTGTTGTGTATTTGATGTGTTTCTAATCACACATGGGCTACAGGAACATGTTTTGAATATTGTGATGCACAAATACATTCACCACCATCCTGCTACTCTCACTTTAAGCCTTTTGCAAATGGCAGTTGGATAGAAAAGCTGTGCTCTGGACACCATCAAGCGCTGTTGCTGTTTTTGATAAGCGCATGCTCTTGCTGTCTGATGTTTTAGTGCTGCATTAATGACAGAGGCTGTGGGAAGCAATTTGGTGTTTGGGTGGGAGGGGGTTTACTTGGGGAGCAGAGTTTAAATGCTTGTGACTGAATCTCACTGCGTAGAAGGATGCTTATTGGCCCATTCTCCCTTTGCTGGTTCTTTGAAAGAGCTTTTTTCCCCTCTTGGCCCTGTAAATCTTTCCCCTTCATGTATTTATCCAATTCCTTTTTGAAAGTTACTGTATCCACTAGTAATCAACCCTCCATGGATGGAAGCAGTTTCTTTCTTTTATCAAAAATACTTCATAATGTTCACACAGGGCGGAACAGTGTTCAGCGCTGCTGCCTCACAGTGCCAGGGACCTGGGTTTGATTCCCGGCCTGGGTCACTGTCTGTGTGGATCAAATAAATCAGTTGGACTGAAACCTGGTGCTGTCAGACTTTTTACTGTGGAGTTTGCACGTTCTCCCCAGGTCTGCGTGGGTTCCCTCCGGGTGCTCTGGTTTCCTTCCACAGTCCAAAGATATGCAGGTTAGGTACATTGGCCATGTCAAATTCTCCTTCAGTGTACTCGAACAGGCACTGGAGTGTGGCGACTAGGGGATTTTCACAACTTCATGACAGTGTGAATGTAAACCTGCTTGAGACTAATAAATAAACTTTACTTTGTATTAAATCTCCCTTAACCTTCTTGATGTTTGACAAGTAATTTCTCTATTTAGGGATGATATTTAGTTTAGGTTTATTTTATGGCTGTACATATGTCATTAATTGAGAAACCATTGAATTGCACGTGTAGACTGTTTCTGGTGTGGACACAGCAGAGGAAAGTGGAAAGTTGTCTGGTCAGTCATGTGCTCCATATGGTGAACTGAGCCAGTGGGCCATCTTCTAATGTCTGAAAATAGGGCGCTTAACCAGCAAACTTTGTGTATCAGGTTTCTGGAGCAGCAATATCTGCTGAGGTAGGGCCCAAGATTCAAGCATGGTGGTCACACTGCGATTTATTATTTCACCTTTCCACTTCTAAGAGAAACATGTGACTTGTACGTTGTTATGGGATAATTTACTAGAAGAACCCCACCTTAAATTTCTTTCAGTTGCTGACATTGTGTTAGAAGCTCTCATGAAATGTCCTTTCATATTGGGGGAACAGCATAGCACAATGATCTGTCACCTTATGGTAATATGTTTGCTTGCAGCAGTAAGCATCTGAGTGTCAGGTATGCATGCAAGTTTTTACTGTCAATATAAAACACATATTGGTCAGTGATGCATTTATCGCTTTAGACTTCGCCTCTTGAGCACCAAACAGGCCATACCTAACACGATAGCATGAAGCTTTGGAAGTCCATAGGTGACATTTTTCTCTTGCCCACTGTGTGGTGATCATTGTGAGGCGACAATAAGTGGCGGTTTGCAGTGAGTGACTGGTGGACAGATGTGCAGTATTTTGTTTTTATATAAGCTGTCAAGCAATGTGAAGTGTTAGCACAGTAATTGTGATTTGACTCTATTTGTAATGCATAACTTAGTTTGTTTGACCAGCCACCAGGCATGTCGTCAAGCTATTGCTGCATGTTTAAGGTGCAGTTCCTGCATGTGAACATGCTGTGCTTGACTCATTATTGGAGATGCAAAAATGAATGTGTCGTGATTGCCGTCCAGTCTCACTGGTGAAACCATATTTATGACTTGGAGATGAGTAAACAGGATGAGCATTTAGATTGTTTGCTGAAACAAATCTTTAGATATCTATGCTTAATTGAAATCAGGCAATTGATATTGATGTAGCAATTTTAATAACCTGTCAGATCGTAAGCCTTTATGGCCAGATAATATTTCTGGATTACAAGATCAGTTTAGAGTCATTGAACCTCATCCCTTTGCCATTTCTGTTCTAAATCCTGAAAAAGGTGGTGTCAGTTTGCAGATCTTAGGATTTCATTTCTCCCCTTTGCAAGAAATCCACATAATGTATTTATATAGATATTTAATTTATTATTTATTGGGGCAGCATGGTGGCACAGTGATTAGCACTGCTGCCTCACAGTGCTAGGGGCCTGGGTTCGATTCCCAACTTGGGTCACTGTCTGTGTGGAGTTTGTATGTTCTCTCTTGCTTGCGTAGTTTCCTCCCACGTTCTGAAAGATGAGCTGGTTAGGTGCATTGACCCAAACAGGCACCTATAGTGTGGCGACTGGGGGAATTTCTCAGTAACTTCATTGCAGTGTTAATGTAAGTCTATTTGTGACTAGTAAACTTCTTTATTTTAATCTATAGCCTGCTTTTTGACTTTCTCTACAAAGCTTTGCTCTGTTTCTCCCATATCTGCCTCTGTTTAAATTGTGCATGGTACAGCAATATTGCTCCACTGATGAGAAAGTCAATTAAAAATCAGCATACTAGTTAATTTCCCAGGATCTTGGTGCTGTATCTACGTAAGTTTTTCTGTTGCTCTATTCTGATCCAAGTTACTCATGCAATCCAAGTATGGAGCCCAGCTCAGTCGTCACATTCTCGCCTGAGTCATTAGCTCTTTGGTTGAATTGGCATGCTGGAGACTGAAATGCATATTTTAGCTGACACTTCACTGCCTCTCTGTCAAGATAAGGTGTTAAACCAAGGCCCAGTCTGCACTCTTAGAATGACCTAAAAAATCACATGGTATCATTTCGAAGAACAGGGAATAAAGAAATCTTGAATAAAGAATTTATTCAATAAAGAATATCAATAAAGAATATTCTTAAATAAAGAAATCATGTTCACTATTTTCCAATCTAATGGAATCTTCACTGAATCTAGGGAATTTTGGAAAATTAAAATCAATGGATCAACTATCTCACTAGCCACTTCATGAAGTTCATCAGGATTAGGTGACTTGTCAGCTTGTGGCTCCTCTTCCCTGTTGTTTGTAATTTTCCCGGATGGTTTCATGTCTTCCATTTCCTCATTTACAGCTATTTCTGGGATGTTATTTGTGCCCTGTATAGTGAGCACTGAATTAAAATACCTGTTTGATTCATTTGCCATCTCCTTACTTGCTGTCATTAATTCTCTTGAACATAAAAGTTTGGAGCAGGAATAGGCTCCTCGGCCCTTCATGGCTGATTTAATTGCAACTTCAATGCCACATTCCCACCTACCCCTGAATATCTTTCACTCCCTCCTACTAATCAAGAACCTGTTGAGGTCTGCCTTAAAGATATTCAAACTCTTTTTCCACTACCTTTTGAGGAAGAGAGTTCCAATCCTCTGCAAGGGAAAAAAAAATCCTCATTTGTCCTCAATCAGTGACCCCTTATTTTTAAACAGTGACCACGAAACTAGATTCTCCACAAGTCACCTCGTGCTCTTCTAAATTCCAGTAGATACAAGGCTAGCCTGTCCAACCTCAAAAGATATCCCTTCCATTTGAGGTATTCGTCGAGTAAACCTTATTTGAATTGCTTCCAATGTACTTACATCCTTTGTTAAAGAAGGAGACCAATGCTGAAGACAGTACTCGAGATGTGGCGTCACCAGAGCCCTGTATAACTGAAGCATAGTGTCCATTTTTGTATATTCAATTCCCATCGCAATAAATTATAACACACTATTAGTTTTCCAAATTATTTTCTGTATCTGCAGATTAACCTTCTGCGATTCATGCTATAATCTTGATTCCTCTGCAATCCCTCACCATTTGTGCAACATGCTTTTTTATTATTCCTGTCAAAATGGACAATTTCACACTGTCCCACATAATACTGCATTTACCAGGTCTTTGCCCACTCATTTAACTTATCTATAATCCCTTTGTTAGCCTCCTTTTGTCCTCTTCACACCGTACTATCCTACCTTCGTTTGTGTCATTAGCAAATTTTAAAGTTTATTTATTAGTCACAAGTAAGGCTTATATTAACACTGCAAAGAAATTACTGCGAAACTTCCCTAGTTGCTACACTCGGGCGCCTGTTCGGCCCAATGCACCGTATCTTCAGTCCCTTCATTAAATCATTGATGTAAGTTGTGAAAAATTAAGTCTCCAGTACTAATTCCTATGGCACACCACTCATTATACCTAGCCAACCAGAAAATGTCCCATTTAACCCTACCCTCAGATTCCTGCTAGCTAGTCAATCTCCTATCCATGTTATCCGCTACAGCATGAACTTTTGTTTATTAGAATAACTTTTAGTGTACCACTGTGCCTTCTAGGGTGGAATGATGGCATAGTGGTTAGCACTGCTGCCTCAGTGCCATGGACCTGGGTTCAATTCCCAGCTTGGGTCGCTATCTATGTGGAGTTTGCACATTCACCTCTTGTTTGCGTGGGTTTCCTCCGGGTGCTCCAGTTTCCTCCCACAGTCGGAAAGACGTGCGGGTTAGGTGGATTGGCCATGCTAAATTCTCCCTGTGTACCTGAACAGGTGCCAGAGTGTGGCAACTAGAGGATTTTCACAGTAATTTATTTGCAGTGTTAATGTTATTTATGACACTAAGAACTAAACTTTAAACTGGAAGTTCATCCACCAGTTCCTCTTTATCCGTCACATATATTACTTCTTTAAAGAACTCCAATAAGTTGGTTAAACATGACTTGACTCTGCCTGATTACCCTGACCTTTTCCAAGTGACCTGTTATATCGTCTTTATAGCTTCTAACATTTTCTTTGTGACTGACGTGAAGCTAACTGGCCTGTAGATTTTGGCTTTTTGGCTCCTGCCCTTTTTAAATAAAGAAATCGTGTTCACTATTTTCCAATCTAATGGAATCTTCACTGAATCTAGGGAATTTTGGAAAATTAAAATCAATGGATCAACTATCTCACTAGCCACTTCATGAAGTTCATCAGGATTAGGTGACTTGTCAGCTCGTGGCTCCTCTTCCCTGTTGTTTGTAATTTTCCCGGGTGGTTTCGTGTCTTCCATTTCCTCATTTACAGCTATTTCTGGGATGTTATTTGTGCCCTGTATAGTGAGCACTGAATTAAAATACCTGTTTGATTCATCTGCCATCTCCTTACTTGCTGTCATTAATTCTCTTGACTCACTGTCTGTAAGACCTGTGGTCACTTTGTTAACTCTCTTTAACATATCTATAAATCTTAATACTATCTGTCTTTAGAGTATGAGAAAGATAGCAGGAAATATAAGTTTTCCTCCATTTTGTCATTCTTTGCCATTTTTATATCTTGTCCAATCTTCTGATGCACCCATCTGGTCCAATTAAATGCTTTTCTTTATTTTTGATACTATGTTTAATTTTTTTTTGGTTAACCACAGATGGTGGATCCTTCCCTTGGAGTTTTTCTTTCTTGTTGGAATGTACCTATTCTCTGTATTCTTAGATATCCCCTTAAATGTCTGCCCCAGCATCTCAATTGACCTATCCCTTAACCTAATCTACTAGTTCACTTTAGCTAGCTGTACTTTCATGTCCTCATAATTGCCTTTATTTATATTTAAAATATTAGTCTTGGATGTATTCTTCTCTTTCTCAAATTGAATGTAAAATTTAATTATATTATAGTCATTGTTAGTTTGGGTCACCTTCACTGTGAGATAATTAATTATCTCATTTTGTTGCATAGTTTCCTTTCTGGTTGGTACAAGAATGCGCTACTCTAAGAAACTATCCCAAAAATCTTCTATGAATTCCTCATGTAGGCTACCTTTGCCCATCTGATGTTTTCCAGCCTATGTGCAGATAAAAATCCCACGTGAATATTGTCATACTTTTCTGCCATGCTCCCATTACTTCTTCCTTTATGCTCCATTTTGTTGTATGGTTACTGTTAAGGGGATTGTACCCGACTTCTACAGGTGACTACTTGCTTCATTTCTCATCTCTACCCAAACCATTTCTACATTCTGGTACCCTGAACTTGGCTCATTCTCCCTGACGTGCTCATACTATCATTACTTAACAGAGCCACTCCTCCTTTTCCAAGCTGTCCTTTCTAAAGATTATATATCCCTCAATATTCAAATTCCAATCTATGTCATCCTGCAGCCATGTCTTTGTAATGCCTATAAGATTGTACTTATTTATTTCTATTTGCAATCTCAGTTAATCTGTTTCGTTTTGAATGCTACGTGCAACCAGATACAGGATCTTTGGTTTAGTCCTTTTGTAATTTTTGAAGCCTTATCTGCTGATTTACTCTTTCCCTGTACGCTGTCTCTTCCTGTCAGTCTGTTTATTTCCAACATTGATACCTTTCTCTCTTGCCCCTTCTTTACTCTTTGATTTACCACGTTTTTCCAAATTTGATCACTTGCCTTCACTATTTAGTTTAAAACCCTCTCTACTTCCCTTATTACATGGCTCACTAGAACACTGGTCTCAGCACGGTTCTGGTGTAGACCTTCGCAGTGATACAGCCCCTGCTTTCCCCAGTATTGCTGCTACTGTGCCAAGAACCAGAACTCATTGCTTCCCAGCCATACTTTGAGCCACGTATTCATCTCTCTCACTTTATGTATGCTATGCCAATTTGCATATGCCTCCGGTAATGATCAGAGCTAACTACCATTGAGGCTCTGCTTTTCAATTTAATGCCTAACTCCTCATATTTTCTATGAAGAACCTCTCCCCAGTTCTATCTTTGTTGTTGGTACCTACATGGACCATTATGACTGGAGTCCCCATCCCCTGCTGGAAGTTCCTCTCCAACCCTGAGCAGATATCATGAATCCTGACTCTGGACTCTCGCTCTTTGCTGCACAGAACAATGTCAATCCCTCTGACTATACTGTCCCCTACTACCACCTCTACCCTTTTTGCTCCTCATATTTTAATGACATCCTGTACCACAGTGCCATGGCCAGTTTGCTCATCCATCCAGCAGCCCCCACTCTCATCTAAATAGAAAAGCTCAAACCGATTGGACAATTATAAAGGCTGAGACTCCCACACTCCTGTGCTCTCGACCCGGTCACCTGCCTCGCCTGCACTCACACCCTCCTGTCTTCTGGTACAAACTACCTGGTTACATTCTCCCATATGCTGCAGTCCCTGCAATTCAGCTCCAGTTCAGTGACTGAGCTGGAACTTCTTGATCTGCAAAGACTTACTGCAGACATGTTAGCCTTGGAACATGCCGGTATTCAGGAGCTCCCACATGTTGTAGCCTTGATACATCACCTGTCCTGCCATCTTTGTGTTTTAATTCATTACTTAATTATATTATTCACTTGTTTTCCTTTTTTATATATTCTATTAACTTTAGCAACAGTTGGTATGCTATTTTAAATTTTGAGACTGGAATAGTCTTTAACCATTTGCCAGGTACTCACCAAACAGCTGACTCCTTTCTCTGTAGTAGAGTCAAAACCAATTCCTACAGGGTGAAAAAGGAAAGGATCAGTTTCTTTCCCTCCTCGCCAAGCATGCTCTCAGTTCCAAAGCTGCACTTATGTTGGCTCTTTAATGAGATGTGTGATTAGTTCACACCCTGGTCTTTATAGAGAATATGCTGTTGATTTTGGTAATGCCCTGTGAAATGTTTGATTTCAGTGTGTTATTTAGCATGAAGGAGGAAAGTGCAGAATTGCCAGCATGTTCACATCATAGTTTTGAAACTTTTGATAATAGACTGGAAGGCAAATAGGTCGAGAGGTTCACGTTTACCTGCAGAAAAAATCTGTTCATCTGAGGAAATTTGAATGAGTGATTTAAAATATATCCAGAGTATTCTGGTTTTCAAAATATTTCTTAATCACGTTGTCTTGTAGCAGACAGGCTAAAGAACAGTTATTTAAATAAGATTGATGACATCTTTTAAGCAACTGAAACCTGTGCAGCCCCATCTCAGACCCTTTTGACACATATTTCTGCAAAACCTTAATGTGACCACAATGTATGGAGACTGCTGATGTCCCTCGAAGATGTAGTGTGGGTACCACATGGAAAGTAATTAGTTTTGTATCACCCAAGTTTTAACAGTATTTGAGGCATCAGTACTACTTGTATTTGCCCAGAGCTTACTTGAATCTGCAGAAAAAAGTGCTATTTGGAATGTTAAATTTTAATACAAACAGAAGTTCACACTTGCATTTCTCTACTACCTTCCATGGTTTTATTATGCCTCCAAACCATTTTACAGTAGGTGAAGTCACCATTGTAATGCAGGGAAGCGCATCAGCCAGTTTGTGCTCGGAAAGGTCCTGGAAACGACAATGGGATAATTCAACAGATAATCTGCTTTTAGTGATTATGTTGGTTGAGGGATAAATGTTGGCCAGGCTGCAGGGGAGAATTCTCCTGCGCTTACTCAAATCGTATCATGGATTTCTAAAAAATATTCACTTAAGCAAACTTGGCTTTGACCTTGCCGATCAGCTCATGTGCCCACAACATACTTCTGGCAGGGAGGATTTAAATCTCAGCCAGGCAATGTAACTAAGGTACTGCCTGACTGGAATTGTCTGCTTAACCATCCTGCACTCACTAACTACAGTACGAAAGTTTTCTTAGATTACATGCATTAGTTTCAGAAAACTATGTTGACTCTGCAATTGGAGTGGGGACCTGCGGCAGAGCAGATTAGGAACGTATCAAGTAACACCGTTGATACAGTTGCAATTGGGAGCAAGAAAATTATTACGTTTAAAGCATTAATGTGCAATGATCAAGATGGTTCTATGCTTTTTTACATTTGTCTAATGAAAGTAATCCTGAATTAACTTTGTAATTGCCCTATCTGTCTGGCCAGTGACAGCAGTTTGCTAAGATTAGTGTGACTGGTTGCTAAAGTAACTTTCTTCTTTCATTGACCAAAGTGTTGTCTTTAGTGCCTGATGTTGAGGTTTGCTCACCAGGCCATATGACCTTGGTGGTGTTGATGAGTGTGCAATTTTGATGTGTTTCTATGAGGGAGAGATTAACTTTGCCATGTGGTATAATCATATCAATTATCAGTGTTGAAGCTCTTGATTGTTTGAAAAGTTGGCTTCCAGACAATTTTTTCAACTTTTTTTTATTCTGTCATGGAATGTAAATGTCACTGGCAAGACCAGCATTTGTTGCCCATTTCTAATTGCCGCCGAACTGCTTGCCATACACTTAAGAGGGCAGCTAAGAGTCAGCCACTAACTGGAGTGTTGGCCAGACTGGGTAAGGATGGCAGATTTCCTTCTCTAAAGGACATTAGTGAACCTGCATTCATGGGCTACTACATGGGCATAATCTGGTGTTCATGATTTTATCATGGGCACCAGTACCGAGACTAGTTTTATATTCCAGATTTACTTACTGAATTTAAATTTCACTAGATGCCATGGTAGCATTTGAACCAGTATCCCTACAGCATCAGCTTGAACATTGGTATTATGAGTCCACAACCACTAACTACACCGTTGTCTTTCAAACAGGTATTGTCTACTATACAATGGACTAACCTAACAATGTAAAACCTACTACATCTCTATCTCATTACAAGCACAAACCTTCATTTATATAGCACCATTCATGGAATCGGGGTGCCCCAGAGTGCTTTACTGCCAATGAAATATTTCTGAAGTGTGAAATGCTAGAATCAATTTGCAAATCAAGTTTCCAGAAACAGTAGTGAAATAAATTGTGTCCAGTATAGATTGAAGGAAAAACGTTGCCCAGGTGTTGTCCGGTGCGGAAAAGGCTCTTGAGCCTATCGAGTCTGCATTTGTCTCATATCCATGAATGATAAGAATCATAGGATACCAAGGGAACATTTGGAGAAGTGCAGTCAACCTTTTACACCCACCTAAAAGGACAGATAGGGCATCAGTTTAATGTCTCATCCAGAAGACCACCCCTCCAACAGCTTTGCAGTTAGTCAATGAATATACTGTAACCAACAAGTTAAAACTACAATCTTTGCTGCACCAGTGAGATTTTTCTACTTCAGTTTTAAATAGATCCATCATTGTTGCTTGTCTCAGATTTTTTATTTGTGCTAAAATATGGGCATAGGACCAGGAATTAGCCATTCAATCCCTCTGCTGTTCAATTAGATCATGACTGATTTGTACCTCAACTCCTTTAACCCACCTCTTTGATCCATTTCAAAGTCTGGAAATTTTCTATTGACTCCCAAAATCTACCACCTCTTTTAGGGGAGTGAATTCCAGATTTCTACTAATCTTAGCGTGGGAAATAAATGTTTTTCCCTTAGAGGGCTGGCTATGGCTTTAATGTTGTCCCATAGTCTGCATACCAACCTTACAGAAATAAAACTTCATGATCAACTTTGTGGAATTTCCCTTGCTCAGTTAGATCACTGCTTAACTCTTTCAACTCGGCAATAGAAACCAAGTTTATGAACCTGTCTGTATAATTGAAACCTTGAAACCTACAGGATACTATAAGGTCTAGATAGAGTGGACATGGAGAATAGGAAAAACTAGAATTGGGGGCACAACCTCAGAGTAAAGGGACGATCCTTTAAAACAGAGATGAGGAGGAATTTCTTCAGCCAGGGAATGAGAATCTGTGAAACTTTGCCGCAGAAGGCTGTGGAGGCCAAGTCATTGAGTGCCTTTAAGACAAAAAAGGTTCTTGATTAATAAGGGGATCAGGGGTTATGGGGATGAGAAAAATATCAGCCAGGGATGAATGGCAGTGTAGACTTGATGGGCTGAGTGGCCTAATTCTGCTCCTTTGTCTTATGGTCTTTATTCATTGAAATGGTGCACCATCGTGCTGAATTTATGCTGCAGACTCTCCAAGACCACGATAGAGCCACAGTGTCATTATGGCACAGAAGGAGGTGACTTGGCCCTTTCATTGCTCATTGGAATATCGTTTTAAACCTGTGTCCATTGGGAACCAGACCAAGATGGTGCAAACTTCTGTGGAGCCATTATGGCTATCAGAAAAGGAAAGCCAAAACTTTCATTAATATAATGCCTTTCACATTCTGGAGATAACTTGTTTAATAGTGCCATAAATTATCTTGGAAGTGTGCTTGATCACTTGCATCATAGACAAATGCCGAGCCCAAGTTGAGCACAGTAAAATCCCAGACACACCAGTCAGATAATGGCCAGTTTATTTGTTTTTGGTAGTTTTGGCCGAGATCAGTGTTGGCCAGGGCAGAGGAAACATTTATCCCATCAGCCTAAAAACTGGATCAAAACTTGGCTGTTCTGGACGATGAAACTAAGTAACTGCAACCAAGGATTCCTAAAGTGAACTGGCTAGGATCAGTATGATGTTTACAATAAATTGTCAAGAAATTGACTTGCAGTGCAGGCAAATGTCCTGCAATAATCCCAAAGCTCAGTTTTAATATCTACAAAACTAGTAAAAAGGAAAAATAACTAATCCCAAACCAATTTACAAGCTACTGCGTACTCCACTTGCCTCCAATCCTGCCTCATGCTGGTATTATTTTACCCATGCTTATCTTTTGATAGTCCTTGGCTTTTCTGAGACAAATATCCTTGCAGTTTTGAGACCTGCAGTGTCCACTCTTGTACAACTGCACATGGTCTTCACATCATACCCACGTGGCAAATATTGTGATGTTGTTTTTCCTCCAGTCCTTCAAATTGTGGTACATTTTTAAAAATCCTCTGTGTTACTCTGTGTGAGAGAGGAGTCAGCCTGTTCTGTGATGTCTGCTGGCAGTTGTGGCAGCCCAATGAATGGATTGATTGAATCTACATATTTAATGGCAGGCACGTTTTTTTTCCCCCCATTATCTGGAGGAGTGCCTACCACCATGTTGCGCAGCAATACTTGCCCATCTGAACACTGATAGATCTGATATCATGTCCACAATGCAATAATAATGGTGATGTAGTCCTTGCAAGCTTATTCACACATTGTCTGTTGTTGCCTGGTATGTGTCATACTGATTTAAAGCTTTGTAAGTAGGATTTATCTTGTCTCCTCTTCCACTCGCTGATCATATGATCAGATTAAATGCTATATGTTACTAAAGTTCAGCCCTTGTGGAATTTATTTTTATATGTTCTTCAAATTTTTCTTTTCAACTTGCTGTAGCTTAAACTAGAACTGCCAATGTGAACTTGAGAAGCACTTTATATAAACTTGCTGTTTTATGAGCTAAGTGTCAAGTTAGTCTTGCTTTGTGAAAATCATTGGCATGGCTAAGTACTATAATGTGCCTGCCCAACATGATAGATTGTTGTGGAATTCTGTCCACTAGAGCTGGAAAAAAATTAATAACGGAAGACCATTTTGTCTAATGAACACAAAATGATATGTTGACAGAAAATGTACAGTTGTGAAATATACTAAAATTGATATACAGCAGGCCTTGCACTATCTGCTGAATAAAGGGTGTTACTTTCCTCCCCAGTTGACTACAAGAAATTGACAGCTTTTTGTCCAAAATTTAGTTGTACATATCAGGTGGACAGTATCGTAGGTGTTATAAACCAACTATAGAGTGCGTAACTTTCATGTCTGTCTCCTGTTGTCACCCAAATCCTCAATGCCAAGATATTGTCCGTTTCTAACTGCTATATTGGCATTAAGAATTAACCAGTATAGTTTATGACAAGATTCATATGTTTGTGAGAGCAGGTGGGGGTGTCACTTATATTGGACAACGTCAGTACTGCCACACAAATTCAGCATTGGTTTTGATGACACATAGATCTCCCCTAAAAACTAAATTGCTTGTGTAAATGAATTTTGCAGGTGGGGAGAACAGGGGAGTTTCTTCTATTCTTGAGTTCATTTGATTTATTAAGTTGTAGGGGAGGAGGTAATGTCTAACCACTACTTCGCTAGATTAGATAGGGAATAGGGAAAAGTGCTTTGGGTTTAGTGGCTATACTGCTCTGAAGAATGCTCGTTCACCAGTTGGGTTTTTATAACAACCGAGCTGCTTTCGGTAATTTTCTGGTGTTGTGCTATAAATTGCCACATTTTTTTGAATTTAGATCCACAATTTCCCATTGTGGCATTTGAACTCGTGACCTCTGCATTGCAAGGCCCGCATCATAATGAGTGCATTTTAACTCTTCATCCCTCCTCTCAGTCTAACCACAGGAATGAGCTAGTTAAACCAAAGAGTAGGAGATGCTTTCAGTTTTCTCCTCCTCCTCACTGGTTGGCCTGAATTGTACAGCAGGTAAATTCAGAATGCTGGCAACTTGAAATTGGGGGAGAACTTAAGAAAGAATGTAAAACAGAACATTGGAGTGCTGGGAATTTAAAGCTTCCAGGGCTGGCCAATGTTCTTCCAAGTCACACCAATTCAACTTGATAAAACTCCAGACCAATAACAAATACTTGACTGCCCATTATTATTATGCTAACAATTTGTTTCTCATCATTTTCACTTCGCACTTTTCAACATCTGTTTCTTTCTCTTGAGTATTATTCCTTATTCAAGCGTTTCCATTTAACTTTAAAATCCTGTATTCTGAACTTTCCAATTTTGGGGAGTTTCTGATTTTCTGTCCACTCATGATAAGCCACAGTAATGTTTGAAATTGATTTGTGATCAGTTGGCTGAGGATAGACTTCCTCTAAAGCTCTGGCTCTGTCCTAACCCCAAACTCTCATTCTCACTGTCCTCTGAGATCATCTGCTTTCTCAATCCCGTTGCCACTAAACTGCTGATCACCCAACTTTCCTTCCTGGAACCCGTGATAGGTGGCATCATTAATAGCTCTCTCTTTTCAAGTACTATCCTTTTTCCTTTTAAATCTGCTGTCATTGCCCCTGCTCCATAAAAACAACCCTTGACCTTGTCATTCTTGCTAATTGCCACCACACCTCTGAACATATTTTCACTTCCCAGATCCCGGCCTATCTTCCCCTGAACTCTGAGCCCCTTCAATCAGGTTTCCACCATTATCACAGTACTGAAATGGTTCTCCTCAGAATCACAGATGGCATTCTGTATGATTTTAAAACAAAAATTGCTCAAGGAACAAGAATGCTACTGGCATACATTTCAAGTATTGCCCATTTATCATTGTTCTTGAAAAGATGGTGATGAGCAGCTGTCTTGGAGAGCTACAGGCAACATGGTGTAGATTCCACAGTGCCGTGAGGAAGGAAGTTCCAGGATTATAACCCAGCAACAGTGAAGGAATGGTGGTATATTTCCCAATCAGATTGTGTATTACGTGTGATTGTGGTGGAAGTTACAAGTTTTTACTCTTTCATGGGATGTGGGCATTTATTGCCCACCCCGAATTGCCGTCAAGCTGAATGGCTTGCCAGGCCATTTCAGACGGCAGTTAAGAGTTAACCACCCTAAGGGATATTAATGAATGAGGTGGTTTTTACAACAATTGACAATGGTTTCACTGATGTCGTTAGACTTTTAATTCCAAATTTTTACTCAATTCAAATTTCACCCTCTGTGGTGGGAATTGAACTTGGGTCCCCAGAGTAGTACCTTGGGTCTCTAAATTACTAGTCCAGTGACAATACCATTATGCCAGTGTCTCCCTTGGAAGGATCTTCTGTAGGAGCCTTGGAAAGTTTTTGAAGTGAAGTTATTAGATGGTCCACATTGCTGCCATAGTGTGCTAATGGTAGAGGGAGTGAATGGTTGAGGTGCCCAGTCAAACAGACTGCTTTATCTAAAGTTTATTTATTAGTGTCACAGGCTTACTTTAACACCGCAATGAAGTTACTGTGAAAATCCCCTAGTTGCCATACTCAAGTGCCTGTTCGGGTACACAGAGAATTTAGCATGGCCGATGCATCTAACCATGTGTTTCGGACTGTGGAAGGAAATCGTAGCATGCAGAGGAAACCCATGCAGACACTGGGAGAATGTGCAGACTCTCACAACCATGAACTAAGCCAGGAGTTGAATCTGGGTCCCTGTGAGTGGGTACTAACCATTGTGCCACCATGCCACCCATGTGGGATGCTGTTGAGCTTCCTGGGTGTAGTTGATGCTGCAATATCCAGGCAAGTGGAGAGTATTCCATCACAGTTGTGATTTGTGCCTTGTGGATGGTGAACAGGCTTTGAGGAGTCAGCAAGTGAATAACTCTGTACAGAATTCCCAGAACCTGCTGAGAAGGCAATGGTATTTAGATGGCTGGTCTGGTTAAATTTCTTGTCAATGTCAGTTGTTAATGGTGGAGATACAGCGATGGGAATGCTGCTGTCCATTGTCAAGCATGGGACTGGGTATCGCCTGGCACTGGCATCTCATAAATGGCTGTGGTCAACTGCCCTTCCTTGTTCTTCTGTCTGCAAATCATGGCAGGTTGATCACACCATCCTTCTCCAGTGTTCCTTTGCTGTTCAACTGGGTGGGTCTGCATGCCTGGTTCCATTTTTCCCTATCTAATCATAGCCAGAGAATCACCTGCAATGGCTTATTTTCCCTTTCCTCACATTACCTCTGGTGTTTCTCAGTTTTCTATCTTTGACTCCCTCCTAATTCTCATTTATATGCTGCCCCTTGGAAATATCATCTAAAAACAAAGCATCATATCACCACTACTACTCTTGTTTTCCACTGTTTCTGAAATATTTGACTTTTTATTCCCCCATGAGATATGGATCTCATTGGTAAGACCAGCATTTGTTCCCCAAACCTGATTGCCATTGAACTGAGGGCACTTAAGAGTCAACCACATTGTTATGGGTCTGGAGCCACATGAGGCCAGACCAGGTAAGGATGGCCGAATTCCTTCTCTAAAGGACGTTAATGAACCAGATGGGTTTTTACAATAATTGATGATAGTTGTCATGGTAACACAATCATGAGACTAGCTTTGCGTTCCAGATTTTTATTAACTGAATTCAAATTCCACTAGCTGCCATGGTGGGATTTAAACCCATGGTTGTGAAGCTTTTGGCTGAGCCTCTGGATTCCTGGTCAAGTAACATTGCCAGCACGCCACCATCTCCCCAGATTTAAGGGTCTGATATCCAGTATTGAAAGAGCAGAACTTTCCTCTAATTGAATATTAGTAAGATTGTAACTGTTATTTATATTCCTGATATATAATTTGAGGAAATTTCTGTTCATTTGGTATTGAGTATCACGAGGATTTGATCTGATTTATTATTGTCACATGTATTAACATACTGTGAAAAGTATTGTTTCTTGTATGCTATACAAACAAAGCATACTGTTCATAGTAAAGGAAATGAGAGAATGCGAAGTGTAGTGTTAGTTGTAGCTAGGGTGTAGAGAAAGATTAACTTAATGTGAGGTAGGTCCGTTCAAAAATCTGATGGCAGCAGGGAAGAAGCTGTTCTTGAGTTGGTTGGTACGTGTCTTCAGATTTTTGTATTTTTTTCCCGATGGAAGAGAGAATGCGTGGGGTCCTTAATTCTGCTGGCTGCTTTGCTGAGGCAGTGGGAGGTGTAGACAGAGCCAATGGATGGGAGGCTGTTTTGTGTGACGGATTGGGGTACATTCACAACCTTTTGTGGTCTTGGGCAGAGCAGGAGCCATACCAAGCTGTGACACAACATGAAAGAATGCTTTCTATGATGCATCTGTAAAAGTTGGTGAGAGTCATAGCTGACATGCTAAATTTCCTTAGTCTTCTGAGAAAGTAGAGGTGTTGGTGGGCTTTCTTAACTATAGTGTCAGCATGGAGGAACCAGGACAGGTTGTTGGTGATCTGGACACCTAAAAACTTGAAGCTCTCGACCATTTCTACTTTGTCCTCATTGATGTAGATGGGGCAAGGACTGGACATTCATGTGGAAAGTTCTTTTTTTTTCCAATCTGCTCAACGACCAGTTGTTTCACCAGTTGTTAAACATGTAAATTATGCCTGGCAGCAGTTGACATTCAGACTGAATATTCCCACTTGTACATAAATTGCTAAGAATCAGCCATGTTACTTAATAGAACTAGGCACATATAGGCCATACTGGGTACAGGGTGCAGATTTTGTTTGCTAAAGGACATATATGAACATAAGTTATTAATGGCAAAGTGACAGTTTCATGGTCAGTTTGACACCAGATTTCTTTTTGAGAGTTTGAATTCATTTAGTATCATAGGATTTAAACTTAGCACCTTTAACCCCTGGATTACCATTACAGTAATATAACCACTACTCTACCATACTATACATTTTAGCTGCATTTGTACAGTGATGGAACTGCTGAATTATACTATCTGCCTGTACCATCTTGACTATGACAAGAGGTTGGCGAACTGCACGTTCCTGATTCTGGTACTCTGGTTCCTGATTGGAAAATAATTGATGGGGCACTTGGCTCCTGTTAATAAAAATGGATATAGCAGGGTAGTCGGGGGAATTTTATGATCTAAAAGTTTGACCCAGTATAGTAATAACTGAGCAAGAACACAGTTTAGAAGTTGTGCAGTGCAGGTTATGTTACAGATGGACAATTGTGATGTAGTACCAGCACCAAAAGGCACAATTGAAAATTGTGGGTTTAGATTTCAATGTGTCTTCAACGAGTAAAGTGACACCACAGTTAGCTGTTTAAAAAGCACTAACGGTGGGCTGGGTTAGAGGAGTGAGCGGAATTGTTAAAAGAAAAATCTGTTGTAACTTTGTACCCATTTGGGTCACTGGATCATCTGACAAGAAAGTGTTAACTGCCTTAATTTTTAGTCTGCTATTCATCTGAGTGAGAAGTATTCTATACTTGCGTGCTTTGCTCATGCTGTGTTACACTACACTAGCTTGTATTGACAGCATTGCATCCTTGCAAAAACTCAACAGAGTTGTTACACCTGCAGTCATGTGTCCCGTACGTGTATCTCACTGCATTCCGTAATGTTCACTTAAAATTTATTTATCAGTGTAGTCTGCAATCTGAAGAGGGTCTAACTGCTTCTATTGGACAGCTTCATAGCTGAGGTCTGCTTTTATTTCTCAGGCATTTCAGTTGCTTAATTGTTAATTTAAGGGACATGGTGCCACTCTGTCAGATCACCTCATCTTCATGGACAAAGTTGGACACTGAGCACTGGAATGGTACGGTCAGATATGTTTAACAGTCAAATCTAGTCATGTCGTCAGACAACCATACGTACAGACTTCTCTGAAAACATTACTAGAAAGCAGCAATGGGAAAAATACATTTATATAACATCTTTCACGACGTCAGGATGTTTCAAAGTACGTTACTACCAATGAAGTACATTTTTGAAGTGTAGTCACTATTGTAATGTAGGAAACACATCAGCCTATTTGCCACAGCAAACGCTCTCAAAAAAACAATGTAATAATGACCAGATCATCTTTTTAGTGATGTTGATTGACGGCAAATAATGGCCATGAATAACTTCCTTTCTGTGCTGTGGGACCTTTTTATGCCCATCTAGGGGGTAGGCATGGCCTTGGTTTGATTCCATCTGAAAGACAGCATCTCCAACAGTGCAGTACTCCCTCAGTACTTCTGATGCAGATGCCATTGCCACCAATTGAGCGGATGATCATGATTGCCCAAATATACTGAGGCAAATTTTGTCTCTATTAACGAAATCGGGCTGAATTCAGCTAGTTCAATGGAAAAGCAGATATTTTAATGAGATGATTTTTAAGCGGTTTATCTTGTCAGAGATGGGCATTTGTGTGAAAATTCCCCACATTAGCATGACTGAACTTGGCTTTTTTAAAATAGTATTTTTATTGTGAATTTTCGATTTATATTGGCTTGATATGCAACAGATTCCTAGATTCAGCAATGTACTGAATGATCATCATTTCTTATATGCACAGAGGAGACCAGCACAGATCAATACAAATAATTCAAAGAATCAGATATCCCAATCCCCATTGCTATAGTCAGCGCCGCCTCCTGTTTAGGTATTGAAAGGACAACAGGAAAAGAGTGGGGAATCAGGGCAACAGGATAAGGCCACAAAACATGGCAGTACAGGGTGCATCCCCTTTCACAGAGCAACATAATAGAAACTCGAAGACCTATCAACCATGCTTAGGTTTACACCACCAACAGGAAGGACAAGAAGCCTGCACTACCAAGGACAAGTACAGGATTTCTTAGACTCAGAATAACTAACAAAATCAAAGAAAAATACAATACCAATGGTTCTAATGGGGGGGCTTTCCTCCCTAAAATGAGGACTTAAAGCCATACCAACCATCTCTACATCTATCTGTCCATCCACCTTCCTGCTTGTCTTTTTTTGTAACTAAAATAAAGGTACTGGAAAAGAATGCACTCCTTCAGTGCAAACGCAAGAAATACGTGGAGCACACTGGTGGAAGAGCCACCAGCAAGGACTCAAAAGACAATATCACATAAACAGGAGCAGAATCGCAAGGGAACAAAAGTCCAGGATCAACAATGAACCGCAGGTGCACAAGCCATCCACGGAACAAGAAAAGGCTGAAGTCAGCGACCAAACACCCAGGACTCAAGACTTCCAGCCCTCATATCGAGATTGCAGAAGTATGGCAGCTGGCCGTCAAAATCAACTGGGAGTCTCACTGCAGCTGCTCGACATATTATGCAGCGGGATTTCTAAGGATCAAAGGTGAGCCCTCACTTGAGGACTTGACTGTAAAGACCATCATCTCCACACCATTCATTCTTTGTATGATATCTTGCAGTTCATCATAGTGAGTACTTTTAATCTGTGCTGAGTAGTGGAATATATCTTCCACATTTTGTAAAAGTAGTCTTCACCTTGACACCATCAGCACCACCTTGCTCACCGGCAGCACTGCCACTGTGAACTCAGTGATACCCAAGTCAGCTCTGATCACATCTCACAAAGATTTCTTTGACTTAATTTGACCCCTTGTCGTCAGAATGATTAACCAGGATCTTCACAAATATTGCACGGATTATATCAGGATCAATCAATAGGTTGTGCATTCGGATGAAAGAAAGGATTAAAAGATGAGTAGTGCCTGAGCTCGTGAAAACACAGCCTGCCCCACGCTTACATTTTGTGATCCCCGAATCTGGCCTTTTTTATCCACGTACCCTGATGATAGATGCACAAAATAATGGGGATTCTGCTGCTGGGCAAAGCATGGGAGATTGAATAGGAACAATGGGGGAAATTGAAATGTGGGTGCTAGTTTCCCAAGGTATAAATGTAAAGCTGTTTATTAACCCTTCGCATGTCACAGCTGCTAACCATTCTTTCTACCTAGATGTGGAACGTGAACACTTTTTGTTGGCAATATTTGAAAGATGAAACAAAACTGCTCCACAACAAAATGTGATACTGTTATCAGAGGCAGTTGGTCAGACATGAAATTTATATGGGTTGTGTACTTTGTTAATGGAACAGATAGGTATTTAATCAAGCTGGGCATCAAGTTATATAATCCAATTCTGCCTGGTCTAATTTTCATTTCCTGTGGGTTAATAACCAGTATTAATAGGCATTGTGTCTGCTTAATTCAGACAAGAACATTTTCGCAAGCAAGTGTCACATTGATATGATGTATGAATTAGATTTATTTCATAGAATCATAGAAACCCTGCAGTGCAGAAGGAGGCCATTCAGCCCATTGAGTCTGCATCGACAACAATCCCACCTAGGCCCTATCCACATGATCCCACATACTTATCTCGCTAATCCCTCTAACCTTTGTATCCCAGGACACTAAGAGGCAATTTAACATGGCCAATGCATCTAACCTGCACATCTTTGGTCTATGGGTGGGGGGAAAACCAGTGCACCCAGAGGTCTCACATGTGGACAAGGCAAATTCCACACGAAGATCCAAGCTGGGAATTGAACCCAAGTTTCTGAAGTTGTGAAGCAACAATGCTAGCCACTCTGCCGCCCATAAAGGGCTTGCCTGGATTTGAACCTGGGACCTCTCGCAAGTTCATCAATTGAAACACCCTAAGTGAGAATCATGCCCCTCGACCAACAAGCCACCTTGTTTTAAAACACGAGAGAGTTGTTTGATGATCCATGCGAGATGTGCTGTACTTTTGGTGGAAATAAAACAAAATGATTCATTTTAAGGTTTTTAAATAAGCCATTAAAATTAAAAAGCTGCTACATTGCCATCCATTTGAAAATCTGTTATCTCCTGATAATGGATAGAACCTTAAGTATCAACAAGGCAGGGTTGTTTGTGTTTGTAAAATGTTTGACCAATATTTAAGCACTGTCTACAAAGTGCTAGTAACTGTCTAGATTTGTGGAAATTATTTTAAGCAGTATTTTGAAAAGCCGCTCTGGTGCTGATATTGTTGGACAAGTAATTCAGGAGCTGTGTGTTCAGATCTCATCATGGTTGTTTGAGAAGTTGAATTTAGTTTAAAGGAAATCAAGAAATTCAGGGAAGGAAAGCCGTTGTCCTTAGCGGGCCTGGCATCTGTGACTCTAGTCTCACACTGGCATTGACTCTTGGCTGCTCCCTCATAACCACTCCAATAAGCAGTCCAAGAGGAAAGCCCACCAAAGCAGCTTAGGCAAGCAATAAATGAAAAGAGAAAAGTGGCTACCTGCCTGCCATTGTCAGGTAGTCAAGTGCCCAGTTGTGGTCAGATTGGCACCCTGCAAAATCTTCCCAGCTGTGTGGGTAGACCCTGTCCCTTTTTGATTGAGATGTGGAAGTCACTTGTTACTACTACTTAACCCATTAAGGCTAAACTCAATTCCAGTGTGATTTAAAAATATTGAAGGAATGTGCAAACTTCTTATCCCTTTTCTGCAGTGCTCTTTGTGTGAAAATTATCAGAAGCTTGCATCGTTTCCCTTCATCTTTTCAAATCTTTCTGTTGTGCTTTACTGCTCGGCAGTCAGCTCTTTTTTTATTGCACTTCTGTCTGAATTCGAACAACTCTTCCTTCTATTCACACTCCTTGATAAGAACAGTCACAGTATTAATTGTTGGTTCCACTATTGGCTTGTCCTTTGGTTCCACCTTCTCACTGTACAGAGTCCAATTTACCTTACCAACCCTTTCTTGTTCTTGTGCTTTTATACTTTATGCTGTATTCCTCACATGTTCTCATGCGTCTCATTAATTTCCTGGCCTTCCCCTGCTTTATTTCATAGCTCTTTTTGTCATATTCCCTCTACATTTCAGAGCTTAATCTATTGTACTTCCTCATGCCGTCTGGAACTTTCATTTACATCCACATTCCTCGCCTCTTTGGTTGTTGATTTATTGCAACAGTTCACTGCCGAAATGTTTGAGAAAGCAAAATCTCCTTAAAAAGACTCAAATTTTTACTGAGCAGTTGGAGAGTCTTTGGTGTAATGTCTGGTCTATGAGATAACATCTTTGACAATGCAGATCTTCAGTGCTGCATTGAAGTGTCAATCCAGATTGTAAACTGAAGTCCAAGTTTCAGAGCTTTGAACCCATGACCCTCTTATTCAGAGATGAGTGCTACCACTGAGCCCATGCTAAAACTTGGTTAATAGAACTTACTAAAAATGGCAAAGTTGGATTCAAAGCAACCTGAACCCTGGAAATTCTGGCTCGTATGTTTGAAGATGTGTTGCTAAGTTTTGAGAATAGCCTATCAATTCTTATCAAAAATTACATTGGTTAGTGCCAAAAACCATATTTTGTTTAAACCATTGAGTTTAAACCATTTAATTCTGCCCTTTTTTTGTGATAATGAGGATAACCCTAGCCTTATTACTATATCGAATTTGATTCTAATTACATGACTGATATTTTGGCTTTAAAAGTAGCTTATGTTGTGTTCAGGCACTTTCTATACCTCTGTGACGTAACAACAAGTGTAAATACGAATATATACAATTGTATGTAAGTGACATAATTTCTACACTTGCCCTTTCAACTGGTTATTTGTCACTTACAGAATAAGAGAGACGAACACCTACTCAAGAAAAGAAATGTGCCGCAGGAGGAAAGTTTAGAAGACTCTGACGTGGATGGAGATTTTAAAGCTGTAAGTGATTTCCTTTAATGTCATTATATGGATAATATGTACCAGCATTCATTTTTACCACTTAGATTTGATGTAAAAGGTACATTTTTATAAATGGTTCCTATATATCAGATAAATGTACATCAGTGAGGGATACGACAGTGGTAGCATCCAAATGTCGCCTCTGATTTGTTTTGTAGTTGCCGTTTCAGAAAGATCTTGCAAAGTTGGAGATATTAATCTGTTTGGTAGTGTAGGTGCAGATTGGTAAAAGTGGGAGAGTCTGATGATCACCAGCACTTCATTTTAGTATTACTAGGCTCAGAGTACTTTTTCAAGCAATAATTTAAGGTTATACTTTGAGAACGTTGTATCAAAATGCAAATCAGTAGTAATGAGAAACGTTTGGCTTTTGAAACCTTCAGTGAAAAGTGCTATATAAAGTATTTTCTATTACAAATATATTAACCTTGAATTTAATAATTGGAAACACTTTAGGTTTTCTTTAAAAATCATTTTGTGATTTTATGTATAATTTTTTTAATCAGCCACTGGTTAATCACAACGCATTTTTACATTTACTTCTTTTGAACTATACATAAGCAGGTGATCTGAACTTCTGCATCTGTACAGTTGCAATGCACTGATGCTGAAATATTCAACCATTTACATGATTTGATTTTGCAAATCCTGCTTCTATCCTTTTGTTGCAAAACAGCAAAAGTTAAAGATGGCCAGACCTGAAATGCAAGCTAAGAAATTTGTGATTAAGCTTGCGCTCAAAAAAAGGGGTAAGGTTTAAGTATTTTTAAAAGTCAAGCAAGAAGTGAAAATCTATTAGAACGTTTGTGGATTTAGCTAGATAGAGTAAATTGCTGTATCGCTGTTACTATTTTAAAAGAAAAGGGTACCATGTTGACCAATTTGATCTGGATTTTCATTTAGAAAGATGACTGGTAAATAGGAAAAGTTGAATTTAGTTGTAGGTGATCGTTAACAATGTTGTTTGAAACTTTGAAAATGCCATAAAGGGCAGTTTTCCTTTAATCTGCTTACATAATGAAGAAAGAATTTCCCATGGTATTTGGTTCATCAGTTCTGTTTCTGTAGCAAACGCTGACGGGTCAACACAAATGTGTTGAGAAAATTTATACCATTCATTTGTTACAATAATATTTTAGCTATCAGTGTAGCTTTCAGAACACTGGAATCATACGGTGGATAGACTTACAAACTGCTAGTGATTGTCATTGTTAGGCCATGAGCAAATCTCAGTAATATGTGGAGACAACAATGTGATACAACACTTTATTCTTAGCTACTTGAAAATTATGATGTCAAAACAATTGTCATCTAATTTTGCTTTTTTCTTTTCTAGCAAAATATAACCTTAGATGCTATTCTTCAGGTAAGAAAGCTGTTAACTGAAATTTTGAAACCTAGAAATGTGCCGCTGTTTTCCAAATTGACCTTTTAAATTGTTTCAGTGACAATAAATGTTTAATTTTCATATTGCACTGTGTATATAAAATAAGACACTTTGCTTGCATGTTGTTTATTCTGTAGTGTGGAGCAAATTACATGCAGCACAGTAGATACTTTGAATGATCGCAAGACAGGAATCCTGTTGAGTGACTCAGTTAGCTTTTGTAAAAGCATGAAGAAAGTTTGAGCAATTGAAAGCCTAATATCTGACCCCAGGACAAGATTGCTTGCACCATTCTGATAGTGCAACATTGTTTTTGTAATTTGTGCACTTCAGAAAGTGCATCAGTAATTATGAATCATGTAATTTTTGGCTTTGTCCTGGAGCTTTTCTTTAATGTGATAAAATGGTACAGACACTCTCCATGACTGCCATTTCTTCACACCAGACTGCTATTCTCACCACAAGGAGTTGTTCCTTTCAGTTTAGCTACAAGTTGATTAACACTGAAATACTAAACTGCCCAAACTATATGGCTAGCGACTGTAGTATATCAGAGTGCCGTCTTTCACACCTTGCAACCAATGGGCTTTACTCAATTTATAGTGGTGTAAAATACAGTTGGATTGACAGGCTGGCACATTGGTTAGCATGGCTGCCTCACTGCGCCAGGTACCCAGTTCGATTCAGGATGTGGGTGGCTGTATGTGTGGCGTTTGCACTTTCTCCCCGTGTCTGTGAGGGTTTCCTCCCACAGTCCAAAGATATTCAGGTTGAGTGGATTGGCTATGCTAAATTGCCCCTTAGTGTCCAAAGATATGTAGATTAGATGGACAAGGTTACGAGCGAATGGCCTGGATGGGATGCTCTTTCGGAGAGTCGGTGCAGACTTGACTGGCCAAATGCCTTCTTTCTACCCTGCAGGGACTCTGTGATTTCAATACCAGTCTTAAAATCTAAGGCAGCAAAATTCTTGCTGCCCTTGCCTGGCCAACTTTGACTTTTTATCAGATTCTCCCTGCATTTCTGAAATCTATTTTTGGTCCTGTTCATGGTGACTTCAAATATAAATTATATGAACAGTGACTATGTGTTATAGTAAGCATCTTCCTATTTGAATATAAATACTGATGAGTGGTATCACCAGTAGGACAGGCTTTCAGGGGATCTGTATAAACTAGCGGCCTCCGGTTCTGAGTCCATGCTGCACTGTACTTCAGTGTTTTATAAGTAAAGAAGATTGAATATCACAATGCATTTGACAACTTTTTTGTGGCCAACTTAGCACACTATGGATTACAGTCTCGTGAGACAGTATAATTCAGTGTCATGAGTGCAAAAAAGCACACTTAGTGATTCTTAAAATTCCATAATATTGACGAAATTTACTCCTGTTTAAGAAAAGGCTAATTGTTAGTTTTTTTGCAAGGTGTCAGTAGAAATCTAATCTTATTAGATGAGACAGTTGTGTGGCCAGATCACTCACTGGATAGCACTGCACAGTTGAGCGACTGATGAAAGGCAATAAAGCTGACCGTTTCAGCTGTCTATTAATGGAATGACTTTGGCCTCTATCAGAGCTCAGACTGTCATAACTTAATCTATGATTGGGAATCTTCTTTTAAAGGACGGGGTTGCTTGTGAAAAAATCAACAGCATTTTGCATACTTTGCATTCCACCTTTAATACTTGCCAGCCAGGCAAACACAACTATAAACTGAATGTGTTGTCTATGTTTTAAGTCATACTTTGAGAGGTTCTCTATTACTAACTTTTGAGATGGAGTGCATGAATTAATTGCAGCGTCTAAAATCCTAGTATCATACTGCTGTTGCATCACAGCTTAATAGTTAAAAAATCAAAACTGTCAAATTCTTTATCTGTTTATATGTTTAGAAAATCTTTACAATGGTTATCTGTAAAGGAAAGAAATGTATTTAGAACTTGAAATATTCTTCGTCAGGTGCATAGGATTCAGAGCATTCTCACTGGCTTACGTTTCTCAGGAAAATCTTCAGATTTGTGCCAAGCCTCCTCTTAAGTGGTTATTTGCCTTATCACCATTTTATTGTAATGCAAAAATCCAAGTATTCAAATTAGAATATAGAGTTGTCAGAATAGAGTTAAAAGGTAAATCAGGAGGGCAAAAAGGGGACATGATATTGCTATGGCAGATAAGGCAAAAGAATATCCAAAGAGCTTCTGCAAATGCTTAAAGGGCAAAAGAGTAATTAGAGAGAAAGTAGGGCCTCTTAAGGATCAACACGATCATCTATAAGTAATTTACCATTTATATAGATGATCTGGAGGAGGGAACCGAGTGCAGGGTGTCAAAATTTGCTGATGACACCAAGATTGGGGGAAAGGCAAATTGTGCGGAGGGTGTGGAGAGTCTGCAGAAGGATCTAGATAGGCTGGGCGAATGGGCCAGGAAATGGCAAATGGAATTTAATGTTGGCAAGTGTGAGGTGGTCCACTTTGGTAGGAAGAATGGTAGGAAGGACTATTACTTACGTGGCGAAAAACTGCAGCAGGCGACGGTGCAGAGGGACCTCGGGGTCCTTGTGCATGAGTCGCAAAAACCCAGCTTGCAGGTGCAGCAGGTGGTCAGGAAGGCGAATGGGATGCTGGCCTTCATAGCGAGGGGGATTGAATATAAAAGTAGGGAGGTCTTGCTGCAGCTGTATAGGGCATTGGTGAGGCCGCAGCTGGAGTACTGTGTGCAGTTTTGGGCGCCGCACCTGCGCAACGATATTTTGGCCCTGGAGGGAGTGCAGAGGAGGTTTACTAGGCTGATACCGGAGTTGAGGGGGTTGAGCTATGAGGAGAAGCTGAATAAACTAGGCTTGTACTCGCTAGAGTTTAGAAGAATGAGGGGAGATCTCATTGAGACGTATAAGATGATGAATGGGATGGATAGGATAGAGGTGGAGAGACTCTTCCTGCTCAAAAAAGACAGTAGGACTAGGGGGCACAGCCTCAAGATAAAGGGGAGGCGGTTTAGAACGGAGTTGAGGAGGAACTTCTTCACTCAAAGGGTGGTGAATCTCTGGAATTCTCTGCCCGTTGAAGTGGTGGAGGCTGCCTCGCTAAATATTTTTAAGAAGTGGGTTGATGGATTTTTGATAAGAGAGGGGATTAAGGGTTATGGGGAGAGGGTGGGAATGTGGAACTGAGCCACGACAGATCAGCCATGATCTTATTGAATGGCGGGGCAGGCTCGAAGGGCTAGATGGCCTACTCCTGCTCCTATTTCTTATGTTCTTATGTTCTTAAATCCACAAGAGGTGGGTGAGATCCTAAATTAATATTTCTCGTTAATATTTACTGTCGAGAAAGGCATGGATGTTAGGGAACTTGGGGAAATAAATAATGATATCTTAAGACTGTACATAGATGCTGGAAATCTTAAAGAGCATCAAGGCAGATAAATTCCCAGGATCTGATTAAATGTATCCCAGGGTGTTGTGGGTGGCTAGGGAGGAAATTGTGTTTTTTTTCAAACTGGAGACCTGTGACCAATGGTTTGCCTCAGGAGTCATACTGGGTCCACTGCTATTTGTTATTTATATAATGATTTGGATGAGAATTTAGGCATGGTTAGTAAGTTTGCAGATGACACCAAGATTGGTGGCATAGTGGACATGAATAAAGTTATCTAGGATTGCAGCCGGGTCTTGTTGGGCCAGTGGGCCGAAGAAAAGCAGGTGGAGTTTAATTTAGATAAATGTGACATGATGCTTTTTGGTAGCTCAAATCAGGGCAGAACCTATTCAGTTAATGTTCGGGCATTGGAGAGAGTTATAGAACAAAGATCAAGGAGTGCAGGTTCACAGCTCCTTGAAAATGGAATCACAGGTGGACAGGGTGGTGAAGAAGGCATTTGGCACACTTGGTTTCATTGATCAGAACAATGAATACAGGAGTTGGGACGTCTTGTTGAAGTTGTCCAAGACATTAGTACGGCCACACTTGGAATACTGTGTACAGTTCTGGTCACCTGATTATAGAAAGGATATTATTAAACTATAAAGAGCGCAGAAAAGATTTACTCAGATGCTTTCAAGAGTTGAGTTATAAGGAGAGGCTGGATAGACTGGGACTTTTTTCCCTGTGGCGTAGGGGGTGATCTTATAGAGGTCAATAAAATAATGAGGGGCATAGATCAGCTAGATCGTCAACATCTCTTTTCAAAGGTAGGGGAGTTTAAAACGAGCAGGCATAGGTTTAAGGCGAGAGAGGAGAGATACAAAAGAGTCCGGGGGGCACTTTTTTCTCACACGGGGTGGTGAGAGCCTGGGACGAACTACCAAAGGCAGTAGTAGAGGCATATATAATTTTCTCTTCTAAAAAGCATTTGGAAAGTTACATAGGTAAGCTGGGTATAGAGGGATATGGGCCAAATGCGGGCATTTGTGACTAGCTTAGTGGTAAAAACTCAGCACGGGGACAAGTTGGGCCAAAGGGCCTGTTTCCATGCTGGAAACCTTTCTGATTCTATCACCACTGGAAAATAATTTAAAAGCTCCTATTCAACTGTGCTGTTGATCCTAATATTTTTCAGGCCTCTTTATGTATGCCTTCAGTGTTTTCAGTGCCTGACTCCTTTGTCCCACTGTGCCTTGCAAATTCTTTACCTTTCAAACTGTTGTGTATTTTGCCCACGCTTTTAATTCAAGAGAATGATACCACGTTCTGTTTTCCTAGCCCAGATTAATTTGTTTTCCCCTCAACAAATTTTGAAATCAACTTGAGAATTGTTACTACTTTGGGTACCAACCTCCTTTTTTAAAAAAAAGCACCATTAATACGTGAAGGAGTTTATAGTCAAGATACTTTATTCCACAATGTCTCACATGTACTAAGGAAATGCTGCACTGTTGGAGATGCTGTCTTTCGGATGGGATGTAAAATGAATGCCCCAGCTGACCTCTCAGGTGACTATATAAGATCAGTGTTTTGAAGTTGAGCAGGGTTACCCCGATGTCCCGATCGATACCCATCAACCAACATCACAAAACAGATTATCTGGTAATTATTACTGTTATTGTGCAGTTTGCTACCATGTTTTCTACACCATAAGGACCATAGTCCTTGCATATTCATAGTGATTGTACTTCAATTGTATTCCATCGACTGTAGGTATTTCGTGATTGTGATAATCGTGTGCAAGTTTTTCTTTCACTTCTATAAGAAAGAAAGACTTGTATTTATGCCATGACTTGAGAAAGTCCCAAAGTACTTTACAGCTAAATAAGCTCTGCTAAAGTTCTAAAGGGGTGGCACGATAGCACGGTGGTTAGCACTGCTGCTTCACAGCTCCAGGGACCTGGGTTCGATTCCCGGCTCGGGTCACTGTCTGTGTGGAGTTTGCACATTCTTCTCATGCCTGTGTGGGTTTCCTCCCACAGTCCAAAGATGTGCAGTTAGGTTGATTGGCCATGTTAAAATTGCCCGTTAGTGTCCTGGGATGTGTAGGTTGGAGGGATTAGTGGCTATTTTTAAGATGCGGGTTGATGGGTTTTTGATTAGAGAGGGGATTAAGGGTTATGGGGAGAGGGTGGGAATGTGGAACTGAGCCACGACAGATCAGCCATGATCTTACTGAATGGCGGGGCAAGCTCGAAGGGCTAGATGGCCTACTCCTGCTCCTATTTCTTATGTTCTTATGTTCTTATAAATGTGTGGGGGTATGGGCATAGGGCCTGGGTGGGATTGTGGTCGGTGCGGACTCGATGGGCCGAGGGGCCTGTTTCTGCACTGTAGGGTTCTACGATTCTATAAAGTTAAATCACTGTTTTAACATAACAGCCATTTTTCACGCAACTAGGTCCCAGCAATGTGATAATGATCAGATGATCAATTTTTTGTGGTGTCAATTCAGGCATAAGTATTGATCAGGACACATGAGAACCCTCTGCTGATCTTCAAAATAGTATAACGGGATCTTCTGCATCTCTCCGACACAGAATGTTTCAAGAGTGGGACTTAAAACAGGTGACTTTCTGACTCAGTTATGAGTTCTTTGTGCAGTAAGGAGAGCTGTGAAAATGCATAATCAACCTGAAGTTAAGTAGTATTGATTTTTGACAACTATAGAAGATAAACAGATCTGCTTTATTTTTCTCCATGCTTCATAATTGCAGAATGCAACTAATGAAAATCCTGTCATTCAACTCAGTGCTGTTCAGGCTGCAAGGTGAGGTTATTTATGAGCTTTGATGTTAACTATTGAATAAATAGGACAATGTGATTGGACTCAAATGGTAATTGTGTTAGTTCAATACTGTTTTACACTGATTTTTAGTTATTTTATTTTAATTATGTCGAATCGGTATTTTGCAGTCAGCTGCGAACATAAAATACAGAGCTGTGAAGTGAGCTATTCATGGCAAATGAGTAAACTCTAGGCTTCAGTATCTACATGTTAAGTTCAACAACAAACAGATCTCCTAACAGTCTGTGTCTTGGTACTTTCTTCACATAGCAGCTTTGCAAATACAGGGAAAATCTAGGATTTGCACTTTTAGATTTTAACAAAAACATTTACTTATTGTTTTCAGTTTAGAAAAATGTCCTATGGCACTCCACAGAATGCTGTAACAAATAATAAAATATTAGGGGATGTGTCCAAGAACTTGGTCAAAGAGTTAGGTTTTAGGAGGCTCTTAAAAGCGGAGAAATAAGTTTAAAGTTTGTTTATTAGTCACAAGTGGGCTCACAGTAACACTGCAATTAAGTTACTGTGAAATTGCCCTAATCGCCACACTCCAGTGCCTGGTCAGGTCAACGCATCTAACCAGCACGCCTTCAGACTGTGGGAGGAAACTGGACAGTGACCCAAGCTGGAAATCAAACCAGGTCCCTGGCGCTGTGAGGCAGCAGTGCTAAGAACTTGTGCCACCAAGCTGTTCTCTTTAGGAAGACAATTGCAGAGCAGTGGTTCCCAACCTTTTCGGTAACATGTCATACTTCAATGAGGGGGTTTAGCGAGGTTAATTACATGTGGTTATGGCATAAGGCTTGGTCCAGAGTCAGTGCAGATTCAATAGGCCAAATGGCGTTCTGTACTGTGGGGATTCTATGTATGATTCTAGTTGTATCACTTCACTTGCTGTAGATACAGCAATGGCTCACTCAAAGCATTTGTGCCTCCACAATTTACATTGTTCATTGTTACCAAAATTTTATTTGTTGCACGTGTATTAAGGCTATTTAAAACACCTATGTTTCTAATTTAATTGCTCTTCAAAATCTTACAGGAAGTTGCTGTCAAGTGATAGGAATCCTCCAATTGATGAATTAATAAACTCTGGAATCTTGCCAGTCCTGGTACGATGTCTAGAAAGAGATGACAAGTAAGTGTTTTGATATAGTCACTCCCTGTGTTTACATATGTGAATTATGAAAAATATTGACAATATAATGTTGCATCAAATTGCTGTATTGTCTGCTGGCCTTTATGCTTTGCCTATTAAAAGTAGAATTTTAACTGCTGTGCTACTAGACTAATTTCTATTCCTGCGTGTATTCAACTTTAATCTTTCTTCCCTTTAGGTACATTTAGCACAGTGATATTTGAGATGTTTTTGTTTCAACAAATGCAGGACTTGATTAGTAATACATGTTGCTGTTTGTTAATAAAAGTTACCTACATTCTGATCTAGAGTTTGATTTGACTCAACTTTGCATTTTGAGTATTTACATTGACTAATTGTAGAACCCAAGTATTATGCACTTCGTGGTGTCGACAGCCTCTTCATATCTGTCTTAATTCAAAGTGATTCATTGGCCAAGCAAATTGGCAGGGTGATTCTTCGTCACCATTGACTTGGCTGCAAGAAGCTACAGGGAAGAAATGGATTAGATCGTCCACAAACTCTTCTTTAGTTTCTCACTCAGATGTAGCTGCAGATTAAGGTTGAGAGTCCATCACAGGGCTATTTATATATTATATAGGGAACCATCATTGCAATTTTATGTATGCATTAATAAAAGGGTGTGCTGGAAGGGCTGTTTCTCCAGTACTGTTGGTCCCAAACAGTTTACATTATCCTAAATTAGTCTTGTGTTTGAGATTCTGGTCATCAAATAATGTTTTCCTCTTTCCACTGACTACTGAGCTAGCATATTGGATGCAATGATGAATCTCATCATCAACATCTGCCTTTGTCAGCAGGAGCCACCAAGATATGGGAAATGGTTTCATGTTGTGGTAGCTGGTTAAGAACATAAGAAATAGGAGCAGGAGTAGGCCATCCAGCCCTTCGAGCCTGCCCCGCCATTCAATAAGATCATGGCTGATCTGTCGCTGCTCAATTCCACTTTCCCGCCCTCTCCCCATAACCCTTAATCCCCTCTCCTATCAAAAACCCATCAACCCGCGTCTTAAAAATATTTAGCGAGGCAGCCTCTACCACTTCAACGGGCAGAGAATTCCAGAGATTCACCGCCCTTTGAGTGAAGAAGTTCCTCCTCAACTCCGTTCTAAACCGCCCCCCTTTTATCTTGAGGCTGTGCCCCCTAGTCCTAATGTCTTTTTTGAGTGGGAAGAGTCTTTCCACCTCTATCCTATCCATCCCATTCATCATCTTATACGTCTCAATGAGATCTCCCCTCATTCTTCTAAACTCTAACGAGTACAAGCCCAGTTTATTCAGCCTCTCCTCATAGCTCAACCCCCTCAACTCCGGTATCAGCCTAGTAAACCTCCTCTGCACTCCCTCCAAGGCCAAAATATCTTTGCGCAGGTGCGGCGCCCAAAACTGCACACAGTACTCCAGCTGCGGCCTCACCAATGCCCTATACAGCTGCAGCAAGACCTCCCTACTTTTATATTCAATCCCCTTCGCTATGAAGGCCAGCATCCCATTCGCCTTCCTGACCACCTGCTGCACCTGCAAGCTGGGTTTTTGCGACTCATGCACAAGGACCCCGAGGTCCCTCTGCACCGTCGCCTGCTGCAGTTTTTCACCCCGTAAGTAATAGTTGGACAAGGACTTCAGCTTTCTGAGTGTTTAGCAAAAGATCCCTTTTCCCTTATGCTTTGGAGAAAGAGTCAACATTGACCTAGAGCTCAGTTTCTGAGCGAGTGCATACAGGTTGCGTCTGCATACTGGACCTAAGTGATTTGGCTTTGGATTAAAGATGGAGCAGGAAGAAAATTCCCAGGCAGACTGAAAACTCTTCAAGGATGTCCTCAAAGCACCCTTGAAGAGATCAAATATCCCTGGCTTGTGATTGACCAAAATGGAGAAAGTACATTTAGGAAGGCACTGAACACACCAATAGATCTGTCAGGTGAAATCGAAATGCAGAGAGAGTGCACTAATCCCCAAAGAAGTCATCTACCCAACCCCTCAAGTACCAACCACCCCACATGGCAGAGTCTGTGGATTCTGCACTTACTAGCCATTTCAGAGCCATCAGACAGGAACAAATGCAAGTATCCTTGACCCAGAGAAACTGCTTTAAAAGAAGGTAGCAGTATACTGTGATGTAATACTTGTTTTGGTTATGCAGGGAAAAGTACTTTGAGCTTTGAGATCAAATAGTTGCTCAATGCTCTCCAAGTCCTGACTAAATATGATGTTGGACTTCACACAGTATTTTTGCATACATTGTAATCCCTTAGGTTGCGGCATAATTTCTACGCTATGCCTTTGCTTTCAATGTAACAAAAGCTAGTGTACCAGTTACTGAAAAGAGTACATGCTAGACCAAGCCCTTAAACCTCTTGAATGATGGCATTAAATATTGAAAAATAGGGCCATGTACCTTCAAAGAGTCAGTGTCTCTTGACCGCATTTACTTGCCTTGTAGCAGAAGGGAGAAGGCGACAGAGGCAAAAGCATTCTCCAAATCAGTGCATCACCTTCAGATCAACATCACTGCCAGTGAATATTCAATTTTAAAAGAATTCAGATTGTTATATGGTATCATTATCATTTTGAGAATTGATTCTCCTTGCTACTAAAGTGAGATTAAAGATTTTACCCTCCCCAATCAGTTCCTGCACTGAAATAGATGTTGAGCAGAGACTGCAGCATTTCCTTGGAGTTGAGTGAGGACAATTGTGGTTGAATTAGTACCATTGCTAGGCTGTTAACATACACTGCTCTGCAGCCAATCAAACGAGACCATTGGTAGAATTTGAGAAGAGAGCTGACAAACAAGTGGAGAAAAAAATGTTAGAGCTAGGATTTGACTGCCCTTCATTTGAGAGTAAATATTTTCAACCAACAGAAATCATGTGGGATATTACAATGGCAACATTTGCAGGAGTGTAATGGAGGCTGCATGGAAGTTTGAGTGTATCAGGCATTAGATAACAGCCCAGTGCAGATAGAAATGTTATTACTTACTGCAGTTCTCAAATTTTAATACAATGAAAATATAATTAAAGCCCATATAGTTATTTGCTTTACAATGTAGAGGTGTTTATGATTTGTTACAGTGGAATAATGTGTGTTCATTAATGTTACAGTCCATCTCTTCAGTTTGAAGCTGCTTGGGCATTGACTAATATAGCATCTGGGACTTCTGCACAAACTCAAGCGGTGGTTGAAGCAAGTAAGTGACAAAAAAACAATCTAATGGTGATATTAATCCAGTCGTATTTTATAATTTTTTGTGTTGATCATGTGTCTTGTTACTTCTCATTTCTAACAAATTTACCTATAGTATGTGAATTAAATGATGGAGGAATCCGGTGTTAAATGTCAAACCTTTTTTTTACAGAGCACTGGCAGTGCTTGATGGAAACCTAGAACAGCATGTTTCCTTAAAAAAAACAATCTTGAATGACTGTCAATGCAGGAATACTTTGACAGTTTTATAACGTGTGAAAGCACAATGCTTGCAGAGAGTTCAGTTTTCAGACATGGATTCAGTGCAAGCGTCTTAGACGTGATTAGAATTTCAATTGATAATAAGCGCAGAAACTTATTTTATATAAATGTAAATTTCAGTTCTGTATTGTTCAGCCATCCATGCTAAGTATTTCAGTGTAATTTTCTGTTTCTTTTGTAAGAAGGTAATGTAGAAATGAATATTTATGGAATTGTTTAATTGAATTTTTAGAATGCTTCAACACTTTAGGCCTCTATAATTTGACTTCCATTATGTCCACAGCAATTTTAGTCACTGACGTTTTGTGGCAAGGTTGTCCCTTGCCCTCCTTGATCTCTGGGCAGCAGTCAACATGACAAATCCTTCTGTCTTCCACTATCTCTCATTTCAAATCTCTGTCTTCACAGGTGTTCTTTTAACTGATTGTCCTCCTTGTCCCATTTGAACCAATAATGATTTTTCATAGTGCTGCACTCGATACTATCTTTGGTCCCGCTCTCTCTGCTCGATTGTGTGCTGCACCTTGCAAACATTGTTCACAGACGTGGGTGAATTTGCTTTTGTCTGCCATCAACACCCTGCCATACACGTCACCAAAATCTTCGATTCCACAACCACCTTGGTATTGTCAGGCTGTCTGACATCAAATCATTAATAAGGCAGATTTTCTTCCAGTTGAACACTGAGAAGATCAAAACTAGCAGTGTAAAAAAAAACTTTTTGATCTTGCCCTCAATGCTCCGAGCAATAATAGTGCTCAAGTCATTGTGTAAACTTCATTTCAAACACAATATTTTCTCCAACACCAAGATAATGCACCCATTATTCTCGCTCTCATCATACATATCTTTAGACATAACTCATTTAGATAGAAAAAGATGTAAAATTGTACACATTGCTATTTTTCCACAGTAAAAGTAGTGTATAAAAGATTTTGCATTCCCACCACTATTCTGCTAAAACCTAAGTACCGCATTGTCTGTTCACCTGCTTGGTAAAACTGACATTTTGATTTACAGGCAGACTTCTCGAAGGAATATTTTCATGACTGATCATTTAAATCTGAATCCTAAAAATGGAATGCTCTCACCACTGCACCTTAAACCAAGTTATAAGCTAAAATTTCCACATATTCTTTTAACTGCAATTCTCCAATTGTTTCCTCAATTAGAATAGAACTAACACTTTGTGTGTTTGGTTCCAGATGCTGTGCCTCTCTTTCTGCGATTACTCCACTCGCCTCATCAGAATGTTTGTGAACAAGCAGTCTGGGCTCTAGGAAATATCATAGGTTTGTATCGTTGTTAAAAATCTTTTTTTTTAATGCTGATAAAACACATGGGATTCGTGGTTTTATAAATCAAGGCAAAACAAAGAAACTAAGCTAAATCTTTACAAATTGCTGCTTAGGTCTCAGTAATGTCTAAATCTAGGCACCATAGATATCTAATCTTTATAGAGGGTGCAGAGGAGATTTATTAGAATTTTAAAAATTTATTAATGGAATGTGGGCATTGCTGGAAAGGCCAGCATTTAATGCCATCCTTAATTGACCTCGAGAAAGTGGTCAACTGCCATGTTGAACTGGTGCAGTCCATGTGGGAAGGTACTTGTCTGATGCTTCTCAGCTGGGAGTTTGACCAAGTGATGATGATGGAATGGGGATGCATTGAAGTCAGGAAAATATGTGACTTGGATGGGAATTGGGCATGGTGGTTTCCCACATGCCTACTACCCTTGTCCTTCTCAGGTGAGGTTGAGTTTGGAAGGTGCAGTAATCCAGCAGCAGTGTGCTGGTGGTGAAGAGAGTGAATGTTTATGGCGATGGATGTGGGCTGCGTTATCCTGATGATGTTGAGCTTCTTGAATATTGTTGAAACTGTACTTAGGCAAGTGAAGAGTATTCCATCATACTCTGAATTGTACCTATTAAATGGTGAAATTGCCCCCATGAGATGTTTATAGTGGGGAATCCGATGATGTAAATGGTGTTGAATGTTAAGGAGAGGTGATTAAACTCAGTTTTATTGGAAATGATTATATCAGTGCAACCTTTGACTGCATACAGGCACAGACTGTTCTATTATCTGAAAAGTTGGAAATCGGCCAGCATCTCCACTTCTGACCTTGTTATTCATGAAGCAGCTGAAGACATTGCCGTGAGGAGCTTGTGCAGCAAAGTCCTGTAACTGAAATGATTAGCCTCCTGACTCTTAGGGTGGATTGTGATTTCAGTTTTTCTAGGATTCTTTCCACTCTTGTCAAATGCTATCACTCTCACATCACCTCTGGTATTCAGCCCTTTTGTTCATGTTTGGACCAAGACCACACAGAAGTCTGGAGTCAAATGGTACTGATGGATCCCAAATCCAATATTGGGAACAGTTATTGGTCCGTAAGTGCCACTTGGTAGCACTGTCAACAGCATCTTCCATTTCTTTGCTGAAAATAGCCTGACTCCACGTATGAGGCCCTGAGTTATGTGGAGAAATGAGAGAAGCTGTCATTGTTCTCAGAGCCAGAGACGTTAAGAAGAGATTTAATACAACTGTTCAACGTTGTTGCATCTTGGATAGAAGGGGGTCCACTGACGAGAGTGAGGAACCAAGACACCAATTTATGGTAATCGGCAAAACTATCACAAGGGAGATGAACAGACGTTTACTTTACAAAGCCAGTTGTTATGGTCTGCAGTGCATTACCTGAAAAGAATGGTAGAAACAGATTCAATAGTAACTTTCAAAAGGGATTTGGATAAATACTTGACAATGTAAACTTTAAGGGCTCTAAGTTTATTAATGTCACAATTAGGTTTACATTAACACTGTAATGAAGTTACTGTGAAAATCCCCAAGTCGCAACACTCAGGCGCCTGTTTGGGTACACTGAGGGAGAATTTTGCATAGCCGAGGCATCTAACCAGCATGTCTTTTGGACTGTAGGAGGGAACTGGAAGACCTGGAGGAAACCCATATAGACATGGGGAGAATGTGCAGAATCAGCCAGTGATTCAAGTCAAGAATCGTACCTGGGTCCCTAGCACTGAGGCAGCAGTGCCGCCCTGAAAGAACAATAGTGAAGGATTTACTTCAAACTTATTTCAAGGAGTCAGTGGGATGAATGGACTCCTTTGTATGATTTAGTATTGACAACTTGAGCTCAACCATTCAAACAAACCACCAAAATGGCATGTTTTTTGCTTTTAATTGTTTTAATGAGTTAGTGCATTAACATTTTCATCTAGCTACAGTATATGCATCAGTCACATCATTGCTTCTTTCATAAAACTTTCAGGTTCTCATCTCTAATGCAAACGCTTTCATTTTCACTTCTTTAGGTGATGGCCCTCGGTGTAGAGACTACGTCATCTCATTGGGAGTTGTCAAACCTCTTCTGTCCTTCATCAATCCTTCCATCCCCATCACTTTTCTCCGTAACGTCACATGGGTCATAGTTAACCTCTGCAGAAATAAGGATCCACCACCACCAATGGAGACTGTTCAGGAGGTAAAGAAATTGGACTAATTTGTCTGTTTGGTTGTTATGAGTGAAAGTACCTTATGCGTTTGGCTAGGACAGATATATGTTTGAAATATTCTGGATAAACGCCAGTTTCTTATCCCTTGAACTTGTGAAATTCCATTATGAAAGGTCTATTTGGGTGGCATTTGCAAATTTGTAGGGAGTGAATACAATTAATGTTATTTGCCCAGGGTGAAGAGAAACGTTGAAGTTGGACATCAAGTATTGGTACTTACCCTTGTAATAACACCATGAATCTGTTTAACAAGTATATGTGCCAGTTTGACACTGGAGAACGTCATGGATACTTGCTATTCCATGCAGCTCGGAATTTTCATTAAACGTGGAAATGCAAATGAATATATTTTAGAACAATTAGCATCAGCTGTTTGTTCTTTTCTATGTAGAGTGGTTTACCTTAAAGCTTCATTAGACCAGAAATAGTATTTTATTCTTTCAAGTAGCCCCAGGAAAGAAATTACTCATGTGGCTTATGTGTGACTCCAGACCCACAGCATTGTGGTTGACTCTCAACTGCCTTCAAGGGCAATTCGAGATGGGTACCAAATGTTTAGCCTTGTGAGAAATGTCCACAAGCCATGAAAGAATCATTTTAAAAAGGGACATCCCAAAACACTTCAATGAAATACTTCTTAGATATTGCAATGTAGGAAATATAATTGCCAATTTGCGCACACAAGTTCTCACAATGTGATACATTACAGATCATTTCCAGTGGTGTTGATCCATGGATAATTGTTGTTTGGGATGCAGAAAGAACTCCCTGGTTCTTAGAAAAGTAAGAAGTCTCACAACACCAGGTTAAAGTCCAACAGGTTTATTTGGTAGCATAAGCTACTAGCTTTCAGAGCACAGCTCCTTCATCAGATAAGTGGGATTTCAGTTCATAAACAGGACATATAAAGAGACTAACTTGATGTCTGTGCTGACATGCCCTGTTTGTGAACTGAAATCCCACTTACCTGCTACCAAATAAACCTGTTGAACTTTAACCTGGTGTTGTGAGACTTCTTACTGTGTTTACCCCAGTCCAACACCAGCATCTCCACATCTTTGAAAAGTGACGTGATTGTTCTTTTTCACTGTAAGAGGACAATTAGGGCTCTGCTTTAATGATTCAGCCTTTTGACAGTGCAGTCCTTTTTCAGTACTGTATTGAACTGTCAGCAAGCCTTGATTATGTGCTCAAGTCTCTGAATTGGGGTTGAACCAATAACCTTCAGACTCTGCACTTAAAGTAACAGATCTGACAGACCAAGGGCTGAGGTTCAGACAATAGGCAGCGGAGAGTTAGTTGAGGGAGGCAGTTCTGTTGATTTTTCTGACCCTGTGTGAAGAAATGGAAATTTCTGATTGGATTGTATATTCTGGTTGGATTGTATATTCTGGTTGCTAGTGATTGTTCATTGGGAGGTGGGTGTATATGTGCATTGAGTCAGGCTGTGTTGTCCCAAAATGTCAACAGCCCACTAACCTGAGCTTTCATATAACAAAATTGGCACTTAGAGTTGCAGAGGGCTGTTGATGCTAATTCAACTCTATCTCAGTAAATCTCACTTGCAATAGTACATTGAACAGGCAGAGAATTGAGTGGGGGTTTAAAATGCAGACCTCAGATACAGTGACATATGTTTGCTATATGTCTGTGAACAGTTAATAACACCAATTGCCCTTGAATGAGTACAGTAGCAGTTGAGCAATGATGATTGGTCTATGATTTGTAATATACCAATATGCAAGGATTATTCTCCAGCATCTTCTGTAGACATTTTTATTTATAAATAATTCCAGTGCTTTTGAGTACCAGTTGACCAATTTCAAATAGGGTTACAGAGGAGCTGCCATGGTCAGGTGCACCTGTTGGCTTGATGTATTTTTGCCATATGTTATGTTGCAGACAATTGTTACTGTCTATTGTAAATTAGTTCGATCCAGTTGCCTTTTTATCAACTCCAGTAACCAGCGCAAAGAATTAAAATACTACTTTGTCACTAAGATTCAGACCATTTACTCAGCTGCCTATGCTGCTCCCCCTTCTCCACCTAAGCCACCCTCCACCACCACCACCACACTGCCCTGGCATAGCCTGATCTAGTTTCTTTCTTGAGGTTCAGCCCTCAATAAGCGTCTGGCACCTTGCTTTTACTCTCACTGTCACGTAGAACTCCCTCTTCATAATGTTGCCCAACACTAATCCTGCCTTCACCCATCTGCTGCTGAACCTCTCACCCATGCAATTTGGCATTGGCTCTCACATTCATCTTGTGGACAGCTAACTTTTTGCAGGCTTGTCAGAAACTTCCAGTCATCTGGCATCAATTTCGGTGCAGTATCTTTTGCTGGTGATCAGGGGTGCTTCTGAATAGAGCAAGCAACGGAGGCACTCTTCAACCAAACAGATTGAAGTATGCTCACTGACTATATGTAGAGTATAAATTAGGAAGAAAAAAAAATTATAAATTACATTTAAATCATGTACAGGTAGCAAAATAAAGACTTAGGAATGCATATGGTGTTATGGGAAACAGTTAGAAAAAGTTAAACAAAATTACTTTAATTTTTTTAAAAATTGCATTATTTTCCTTAAATTGAGACTCCACATTTGAGACATAATTTTTTCAGACAAGAGGCTGTTCATAATTTTAAAACATTGTTTCAAAATATCAGTTCTAACTTTTTCAGCTATTGTTTTGTCTTTAAACTAAATAGTAGGGAGGAGGGATCACATGAAATGAGATATGGTAAATAACAGAAAGAAAGGACAGGTTACCTTAATATACACAGCACTTGCAAAACAAAAGATGAATTGATAGCACAAAAAGAAATAACTGAGTGATGTGATAACTATTTCAGAGAGGTGGTTGCAAGGTGACCAGAGCTGTGACCTAAATATTCGAGGTATTTGCCATTTCAGAGGGACAGGAAGCTAGGAGCAAGGCATGGGAATCTCTGTTAATTAAGGATGACATTGGAGCAGAGTGATGGCACTAGTTAAGAAGACATGATGTTGAGTCAGTTGGGGTAGAGATAAGAAATAGCAATGGGCAGGAGCTTCATTTTAGGACAGAGTGTAAAACGTTAAATTATAGGGACTTGTAAAGAAGATACTGCAATAATCATGGATAATTTTGATTGGATGAAGCAGGTTGGCAAAGGTAGCCTAGAAGATGAGTTTGTAGAGTATGTTCTGGACAATTTCTTAGAGCAGTACCTTCTACTGCCAATCAGAAAGTAGGCTATTTTGGACCTTGTAATGTGCATTGAGACAGGATTAATTAGTGGCCTCGTTGTAAAGGAGCCTCTAGGCTACAGTAATCATAACATACTAGCATTTCGCATTTAGCTCGGGGGTGAGAAGTGTTGGTCTAAGACTAGTGCTTAAACTCAAAGAAAGACAATTACAAGACTATGAAGACAAATTTGGCTAAAGTGAACTAGGAAAGTAGGTTAAACAGTAGGACAATAAGAAGCATTTAAGGAGATATTTCATAATTCTCAGCATAGATAAATTCTACTGAGAAAGACTATGAGAAGAATTCACCATTCATGGATAACTAAGGAAGTTAAGGATAGTATCAAATTGAAAGAAAAAAACACTCAACACTGCAAAAGTTGATGGGTCAGAAGATTGGACATATTTTAGAACTATCAAAGAATGACTTAATGAGGAGGAAAGTTTGAGAGCTTGCTATTTATAAAGGAAAAAAGTTTAGTGAGTGTTAGTTCCTTGGAGAGCGAGATTGGGGAATAATGGGAAACAAGGAAATCATGGAAATGTTGACCAGGTATTTTGTGTCTTCACCTGGGAAAGAACAAAACAAAGTACTTAAAAATCGAGAAATAAAAGGGAGGAAAGAACTTGATACAGTCATTACAGAAAAGCCAATGGGAAAGCTATTAGAACTAAAGGGTCATAGGTTCCTTGAACTGCATGGCTTGTGTGCTCAGTCGTCAATGAAATAGCTGTGGAAATAGTAGGTGCATTGATTGTAATCTTCCAGAATTCTTTGTATTATGGCAAGTCCCAGCATATTGCAGATTTAACACCTTTATTCCAGAAAGAAGGGTGAGAGAAAACAGGAAACTATAAGCCTCATGCCTCTCATAGGGGAAAGTCCAAGAATTAGTTATTAAGAAAGGAATGTTGGAACATTTCGAAAAGCATAACAAACAAACAGAATCAAAATCATTTTGTAAAAGGAAAATCATGTTTGGCTATTTTATTGGAGTTTCTTGAGTAATTAACAAACAACCTGGGTAAAGTGAAACCTGTAGATGCAGCATACTTGGATCTCCAAAGGCATTAGATAAGGTGCCACGTCATAGGTGCTACATAAAGTAAGAGCTGATAACATATTGGCATGGATAGAGACGAAGTTAGCTAAGATAAAGCAGAGAATAGCGGATGGGCCATGTTCAGTTGGCAAGGGATTTCAGAGTCCACAAAGGGATTTAGATAGGTTAATGGGCAAAAATTTGGCAGATGGTGTTTCCAGTAGGAAAAGATGAAATTGCCACTTTGGCAGAAAGAGTAGAAAAATTGTTTATTTAAAATGAGAGAGACTATAGAACGCATACAGTACCGTGTGCTCTAGATGTCCTGGTATATAAATAACAGAAAGTCTGTATGCAGATAAAGCAGGTGACTAGGAAGGTAAATGGAATGTTGGCCTTTATTACAAGGTGGATGGAGTAGAAAATAGGGAAGTCTTGTTCCAACTGTGCAGAGCATTGGTGAGACCACACATAGAGTACTGTGTATAATTTGAGTCACCTTAGTTAAGAAGGGATATTCTTACTTTGAAGCACTTAAGAGAATATTCACTCGACTGATCCCTGGAATGAAGAGGTTATCTTATTAGAAAAGGTTGAATCCATTTGGAGTTGAATGAGAGGTGATCTTATTGGATCATGCAAGACCCTGAGGGGACTTGACAGAGTGGATGTTGAGAAGGTATCTCCTCTCATAAGGGAGTCTAGAACTAGGATACACAGTTTAAAATTTAAGTGTTTCCCACTTAAGACAGAGATGAAAATTTTTTTCTGAGGTCATTAATCCATGGGATGCTCTCTGGCAGTGAGCAGTGGAGGCTAGGTCATTGGGTATGTTCAAGGCTGAGTTAGATTTTTGATTGAATAGGGAATAAAGGATTTGGGGGGTGCAGACAGAGTGGAGTTAAGGCTACAATCGGATCAGTTATTATCTTATTGAGAGGCAGAGCAGGCTAGTGGGGACAAATGGCCTGCTCCTCCTAATTCTTGTGTATTAGTACAGAATTAGTGGGCAAGTGCCTCATGTGCATGGAGTTAGTGATTCCGGTGCTGAGTCCGTTGTTGACGATTCTGACAGCGCATCCTGTGGAGGAATGTGGAACTGACAACTGCTTTTGAATTTCTGCATTTTACTGCACTTGTATAGAAGTTGCTGTCGGATTTACCCTAATAACTACAAGCACCAATATCCTTTCAGTTATTACTGGGCCATCGTAACTCCAGACAGTCCTTACCTGGCTAGCCTTCTGTCTCTAAATTTGGGCTCATTCAAAACTGTTGTATCCTGTCTCCATATCATACCACGGATTCAGTAATCCAGTTGTCATTGATCTTTATTGGCTTCTGGACCACCAACTTCACAAATTTAAATTTTCATTATTGGGCACGTCATCAGTTGTGCTCTACAATTCGGTCACAATACTTGTTTGCCTCTTCTGTTTTGTCATTATGGCCTTCCTCAAAATACACTTACTTCACCAAGCTTTTGGTTATGGCTACTAATGTCTCTTCCTTTGACCTGATGCCCATCCTTGGTCTGATTTTGTCTCTGTGAAACACCTTGGGTATTTTTCTATATTACAGCCGTTGCCTAAATGCAAGTTGCTGTGTGATGCCATTGGATCGTGTTGCATTTGTTACTTCCTCTCAGAAACCATCATTTTATACATTTTCACTCTCCATATTTACCGTCATTATCATTAGAAATGGCCACATTTGATTTCACCAGTTAGTTCTTGCCAGTAATTATTGTTCGATTAAAAATGTCCACGTTGCATGTGAAACCTACCCAATTGTGAAAGATGAAGTTACAATTGGATATGATTGTAACTGGTTTGTGCAGCTGTAGCTGAGAGTGGGTAATCCGAAGCTGAATGTACAGTTGTTATTGCTACTGATCAGAATTACATTTTGCTGTTTAATTATTGATTTAAGAATTTAATAATCTAATACGTTGTTACTTTTCCCCCACAGATCCTGCCAGCATTGTGTGTTTTGATATACCATACAGATATTAATGTAAGTAATGTACTGACCAATGCCAGGGACATTTGCAGTGTCCAGTTTTTTCAGATTTGGCTGATTTTTAAAAAAAATCTTTGGCAGTGATGCTCACATCCAGTAAATGTCGACATTTGTATCGATCTCTAATTGTCCTTTGATAAGCAGTGTTTTGGGTGCAGTGAGATTTCCTGGTAATTTGGAACATTTAGCCACTAATAAAGTGCAGCTTAATAGTTCTGTTTTCTTTGGAGGAACTTGACTTCGATCTACATAGCTTCTGTTTAAAATAAGAGCAGTTAGTGGTGTAATGGCAGTGTCACTGACCCAGTGCCCCAAAGCTCTGGGGACACTGGTTCAAGTCTCACCATAGCAGAGATGGAAATAAAATTTTGGAATTGAAAGCTAGTCTCTAATAAGGTAACAATGCAACTATCTCTTTTTTGTTTTTCAAAAAAAAACATCTGGTTCACTAACCATCTTTAGAGAAGGAAGTCTGCCATTCTTATCTAATCTGGCCTACATGTGACCCCAGATCCACAGCAATGTGGTTGACTCTTAACTTCCCTCCGAAATGACCGAGCAAGTCATTCAGTTGAAAGATAATTAGGGATGGACAGCAAATACTGGCCTTGCCAGCAATGTTCAGATCCCATGAAAGAATAAAATAGTTATTCAAATGGATTCTAAAGTGCATTAGATCCAAAGAATTAACTTAGTTTGCATAGTGCTTGTTTTTTTTCCCTGTGTAAGTTTGGTGCCTGGTCTGTTGTTTTTCCCTCTACATGTTATACTTTTCTTGGTATCGGGCGATTCTGCAAACATGTTGCTGTCTGACTGGCCCTAAGTATGTGGATGTAGGTAGTTGGTGAGCTCTGTCTCCTGGGAATTTCTCTGATACTAATTGCCAATTCTGTTGCTGGTAAAACTGTCATTCTAACACCAATAAGTTTCTAGAGCAGCGTGATCTTTGTTTCTTTTTATAAATGCTGTGTGTGAATTGTTTTTATATTAAAGTTGAAAACAACTATTGTCCTGGTGTTTGGGCTAGTAATGACAGTGCAGCAGTCTGTTTTGACCCTCATAACTCCTCTGAAGCTGACCTCGACGTCTGGAGCATTTGAACGCAGATATTGAAAAGTTGCTGTCAATGAGTGTACTCTGTTCATCTCCTTAGAGTGCACTGTTCAAGTCCCTGAAGACTGTAGCCAGTTAGAAATTGTTGAAGTGATGAGAGCTTGCCCTTTACGCTGTCTCCTTTTAAAGACCCCTGAAACATTTGTACCTTGTTGTACGTGATATAACCGGGCTTATAGTGGCACACTGATTTAATAAATACTGATGAACAGCTACTTTGGTCCTGAAGAGTTAATTTTATATTTGTGGATTGTCAGATTTCTCCATTATGAAACAAAATTTCAAACTTTGTTTTATTGAATTTCATTTGATATTTCAGCTTCTACTTTAATTACATCTGCTTGGTCCAATCATTTTAGCACTATCTAAAATATCATTAATTCTGGTGTGTGAATCAACTGGAATATAAGGCAACTTCATTTTTCCAGCCCCATAAATGCTGTTCTTGCATATGATTTGAAGCCCCCCCAGCGCTCTTCAGCCATGACATATATTTGTCAGTCTCAATGTTTCACCCGACAATGCAGATGATATGGATTTTCTTGCAAAGATGCATGGGAGCTTAATGTATATCCACTTTTTTAAATGTTGACCACCCACACCCATGCCAGCAGTTCACTTTTATACTAGGTGCATAAGTCAATTTTTAGAGGGATCTTGCGAAGCTTTGAAGGTTGACTTGCATCAACAGTATTTTTTAAATTGATGGGTAATTGATTAATTTTACTTCTTGGATTGCTCTGAGAATATTTCAGCGCGATTGGTTGCTTGCCTTGCTTGATTACATCACTGTTGCACACAAATCACTAGATCTTTGCAGGCTGCTTTCTTCAAAGTTAGCAGCAAATGCTGTTGCAATGATCCCATTCATTGTTTATTGCACTGGAAAGGTCTGTAAGGTCAGTGTGTTGCAACTTCTTTGACCAACCCAAAGAGTCAAAGGTACTTCAGCTTGCTATTGTTTAGGCCTTTAGCTACCTCCCCTCTGCTTCGTTTTGGTTCCTGAAGGTGAGGCTGAAAATTGCCTAATTTGGTGCACACCATGTGTTGGTGATATTTGTGACTTTAGAAGTAGCGGACCACAAAACATAAATTTGTTGTCCTGTAGTTTATTTCGTAGAAAGAATTTGTGGTTGTAGCTCATTAATATTCCTTTGTACTGTGTCTCATAATGGTTATGTGATATTTACATCACACAAACGGACCATTTGGTCCAAGGCCTGTAGTTAATGCTGCACGTGTGCCTCATTGCACCTGACTTAATTTCACCTGACTTAACCTCACCCTATCAACATGAAGGATTTTTTTCCTTCAAAATGCATCAGTGTTGTTCACCTCTGAGTTCCACATTACATTCACTCTTGAGTAAAGCAGTTTTGCTCCTGAGTTCTTTATTGAATTTATTGGTGACCGTCTAATTTTTGATAAGTTGTTAGGTTGCAGGTCTGTTTTTGAATTCCATTTTTCTATCGATAACGAGTAGAGGTTTTGATGGGATCTGATTTTTATTTTCTTTTAATAAATTCAAGATACTGGTGGATACGGTCTGGGCTTTATCTTACCTGACAGATGGAGGAAATGAACAAATACAGATGGTGATTGACTCGGGTGTGGTGCCATTTCTTGTTCCACTTCTAAGTCATCAAGAAGTCAAGGTTCAGGTGAGAAAATATTTTTAAGAAAACTTGTGTCTAAAGTAAGGTAGAAAGAGATCAAAAGCGTTGTGGCCTGAATCTCTTACATACAGATTTCAAACTTGACTGGTTTCTTTTATTTCACTACATTGATTTTTTTCAGTCTTTAACATTTCTTTGATTGCTATAGTTTTGTGTAAGTGTTGACCTTGCCCATATAGATACTGTCACTTTCATTGTAGATATTCATTGATGCCTGTCATTCAGTTTCCAATTCATGTCTTAAGTGTTTATTTTAGCTACATGATGTTTGCACCAAATTCATGTTATTGGCGATTGCTATTACTGTTTGGTTCAGGATAAAATTGGGTATGAAAGAAAACAATCCAGAGCTTTGTTTCATTCCTGATCATAGCTTGTTTTTGATGGGAAAAATGTTCCCTCTGTATTGCTCTTCGGATAAGTAAAGTAGCATTGTTATATTTTTAAAAAAGACTAACATTACTGTAGGTAGTACAAATAAACCATCATTTTACTAAGAAGTATTTTATTTATAGAATTTTCTGTTTTTAGTTGTCATATGTAACCTGATTTGATTTTGTTACATTCAGATGTGAAGAATATAAGCATGTATGTTTTGTACAGATACTGATTTCGTATCTTTCTTGAAGCTTAATATACTGTGGGTTTAAACACTATGAAACAGCTGGAAGGGTTTGCAGACATTTCCCCTCAGCCAGATAGGTTATTGTTTTTAGAGTTGAAGGGGGACCATTTCTATCTTCCTGCACACAAACTCTGCCTTTGCTTCTATTATTGATTATTGATATGTTTGTACACAGACTCTTGGTTGATTTCTCAGCATGGGAGGCAGAGAAAATAGTATCATCTTGATGGCTGTCCTAGCCACTCCATATTGGGTGACATTGAGTTATTCACAGATGTGGAGGGAATAATTGCAGTGAAGTAATGAAGTTTGTCATTTTAATTGGTACTTTTGTAATGAATCCAAAGAACAGAATCTCACAATACCTCATTTCCCTTCTTGTACAGACAGCTGCATTGAGAGCCGTAGGCAACATAGTGACGGGTACTGATGAACAGACACAGGTTGTTCTCAATTGTGACGTACTGTCACACTTTCCCAATCTCCTGACCCATCCTAAAGAGAAGATCAACAAGGTAAAAAAAAGTTAGCATTTTGCCAGTCTGACTTGAAAGACTGTGCTAGTGTCATCAAATGATTCTGTGATTCTATGAAGTGATCTTGTGATGGTAACAGTTTAACTTTAAGAGACTGCTTCCAGTTGTTGGGCTAGTAGCCTTGACTGGTTTCATTTGCAGTCTCTTGTAGTGGATCTCAATAGTTGCTAATGTCAGCACACACAAGAATCTGAACATGATGTTGACAAATCCTTGCCAGTTTTGCCTTGTGGTTTTTGGGAAATAAGGGGAGGGGTTTTTTTGTTCTAGTAATTCACAACACATTTTTGATTTGTTTAGGTTTGTTTAATACATTATTACTCTTCAAAAATGTTGTTTGATTTGCCTTTCTATAGTTGCAGATATAGTCACAGGCTCTTAGCCTTGTCTCTTTTTCCTCACCCTCTCCATCTAAAGCCAGAGTTTGTTTTGCCAAGATAGGCTTGAATGCTCATTATACTGAAGGTATAATGAAAGCCTATCAAGGCCAGAGTAATGGGGAAAATGTAATATTATTGTTTTAAAATATTTACCAGGTAGTAATCTAAAGTAGTGAATGGTTGAGATGGAGAATATTGCAATATAACCTCACTCAAGTAGTCTTGCATTTTCAGATGTGCAACTCTGAGAAAATGTTTGTCTTAGGATCACCCTGAGGTTGAAGTCATGTTGTTCACAGTGCCAATGAATAATGAATGACTTGCACCCAGTAATTTAACCACAAATATCTGTGGTGGCATCCTTGTAGTACAAAGGAACACTGCTGGAAACTTGTGTATCAGGCCAATGGTCTGTGGTGTTACTTGGACTCTCCAATGCTCCAGAGGTGTTGGCAGTGTTGTTGCAATGACTGTTTGAATTAAGCTGTGTATTACTTATATATTAATTTTTCCAACCTCCTCATGTTGGTTGACACATTTTCCCCTTTGTGAAGGTTCTAGCCTTCTGATGGGGGAAGTCGTAAATATTAGCTGTGAACATTGGCAGATGAATCCCTCCTGCCACCCTTTCATCATCATTCCCCCCCGCAAACCGCCGCCCCTGTGCTTCACAGTCCACTTAAGATAAACCCCCCAACACAGGATGGTGTCCAGGTGTATATGATGCTCAGGAACTTTGTATGCTTGGTATTTGCAGAACTTGTTGCTATATCTATCTTAAAAATGTGGTTGTTTACCTATAGAAATAAGAACATAAGAAATAGGAGCAGGCCTGCCCTGCCATTCAATAAGATCATGGCTGATCTGAAGTGGATCAGTTCCACTTTCCCGCTTTCTCCCCATAACCCTTAATTCCCTTGTCTATCAGAAACCTACCTACCCATGACTTAAATATATTCAGCAAGATAGCCTCCACCACTTCAACGGGCAGAGAATTCCAGAGATTCTTTGAGTGAAGAAGTTCCTCCTCAACTCTGATCTAAACTGCAGCCCCCCCCCCCCCCCCCCCCCCCCGCCAAAATCTTGAGGCTGTGTCCTCTAGTTCTGCTATCCTTTCTAAGCGGGAAAAATCTCTCTACCTCTACCCTATCCATCCCCTTCATTATCTTATACGTCTCTATAAGATTCCCCCCCTCATCCTTCTAAACTCCAACGAGTACAGACCCAGTCTATTTAGTCTCCCTTCATAGTCCAACCTTCTCAACTCTGGTATCAGCCTAGTGAACCTCCTCTGCACTCTCTCCAAGGCCAGTATACCCTTCCGCAAGTGTGGTGACCAAAACTGCACACAGTACTCCAGCTGCAGCCTCACCAGTACCCTGTACAGTCGCAGCAAGACCTCCCTACTTTTACATTCTATCCCCCCTCACTAGAAAGGCCAACATTCCATTTGCCTTCTTGATCATATGCTGCACCTGCAGACTGGGTTTTTGCAATTCGTGCACAAGGACCCCAGGTCCCTCTGCACCATAGCATGCTGCAGCTTTTCGCCTTTTAAATAATAATCCCGCCTACTATTATTTCTGCCAAAGTGGATATCCTCACACTTGGCTAACATTTATACTCCATCTGCCAGGTCCTTGCCCACTAGCTCAGCCTATCCAGATCTCTCTGCAGACTTCCCACACCCTCCACGCAATTTGTTTTTCCACTCATCTTCGTGTCCGTCACCCTACACTCAGCCCCCTCCTCCAGATCATCTATATAAATGGTAAACAGTTGAGGCCCCAGCACCGATCCCTGCGGCACTCCACTAGTCACCAACTGCCAACCAGAATAGCACCCATTGATACCAACTCTCTGATTCCTATTAGACAGCCAATCCTCTATCCACGCTAACACCTTACCCCCCCAACTCTGTGCCCCTAACCTTCTGTAGCAACCTTTTGTGAGGCACCTTATCAAACGCCTTTTGGAAATCTAAAAACACCACATCCACCGGTTCCCCTCTGTCTACTGCACTAGTCATATCCTCATAGAAATCCAATAAATTCGTCAAACACAACTTCCCCTTAACAAGAAATACAAGAACAATAGGATTGTGCTTAATTCGTATGGTGTTATTCATAAATTGAAGTTGACAAAAAACAAAACTTTGCCAATATTTGAACAATGAAGGAATGCTCTGATTAAAAATTAATAGGTTAAAAGTACATTTATGTGCACTTCACAGGTCTTGCGTTGTACATTTACTACATATAATATAATATTTACTGGTGATTGTTATATGCTTAGTAATAGTAACAATTTATTTTTTAGAAGCAACCATGACCAGTGCATCCTAAAGCTGAAACAAAAACAGAAAATGCTGAAAGATCTCAGCAGATCTGACAGCATCTGTGGGGAGAGAATAGAGCCAATGTTTTGAGTCTAGATGACCCTTCATCAGAGCGGCTGTGTGATGATTTCTAATCACGTCCTTGTATTATTCTCTGCCCACATTCCCCTTCCTCTTTCACTATACCACTTAGCTTAAATCCACCCTGGAAAAAACAAAGATACTTGGAATTTCTCAATGGTCTAGCTTTTGGCTTGTCATTCATCGTAACATTTTGCAGGTGGTTGTTTGTCCATCGTCATCGATGAGGACCTCGACACAATTAGTTATTTTGAGGTTGGATGCAGTGTGCCTGAAGATGGCTGATCAGGCCAATTTGGGCACGGAATGTCCTGGCACGTATTGGACAGACTTGTGTAGGCACTGTAGTTGCGCAGCTCATGCTGAAGTTGTGCTTCAGCAATGCACTTTGCTTCGTAAGCTTGACAGCCCTGGTGGATGAGGTAGCGCCAGGTAGGGTGGTTTTTGTGCCAGCGTTTCCCAGGTGGTTGTATCAATGTCAAGCGACTTCAGGAAGGCGGTGTGTGTCTTTGTAACATTTCTTCTGCCCTCCATACGAGCGTCTTCCAGCAGAAAGTTCCCCCAAAAGGAGCTGCTTGGGTATACATTTGTCTGACATATGGATGACATGACCTGCCCACCGGATCTGCGCTGTCATCAGCAGTGTGTGGACTGGTGGTAGACTTGCTCTAGAGAGAACTTCAGAGTCAGGTACTTTGTCTTGCCATCTGATGTGTAATATTCTGCAAAGTCAACTCATGCGGAAATGTTTGAGCTGTCTTGCATGCCTTCGATACACAGTCCACATTTCACAGGCATACAGGAGGGTAGTGAGTACCACGACGCTGTAGACCTTCAGTTTTGTTGCCGGGCTGATTCCTCGACATTCCCATACACTGTGGTGCACAGTCTACCGAAAGCAGAACTTGCCTTTGCTATTCTGCGGTTAACTTTTGTATCAATAGTCACTGCTTAGGAGAGGGTGCTGCCAAGGTAAGTGAACTGGTCCACTGCCTGTAGTTTCTGCCCTTTGATTGTGATTATGGGTTCTGTGTACGGTGCATGAGAAGCAGGCTGGTGCATGACTTTGGTCTTTTTAATGTTGATGGTGAGTCCAAAGTTGTCATAAGCTGTGGAAAATTTGTCCATACTGACTTGCATCTCTGACTCTGAGCCATTGTATCGGGCGCAGTCTTCGGCAAAGAGAAAATCTCTCAGAACAGTCTCTTTCAATTTGGTAATAGCTTGAAGTCTCCTCAGGTTGAAGAGCTCCCCATCCACTCTGTACTTGAGGCTGATTCCAGTAACACTGTCCTGGAAGGTATCATTCAGCATGGCAGTAAACATCATGCTGAACAGTGTGGGTGCGAGCACACAACCCTGTTTGACACCACTGGTGACTGGGAATGCCTCAGAGGATTCTCTGCCATCCTGTACTCCGGCCATCATGGAACTGGTGTACCATCTAAATGAATTTGGAGGGGCAGCCGAACTTTGGCATGATCCTCCACAGGCTTTGTTAGCTGACATTATCGAAGGCTTTCGCGAGGTCATCAAAGATTGTGTAGAGCTCGCGATTCTGCTCCTGACACTTCTCCTGAAGTTGGCACGCAGCAAAACTCATGTCAACAGTCCCGCGACCTTTGCGGAAGCCACACTGTGACTCTGGAAGCAGGCCTAGCTCTAGATGAGTGACCAGATGATTTAGCAGGACTCTTGCAAGGGTTTTTCCTGTGATGGAGAGCAGCGAGATTCCTCGGTTGTCGCATACTTGCCGATTGCCCTCCCTCTTGTAGAAGTGTATGGTGGAAGCATCTTTAAGTTCCTGAGGAATGGATCCTTGCTTCCAAAAGGACTGGAACAACTCAGTGAGCTTTTCGATAAGTACAGCACCAGCTTTGTAGATCTCTGCAGGTATGGCATCTGTCCCTGGGGCTTTGCCACTGGATAGCTGGCTGACAGCTTTCATGACTTCCAGTGGGTCATCCATGACGCTGTTGATATCAACCTGGGGAATCCTGTCTATTGCCTCATCGTTAATAGATGACGGTTGGTTGAGGACGGCTTCAAAGTGGTCAGCCCATCTCTGCAGGATCTGAGCCGTCTGTGTAATGAGTGTTGTACCATCTGTACTCAGGAGGGGGCAACTCCTGAGAGATTGAGGTCCGCAGAGAGTGTTGAGGGCTTCATGGAACCGTTTCAAGTCATTCCTGTCAGCATATCCCTGTATTTCATCTGCCTTGGTGCTCAGCCAGGCATCCTGCATTTTACGCAGTTTATTCTGGACTGTCCTGTAAATACTGGTAAAAAGCATTTTTCTCGGCAGCTGAAGATGGGTCTTTCTGACAGGCCTGATGAAGACGGTGCTTTTCAACAAATAGAGCCTGTATCTCCTCATCGTTCTCACCGAACCAGTCATGCTGCTTGCGGGTAGAGGGCCCGAGCATCTTCAGTGCAGATGAATAGACAGTATTCCTGAAGCATTCCCAGTCATCCTCAGCGCTGCCTGCGAGGTGTAGGTCAACAAGCTTGATTTCTAAGTCTTCAGCCAGTGCTGAAGCTATGCCGGGGTTCTTTAGCTTGGCCGCATTGATTCTTTTCATAACCTTGCTTCCTTGTGGTCGCCTCTTGGGTCTGATGCGGAGCCTCATTTTGGAGACAGAGCCTGTGATCTGTCTATCAGTCAACACCACACACGGCCTTGGTCACTCTGACATCCTGCCTGCCTTTTCTCCCGACAATGACATAGTCGATAAGATGTTAATGCTTAGAGCGGAGGTGCATCCAGGAGCTCTTGTTATGGGTAGGCAGACAGAAGGTTGTATTGGTGATGAGGAGGTCATGTGCTACACAGGTCTTCATTAAGAGTAGGCCATTGCTGTTAGACTTGTCCACTCCATGTCTCCCAATGACTCCGTGCAGAGTCACACCCTACTCTTGCATTGAAATCGCCAAACAAGATCAGCTTGTCCGTACTGCTCACTGCTGATAGTAGGGCGTCTAGTTCTTCATAGAACTTGTCTTTCGTCTCGTCCAAGTTGTTCATTGTGGGGGCATAAGCGCTGATCAGGGTGGCATGCCTTCTGTTCCGTAGCAGAAGTTGCAATGTCATAACAAAACAGATGCTGATCCGTTCAACAGGGTGGCCCGGTGGCACAGTGTTTAGCACTGCAGCCTTTCAATGCCAGGGATCCGGGTTTGATTCCCAGTTTGGGTCACTGCCTGTGCGGAGTTTGCACGTTCTCTCCGTGTCTGTGTGTGCTTCATCCGGGTGCTCCAGTTTCCTCCCACAATCCAAAAGATGTGCTGGTGAATTGGCCGTGCTAAATTCTCCCACAGTGTATCCGAACAGGCGTTAGAGTGTGGCAGCTAGGGGAATTTCGCAGTAACTTAATTGCACTGTTAATGTAAACCTTGCTTGTGACTAACAAATAAACTTTAACTTTTAACTTTACACCCTCACTTCCAATTTTATTGTTGTCCTCATTAAAACCATTATTCTCTTAACATGGCCATTTCCCAAGGATGGCCCTCATTGCCACTACTAAGGGAACAAATTTTAACATTGTCGTGCATTACTAGTTTAGTAATTCATCTTCAGAACTGACTGGACAACATAAAGAAACTCAGGACCTGTACTTCCCTGCCAAAACTGCTCACTATTCCAGAATCATCTGGAATGTGAAGATAACCTCCTGACTACTTCACTGCACACAGTCTTCTTAAAGCCCTCTCTCCTGCCTCATCCACTGTCACTTCCAACAAGAAGTTCAAGTGCCCCCCTGCCCCCTCAAGTCTGCTGTCATCACTTCTCTCAAAAAAACACCCATGATTTCTCTATCCTTTTATCCTTGTAAACTACCACCTCATTTCCAAACTCCATTTTTTTTCTCAAGTCCTTGAACGTGTAGTCACCTCCCAATTCATGTTCGTCTCTCCCAAAACTCTGTATTTTAACCCCTCCAATCAGGTTTTCACCTCAGCCACAATAGCAGAGCAACCCTTCTTAAAGGCACAAGTGATATCCTATGGAAATGTGATAGTGGTAAGTATTATCTCTCGTCCTTTGTGACCAGTCTGCTGCCCTTGGTACAGTTGACCACATCATTCTCCTCCGACAGCTCCCTTTCATTTCCTGTTGAGTGGCACTGCACTCGCTTCCATTTTTACCTGAAGAATCATAGGCAGTGAATCAGCTGCAATCCCTTCTCAGATCCACATCGTTACCTCTGGTGGACCCCAAGGATTGATTCTTGATCCCCTCTTATTTTTGAATTAATGTTGCTCCTCGACAGCATTATCCATAAACCTGACATCAGGTTCCATTTGAATATTGTTTTAAGAGTTGAAAGTCGAAGATCAGCTTTTCTTTCTGTTCCATTGGGCACAATATAATGAAAACTATGAAATATTTGAAAATGCTGGAAAATCTCAGCAGGTCTGGCAGCATCTGTACAGAGAGAAAAGAGCCTGCGTTTCAAGTCCAGACGACCCTTTGTCAAAGCACTTTAACAAAGAGTTGTCTGGACTCAAATGTCAGCTCTTTCCTCACCTTACAGATGCTGCCAGACCTGCTGAGATTTTCCAGCATTTTCTCTCTTGGTTTCAGATTCCAGTATCCACAGTAATTTGCTTTTATCAAATATTTGAAAATGGTGGTGAGCCAATACTGACACAGCTTTTAGTCACTATGTATGCTATTGGCACTGCAAATTCCCATATGATTCCACCGGCTTTTAATTAAGCAAGTATTTGTGTGACATAAACTTGCCATGATAATTGTGAATTAGGATGGGAGACAGATTATAGATTTTTTTTTAAAGGTTTGTGGGATAAAACCCACCCAGGTGTGTGTGAATGACTATAAGACTTAAGGAGATAATATGGCTGCATATTCATGGGTTATGAAACCGCTTGGTCTGGTTGAGCACCACAATACTTATACCTTATGCTAACGTATAAGACTTTCTCACCACCATAAACCTACCTCAGTTTGTCTCCTTTTGATTCCATGCAACGCTAGGTGTTTGAATTTATGGGAGTATGTTGGATTAAAGCCATATGTGTTTTAAAGAGCTAATCCTGGAAGTGTTTTTAGTCATTTCATTCTATTGTACACATAATCTACAAGGAAATGTTCATTGATTGGTGGCCAGACTATATTGTTGATGCTTTGCTTGAATTATTTTCTGCAGGAAGCAGTGTGGTTTCTCTCCAACATCACAGCAGGAAACCAACTGCAAGTGCAAGCTGTAATAGATGCTGGTTTGATTCCCATGATTATTCATCAACTGGCTAAGGTGAGCAAAATGTGACACCAAATCAATATTCAGGCCAGACCTCCTTGCACAGCTTGAAACTAGCTCAGTGAGAATATATTTTAAATGACATATCTAGCATTTAATTATCATAACAAAACAAGAGGCAACAAAGATTCTTTTGTTTCTGTTGTGTGCCTATGAAACACAGCTTGCCTTAAAAAATGGTCCAGATAGATTGTGTTTCGAATCTCACTTACAGCTGTTGCCCCTCAAGTGTTCAGCTAATCTTCTAACTGTCAAAATGCGAGATTTCTCATGGGCATGATAGCATTGTAAAAACAAAGTGCTGGGAAAACGCAACAGCATCTGTGGAGAGAGAAACAAAGTTAACGTTTTGCGTCCAATTAGACTTTCTTTCAGAATTCTCAAATATGAGTTCAAATCCCAGCACGGCAGTTAGAGAATTAAAATCCAGTTAATTAAATAAGTCTGGAATAAAAAGCCTGTGGGATTACTATCAAATAAACTGGTTAGACTTTAACCTGGTGTTGTGAGACTTCTTACTGTGCTCACTCCAGACCCACAGCAATGTTGTTCATACTTAATTGATCTCAAAATGGCCTCGCAAGCCATTAAGTCATATTCAAGAAGGTGGCTCACTATTACCTTTTCGAGCAACCTGGCAGTAAATTCCTTACCAGTGACACCCATAGCCTGTGAAAGAATTAATTGGTGTAACTTGAATATAAGCCTGGATGGATAGGATTGCTCAGAAAATGTAATCCAAACATTTTGAGAATTGCAACTAAAATGGTGAAGCAAGAAACTGCAAACATCTTGGAAGAAAATGTTTTACTCATACGATTATAAAGCTTAACTCAAATTTCTTGGTGCAGGTGGGACCTATTTCACTGCTCATACAATTTGAATTTGCATTTTGTCAAATTGAAAAATCAGAGAAGATTGGGAAAAGAACAGCTGTTCAGCCCATTTCCCCTTGTTATAGATCTTGTTTGCAATTACACAGGACATTTGCATTTTCTACTTGCCCATCTATTTGCCTTGCTGAAGCATTTAAAACAGAGTCAATGCTTCAATCATTGCTGCAGTTTATTTGGCACGCATAGTATGAAACTCTGCATAGTATGTAGTATGAAATGGTTATTGAAGCTGCTGAAGTTACTCGAGCTAAATTAAAGGTGAACTGTATTCTTTTCATTATAGGGAGATTTTGGAACTCAGAAAGAAGCTGCATGGGCGATCAGCAACTTGACAATTAGTGGCAAAAAGGAGCAAGTAAGTCAAAGATTTATTTTGCAATCTGAGAATCATAGGCTGCACAGAAGACTCCATCCTCCGCCATACATCCACTTCATTTTCCCCAATGCTCCTATTAAGTTTTTCTTCCTGTTCACTTACCTTTTATTAGGTTCCATTTCTGGTAGCAACATTCTATGTCCCCTCAGCTCAATGCATGGAATAAATTATCTTAACTCCTGCTTGCTTGATTGCCATGATGTAGAGTTTGGCAGTGTTCAAAGCTCGTGCTATCAAATAAACCTGTTGGATTTTAACCTGGTATTGTGAGACTACTTACTGTGCTTTTTTGGTGGCATTTAAGGGGGAGAGGATGGCATAATGCTAAAATGAACTCCTATTCCAGAGGACTTAGGCTAATGTTCTCGGGACAATAATTCAAAGGCCACCAGAGCAGCTGGCGGAATTAGTTTTTCAATTCCAGATTATTACTCAAATTCAATCCTTGATAATAGTGAACTCCTTTTGTTCTTGCTTGTCTACCTGTTCGGTAGCAAGTGGAATTATTTGCTATCAGCTTACTTTTCATGGCTAGTTTTAGCCATGAAATTAAAGACGGCTTTTTAAAACACATCTAGTTCATTAATGTCCTTTTGACTCTTAACTACCCTGAAATGTTATTGCAAGCCATTCAGTTCAAGGGCAACAAATACTTGTCAGTGACGCCCATGAAATTTATTTTTAATCTTAAATTTATGTTTTACTGATTGGGTGGAACTGTATTTTTCCTAAATTGCCATCTCCAAAGTTCTCAGTCTTGAGCACCTCCATCTGATCTCCTCTTAACCACATTTGTTTTAGTAAATTGAGCAAGGTGTTGAGACTTTCCTCGTAAGTGAAGCCCCTCATCCCAAGCATGACCATAGGTAGTCTGATGTTATGGATTTCAATTAATTCAGAAGACTTTGAAGAAGTCAGACCCTTGGCTACTGTGTCACTCCAGCCCGGCACTGTTCTTCCTCTTCAAGCATTGACCTACTGCATAATGAGGATGCCATGACTGCTTTATGAATAATAGTCATTAATATGCATATAGTGAACCTTCAATCACTTGCACATGAATCTGTTTGAATGATATAAGGAGTCCTGATCCTAATATGTTAACCATATTAACTTCCTAGAGTAGGAAGCTCAAAGCAATGCACCATATTCTCATTGCTGCCTAATCAACTATTTGTGTAATTTTAACATTATCTCTTTCCTTTGTACCCAGTACCCCTGTTTTTAAAACCTTAAACTTCATTTTTTAGAACAGCTTTATAAGCACGTCCTTTAACACTTTTGTCTTTAGTGTCTCAGCTTTTGTTTTTGTTTCATGATTCATCTATATGTCTTGTTCACCTTTGTCCCAAAATGCATTTGAGATTTTCATCAGTTGGTTGATTACCATTTGCTAACTCACATGAAGGCAACTGGCTGGTATCTGCAATGACATCTGATATTCAGTACGAGTACAAAACACCATCAGGTACTTTAAGTCACAGTATGCATAATGGGGAGGAGGAAAAGTATAGGAGTGATTCCAAAGCTGTAATTTCACAAGTGCAAAGCTCTCCCTACAGTGACTCAGCTCCAGGGAGTGTCAGTTTTGTATCAGCCCAGTCTCTTTTTTACGGGATTTACCCATATACTGTACCTTATAAATGTGGAGATGAATCAAGTCAGCATGACATTCTACTGAATTTGCCATACAGGACTATTAATGAAGTTACAGATAAGATGATAGTGATCAAACCATATAAGCATGGATGAACATCCGCACTGGAAGAGACTACCAATCAAATCTAAACAAATATTGTTTTTGTTCTACTGGAATATCAGCAATGGGTTACACATATTACACCACAGATATTCTATAACTCTGTGTGGCTCTATCCACTCTTGGTTAATTTGCCATATCCAAACGTTACATATGTCTTGTAACTACTGGGACACCCCTGTTTTGCCCAGTGCAGGTAAAGTATTGCCTATAGCGAGATGTTTAACATTTTCATTCTTCACAACCTACTGGAAGATGTACTTCCAGAAATGCAGCGTGGATTCAGAGAAAATCAACATGAGATTTTGTCTGTTCTTACCTTTTAATTGATGCCGACTGATCTGTGTGTTTCCAGAGCTTCCTATATTAAATTTTATAATATTTTGTGTTTGTCAAATGCAAGAACAAGTGTCAGAACAGAATGTGGATGTAAAACTTAAGTTGTTCATCCTTTATGGGTTTGAAGAAAACACAAGAGGTGAGACACATCTCTGTCCAGCTTGAAAGGATATTGGAGTAGGAGGGGAAGGATCCAGTTGTTGTGGTCCATTTGGGACAAACAAAGCTAGGCAAGGCTAGGAAAGTGGACCTGTTTGGGGATTATCAGGCATTAAGAGCTAATCTTTGGATTGCTACCGGAACCACATGCGATCTGTATAGGATGAGAAAATTAGGGAAATGAACACGTTTAAAGGAGTGGTGTGGGAAAGAGAGGTTTCATTTCATGGGGCGTTGTATTGGAACAGGAGGGGTTTGTACTGTTGGGGCGGTCTTCACCTGAACCAATTTGGGACCAGTGTTCTAGCGGAAAGGATAAATAGGGTGGTCACGAGGGCTTTAAACTACCAGATAGGAGGGGGAAGGGGACGGTAGAACTGTGGGAAGTATAATGGTTAATAGGAAGCAAAGCAGCAGATTTGCATGTGGGGAGAAAATTTCAACTAAGTAGAAAATTACAAAAAACATTGAACGGAACAAGAACTCAGATATTATTAATGGAGTTGTTGGAATTCAAAAAGGTATAAAAACTATCTTAAGGGCACTTTACCTAGATGCTCGTAGCAGTCAAAACAAGGTAAATGAGTTGGTGGCACAAATCATTGCAAATGAGTATGATTTAGTGGCCGTAACAGAGACGTGGTTGCAGGGTGATCATGACTGGGAGTTAAATATCCAGGGGTATCAGACTATTCAGAAGGACAGACAGGAAGGTAAAGGAGGTGATGTAGCTCTGATATTTAAGGATGACATCAGGGCAATAGTGAGAGATGATATAGGTTCTATGGAGAAAAGCATTGAATCCATTTGGGTGGAAATTAGAAATAATGAGAAAAGGTCACTGATAGCCATATTCTATAGGCCGCCAAGTAATAACATCGCGGTGGGGTGAGCAATAAACAAGGAAATAACTGATGCGTGTAAAAATGGTATGGCAATTATCATGGGGAACTTTAATCTACAGGTCGATTGGTCAAACCAGGTCGGTCGAGGCAGCTTTGAGGAGGAGTTCGTAGAATGTATCCGTGAAAGTTTCCTCCAATAGTATGTAACGGAACCTACGAGGAAGCAAACTATCCTAGATCTGGTCCTGTATAATGAGACAAGAATAATTAATGATCTCACAGTTAGGGATCCTTTTGGAAGGAGTGATCACTTTATGGTTGAATTCAAAATACAGATGGAGTGTGAGATGGTAAAATCCAATACCAGTGTCTTAAACAAAGGAGACTATAATAGGATGAGGGAGTTGGTGGCTAATGTAGATTTGGAGCACAAATTTTATAGTGGGACAATTGAGGAACAGTGGAAAACTTTCAAAGTGATTTTTCACAGTGCTCAGCAAAAGTGTATACCAGTGATAAGGAAAGACTGCAGAAAAAGACATAATTTAAGGAAGTTTAAGAATATCTAAGGAAATAAAGGAGGGTATCAAATTGAAAGAAAGTGCATGCAAAGTGGCAAATATTAGTGGGAAACTAGAGGATTGGGAAATCTTCAAAGGTCGACAGAAAACCATGAAAAAAGCAATAAAAGAAAGTAAGAGATTGCGAGTAAACTAGTTCAGATAGCAAAAGTTTCTGTAAATAATATAAAAAGAAAAAGAGTGCCTAAGGTAAACAGTCCTTTAGAGGAAGAACTAGCGAGACATCTGGATAGAAATTGTCCCATTAGGAAGACATGGATTCATGAAAGGCAGGTTATGTTTATCTAATTTAGTGGAATTCTTTGCGACCTTACGAGTGCGGTGGACAATCTGGAACCGGTGAATGTGATGTATCTGGATTTCCAAAAAGCATTTGATAAGGTGCTGCACAAGATAAAGGTGTTAGTGGTTTCCTCAGGGATCAGTGTTGGTAAATGTGAGGTCATCCATTTTGGTAGGAATAACAGCAAAATGGACTGTTTCTTATATGGTTAAAAAATACAGCATGCTACTGTGCAGAGGGACTTGGGAGTACTTGTGCAGGAATCAAAATGTTGGTTTGCAGGTGCAGTAGGTAATCAAGAAGACAAATGGAAATTTGTCCTTCACTGCTAGAGGGATGGAGTTTAAAAACAGTGAAATTACGTTGCAACTGTGTAAGGTGTTGGTGAGGCAATTCCTGGAGTTCTGTGTACAGTTCTAGTTTCTTTCCTTGAGAAAGGATATACTGGCACTAGAGATTCACTAGGTTGATTCCAGAGTTGAGAGATTGGCTTATGAGGACAGACTGAGTAGACTGGGAGTATACTGATTGGAATTTATAAGAATGAGGGGGAATCTTATAGAAACATGTAAAATTATGAAGGGAATAAATAAGATAGAAGCAGGAAGATTGTTTCCATTGGTAGGTGAAAACAGAACTAGGGGGCATTGCCTCAAAGTGAGGGAGAGTGATTTAGGACTGAGTTGAGGAGGACCATCTTCACCCAAAGGGTTGTGAATCTGTGGGATTCCCTGCCCTTTGAAGCGGTTGAGGCTACCTCATTGGATATTTTTAAGGCAAGGATAGATAAATCTTTGAACAGTGAAGGAATTGAGAGTTATTGTGAGCGAGCAGGTAAGTGGAGCTGAGTCCACAAAAAGATCAGCCATGATCTTATTGAATGGCGGAGCAGGCTTGAGGGGCCAAATAGCCTATGCCTGCTTCTCGTTCTTATGTAAACAATCTGCAGTCTGGGGATAATGGAAACCTATGTTTGCGTTGTTTGTCAATGATGTCATATCGGGTCCCATCGCTGTGGGAATCGTCACTGGTGAGACAGAAAATTTGATGGACCAACAAAAAGTCTGTTGACTTCAGGCGAGACGAGACCAGAAAATCCCACCCATAATGTGTCTGGGTATGCATTGCCCTTTTGAAACCGATTAATGTCACTAATAGGATGAAGCAAGCCTTTCTCCTCAAACCAAGTCCCTTTGTGTCAGTAATTGGTGACATCAGAATGATTTGCTTGTAGACTGGCTTGAATTTGAATATACAGCATGTCAGTGGACCAGTCATTCGATTGCTGATGAACAAATACCAAGATCTAAAACCGATTATAGATTTATTATTAGCAGTGATGAGGAATTATGGGCTTGCTATCAACCTGAAGGAAAGAGAAGGTATATAAAAAGCTGTACACAGTAAACAGTATATCCAACTGTCCACTGACAGAAACTGAACTCAGTGTGGCAATGGATTTCACCTAACTCGAGCATGTTGTCAAACAGACCTTCTCAATCAAGAAACGTACGTCATAGAGGTTTACAGCATGGAAACAGGCCCTTTAGCCCAACTTGTCCATGCTGCCCTTTTTTTTAAAACCCCTAAGGTAATCCCAATTACCTGCATTTGGCCCATATCCCCCTATACCCATCGTATCCATGTAACTATCTAAATGCTTCTTAAAAGACAAAATTGTACCTGCCTCTACTACTACCGCTGGCAGCTTGTTCCAGACGCTCACCACTTTCTGTGTGAAAAAATTGTCCCTCTGCTCATTTTTATACCTCTTCCCTCTCACCTTAAACCTATGCCCTCTAGTTTTAGACTCCCCTACCTTTGGAAAAAGATATTGACTATCTAGCTGATCTGTGCCCCTCATTATTTTATAGACCTCTATAAAATCACCCCTCAACTTCCTACGCTCCAGAGAAAAATGTCCCAACCTCTCCTTCTGACTCAATCCATCAAGTCTGGATAACATCCTAGTAAATCTTTTCTGCACTCTTCCTAGTTTAATAATATCCTTTCTATAATAGGTGACCAGAATTGCACATAATATTCCAAGCGTGGCCTTACCAATGTCTTGTACAACTTCAACAAGACATTCCAACTCCTGTATTCAATGTTCTAACCGATGAAACCAAGCATGCCGAATGCCGCCTTCACCACTCTGTCCACCTGTGACTCCACTTTCAAGGAGCTATGAACGTGTACCCCTTTTTGCTCTGTAACTCTCCCCAGTGCCCTTCCATTAACTGAGTAAGTCCTGCCCTGGTTTAATCTACCAAAATGCATCACCTCACATTTGTCTAAATTAAACTCCATCTGCCATTTGTCAGACCACTGGCCCAATTGATCAAGATCCTGTTGCAATTGGAGATAACTTCCTTCACTGTATGTACTTACAAAGATGACATGAGTTGCTCCTTTGGTAGCCTAAAACAATGAGTCAGTTAGTATGGCATCAATTTTCACACTAAAACTAACACTCCAAGATCCAACATCTCGATTCCCATTGTTCTGAACCGTGACTGTACTATTCATTAAGTTGCTGTTCAAATTTGTGTTGCATCTCAAATGGCAGGAACACATTATCAGAGAGCAGAACTGTAGAAAATTAATCAATGTCGAGATGCTGCTGAGAAAGGTTTGGCCCTGCAGAGAAGGATATACTTGTACAATTGACACATGCTGTACACTGAGCTCAAACATGGTGAACGTTGGCATGATGGGCAAAGCTAAAGCAACATTTTAAAATAATTTAAGAATGCAGTGAAAGATGGCTTTGCCGTAAACAGCCAGATGGCTTTCGGATCTATAATAAAGAGGATGCCATGTTGGCACCAGCAGCACTGAGTGACCAAAAAGATTTACAGGTTTGGTCAATGGGCTAGACAACTTAGACAATGTGGGTCCATTGAAAATCAGCAATTTAATCTTGGCTATGCCAGATACAGTGATCTGCAGGGATGGGTGTCAAAACATTTCGTTGATGTCTTGAATAACTCATCAATGATCGATCCTGAAACCTAGTCTTAATAAAGCAGTGCAGCTTTTTATGTATATTGCCTTTTGACTCAGTTCATTAATGAATAGAATAGAAATCTTCATTGCCTACAATGCAGCATTTGTTGAAGAACTCAGAATCACCAACCATTCAATCTTATTTCATGCCTTCTTCATAGCGGCCTGGGTTCCATAATGATTTCCTTTTACTCTTTTTGAGTTGAATATCTTCAGAATGTATTTGGATTGGGATAGCACCCTTTACTCTGATTGGAAAAGAAAGCTTGGATTCTATGGCCTTTGTGCTTTAGCTGTTTCTTAAAACTGGCATAGTTCCTTAACCTATTACAATTGGTTCTTGAGAGATTGCTGTTTCACTTCTTGAGAGATTGCTGAGTAAAATTCTCTGCTATCATAGATTGGTATTCTTTCCATGTTCTAAAATGCATTCCTCTGAGATTACAGAATACTGTATGGAAGAAGCAACTTTTAAGAGTGATATTCTGACAATGTCCTAGTTGCTGCCTGAATTTTCTGCCCCAGTGGGTAGGAAGTCTGTAGGAGAGCACTGTAAAGAAACAACCTAAAAAAGATTGATAATTAAAGGTTGGCACTTCCAATTGAGATGAAAGGGAAAGCACAAGTATAATTTTAACTGATTTATAATTGGTGCACTTTGTGCTTTCTTAATTGTCTTTCCAAAAAATAAACTGCCTTCAATATATGGATGTTATAGCCAGAAATTTTAAAATTCCATTTCTGAATGAGTTGTCCCTGAATGAACCAAGTTGGCAACTTATTTTGTTCCTTTCATTCCAGGTCGAGTATCTTGTCCAGCAGAATGTAATCCCCCCTTTCTGTAATTTACTGGGAGTTAAGGATGCTCAGGTAGTGCAGGTTGTGCTGGATGGACTGAACAATATTCTCAAAATGGCTGGTGAGGAAGCAAGCACAATAGCAGAAATGATTGAGGAATGTGGAGGTAAGCTTTCAGAGCTTGAGTTTTTCTTCAGTGAAATTCATTTTGGCATGCCTATTTAAATCATGTGAAGTGAAGAAGTGTGCATGTAGATTACAGATAAAGCTTAGTGCATGTCTGTACTCCTTCATTCATAATTCAAAATTATCTTTACAGTTGTTTCACCAGTTTCTAACTTTCTTCCTGACAGGTTTGGAAAAAATAGAAGCCTTGCAGCAACATGAAAATGAAGAAATCTATAAACTAGCTTATGAAATCATAGATCAATACTTCTCTGGTGATGATGTAAGTAGAGAATTGGTTTACTGTTTAGCTGATAGGCAGTTGATTTGTAGGAAGGGGCAGGTGGATATCGAAATGCATTTTATTTACTTAATTTCTCAGTGTCGACTAGGTACACTTGCATTGTCGTAAGTGTTCAACTTGCCATTCAGCCTCAAGTTTGATCCTTGTGGGTATTAATTCTGTATGCACAACATAAAGGAAGTCACTGTTTGGCTTCGCTTATGAATTTGCAAGGTACCATTTCAACAAGTGGGTGGCATGGAGGTTAGTACTGCTGCCTCATGGTGCCATGGACCTGCGTTCGATTCCCAGCTTGGATCATTGTGTGGAATTTGCACGTTCTCCCCGTGTCTGCGTTGGTTTCCTCTGTCTAAAAGACGTGCTGGTTCAGTGCATTGACCTGAACAGGTGCCTGTGTGGCAACCAAGGGATTTTCACAGTAATTTCACTGCAGCCTTGTGACTAATAAATAAACTTTAAAAAAGTGTGCAGATGACAGTTAGCTATCTCTTTGTTCTTCCTTGCATTTGGCAACAAAACACCACTTGAGCTGGAGTGGTGCAAATAACCATTGGCTTTGTCTTTAATAGTTGATGTATACCTCAATCATTTTTTTTAAATCTGGGAGTAAATTTATCCAGGTTTAAGGAGCTCCTTGTGCCTTTGTATCTTCCTGTGGCTTAATCCATAATGAGATTTAAAAAAAACATCTTTTAAAGAATGGCCGTGTAACTAACATTATGCAAGCAGGTTCATACAGTTTTTTAGGGCAGCATGGTGCCACAGTGGCTAGCATTGCTACCCCACAGTGCCAGAATTCAATTCCAGTCTCGGGTCACTGTGCAGAGTCTGCACGTTCTCCCTTGTGTCTGCGTGGGTTTCCTCTCTGTGCTCCAGTTTCCACCCATAGTCCAAAAGATGCGCTGATTTGGTGCATTGGCCGTGCTAAATTCTCCCGTGTACCCGAAAAGGGGCTGGAGTGGGATTTTCACAGCAACTTCATTGCAGTGTTAATGTAAGCCTACTTGTGACACTAATAAATAAACTAAACATTTTTGTCCACCATCTTATAAATGTTTTGCTTCTATATTCTTTATCCTGGCTCCCCTTGGATCACCCAGGAGAGACAACAAAACAGAGGACCCATGGACAACTCTGGAACCTGTCATTCTTCTCTGACCCCCTCAAACACAATCACATGAATAAGTTTAAGTTTAACTCTTGTTGCCTGTAATTCAAATGGCTTATGGCCTCCATTACAATTTTCCATCTAATCTTTGCTTCTCAGTTGCTGCAGGCTTGGTTTTTTGGTATATAGTCATTTAGTTCTTTTTGTTTAATTACTAAAATAGAATTGCAATGGTTATAGCACAGAGGAAGCATTTTGGCCTGTCAAGTCTGTGCCGGGTCTGTGCGAAATGTAGTTTTAGTTCCACCCTCTATCCCTTTCCTGGTAACCACGCACACTTTTTATTTTCAGGGATTTATCCAATTCCCTTTTGAAAGCTACACACGATTCTGCCCCACCATCCTCTCAGACAACACATTCCAGGACTAACCACTCACTGCTTTAAAAAAAATTCTCATGCCACCTTTGGTCTTTTACCTTAAACCAGTGTCCTCTGATTTTTCATTCCTCGCCAAAAGGAACAGCTTCTCTCTATCTATTCTGTATCCTTTCTTAATTGTTTCCCAACATTTATAATGTAAATGCAGAGTGTTTTTAGCTGATTTTTGCTTTAATTTTGATGACTAAATTATATTTTCCGTGGAATCAAATCAATGTGTTATTCAGCAAAACTAAACTATAAATGAGGAGCTGTTATCCAGTGAAGGAAGCCCCTTTCAGTATTTTTAAAAACCTTTGATAATTCTTGGGATGAGGACCTTGCTTGCAAGGCAGATATTTATTGACCCTAGTTGCCCTTAAGAAGGTGAGCGACTGTCCCTGTGGTGAAGGTGCTCTGACATTACTGTCTGGCAGAGCGTTCCAGGAGTTTGACCCAACAGTGACGAAGGAATGGTAATAAATGTCCCAGGTCAAGGTGGTCTGTGATTTATAGGCAGTGATGTTCACTTGCATGATGCCTTTGTCCTTCTGGGTGATAAAAGTTCAGGGTTTGGGAAATGCTGCTGAAGAAACCTTGAAGACTTGCTGCATTGCATCCTGTAACTAGGATACTGTCGCAGCAGTGTGATTGATGATGGAGGGAGTGAATGTCTAAGTTGTAGGTAGGGTGCTGATCAAGTGGATTACTGTCTTTGATGGTGTTGCAGCTCAATTCATTCAGACAAGCAAAAATAAAAAGTATTCCATTACAGTCCTGACTTGTACTTGGTAGGTGGTGGAGAGATTTTGGAGAATCAGGAAATGAAGCACCTTTGTGTACTAGCAGTATTTGCAAGACTGGTCAATTGAGTTTCTACTCGAGTGACTCCCTGGATGATAGCGCACTCTGATGAGAAAGACACTGAGGAGTGATTGAGCTCTTTGCAGCAATAACACATCTGCCACTCAGTGGAGATAAATTTAAGGTCAAGTATTCAAATTAGGCTAGACTGTCTGTTTTTCAGTTAAAGTATCACTGGTTTTGGAGATACTGATTTAATCTTTGAGGTAAAAATTTGCCCAGTTGATAAAAATTAGCACTTTAAGCCTAAAATCTATCACAATATTTCTTCCATCTTTACGTATTCCTTTTTAAAATCGTTCTTTGTTGATTTCATTTAAAATTGTAAATTGATTTTCTTTTGTTTGCTAACCACTTAGATAAGTAATGGTGCCAGATGCTGCTGCTTTAAACTGCAGTTGCTCTCCAGCTCGTGTGTGAAATATGAAGTGATAACATAACAGTTCTCTTTGTGCTAGATGCTGGACGCACAAAGATGTTCTGTGATGGATAAGAATGTTAATATTCAGCATTATAAAATTATTTACCTTTCATTCCAGATTAGTGACTTTATTTAATAAAGAGGGCTTGAGGTGGAAATGCTGGCTCTTTGGATCGCTGAGCAAATGAACAGTCATGATCTTATTGGATGGCAGTGTTCAGTGAGCCATATGACATACTCTTTTATCTTGTATGCCCTACTTGATTTGAATCAGAATATTGCAAAGAAGATGGTCTGCTTATGTTCCCAAATGGACCTCCATAGATTGTTGAGTGAAACCTAGTTATAGTTTAAAGGGAGATCCAGTACTGTAGGAACAGTAGCATTTTCAGTGAAAAGCAATTTCTTCACTCAGAGTTTTGAATATTTGGAATTCTCTACTCCAGAGGATAGTGGCTGCTCAAGTCATTCACCATATTCAAGAATGAGCTTGATAGATTTTTGGATACTAAGGGCATCTGGTGATAAGGAATGATGTGGGAAAGTTGTGTAAAAATACAGCCGTGATCTTGAATGGCAAAGTTCAATGGGCCATATGACATTCTCCTTTTCCTTGTTTGCTTACATGATTTGAATATTTGAATCTAATGTAGTGATTTTCATACTGAATTAATTGTTCTATATATAATAGTTTTATGCAATCTTTGTGCTTTCCCATTATTGTTGTAATAGATTTATCTTGTGTCCAGAGACCAGGGATGAGTAGTGTAGAATTCACATCTTAAATTTAAAACATTCAGGGAAAAAATTAAGAGGAAACCCATGCAAACACAGGGAGAATGCCTCTGGAGTTTGCACATAGTGACCCAAGCTGGGAATTGAACCCTAGTATCTGGTGCTGTGAAGCAGCAGTGCTAACCACTGTGCTAACATGCTGCCCCAAACTAAGGATCAGAACTTAGAATTTCTGAATTATCTCATTCAGCTACTAGTTTGGTCTGCTCGTTGAGGATGTGTGCACTTTAACAAGTAATTGGATCCAGATGAGCTGAATTTTTGTTAACTTGTGCTAGAATTAGAGAATTGCAAATAATTAAAACAACCAACTTGCATTTAAAATAAATTACTTCCCTACTGCCTTGATTTTGTGATCTGTTTTGTACAAGATCTAATCAGTTAGGTTTCCTTTTTAGTTTTATCCCCAAATTTTAATTAAAATATGTGGTGCTGGTAATTGTAATGCATGTAGTGGATTGGATCCAAACTCAAAATGTATATTTCCAATGAGCTTTCCTAACAAGTAGCTGGACACCACATTCAGAAATTCCCAGATTTGATCCTGAGTCGGCTGAGTTAACTGGCTTCAACTGGTATCGGACAGTACAGGTATGTCAGTTAACAAGAGCCTTGAGTGCAATGACCATTAATTATCCATGTAAGGTGTACCTTAGCTTAAGACTTGCATGGAAATGACTGGCCTTGGGTATCTTATCTGTTGGTATTTCTGGTGATGTGTGAACACTCTCCTTGTGAAAATAATTACAAGTTTGATTTCAACTTTTGGAGCTTTTTATTAATGATTGGCACTGCATATACGTAGAGGAAGAACATGTACCACTTTAGACTTGTTCCAAACATTCCATTTCCTCAAGATTTAGATTCCTTTTTGTACAGAGTAATTGTACTGGATGGCGTGGACACAAGGATTTAACCTTCTATAAGCGTTCAGCTAAACCTTGAAGCTGCAGCTCAGTGTCAGATAGTCAGCAGTTATAAACTGAATCCCAAAGGGCCCCAAATGGGTTAATATTTACCATGAATTAATGGGGCAATTTGGATCAAATAATTTTTTAGTTTCAGAAAAGTTGCAATACTAATTTATCATCTGTCTCCTCTCAAATAGATTGATGAAGATCCGAGTCTCCTTCCTGAAGCAACTCAAGCTGGAACTTTCAGTTTCGACCCCACGGCAAACCTTCAAACAAAGGAGTTCAATTTCTAAGCTGAGAAGATGCTGTAGCTTCCCTGCCCCTTGCCAACCCGAAACACCAAATAAAAATTCACCAAGCAGAAGTGTGATGGAGGCTCGAGAGACATCTGCGCATCTACATTTGATGCTTTTTTTGAAAAGCCTAATTATCAATCACTCAGCAATTGCCAAAATTTGCTACCACACGGATTGTTGACACGTGTGCATGATTCTTGTGAGCCCATGAGTAACTATCATATCAACAAATGAGGGTAATCCCCAACATCGCCTGTGATTCTACCTTTCCCTCCCTGGTACCTCATTCCTGTGACAGTAGTAGCAGTCTCACTTACAACGTTGCATATTAGGCACACGATAGTAGCTCTCTACATAGCACAGGAAGATTTCTGAACGATTAGGTATTTATTAATGGGACTTGCAAAGAGACTTGGCTTTGACGTGTGAAATAGGCTTTTTAGAAGACTTTTCACCGGGGCTTACAATAGAAGGATTTGCAAAAACTGTAGAACCATCATGGCCAAAGTAGTCCATGGATGAAACAAAACCAGGATTTTTATTTTTCTGGCGACTGCAAAACATTTTTTTTTGCTATAGGGAGGTTTTAAAAAAAATCCTGCTTGCATCCATGTTAGATTGATGTGCTTGCACTGCCTCACAGACTAGGGCTGGAAACCAAACTTAATGAATGGAGCCAAGTTTAACCACAACTTCTTGACAGTTTGTGCAAGTTCTGTGAAAAAAAGAGCCCCTGCTGATTACTACAACCACTACTAGAACCTGTGTTTTAATTTTTTTCTCCCTGCTCTTTTGAAGTACTTAACAAATGCTGTGCATGGTGTTTTACCTGAGCTGCAATTATTATATCGATGTGACTTGAGCCTCTGCTTTAAGCTGAAAGCAAGATTCACCCACGTTTCATGTTCACGTTCAGGTTTCTCACTCCGTTAGATGAATCTGAGTTTCTACACCGCCCCCCCCCCCCAAAAAAAAACTTAAAATTAACCATTTAACCTACTACGAATCTTGCTTCCAACTGTTAGGTGAATCAGTATTTTTTTTTAATTTCAGGTTAAGCCAATCCAGTAGTAAAATAAATTGTTGGACTTTTAATGGGTTTAACTGTGGAGCTTCCATGTTTGCAGTGACATACAGTCTTAGACAGTCATGCATCGTAAATTGACCGTTCCTTACTGTGGATACTGCTGAGGGCTGTGAACCAGCAGCTGTTTCATTAAATTTGGTCACGGACTTGAGTGTTATTGATGAGAATCTAAAACCACACTTTTTATTCAAATGACTAGAAGCGGATTGATGAAAAAGGAATAACATGTACAAAAAGGAGTGTAAATCTTTACGGGGAATGTAACGTAAGCATTGTATAATGCTGTACAGAAGCTTACAGTTAAGTGTACATCTGGTCCGTTAACGTTGATTGCTTTATTTACTGTATTTAAGATACACAGGGAGGTTTTCTTTGTAGGTATTAGGCTAGGTGACACTATTCAGGGATGGGTTTTTGTTGCTGTGGTGACTGGATGTAAACTTTCCCCCCCCCCATGCATTATTGTAAAGGGACAGAAGATTGCATTGAACTAATGTAGTTATCAAGTGTGGGCAGTATCTACTGTAATTGAATCCAAGAAATGCAATCAAAGCTCTGCTAATGAGTTGTTTCTCATTGATGAACAAAATTGTGCAGGTTTATATTCATCTTAATACCTTGCCGCCAAGACTGAGCCACTTTAAAGACTACCATGTCTTGTATCTTTACAGGATACAAGCTTATATAAAACTGCAAGATTTTTACTTGCTGATGAAACTGTTTTAATGATACAAATAGTGTTTTGGCCTCGGTTATTTATATCCTTTTTATAAATTTTAAATTAAAATCTCTCTTTAAGGTGGCTCATTTCAGCTCTTCTGCCTGAAGAATGAGTTGGATTTCATTGTGCCTTTGTTTTTCCTATATATTTTTATGTTGTAAAATCTGCTACATATGGTAACTGCATAATATCCATTCGCACAATATAGAATTTAAAATGTTGTGTGTGTGATTTACTATGTGGGAAGGGACATTCAGTATGAGATAATTGTAGAATCTAAAACTCAAATCCATGTTTAAATACTACCTCTTGTTTTAATGATCCAATTGTCAAAATATTATTCCCCAACACCATCCACTCTCTACCCAAATAAAATTCTTCCTCTTCCCTAATCAGGGTGTCGATTCCTCACCAAGATACAATTCAATGGGTGTCTCATTAGCAGCCCTGGAGCTACATGAAGGACCTGAGTCCAGTCCTCTTAGCCCAATAGCTTGATCCTATTTGTGGTCCTGTTTGAATTTTCTTGGCCTGCAGATTTGAGAAGGGCTGTCTTTAATAGATTAATCTTCATTAGAAAAACACCATCTATGCAAATTAATGGGAACATGCTTTTAAACTTTAGATGCTCCTTGGTACATGCCTGTTATGCCCATGAAGGTAAGAGTGGGCACCCTTGATATGAGACAATGTATGTTTCAAAGAGGTAACATTGTTAATGGTGTCTGTGAAGTATTTCATTCATATAGTATCATATCATAGGTTTATTTTTAAGAGAAAAATGTTATTTTGTGTTGGGGGCAGGGTAGGGGGTATAATTTTGGCTACCTGATAAATAAACATGGTTGGGTTTTTATTTACACCTTGAGCTGTTTTGGAGGGGTGAACATTAAAATGCTGTTTCCTGCTTGTATCGGGTGGCTTGGTTGCTGTACCTATGTTGGTGAGTTGTAGTAGAAAAGCACTTCCTATTTGCATATTGTGGAGAAGCTACACAAGGTTTGTATTTTCGGAAGTGAGGTACAATACCAATTCTGGGAGTATATTTCAGAGCCAAATTGTTCCCTTCCTATTTAGACGTATCAATATCCAGACACCCTAAGAGTGTTTAAGATATTTTAAGTCATTAAAATAATTTTACTAGTTAATTCCCTTTGTGACTTTTGTAAAATAAAAATGTTGTCAAACGACATTGGCATTTCAGAAGGTGAAAATATAATCATTTATTTAATTATGATTTGTATATAAGAATTCAAGTTGAAAAGAAACTCCCATTGGGATTTCAGGGAAAATGATTGAGAAAATTTGATAAAAATGTTCACTTACATTCAGTGGATGCAAATAGAGTGCAGCGGATGGCAGAATTTTGACCAAAAATAATTACAAATACTGGCATCTGAAATAAAACAGAAAATGCAGACAACTCTGATATAATGTCTACCTGATACATTAACCCTATCTTCTTTGAGAGGCTGACATCTGTAAGTTTACCAGCATTTTGTCTGTTTTATATCGTGTACATCACAATTGAGTGATCTCTGGTAATTGCTCATTGTAAATCATAACCCACAACTGTGAACATAGTGACTGCTTTGCACAGTGGATTTGGTGGTAGTGATCCTATTTGGAAAATAAACAAAATTCCAAACGGATGTGCATTTTCCCCAATATGTCTAAACTGAACTACAATTGGAAAGAGGATAATCGCTGAACAATGAGTTTTATTTTCTTTTAAAGACCATTTGAGAGAGAATTACTAAGCACAAAAATGTTAATTTGACATGATAGTATGCATTTTTACGCACTGCTAATCATTTTTTTTCTTAAATTGAGAAATGCCAGCTCTTGCACTGTTTGATTAGCAGATCTCAACTTGCGATTGTAATAGAGGTCCTGTAGTTAAATACCAGCCTCCTACACTAGAAAAGAGGGGAAATTCGGTTAGGGTTTCTATTCGTGTACCCTGTCTGATGATCTTGTGGGAGAGTGCATGATTGGGCAGGATTCAGCCAGGCCTGATACTTTATATTACCAGAACAGTGGGCTAATGCTTTGCGAACAGTCATACTGGAGGGTTGTATCTGGAACCCTAGCCCAACATTATTAGGTTCAACCAGACTTAGAGTGAAGCCTTCATTAATGTAGTGGTAGTATGCCACACAATATTATGTTATACATAAGTAAGTGGTCCTGTTGAAAAATGTAAGTATAAAGTAGAATATTTTAGACAAGTTTTGTTTTCTGGAAGCATGTGACACTGCTATTGTTGACTCTTTTCACTTGCTGGCCATCAAAATCTACCTGGTGAAAAAACCAGTACACAGATTTGTAAATATTTGTAATTTTCTGATTGGTCTGTCTCTCACCATTTATATCACTATTTGCTTTAAAATTAGATCTGTTCATTAGAAACTCCCACAAAACTACAGCTTTCTGCCTGATATTAAAGTTGCACATATTTATAAACTTGTCCTATTCACCTTGCGTCACATTTTCTCTGAAATTTTCACTTCGGATTTCATCTCCTCCCTGACTGAACTAGATTGCATGCAGCATTCATGTTATGATCAGTGATGAGCATTGAAATCCAGAATGCCTCCTTTGCAAAGATCACATATTTCCACTTCAGTAACATCACCTGCCTTTGCTCTACGTCACCCCATCTACCACCAAATCCCCCATCCGCACTTTGTCACCTGAGTCAAATACTTCATCCTTCACTTGCCATAAACTTCAGCTGACCAATAATTTTTCTATGTGCCACTCAAACATCACTCCTGTCCTTGCTGACCTATGGTGGTTACCAGCTCAATGTCTTGATTTTAAAATTCTTACCTTATGGTAAAACTCCTCCTTGATCTCACTCCCTTCCTGCCTAGCTTCCATCCTTTCAAATCATCTGGTAAATGTCCTGTTGCTCTGACTCGAGTCTCTTTTGCATTCTCCTCCTCCATTACACCATAAGGCCATGCCTTCAGCTGGTCAAATCCAAATCTGCAGACTTTCCTTCTTAGTACACGTCTGCACCACGGTGGCACAGTGGTTAGCACTGCTGCCTCACAGTGCCAGGGACCTGGGTTCAATTCCAGCCTCAGGTAACTGTCTGTGCGGAGGTTTGCACATTCTCCCTGCATCTGCGTGGGTTTCCTCCAGGTGCTGTGGTTTCCTCCCACAGTCCAAAGATGTGTGGGTTAGGTTTGTTGGGCATGCACAATTACCCCTTTAGTTTCAGGGAGATTAACAGGATAAATACATGCGGTTATAAGGATAAGATCTGGGTGGGATTATTGTTGGTGTAGACTTAAGGGGCCAAATGGTCTCCTTTTGCACTTTGGGATTCTTTGATTCTATTCTCCTCCATTCCTCATTCAGGATCCTCCTCAGTGCCTCTTTATTTCTGTAGACCTCCAAAGATCACTTTGCAATGTTTTTCTGTGTCAAAACTACAAGTTGTTGCATCAGTTGGGTTAGACACCGCTACTAGCATTGGTGCTAACTGAAGTGCCTTGCTAAGGCACTGATGTCCACTTTGTAATAGTTGTTTTCGGCCATAGAAGAGCAATCAGGAAACTATAATCTTTGTATCATTTCAGGATTTGACATGTGATTCTGTGAAAAGCCCTGTGAAACTTGACTTTGGCTGGGAATATATGATGACAGACCTGACAAATTTGTCACAGAAGATCTTCACAGAAAAGTTCCCTTTTTCTCTATTTGCCGAACCTTATTTCATTTTCTGTTGCAGGTAAATTAACTACTCTTGAATTATGCCCATGTTATTCCAGAAGATCTTTTTTCAAAGGATCTGGTATTATAGCCCATGCCCAGATACTGCAAGAAATTTCACAATAAATTCATTGCAGTGTTAATGTAAACCTTACTTGTGACTAATAAACTTTAACTGAAGGAGTCAACTTGATCAATGACCTTGCTCTGGTTCCCAAATTTAGAAGATAGCCTATTTGAATTTATGGTCAATGAATGGACCAAACATTTATTATGAGATTCTTTACCAGTGATGCTTATTGTAATAACCTTTTGTGGGTTCTCAAAAACTACTATAGAATTTTGACCTTGTCACTATTTGTACAGAACTCCAATTTACCTTTGCAGTGGGGTGCATTGATAAATAGACGAGAATACAGTAGAATTAAATGGGAGAATCTACCTAAAGGTACTGCTTATAAGAATAAACATATATTAAAAAAACCTTTTGGTTTCAGCAGAAATATGGAAGCAGTTGCCCTAACTCAAAGAGAGATGCTACTATCATTGCAAAAAATATTTGTCATCAAGTCGGGAAATGTTATGACTTTGTAGATTTTTAGGGTTGTCTTAGGGTCTGGAAACTCCAGCTTAAAAACCTGTTTCGCTTCAGCCCTAGAATTAAATGTCAAAATAGAAAAGTTATAATGTCTGCTCATTAGAAATTAGATTAAAAATCACTAGTTAGAAATTAGAATGTCAAGAGTGAAGATTTTATAAATAATATCCTGAAAAGGAATCTGAAGAATTTCAGATGCTAGAGGAGAGAGGGTATTATTATGATCCATGTAGATACTGCAAACTTTTTAGAACTAAATTAAAACTTCCAATTAATAGCTGAAATGATGACACAAGATTTCACATTTTAAGGTTTTTAATACAACAAATAATTAAAAGTAACAAACACTATTTTTGTAAGCAACTTTTCATTGTACAGAAGGGAAATTCCTCTGTCACAGCACAGTCTACACAGAATTATAATTCTGACATTAAACTGTCTACAGAAACTTCCAATTTCCAATGGGATAATATTTTGCTGTTTAACTTGGTAACTTTCCAGGCACTTCCCTCAGCCCACCGGAATCTTTTTGGTTCCTATGATGGCTACGGCATGCATGTTAACTGGAGACCGTTTCCCTCAGCTTTAGTAACTTGCAAACAACTTGCAGCCTTTGCTGACCACACCAACTGCTGTTCTTTTCCTGTCCCTTCTGCCTGAAAGCTTGGAGTCAACAGTCTATTTACTTGTTAGCACAAGCTGCATTTGCCTTCTGTTTACAGTTGTGAGAACTTGCATCTTGCATACAGGTCTCGTACAGGTTCCTTGACTTAGCCAGGCTTATCAGGCAGGATTTAGATTAGTCATGTAATTCCCCTCATTTTAACCGAAATTTAGCGACACTGTCAAAAACATAATCTTATAAACCTGAATTGAAGAGTTTGCAAGAAGTACATGTGCCATCTTTATGCAACTACTTTCCAGATTCTTATTAACCATTTTAGTTAGGTTGAGTATGCTGAAACATTTCATAGACATGGTCAAATTGATGCACTTTTTGAGCCACAATGATATGCAGTCCAAATTGTTCATCTCCCTCTTCATTCTGCTGCCCCCACCACCAACACCACCATCAGTGTTGCACTTGTGTTAGCAAATGGTATGAGTATACTACAGCAAGAAGAGAAACAATTGAGGGATTATGAGAAAGTACATTTATTTGGGAACGATATCAGCAGAACTCAGAAGTGAATGCTGTGTCCTTGTGGCACACTTGGCTGTTATTGGAGGTCAAAAGAAGAGGCAGCAGAGGCTCTAACCAATCTTTCATCTCTGCTTGAATAAATATATTGTGCCAGAGTCTCAAAGAGAGGCAATTAAACAACTATGTAGGAAAAGGGCGGACAAAACCTAGCTAACCAGTTAATTTAGTATCAGTTATAAACAAACTTTTAAAATGCAGAATTAATAAGCTGAGGGTGCATGGGATGAAAGAGCAGCTAGATTGACTTGTGGGCAAGCTATTCAATAGTATTTTCTGCAGTAGTGATTGGATAAAGAGAATGCGGTAACATTTTGTTCTTTCATGGGATGTGGGTGTTGCTGGAATTTCCAGCTTTTATTGTCCATCCCTAATTGCCCTTGGGCTAGGTGGCTTGCTGGGCCATTTCAGAGTTAATATGGTTAAGAGTCAACCACATTGCTGTGAATCTGGAGTCACACGTAGGCTAGACCAGGTAAGGGTGGCTGGTTTCCTTCCCTGAAGACCAGACGGGTTTTTACGACAGTTGACAAATGGTTTCATGGTCATTATTGGACTTTTAACTGAATTAGTGGGGCGGTTCGATCCCAGATCCCTAGAGCATTACTCTGGATCTCTGGACTACTAGTCCAGTGACAATACCACCATACCCCTTAAACTGTTGTATATGTCATCCGAAAGCATTCAATAAGTTGCCTCAACATGTTACGAAAGTTTCAGGCATCTAGTGTCAGGGAACTTAGTAGTATAGATAGATAGATTCTATTTTTGGGCTGTATGTATGTTTTAAACTTGGGGATATGGAGCATACTGAAATTTGTTTATGGTGTACATTTGGCAAATGATGGGGAGGATTATGAAGATTTCAGGAGGGTATTTATCAATTTACTGAAATGGATAGTCAGTAGCACATGTAATTTGGGAGAATTAATGAGAAATTGGAGTGTATGCCCAATGGAAAAATGTATGCAGTAACAGACACACATACACATGTATGGATTTCAATACCTAGTTCCCATGAAAGTATACGTAGATGAAGCTACAAATAAGGCAAAGAAGCTTTATAAATAGGAATGTAGAGATTGTAGATTGGCATAAGAAAACAGCTAGTTGGACCTTCTTGGGAATAAGAGTTGGTGTACAGTGTAAGTTCACCAGGAAATGCCAAGGGTGGGAAGTAGTTACGAGGTAAGACTTGACTTACTGTGATCAATTTTCATGGGAGCAATGAAGGCCAGAAGAAATTTAGTAAAGGTCTTTAAAGTTTTGAAAGATTAAAAGAAGAATAACTATTTCCTCTTGAGTGGCAAGCCAATGATAAGGCATCATCAATTTAACCTATGATGAAGCAAGAGAGCAGAAGTAATCTTGTGGTATGATGAAGTAAGAAATGGTTTGCTGCAGGAAGTACTTCAGGCATTAGATCTTCTGAATATAAATTTGTGAAGTAAAAGGGAGATAAAGGGCTGAAAGTTGAGTTTTAATTTGCTTTAGCAGGTGGTGGTACAGACAATGGGTTGAATGGTCCTGTTTTGTGTTGTAAATGGTATATTCCTCCCTCCCTCCCTTTTCCCTTTGGAACAATCAATTATTCTATGCTTTGATACTAACTGTAGCCACCGGGTGACTGTTAGGGTAAGGTACCATCCTAGGCATTGCGTGATGATAGGTTGTTGAATCATGAGCAAAGTAGGGATTTGAATGATGCCTGAACTTTCCCTGTTGTCACTGTTTGTACAAGTGCACATTTCCAGCCAATTGTTAGAAGCAATGAAGTATCCTGGCCACTTGCCTCCCACTCATTTAACTTCCTATCCATCAGATAACAAAAGCTGGAGATTGAACTGGGGAATCTTCCTGCTCTTTTTCAGTCTTAAGCCAGGCAAAAGAGTGAGTGACACCGAGCCTTGAGTTTCCAATTTCTTTTGTTATAGGTAAAAGTTGAAATAATGAAACACTTATTATACTCAAGTATAATAAGCTTGGGCACAATCAGAGTCAGCTGTATATTCCAAAGCATCCAGATCACAATTCCTATTTTTCATTCAAAAATTCATTTGATTTCAGAATGAATCCAGAGCTATCTAAAGGCACAGGGACTTGACAACTACTGCAACTTGGTGAGATGAGAGGATTTCATGTGCAGTTGTAAATCACCTTGACTGTGGTGTAGACTCTATCCATCAGAGAAATATAGGCAAATCATTGGAGTAATATCTAAAATTCAGGAATATAATCACTTCAACATCTTCTAATGTTTTAAATGAAAGATATCCTGTTCAGCCTACAAAACAGGATTGCATTCAAGTCAGATCTAATAAACTGCAAGCCCTGTTCAGAACCAGCAAACATGATCAGCTAGGCTGCACTGATGGTTGAGTGGATAAACACCTTTTCTGTGGGCTTAGAGATGAGGAATGACCCAGACTTGACACATGCTCTGGTTATCTGATTTCTATGGATGTGTTGGTAGGAAACAAGGTTGTCTCCTACCACCATCCCTCTGGCAGTGGCAATACTTGAGTGTTCCCTTGCTGCTGGAAAATTTATGTCAACATTGAATAGGTTCACAAAGACTGGCCGAATGGGTGAATTACTAACCAGGAACTGGTGCTTGTAGAACCGCAAATCACCACCCTCAGAAGAAATTCTAAAGATGAACAGAGTGCAAAATTACTTTTGTTTATATATAATTTTCAGCTCTGATTCTACTGAGTTACAATTTGAAGTTAATGCTTTAATAAATGCCATTTGCTTATTTAATTGTCTTCTGAATCTTGTATCCTAAAAGTAAACTGATCTACCAGCAGGAATGAGAGTGATGTCCTGAACTACTTCCATACTCCATGTTTCAGATTCCCATGGTCCTGAATCATAGTTGCTAACAGTATTGTTAATCTAGTATTGGAGCTTCATAAGAAATAATTATTTAGAATCAATTCCTCATTTTATCATAGAAATTATATTTATCAAAGTCTGTTTTATTTATGAAAGAACTTACTCATTTTATCGTAGATTTATATTTATCAGTCTAACCAGCAGAGGGAAATACTTTTCCTATTAATTCCACCTTAGTAGTTATTATTTTATGAAATTTGCTGATTTTCTCATTCTCTAGGGAAGAAAAAGGTGAGGAGACTTAATATGATGCATCACACACCTTGTAGCTGTTAATGAAAATGTCAGCCATGATTTAAAAACCCAAGGAAATGTATTTGTGATATTAGCTTGATGTCTATGGATGAAATAACTCCATAAATAGACAATGGGTTGGCTTTATGTACAGTTCGTATTTATCACCTGAAGGAGTGAATTTAGCAATGTCCTCTTAATAGTTTGATTCAATTGCTTCTTTTGTATCTTCTGTAAAATATTGTTTAAGGAAAGGCGACAATGTTGAGTCAGTAACCAGAAATTATAAATGTGAAATTGTCAAAGGAATGAACGAAATTGAGATTTTTTTAAAAATGAATAAGCTATTAGGATATAGAATCCCCTACCAGAAACAGTGACAGGAGCAGAATCAAAAATAACTAAGACCCAGCACAGACTCAATGAACTGAGTGGCCTTTCCCTGCACCACAACACTCATCCTATGATATTTGAGTTTCAGGTCATAGTGTATGCAGTTGTTTTGCAATAATCTCATGCTTCATTCTTGTAATTTAGATGACACCAAAGTGTTTTGTAATATCTGAAATTGTCGTGTCAGTCAGTGAGGTGCTGAACAACATATTGCCGTAACAATACTTAATTTATCAATTTAATTTCAGCCACTCCAACTTCCACCTATGTACATGATTTAATAAATTTACTTTTTCTTGGACAAGACTTAACCAATTAAGGCAAAACAGAACTTTCGGCATAGAAAGTTTATTAAAGATGTACTTCAATTTGGGACAATGACTTTTACAGCTTTAGCTGGTTGTACAATCCATTGAAGTATAGATCACAGACCCTCATGTCCCTGATCTCAAACCCAGCTGTGGAGATTGACATGTTTGTATTCTGGAGACTCTGAAATGAAGCCTATTGAACCGCTCTTCTTAACCCCTGTTTGGTCATCCCATCATAACAGTCAGAGCTTTGATTTGATGACTGTTGAGAGAAGTTTAGTTGGCTTTCACTTGTGTATGCCCTCCTGAGATAATCTGGCCTCAATATCTCAAGTAAGAATACAACTGGGTTGTTTCTCACTGTTTTTTAATCTGTTTTTGAACAACTCTTCATTCACTAAGCTAGACTAGCAAGGCCATGGTATACTGTCTCATGGACTTTATTGAGGTTCCAAAATGATTTAATTGCCTGTGGCTAAACTGTACTTTTCCATGAGAGAGTAATTTTAACGTATACAATGATTCTATATTAATACTTAAATGAAAACTGTCTAATATGATTACTGATTATAACTCAAAGCTCAGCACTTTTACACTCATCTATCTATGGTCATTAGTTAATACAGGGTACATAATGGCTTCTTCAGCCACGTTAGTGTTAAAATGGTCCCTTGTCAGTTTACCCCAAATCTATTTTCATTGCAGTCTTCTACATTTTTTATCCTACCAATGAGTATCATGGTGGCCACTCACTGAGTGACCTGATGTAGTTTGTGTGATTCTAACTATTATGAGAGCTAAGTGATTTGGATATAAGCACATGCAGTTTATTGACAAATTAATCCACAGTTAATCAGAAAACAACAAACTACAATGCACATAATGTATACAAATGAAATAATCTCTGGACTTCTGTAATAAATTCAAGTCTGCTGCAGAGATCTTGCTCCAATTCAGTGCTGATACACCCTCTCATAAACAATCTGATTGCCTGCCTTTTTCTAAAACAGTGCAAGGCGACTACATCTCTACCAGTTGGCACAGTAATAGGAGCCAGAAGCATAACACTGAAATTCCTTTGTAATCCATGTTTTATGCTCTTTTAAAAAGTCTCTGAAGGTGGACTGAGTTGACAATAGGTGGGGCATCCTTTGGTTCAATTCATAATCTGTTTTATTCAATAATAGAAAGACTTACATTTATATAGTATCTATGTTGATTCTTAGAAAGCTTCCCTACAAAGTTACTAGTCTAAACACAGCTGGATGCTTGCTCATTCCTAAAGATCAGCCGTTGCTAACAAATGGGCTGATGTTTGGAATCTGCACAGAGAGAGTGCAGAGGAGGTTTACCAGGATGCTGCCTGGTATGGGAGGACTGGGTTATGAGGAAAGATTTGGTAAACTGGGGCTCTTTTCCTTAGAAAGACAGAGATTAAGGGGGGATCTGATGGAGGTGTATAAAATAATGAAGGGTATAGATAGAGTGAACAGTGGCAGGCTTTTTCCTAGATTGGAGACAAGTATCACAAGGGGTCACGAGCTAAGGGTGAGCGGGGAGAAGTATAATTTGGATATTAGAGGGAGGTTTTTCACACACAGGGTCGTTGGGGTATGGAATGCACTACCAAGTAAGGTGGAGGCAGGCACACTGGACTTGTTTAAGGTTTACTTAGGCACGTGAGTGAAACAGGGATGGAGGGTTATAGGAGATGATTTTAAATAAAGGTCAGAGCCTCAGGACATTACTGGAAATCTGATGCTGCATGTGTTGATGTTTTGTCTCTTTTAGTCCACAGGTGTGTCAGTCCACCTTGTCTAACGAGGGGCATGCACACGGTGGGTCGTGTGTGGGCTGCTGTTGGATGTTTCGAGAGTGGCCTAGTACTTTGCGTCGTTATGTGTGTTTAAAACTGGACCAGCAGATGGGCACCACAACAGCTCAGTGACTATCACTGCTAGCTGTGCAGATACATGGATTTGGGCCAGTGTCTGTGGGAGTTTGCGCATTCTCCCTGTGGTTGCGTGGGTTTCCTCCGGTTTCCTCCCACACCCCAAAGATGCGCTCTTAGGCTGATTGGTGTAACAAATTGTCCCTAAATTCTTCTCCCCTGAATCTGGTTTCCAATGGGGGTACCATAAGCATAGACACGGGTCAAGGGAGGTGTAGGAAAAATGCTTTAAGATGGCGGCGTGGGCTCGTTGGGCTGAAGGGCCTGTTTCCTGTGTTGTGTTGTTCTTTGAATAATCACTCATCTGTCTATAGATGCCCAAACCAAGTGTGGGGCTTTCTAGTTGGGTGCAAAATTATTTGTCTAAGCCCTTTTCATGGAAGAAAGGCTACAGAATTTCAAATTATGGTCAATTATTTTATTCAGCATAACATGTTTTAGAGGACAAATGCACTGTGGTGCCAAAGATAGGAACAGTCGTAGACCACTCAGTCCCTCAGCATTTTTTGTCATTCGTTGTGATCATAGCTGATGTGCATCAAACCACATTTGCCAGCCTTGATCTAATACTTTGGCGAATGAAATCTATTGATTTCATTTCAGTAATTATGCTAGCACTTGGTTATTTTTGTGAGTTGGTCCACAATTCTACAACCCTTCAACAAATATTTTAGAACATAGAACAACACAGCACAGTACAGGCCCTTCGGCCCTCCATGTTGTGCTGAGCTATGTCGAACCCAAGATCAAGCTATCCCACTCCCTATCGTTCTGTTATGCTCCATGTGCCTATCCAATAACTGTTTGAAAGTTCCTAAAGTGTCCAACTCCACTATCACAGCAGGCAGTGCATTCCACACACCAAAAGTAAAGAATCTACCTTGGACATCCCTCCTATATGTCCCATCGTGAACCTTTATGGTTATGCCCCCTAATAACACGTATGTCCACTGTTTTATAAATTCTTAATGGCATTTATTTTAAGGGTACATCCCCTTGTCCTAGATTTATTTCCCCACCAGCAGAAAAGACTTTTTTCAAGCTACCCTAACAATTCTTTTCAAAAGTCTTAATCCAGACATTTCTCAACCTCCTATAGTCTGGAATATGCAAACCTAGGCTATATCGCATTTTATAATCTAAGCCTTAGAGGCCTGGTAATAGTCACCTGAATTGTGATGTACGCCTGTCAAAGTTGCTATATCCTTTCCAAGGTGGAGCTTAGAACTGTACAAGAACTCCAGATGTAGTGTAACTGCATTATGATACTGCAGGAAAGCTTCCTCCTCTTTGTATTCTAGTTAGCTGCTAGGGCTAGAGGAGGTCCTTCAGAATATAACCATTGATGCAGATCAATTTATGCTGTTAATTTTATGTTTCTAGAAACTGTGTTGAGTTAGCTGATCTTGGCCTGAGAGCATTTGGGGGGCAATACAATTGGCCTCTGAGGCAGGGCTAGGAAAGAGTAAAACATGTCAGACTATTGCCCATGGTAAAACCATGTACACATGAGCTCTTTGGAGAAAATAACCATTCAGTCTTTCATATGAAGAATGGCCACTTGGGTGAGGGAGTAGAAAGCTACTGGAGCTTTGTGGTTTTACAAGAGGAAAGAGATTAAATGATTGCCCATGTCCTTTATTTCATTTTGGAGATCTGCTTTGCAATAGAGGAAATAAAGAGAATCTTGCAACACTTTATTTGCCTAACTAGACTGCCATCTTTTATCATCTTAAACTTATCAAAACTCTATATATAACCCAAGCTGTTATGCTGATGATATAAAACTGGAAGTTCATTAATGCTGTCAAAAATTTTGAAAAATCAATTGGTGGGAAGCAAGATAGGAGCATGACATTAAACAGGTGTGGCTATTTGTGAGAATATCAATCTCTCACCATCTATGTCCTTTTAAAACATGTATTAAAACTAACCTTACTCTTTAGTCAACTCTCCTTGTGTCTCCTCTAGCTGAGTGTCATTTTTTTTGATTAAGTTCCTGTCAAGTAGCTTGGGATAGCAGGAATGTTTTAAAGTTGAAAGGTTACACACAGAATAAGAGCACGTGGAGCAGGGATAACATTGGCATGGATAACAGGGAGGAGGACTAGGGATAAGTGGATCTTTGACAGGTTGGCAAGAAGTAACAAATGGATTGCCATAGTGATTACTATTTGTAATCTCTATCAATTATTTAGGGGAAAGGACTGAATGTTTAGTAACCAAGATACATAAAGTTGTCAAGAGGAGGCGTGGTTAGTGGGGGCATTGGTAAACTCAGGTTGTGGATTGGATTGGGAGGGTGTAGTGGAGTTACTCAGGTGTTTGACCAGATTTTAAACTAACATATTTTCTGGTAATTATCACAGATCTGTCTGCCATCTCCAACTCTAGCTCAGGAGACATTTGCAGAGGATAATTCCCATATAGGTCTCCACTATGACTCACAACACCCACACATTCCTGACGTGCATCTTCGATTGTACGTCCAGTTTCCATTGAGTCAGAGACTGGAAGATTTGAGCCACTATCTCAATGTAATCCATGCCATATTTTGTCTGCTATCACTCCAGTGAAGTACTCGAAGCTGGAATATATATATTTCAGTTGTTATTGTAAGAAATCAGGATTGTTTAGAGTATGTAGCAAGACTCCCAAGAAGAGCAACATAAGTCAGCTATGTATTATTGCTGCTGAGTCAGGCAGACCTGGCTTCAAGTGCAGGTAGGATAGTGGAGCAGTAATCCAGGGATCAGGACTAACAAAGATGACATTTTGTGAATTTAAATTCTGCTATAATTAAATTTGAATAAAACATTATAAAACATTAGCTTGATGGTCACCATGACTAATGTTAGATTTTCATTGATGGTAGGTTTTGCATCTTGATTCGGTCTGGCCTGCATATGGAGATGCCAGCGTTGGACTGGGGTAAACACAGTAGGACGTTTGGTAGCAAAAGCCACTGCATATCGACATAGTGGCTTTTGCTACCAGATAAACATGTTGGACTTTAATCCTGGTGTTGTGAGACTTCTTATTGTATATGACGACAGAATTGCAACAATGTTGGTGGTTATAAATATATGCAAACATGGCAGAAAGAAGCAATACGGCCCATCGAGCCTGCACTGATTTTGAAAGCGCATCTTGGGAATAACTAAATTTAAGAGTGTGCACGTCCGTACCTTGTTTGATTTGTCCGGTAGGCCAGCACTGCACTCTTGATCACTCTTGATTTTTGTTCAGTTATCTGGGACTTTTTTTTTGTCAAACACGAGTGGGTCTTGCAGTAAAGTCTCTCGCTATGTAAAATGCCGAGTTGTCATAATTAGCAATCAGGGAATGAACAATAGATGTTTATTATACAGTGTGTCTGTCCACAATCCAGGAGAACTTCTTTGTACCTGTGTCATCCCAATCTCCACATGACCACCTGGTCTACAGTGTGGTAAAATGACACCTGAAAGACCAGACCCCTGTAAACAATGTTGCCTTCAAGAGATTTTGTTACAATTCAGTGGGGGAAAAAAGGATTTATTTTTATAGAATGACACAGTATGTTATTGAATTCAAACTTCACATACATCCCAAATATTTCTACAATTTTAACAATTGACAGGCACAATATGCCACTATTTATTACATGCCAGTATTCACAGATTGACAGCATATTTCAAGTAACATCTTTAATGCATATTTATTTAAACAGAGTACAGCATTGTTATTCTAGCATCAACCACATTTACTTAACACAGTCATCTCCTTGGCACAAACCAGTTTTGCCACTTTGCTTGGGCAATACAAAGCCAACTGAAAATACTTACAAACGGAATTCTCATTCATCTCATTTCGGCTCCCTGAATTGAGTGAGATGACTTCACCAAAAATTGACAGCAGTCGAAAAATTAGCAGAATTTAAACTTTCAGTAACATCTGTTTACAAAAGAAATAAATACACTAATGCCCAGGAAATTTATTTTCCAAACACACCACCTTCAAAGTACATCCCCTCCACTTCTGTCTTCTAGATTGCTTAAAACCTCTTTGACCATGCGATTGGTCACCCATCCAAGTGTCTCCTTTGACTCGGCGTTAACTTACTGTCCGATTATGTTCTCATGAAACTCCTAGGTGGGCTATTCAAGCTGCTGCCCTTTTTAAACCGCCTGAATGATGGTTTAGGCATAAACCAGCAGTTCTGCATAATGAAACCTAGCTGTACACACAAGTTGAAGCTTTGTAATTAGAGGTGGGTTACTGGAATAGAATCAAGCAGATCAATTAAAGTTACACAGAGGTCGCACAATGCAATTGTCAGAACCCACTTGGGAGTATTTTGTAGCAGTCTGATCACTATTTTTCAAAGATTTAGGTAAGTATCGGATTAGGTGAAAGAGTTACAAAATTATTATTCTTGTATAGAATATCTAAGGGTATAAAAACTTAATATCAACAGTTGAGAGAAGAAAGTTCAGAAGGTACTGTATTGAAGCATACTAGATTAAAGTTCATTTTATTTATTAGTCACAAGTAGGCATACATTAACACTGCAGTGAAGTTAGTGAAATTCCCCTTGTGGCCACACTCTGGTACCTGTTCAGGTTCACTGAGGGAGAAATTAGCGTGGCCAATACATCTGACCAACAGATCTTTTGGACTGTGGGAGGAAACTGGAGCACCTGGAAGAAACCCACACAAACATGGGGAAAAACATGCAAACTCCACACAGTGACCCAGGCCAGGAATTAAACCCGGGGCCCTGGCACTGAGACAGCAGCGCTAACCACTGTTTCACTCGGTCTGGGATAAATCCTAATGGGATAAATAGTTATATAAACAAAATTTAGAGCAAATCAAAGAAGGGCTTTCTTTACATTATGTGTATGAAAGAAGCTATGTGGAGGTTAAGAGACAGACTTGAGGGTGATAGTTTGAGTGTGTTAGAACATTAGCAGGATAACTTCTGTTGGTCTTTCATAATCCTTTTTTTTTCTTGACTGCTTTTCTCCCAAGCACTTTAACTTCTCTCTAAAATCTCATACAAAACAGAAAAATGACTGTGCCTAGAATTCAAACAGTTTCAATGCATGTTTCCAATGACTGCTATGCATTGATTTCTGAGATTCTTATGATGGTCTCTGAATTGAGCAAATCCTTCTCCAGATTTTTCAACAGTTTAAAGGGACACTAAAAGAAAATGGTGACCCAAAATTTTCATTAGATAGTAAAACAGTACTTCACACCATCTTTGTGTTTAAGAAACTTCACTAATATTGTTTAGTGATTCAGCAGATAATATTGTGTTAAATACTGACTCTATCTTCCGATTATAATGTTTCTAGATCACTTTGAAGTGTATGTTAACTTTAGTCTCTCCTAAATTGTTTTTTCAGAAGCCAAATTAATGCACAAGTATATAACACATTGGGTCTAATTTTTGCTTATGCAACTATAATGTCATCTCTTTACAATATTGAAAGTTTTATGCAAATAGTTACAGAAATTAAGACAGTATAAAACAAATAATTTGCAGACATTTGAGATCTGCGCAATGCTTTTTTTTAATCAAAGACTCAGTACAAGACATTAAAGCACAGTCTTTATGGAGAACATTCACCTTCACTACAAAGTAACATGCCATTTCTGCAATTTGTTCTTTACAAAGTACACGATTTAACAAACTTTTGTATATAGACTTGGTGCACAAATCCAATCCTATGACAAGCACTTGTGCCTGGATTTTTCATGATTTCATTTATTCATTATGGCTGAACTTCAGTTCTTTGAAGGTAAGGATGGAGTACAATCAGCAAAGGTTTATTTTTAAAATCAAATTTCAAAAATTCAAATTGAGGGAAAAATTTAATTATTCCAATTTCCTCTTTTTACTTAATCCTGAGCTTGCACTCTCAACCTCGAGGCTAGCAGCTGAGTGGTAATCTCTGCTGTCAATCTTATTCACATTCTAATAATAGAAAAAGTACAATTTCTGCTACTAAGTTACCAATGGCCCAATGAAATAAATACATTTAATCATTCCTGCCTTCTCCCCATCACAGATATCCATCTTCCTCTCATTCTTTTTCTATTTCTCACCCCTCTCCTGCCTCTATTCTTCAGAATTGATCTTAAAGTTATTTTTCTTTTTCTCTTCCACAGATGCCGCTTGTTTCTAGCATTTATTTTGTTTATACTTCATATTTACAACTTCTATTTTGCTGTAATTTTGGAGAGTATAACCAGTCCAAATGTGACCAAGATTTGGGTCGCTGCATACAATTATTGTTGAGGTGACAATTTTATCTTTTAAATGACTGACAGTACGGTCCTTGCATTGTGATTGGTTTTGTGCTCAAAACAGCATAGAATTTAACATCTGAACTATGGTGTGTGTTGTAAATGTTTCATGTGCAAATTGGTACTTAAGACATTATCAACAAAGGGTCAAAAAGGAGGCACAACTGAATCAGGGAACAATGCAAAGAGAAAGGGCAATGATGAGCAAAGCTGACAATCATAACAGCAAGACTTAACTGCGACGGAGAAAGTGATATCAACTGTTGACGGGGCAGAGAAGAATATACAAAGAATAGAGTATACCAACTGAAAGGAAAGCAGATTACAAATAAAACCAAAAAAAACTAAGCTAGATGATTAAAATATACAGTATTCAATTATTTTGAGCCATATTGGTGCTGTAATATTACAAGTACTGTAATATTTATTTGGTGTTTGTAAATAACACAAAGTACAGTGATTGTAATGCTGCATGCCTCCTTGGGAAACAATATGCCATAATTTTTATTTAATCTTCGATTGAGGACCACATCTATAAGGACGATGATTTACTGCATGTCATGTTTATGTCAGTGCTCACTTTAAAAATAGCGTTATTCCCATTAATAAACAACACTGAAAGAGTAATGCATGATAAGCCTAAATCCTGTACACTGTGTTGCCGATTGTGGTACTGACAATTCAAACAACTAGCACTCGAGAAACTACAAACCCAGGAAAACTAATTTACAGTATCTAGGTGGGACCAGGCTAGATTAGTGTGGATGGGCATGTCTGTTTAAACAGTGAAAATCAGAAGATCTGCTGTTCAAACAAAATCTTTTCAAATCCTGGAGGTGGAGGGCTGTAAAATTCACTGAACTGGCAATCCAAAATTGCACTGTCATCAACTAGAAAAGAGAAAGATAAACCATCAGACAATTAAATATATGCACGGTATTACTGACTGGAATAAAAAAAAGCAGGTTTCTAAATGTAAGGAACTCTGATTTGTCCATTCACTGCCCCAACCAATCTGCACAGATGAAACCAACAACTTATATTTATATAGTGCCTTTAACATAATGAAAATTCCAAGGCACTTGTCAGCATTATAAGCCACATAAAAAAAATACTGGGCCAGATGACTAAAAGCTTGGTCAGAGGTAGGTTTTTAAGAACTATTATAAAGGAGGAAAGCAAAGTGTAGAAGCAGAGAGTGAGGCCAAGGCAACTGAACACATGGCCACCAAAAGTGCTGCAAAAATGACAGGCAATGCATAAGAGACCAGATTTAGAATACAACAGATATCTTAAAAGGATTGAGGGGCTGGAGGAAATGAGAGAGATAGGAAGGGGCAAGGAAGAATTTGAAAACAAGGACGAGAATTTTAAAAATCAAGATGTTGCTTGGCCAGGAGCCAATGTGAGTTAGCGAGCACAGGGGCAATAGGTTAACAGGGCTTGCTGTGCGTCAAGCCAAAGGCAGCAGAGCTTTGGACAATTGCAAAACAGTGCCAGTTGCAACTTGCTCTGATACAACAAGGCATTGTCCACCAATATCATCAGATCTGTTTTGCAGTAGGATTGTGATGCCCACTTAAAATGCTTATAAGCTTTCAACAATGGTGCTTTGTTACAGCAGCCCTCAATTCCAGAACCAAAGGTTGTAAACATGAATAAATACCGCATGGAATCACTGTCAATGTTCAGTTCCCAATGGCCAACAGACACCATGTGAAACAACAGTTTGTCTAAATATTATGCTGGCTTAAGGGAGAATGTGGCCAGGTACATAATTATGTTTTATGATCAGGTCAACCAGAAATGATTCCCATGTAAGCTTGAGTTGAAATCACACTATGTGTAAAAGCAATCGTGTTACATGAAATTGATACTGAAGAAAGAAAATAAAACAGCTTTATTTTACAAAGGAATTGGAATGCTTCAGCTCTGCTGTAAGGTTAGAATGCAAGCTTGTAAAAAAAAAATTGCATTTCAATGGGACTGGGACCAATATCCCGACAGGGTTCTTAACTAGTGATGTGGGGGGAGGGTTTAATTTAGTAGCAGAGTTAGGCACAAGGTTGAAGCATTCAAGGCAACAGAATACTGGAAAAGACAAATGGCATCAGAATAGAGTGGTTGAGAAATAGGAGGGTTCAGACAAAGGGAAGTGCAATGCAGACACAGTAAATAAGGTTGGTGAGCTACAGACAGGTAGTCGTACTGCATGATGAAGTAGTCATAGAATCCCTAGTGCAGAAGGAGGTTCTTTGGCTCATTGGGCCTGTACTGACAACAATTCAGCCCAGGCCCTATTGCCATAACCCGACATACTTACTCTGCTGATCCCCCTGACACCAAGGGGCAATTTAGCATGGTTAATTAACCTAACCCATACATCTTTGAAATGTGGGAAGAAATCGGAGCACCTGAAGGAAACCCACGCAGACTTAAAAAAAAACTTAAAAACAGATTTAAAGACTGAATCCGTTCGCGTGGAATTAAGGAACAATGGCAGAGCTGTTACACTGCTACTTGTATTTTACTGGCCACTAAATAGCTAGAAAGAAGCGAGAAGAAGATTTACTAACAAATGCAGAAAGATACAAGAACTCTCAAGTATCTTAAGTCCTCACTTAAAGTTGTAGTTGCATTCCTGACAAGTACAACTTTAAATGATTCAACTTTCCCTCATTACGTCCAACGTGAAAGCTATGATCAGGTTCATCAGAAATAAAAATTAGACTATGCAAGTTGAAAGACTTTAATGAGAAAACATGCTACTGGCTAAATGGTCAGTAATCAGAGGATGCATGTTTGAGGTAATTAGCAAAGCAACCAGAGACAACGTGTAAAAAAAAAATTAAGTTGCAAGTTGTGATGATCTGGAATGCACTGCCTGAAAGTGAATCTAGTGAGAGTATGTGCCTGCTATCTTTAGTCTGACCAGGAGATGGACAGCTGGCTGTGCAGGCCAACAATGTGACTGTGACTATCAAAGTAGTACTCTGCTCCATCCAGTTGAAGTGCACGCTGTCTGCCTTGAACTGAACTATGAAAAAAACCACGTTAAGATCCAGACAAACGTTTCCTGAAAGGGGTGTCCTTGGAGCAGAACAATGGTTAGCACTGCTTCCTCACAGCACCAGACACCCAGGTTCGATTCCCAGCTTGGGTCACTGTGTGTGGATTTTGCACATTCTCACTGTGTCTGTGTGGGTTTCCTCTGAGTACTCAGGTTTCCTCCCATTGTCCAAAAGATGTGCAGGTTAGGTGCATTGGCCATGCTAAATTCTTCCTCAATATACTTAAACAGGCGCCGGAATGTGGCGCCTAAGGGAGTTTCATGGTGACTTCATTGCAGTGTTAATGTAAGCCTACTTTTGACTAATAAGTGAACTTCACTTTATGATATCATGATTGTTTACGGAAACAACATTTTGAAATCAAGGGATGCTAAAGCTCCCTTTGGAAACTACACTTCATTTTGTGCCTTTAGTGCTGGCACAGGTAACAAAAACAGTGACTAAGAATAAAACTTAGGTTACATCTAACATTTATGGCCTGGCTACAAGCTTACTTACCCTATCAGGACAGTCAATGTGGAATCAGGGATAATCCCAGTTAGATTGGCAACAAATTTAAATTACTTCAGTAACTGCATCTGCATGAACTTTGAACTCAGTCTGCTAACCTGTTGTCTGCCTTGCCATACAAATAATTAGACCATTAACAAGGGTGGTCCAGTGGCTAGCACTGCCGCCTCACAGCACCAGCGACCCGGGTTCAATTCCAGCCTTGAGTGACTATGTGGAGTCTGCGCATTCTCCCCTTGTCGTCATGGGTTTCCTCCAGGTACTTCAGTTTCCTCCCACAGTCCAACGATGTACAGGTTAAATGGACTGGCCATGCTGAATTGCCCGTTATTGTCCAAAGATGTGTCGATTAGGGGGATTTAGCCATGATAAATGCATGGGGTTACAGGGACAGGGGTGGGTCTTGGTAAGATACTCTTTTGGAGTGTCGGTGCACACTGGCCTCCTTTTGCCTTGCAGGGACTCTACACTTCCAGGGACTATGTTATACTGTGCTATGATCTACTACGTTGCACTGTATCATTCTTCATTGTTATGTATTCATTGCTAGGCTATGAAATGTTATTTTATGTGCTATAGTTGATTTTATGTTTACTGGTTTAAGGAACTGAAAATCATTCAGTAAAGGGAAATCCGACCATCTGATCAATATCCAATAGCCTCTGTTAAGACACAGCATAGTCTGGATATTCAGTGAGGAGGATATAGTCAGGTTGAATTTGGTGTTTTACAGCTACTGACTTGTTCAAATATTTTGCCAGCATTATGCGGGCTGTTGTAAAACAAATACAAGAGGGCAGTTGTACTCTTGGGGTCATAAATGAGACACACCATTCAAAAGAGAAGGGAAATGGGAAAAAAAAACCTTTTTTTTTATTCATTCATGGGACATGGGCATCGCTGGCTGGCCAGCATTTATTGCCCATCCCTAGTTACCCTTGGAGGGCAGTGACAGTCAACCACATTGCTGTGGGTCAGGAGTCACAAGTAGGCCAGACCAAGTAAGGACAACAGATTTCCTTTTCAATGAACCAGAATGGGTTTTTCCAACAAGCGACAAATCAGTAGATTCTTAATTCCAGATTTTGCTTTTATTGAATTCAAATTCCACCATCTGCCGTGGTGGGATTCGAACCTGAGTCCCCAGAACATTGGGTGAGTTTCTGGATTAATAGTCTAGCGACAACACCACAAGGCCATCGCCTCCCCTAAATTAATACTAGGGGAAGTAACTAAGCTTTTAAGACATTTAGATTTCAAATTCCATTAGTATAAAACAGTTTCCAAAGCAGGCAAATGTTTACAAATATCAACAAAAATAATTAAATGCAAAATAAATTTTATACTGGCTAAATGACAGCTTCAGCGTCACAAGGGTTTGAGTCAGCTTACATACAGTATATGCTGTATCACTGATCAGAAATCTTTGTAGTTAGCACCCCCTAGTGTTTGAGAATTCCCATGACACTGACGTACGATCACTGAACAATTCCAGCTATTTGGCCTCTACACCTCTGGTACATTGGAATCCAAATATTTTTTTAAAACTCTTCCAAAAATAAAGTCTTAAAATTTGTAATTTGAAGCAAGCCCACTGTAGCTTCATTCATTCCAGCAGGATCATTCTCCAGAACTTCTTTGTACATGAATCTGTTTCTCATCAGGTATTTAAGACTTAGCTTCCTGCTTAATTACAATTCAGTGTAGGAGCCAATTGCAGGATAGAGGGACAATACATTTTGCTGGTGACATTTATAAAGAGCCTCCAGTCTAAGCTCCTGGCTTAATTGATTTGGGCCAAAAGGTTTAAAATGAGTTGTTCCAAGCATAGTTGCCTTATTGGTAGATATAAACTTGAACACCAGCGACACCGGGTACATGCAAACTACTGAGAACATTGATTTTAATTTTGCATGTGGGCCTCAAGATCCTAGACCATACACCTATATAGACCATGAGGACAATAAATTTCAACATTTCTGTACTACAAGGCATAAGCTGACTTACCATACACAACTGGATACACTGTGCCCCTAATTCCAGATGCTGGACAATGCATATTTTTTCCATTCAAATAAATGTTTAGTTCCACATGATCATAAGTGAGCCCCTTGTAAAAAGAAGAATTAAATCACTGTACAATTCTGTAGCTAGGTTCAAGACAAAGATTCAAAATTCACAAAGTCTGTTGTGGAAACAGAGCCTTTGAAAGCATCAAATTGTGAAACACTAATCTCCTTAGTTATGCCTCCCTTCAAATTAATTCACCACCACTCTACTGGAAATGGCACAAAACAGGAAAATAGGATTAAATGACAGCTGGGTAACAATGCAGAGTGGCAACCAATTCACATCTGAAATGGCAGTCCTGAAAAGTAATATGAATTTATATATTTTTTTAAAAAATCTGAATGAACTTTAAAAAAGAGGTTGATTCTTGCCTCACTTTGGGCAAAGTTCCCCAAGTAACCCCATATCTTTTGCAGTGAATGTCAGGAAGCAACTCAACATTAGGGGCCAACACTAAAAAGTTTATTTATTAGTCACAAGTAAGGCTTACATTAACATTGCAATGAAGTTACTGTGAAAATCCCCTAGCTGCCACGCTCCGGCACCTGTTCGGGTCAATGTATCTGCCCAGACCGTGGGAGGAAATCAGAGCAACCGGAGGAAACCCACACAGATACGGGAGAACATGAAAACTTCACACAGACAGTGACCCAGGAATCGAACCCGGGTCCCCGGCGCTGCGAGGCAGCAGGGCTCAACGCTGCGGCAACCTGCTGCTTAATACTGTCCCTGCCACTCATATGAGAAACATCAACTTGCACCAATGTTTCCCCCAATTAGTTTAAAAATTATAAGGCTCTGAAATGTCATTGCCCTGACTGAAATAGGGTATCACAGCACAACAATTTATTCATTCGCATTAAAAGATAGCATAAAACAAAATGTTTTTTCATAACTTTGTTTCACTTTGAGTTTAAGGCTTGAAATGACTTTGGGTCTAATAATCATTTTGCAATGCATCAGTCAGAGTGCGAGTGTGAACATCCAGTGTAGCAATAAATTCACTGCTAAACAGTAATCACAATGTGTTATTTGAAATGAACACGTTGATTTGTCTTTCATTTGTCACATGTACGTGACATCATTATGTTAACTTTAGTTTATTGGAAACCACCTCTGGTCATTTTATTTTTAGTTCATGGAATGTTGGCATTGCTGGTAAGGCCACCATTTATTTGCTAAACCTAATTGCCCATGAGAAAGTGATGTGAACTACCATCAGAAACCACTTACAATTGTAAGTACACCATTGATGTTTGATAGAAAATTCCAGGGTTTTGACCCAAAGACAAAGGAACGGATCAGAGGTGTGAATCAAGACTTTTCAAAACAAAAATAACCACTTGCATTTACATGGCGCCTCTGACATAGCAAACCATCATAAGATGTGACATAAGAATGCTTTTCAGACAAAATCTGATGGCGGTCCACAAAAAGAGGTAGTATATCAAGTGTCCAAAAGCCTGTCCAAAGAGGCAGATCTTGAGGAACATCATAATGGAGATGGGAGAGCATTCAAAGCTTAGGCCATGGACAGCTTCTGTCCCATGTCACCAGACGCAATAGGTGGGATTTAACAGCCAACCTGCCACATATTTTGTGGTGGCAGGAGGCATCTCCAAATGGTCAGTGGTGGGATCCTCTAGTCCTTTTGTTGTCAAGGGGAAACCCTGTTGAATACACACCTTGCCGCTGTGAAACCCGTGTCAGGGGTGCACCGCCGCTGAGACCATGAGCGGCTGAAAAGTTCTGGCCATTATCTCTACTTTGAAACTGACGGTTGAAGTTAGGAGAGCTGAAGTCTTTCTGTAGAGAGGAATGCAATTTCACTGTTCTTAAGGAAACAGTGCATGTGAGATACAACACCACTTCAGCTGCAGCAGTCAAAACCAGAGGTGCATTGGAGAAAATTACCCAAATAAAGCTATTCTATTAAAAGTAAAGAGCTGCGAGGAAACCCTTGAAGACCGAAAAAGCCCTGGCTCGTATCTGCAAGTCCTAAATTCCTTCTTACATACCACAATGTCTCCTTCCTGAGGAAGACTGTTCGCTGGAAGCCTGTTTCGCTCTTCATTATTGTGATAAATTGCTCCGTCGTGCCTGAGCACTAAACTTTGCGCGTCCCGACCAAACGGAATCTGATTAAGGTTGGCTTTTTGCGTAGCCACCCCAACTCCCCAGATTCCTGAAATGGAATAAAAGTGCAATGTGGTTACAATTCATTTCAGCTTCCCGAAATCTAATCTGCAGCTAAATTTGAATTATAGAGTCCTTTAGTGCAGAAGGAGGCCATTCAACCCATTGAGTCTGCACTGACCATAATTCCACATAGGCCCTATCTCCATAAGTCCATACATTTACCCTAACTAGTCCCCCGACACTAAGAGGCAACTTAGCATTGCCAATCCATCTAACCCACACATCTCTGGACTGTGGGAGGAAACCAGAGCACCAGGAGGAAATCCACACAGACATGGGAAGAATGTGCAGATTCCACACAGACAGCGACTCAAGCCAGGAATCGAACCTCGGTCCCTGGAGCTGAGAGGCAGCAGTGCTAACCACTGTGCCACCATGCCGCCCAAATGCTTCAATTTCTTGAAAAGCACATGCATGTTTAAATGCAACCTCAGAAAAAATATGATCTTGATACATCAGAGCCCAAATCACAATCCTCTTACAAGTGAAGAAACATATCAGATAATTTAAGAAAAGCAATAACCATTATCCCAGTTGGAATAGCATTTAAAAATATAAGACATGTATAGCACTGACATACCAACACGTACAAGAATGGCATGGCATGAGCTGGCACATAGCATTCCCTGCACCATTTAGTTCATTATTTTCTCCAAGATAGAGAAAGTCAAAATATTTGAGCTGGAATCTAAATGCAGGAGAGATTTTAGTTTTTAAAATCAGTATTCTGGGTTGCTTGTTTGCTTTGTGAATGGGCTCTACAGCAGTGCAATCTGAGCGATGAAGCAGATCACCAGCCAGTTTTCTGACCACTTTATATGAATGAGGCTGGGGATGAACTTAGAGAAAAATAAATGCTTTATAAAAAAAATTAAAAAAACACACAAATAGTTCTGCTATTAATATACTGGAGTCCATGGGTATGTGGAAGTTTATGATCAAGTTGACCTAACTTTTTATTTGAAACAAAATACAGATTTACTGAAAGGGAATTTCCCTCCAGAACTTGTTTGCAGTTTTACAGAAAGAGCAAACAAGAAAATTTCAACAATACAGCATCTCATGACAGCATTTCTGAAATATTTTCCAACTATGACCTCATTTTGAAGCTGTGACCCCAACATGTGAGCAGAGTGTGAGCCTGAGCTAGGTAGGGGATTAGAGATGTGAGTTGGTGGGTGTGGGGGGAGCTGTGAGAGCATGAAGCGGGGGGCTGTGAAAGAGCTCAGAGTGGAGGGAGAGGGTAGACGGAGAGCTGAGAGAGAGTACTGAGGGGAGGTCTGGTGGAGAGCTGTGAGAGGGGGGGAAGGGGATAGAGAGTTATGGGAGCGGGGAGACGGAGCAGGGGGATGGAAAGTTGTGGGAGAGGGAGCAGGGGGTGGAGAATTGTAGCAGCAGGGAGAGACGGTGAGGTGGAGAGCTATGAAGTTGGGGGGGGTGGCAGGAATGGAGAGCTATGAGAGCAAGAAGAGGGAGCAGGGGCTCGAGAGCTGAGAATGAGGACAGGAGACTGGGGGTGGAGAGTTGTGAGAATGGGGAGGGAAAGCTTTGACAGCAGGGTAGGAGGGCAGTGCTGGAGAGCGGGATTGTTGAGGTGGTGGAGAATATGACAGTAGTGACTGGGGTGGAGAGCTGTTTGAATGGGAAGGCAAAGCTTTGAAAGCAAGGAGGGAATGTTAAGGGGGTGGAGAACCAGGAGAATGGGGAGAAAGCTATGCAAGTTGGATAGAGCTGCGAAGGTGGGAGAGGTGGTGTTCCATCTGCTGGCTTTTTAAAACAACATCATCTACTTTTTCACTAGCCTTCCTGAATGCAGGAAGCAGGCCTGAAATTTTCATATCCACCATTGGAAGATAAATGGGCTTTGCAGCTGCTTGCATTCAGCTTGAGTTTTATCACAGCTATTACTGCCTTAGAGCTCATTACCCCAAATTCCCACTGTGGGGCCATGACCCATCATTTGGGAAGCCCTGTTTTGTTCAGGTATTTTCAGAATAATCAAAGCACTCCACCGTTGCTAGGTAATCACAATTTTGAAGTAGGGTCACCATTATGTCGTGAAGGGAGTTTAATTGGGAACTTGATAGCCTCTACAGGGGATCCCCTTTAGTTGAGTTGTGGCTTAGGCAATATATTGCACGCATTTTAATTCAAGGCACTGGAGGGAGAAATGTGACATTCATATTGGAGTTCATTTCATTCACAGTAGTACACTACGTGGGATGCAGAGGGGAGACTTATTACAAAATATTTATTTGGTAAAGCGCAATTATTTGTGTCAAACATTATTTCTGACAACATCCAACATTGATATAGCAACTTTAGTATTAAAAAAAACCCAAAATGCTGTGCAGAAGTGCCATTGGACAAAAACGGATATCAAGCCAAACAAGAAGGGGTAGTCCAAGAAAGAGGGTCTTAAAGAAACAAAATGAGAGGCAGAAGTTTATGCAGGGAATTCCAGAGAACGTGGCTAAAACAGTTGAAGGACAGGAGTGGGGGGAAGAAGGGATGTATAAGAAAATGATAGTGGTTTCCTATAAAACTGTAAGATTACAGAGTTGAATGTTAGCTTTTGCTCCAATTGAAAGTTCATAGTCCTTTGAAACAAATAAAAACTTTATTTAGCTTTCAGTTCAGAAAAAAGTAGATCACAGGTGGGACAGTAGACTCACATTTAAATATCTGAAAGGATCCATGACAGCTGGCACAGGGAAAATGCAATAGTTAGGCCTCAAGGACATACTAGTTATGAATGGACTCCACAAAATGGCCATTACTGTGGCACAGTGGTGACCATTCCCTCCTCTCAGTGGCAGAGACCCAGGTTTGATTGCCAGCTTGAGTCACTGTCTGTGCAGAGTCTGCACGTTCTCCCTGAGTTTGCATGGATTTCCTCCGGATGCTCCGGTTTCCTCCCACAGTCCTAAAGATGTGCTGGTTAGGTGCATTAGCCATGCTAAATTTTCCCGCAGTGTACCCAAACAGGCGCCGGAGTGTGAAGCCTAGGAGATTTTCACAGTAACTTCATTGCCATGTTAATGTAAGCTGACTTGTCACACTAATAAATACATTTTAAAAATAGTATAGTAGGGCAGCCCTAGTTCTGACATTTACTGACCTGTTGATTGGACTTTGAATTCAAAGTAACTTTTGTTCTGATGTAAAGGTGCATTGGCTAAGCAGCCTCCTGTGCCGCATATTCTTCTTCCATTTTTCACAATAACAACATCAGTTCCTATGAAGATAGACAGAATTGATAAGCTGAAGAGAATTAACAATATTAAGAAAATACAAAAGCATTTTCAAGGTAAATTCTGCAGAGTAATAAAGTTTGATAACTAATGAAGTCCTTTTGAACTACAGTAGTCACTTCTGTAATGTCAGGAACTTATTCATAGCAAGCTCCCACAAACATTGTGACAACATCCAGATGATGGTGATGATGCTTTGGTGATGTTGGTTGAAGGATAAAGCCTATAATGGATGAAGGTTAAAGGTTGAAGCCCACCAATGCCTCTACTTTCTTGGAAGACTAAGGAAATTTGGCATGTCAGCTACGACTCTCACCAACTTTTATAGATGCACTATAGAAAGCATTCTTTCTGGTTGTATCACAGTTTGGTGTGGTTCCTGCTCTGTCCAAGACCACAAGAAACTACAAAGGCTCGTGAATGAAGCCCAGTCCATCACACAAACCAGCCTCCCATCCACTGACTGTCTATACTTCCTGCTGCTTTGGAAAAGCAGCCAACATAATTAAGGACCCCCTCCACATCCCAGATATTCTCTCTTCCATTTTCGTCCATCGGGAGAAAGATACAAAAGTCAGGTCAAGCACCAATCGACTCAAAAACAGCTTCTTCCCTAATGCTGCCATCAAACATTTGAATGGACCTACCTTGCATCTTTCTCTACACCCTATAACTGTAATATAACATTCTGCACTCTCTCCTTTCCTTCTCTATGAGCGGTATGCTTTGTCTGCATAGCGCACAAGGAACAGTACTTTTCACTGTATACTAATACATGTGACAATAACAAATCAAAGCAAATCAGGGATAAAGATTGACAGACACTAGGGAAAACTCATAAGAAATAGGAGCAGGAGAAGGCCATACAGCCCCTCAAGTCTACATTGCCGTTTACAAAGGTAATGGTTGATCCTCAATCTGTTCCATTTTACTAGAAAGTTTCACACGCCTTTATTCCCCTAGAGTCAAAAATAATCAATCCCAAGCTTGAACATAAAGGTTCCTTGGAGGGGAGTGCTCCAAAGATTCACAACCTCCTGAGTGATGTGATTTCTCCTCATTTCAGTCCAAAAAGATACTTGCTTACTCTAAGACAATGGCCGGAATTTTACCGTCCCGCCTAGCACGAGCAGGCAAGGGGCTGACCTTGGGCAGGATTTTATGGTTTTGGGACGAACAAGTTAGTAAAATCTTGTCCTTAATCTCCCAGGTCTAGAGATTGAACTATGTGATCACCTCTCATTCTTCTACAACTCCAGACTATAGGCCCATTCTACTTAATCTCTCATAGGATGACTTTCTCACCCCAGGTATCACGCCAATAAACTTTTTTTTTGTTGCACCCATTCTAAGGCAAGTACTTCCTTCCTTAGGTATGGGGGCCAAAACTGTGCATAGTACCCAAGGTGATCTCACCAAAGTCCTTTTAATTGCAACAAGACTTCTTTACTCTTGTACTCTAGTCCTGTTGCAATAAAGGGCAACATACCATTTGCAATCCTAATTGCCTGTGGGGCCTGCATGCTAACTTTGCATTTCTTGTACAAAGATATCCAAATCTAAATACTAACATTTAATAGGTTATCGCCATGTAAAAACAAATGTGAATACCCTCACATTTGCTCACATTATACTTGTTAACTCACTTAATCTATCTATATCTTTTTGTACACACATTGTGTTCTCCTCCCAGGTTATTTTCCCACCCAGCTTTGAATTATCAGCAAACTTACATAAAATTATACTTGGTCCCTTGAGTTGTCATTAAGTAAGATCCCAGCACTGATCTTTACTGCACCAACTAGGAACAGCTCATAATCTGAAAATGACCCATTTGACTCTGTTTTCTAACCTTAAGCCAATTCTCCATTCCTGCTAATGGGGGTATGGAATGCGCTACCAAGCAAGGTGATGGAGGCAGGCACGCTGGACTTGTTTAAGGTTTACTTAGATAGGCACGAGTGAAACAGGGATGGAGGGTTATAGGAGACGGTTTTAAATAAAGGTCAGAGCCTCGGGACGTTACTGGAAATCTAATGCTGCATGTGTTGATGTTTTGTCTCTTTTACTCCGCAGGTGTGTCGGTCCACCTTGTTGACAAACGAGGGGCGTGCACACGGTGGGTCGTGCGTGGGCTGCTCTTGGATGTTTCAAGAGTGGCCTAGTACTTTGCATTGTTGTGTGTGCTTAAAACTGAACCAGCAGATGGGCATCACAACAGCTCAGTGACTATCACTGCTAGCTGTGCAGATACATGGATTTGGGCCATTGTCTGTGGGAGTTTGCGTGTTCTCCCTGTGGTTGCGTGGGTTTCCTCCGGGTGCTCCGGTTTCCTCCCACACCCCAAAGATGTGCTCTTAGGCTGATTGGTGTAACAAATTGTCCCCAAATTATTCTCCCCTGAATATGGTTTCCAGTGGAGGTACCATAAGTCAAGGGAGGTGTAGGAAAAATGCTTTGTTAAGATGGCGGCGCAGGCTCGTTGGGCCGAAGGGCCTGTTTCCCGTGCTGTGTTGTTCTTTGTATTACCCCTAATCCCATGAGGCTGTATCCTTTGTAATAACTTTTCATATGGCACCATACTGAGTGTCTTTGAAAATCCACATATACAAACTCCAACCATTGTTTAATGATTAAAAAATTCAAACTGATTTGTCAAACACGATTTTCACAAAACCATGTTGACCCTGTTTAATTACATTTGGACTTTCTAAGCGACTTGTTGCAACTTCTTTAGGAATGTATTCCATTAATACGTAGTTCCCCATTTTTTGTCTGCCTGTTTTTTAAACAGCAGTTTCACACTTGTTACCTTTCAATCCACTGGGACCATTCCAAAACAAAGGGAATTTTCACAACCAGAAGATCATAACCAGTAGTACATCCACTATCTCTGCAGCCATCATTTTTAGAATCCTAGGACACAGGCTATAAGTCCATTTGATTTAATGGCTTTCATTCCCACGTCAGAGCTCCTGCTCTGCCCAAGACTGCAAGAAACTATAAAAGGTTGTGAACATAGCCCAATCCATCACCCCTCATTCATCTAGGCCCAACTTGTTCAATCTTTTTTCATAAGGTAGACCTTTAATCCCAGGAATGAGTTGAGCGAACCTTCTCTGAATCTCTTGTAACACAAGTATATCATTTTTCAATTAACAAGACCAAAACTGTACACTACACCACATGTGGTCTCACCAAAACTTACCTCATTTTATATTTTATTCCTCTTGCAATAAACACCAACATTCCACTTGCCTTCTTAATCACTTAATGTACCACATCATTCATGATTTATGCATCAGATACCAGGACACTCCGATCCATCTGTATCACTGAGTTTCAAAACCTTTCTTCATTTAAATAATACACTTCTCTTCTACTATTCCGGGCCTGGGTGGGATACTCTTTGAGAGAGTGAATGCAAACTCAATAGGCTGAATGGTCTTCTGCACCATAGGGATTTAATGGATCCTGCTAAAGTGCACAAGATCACACTTTCTCACATTATATTCCATCGGTCAATTATTTGCCCATTCACTTAACCTATCTATATCCATTTGCAGATTCTCCATCTCCAAATAATTGATATAGATAAATAGTGCTTCCAAGGACAGTTAGGGCAGTTATTGAACCACTCCTTCACAACTGATGATTCAGAGTCCACCTTGGGCAAAAGAGTATTGTATAGAAACAACAGGCCAATGGACTCATAGGGCTCAGTGCCAGCCCCAACACAGCATACTTGGGAGTGACTCCAGGAGTAGCTGAAGAAAACAACAAAGGTTAAAAGCAGGAACAATCGACGAACCAAACATGCTGCTGGCACACACGCTGCACATCATCACGTGTGCTATCATACTCCGCAGCAGAGTATTGTGACACTGACACACGCACCTAATTGACACTCAAGTGAATGCAATAATGCACATCATCTCCCTGGCTTTCTGTCCTCAGAAATGTCACACTGTCAAACATTTGTCGATGGATGAAATGCCACAAGCTGGTTGAAACCATCTGTGCTGCACTTCACTTACCACTCCATGATGACCTGCTCGCCTTTCATCTCAGCACCCCATATGGATCATTCTTTCTCAGCAATATCAACCACCGTACATCCTTTGGGTCAAGGATGGAAACATGGGAAGTGACTAACGAGTTTCCTGTGGCAAATTCCAACTGTCACATAGCAGGCTTTAAACGACCATGGCAAGAGTTGTTCTAGCTAAACAGGTTCAGGACAGGGTCCCTGTGCAGCCAACCTCCACTGGTGGGGCTTCAGTACAAAGACACAAACAATGCTGCAATTTACGAAGGAGTGTTCCCTCAAAAAGCTAAGAGGCAGACCAATCAGTAAACTCAGTAAGTAACAAGGCTATCACTTGGCTTCTGGATTTACATTCTCTAAATAAGAAAAATTATACAGATTGTAAATAGTAAAGGCCCAAACTTTGATCCCTATGGAATCCCACTACTTACTGTCTGCCAATCTGAAAAAGACCCATTTATCCCTAGCCTCTGCTTCCTGCTACTTAATCAATCCTTTATCCATACTAATATAGTAACCACCATGTGCTCTTGTGTAGTAACCTTTAATGTGGCACCTTATCAAATCCTCTGGTCCCCGTTATACAAAAAAAATCTATTTTTTTTAATATTGATTCATGGGATGTGCCTATTACTGGCTGGGCCACCTGCCCATCCCTAACTGCCCTTGAGTCCTTAGTTTGTTCAGTCATTTCAGATGGCATTTTTAAAAGTCAACAGGCCTGCCCAAGTAAGAATGGCAGATTTCCTTTCCCAAGTAACATTAGTAAACAAGATGGGTTTATACAACAATCGATAATGGGTTAATGTTGTCATTAGACTTTTAATTCCAAATTATCTAATAAATCAGTTAAACATAATAACCCTTTTATAAAGCCTAATCACATTATGATTTTCTAAGAATCCTACTATAATCTCCTTAATAATAGATCCTAGCAAGTTTCCTATGACAGAAGTTAGGTTGTGCTATCAGAGGCCACAGCTGACACCTATCATCCTCATTCTACAGTAATGGCTGGTACAATGGCTATTTTCATTTTTCAATATCATTCTATGAGTATTATGATTTAAAAAAATATTCCCTCCAGATTTAACAATGGGCTTCTTTAGGTCTGGTACATCTGGGGTTAAAAATGATCCCCACACACAAGTTCCATCTCATATTTTGTTATTGAAATTGGTGTTTGTGGTCCAAGGGAGGAGCTTAGCCTTTCAAAAGAAAACAAACTATGTTCTTTATTCAAATTTTTATATGGCAGCCATTTTTGAATTTTAACAGTATTCAAATTCACTGGAGCTTAGTAACTTTCTGAAGCTATTTACAAGCTTGTATTATCCTTATTAGACCATAAGACATAGCAGCAGAGTTAGGCCACTCGACCCATCGCGTCTGCTTTACCATTCAATCATGGCTGATATTGTTCTCATCCCCATTCTCCTGATCCCCTTATGAATCAAGAACCTATCTATCTCTGTCTTAAAGATACTCAGCCTTCTGCAGCAAAGAGTTCCACAGATTCACCATTCTCTGGCTGAAGAAATTCCTCCTCATCTCTTGTTTTAAAGGATCATCCCTTTAGTCTGATGTTGCCCCTCATTGAGGTTTTAAACAGAATCTGTCAGACCAAATAGCTTTTGTAGGCGGTGTGAAAGACAAAACAACTATGTTTAAGGAAATTACTTACATCAGTTTGTAGAGTAGCAGTGAATTTATTTTTAACTATCCGAGGAACTGAGTTTAACAGCTGCCAAAAACATTTGTTGTAACATGCTGGAACTTTTGCTAGTTTGTTGCTGTTTAATAATTTTATTTGGGAGTTAAAGACAAGGACAAGCCGAATCCTTGGAGATTCAGGAAGGAACCAGTAATTGAACTTAACCAAGATATCAGGGCAAATGCTTTTTGACTAGGATCAAACGTGTGATTAGTGCCTGCTCTTGTCAGCTTGAATCTAGTATGTTGTTTTTGTGGGCACCATGAATTGGATTCAATTTGAATTGTTTTTTGAAGCAAACATGAAGATAGAATAAGAGCTTGAACTGTCCACGCTGCAAGTTGACTTTGTAACACAGAAATATTTTGTTTTAAAACTTTCTGGGTTAAGGTGCTAAGGTTGCACGTGGTAGTAGCCTGAAACATGGATACCCTTGACTGGGTTCACATCTTTAAAAACTTCTTTCTTTTGAAATTATGCAGTTTTCCTCTTCAAGGCAACATATAAATTATGAATTCAGCATAACTACAATCAGATGACATTGTAACAATTAACAATGGTAGCACAAAGCAACCACTAAAAATCACAATTGCTGTTTTCTCCATTTAATTAGAAATAAAATCAAGATACTGAAAATTCACAATATGAACACCATGCATTTCTTACTGTCATCTGGCTGATTTACCATGAGTGTACAGTTAATGTTATGCATCCTGTTTATTTTATGCAACCAGTATCAATTGTAACAGTCTGATTGCTGCTTCAAAAATCCATGGGAATGCATATGATGTGAACTGATTAGGATCAGTATGAAATTAATTTCATTTAATTCTACCATAAATTAACACACGAGGATGGCAGTTCAATAGGACTTCTGTTGAGTTTCTTCTCCTATGGTACATCTGTGCTACTAGTAGTCATTGAGATACAAGTGTAAGACAGATGGGAGTGATCACCATCAGAGAAAATGGCAGTAAAACTATTCTTGGTTACCACATGGAAATAATCACTGCCATAATTTTATTGTCTTATGAATTTGGTACGGTTTCATGATTTAGTGCCGTGACTTTTACAATTTATGCTTGAGCCATTAATACAATAGCCAGTATCAGTTCAATTTAAAAATTTGAACTGAAGGATTTGTAAATTACCCAACCATCTAATAAAAAATACAGTATAGTACATTTTATGAAAAACATTCCCTGCCTTTTCTAGAATTGGACAGGATTGATATAATCAGGGTACTCACTATAATAAGGTTTCAATTGGAAAATATAAGCAATTACCTACTTCATTGGATTATTTTATTGCTACAATTATTTGTAAATTCCTTCGTATTATTTATAATTTTCTCAAAGCACAGAGTTTCTAATTTATAAACCAGTCCAAAAAGATTTTCAGTTACAAGTAATGACTTTATGAAGTTTCACACAGCTGTTGGTGTCTTTCATCCAGTGAGGGGACATCTGATTCTGTGCCTTCAATGTCCTCGTCACTGCATATTTTCTCATCCTCTCCTTTGCTTAGTCAATGATTCAGTACTTTCCTCGTCTCTCAGTGCTGTTTGTGCTAAGACTTAGCTCTCTGTAAATTCATTCCCCTGTCAACTTGTTTCTGAAATTCTCTTTACGTAATGTATATGAGGAATATAACATTCCTCATATACATTTGGCACCTCCTTCTTTTGATGGTCACTTTTTGCATGTTTAAAGTTGTTCATAAAACACATTTCTGACACCTGCCTCCACGCTTTGTATATATATTGCATGCTCTACGAATGCCCAGCTGGATTTTTTTTTTTAAAATCACTATCCATCATTTGCACTCATGAGATTTGATATCCCGAATAACATTGTGGTACATGAGCAGTTGGCGTTAAAGTTATTAACCTTCAGCTAGACAGGATTTCTTCTTTCCAGATCAGTATACCATCTTTGATGATAGCCCACCTGATCTTTTCCGTGTTGGTTCACAACGTTGCTTGTTGCCAAGTCAAGCTCTGTGATCTAAGATGTATATGATTTGTCATCTTCAACCCCAGAATGTAGCTGGTTTGTACCTGGATGGTGGACTGCCTTATTAGGGAATGAATATACAAATAATGCAAGATTTATACTACAGTAGAGTATCCTACAATTAGCTTCCTTTTAAATTCCATTGTTGTATCAGGTCAGTCCTGGTTGATCCTGAAAAATGTGGCTCAGTGAGGTAGATTGCTATTGGAAAAAGAAATTGGTCTTGCCTTTGGTAACATTAAAAAAGGCATAGTGAAGTTATACTGCACATACAGCTCAGCAAAATGAGACAAAGCATTATAGCAAGTCATTTCTCTTTTCTTGGAACTTGGCATTACCAGTTGGCCTACTACCACATAATTCACTGAATGAGATCGACCACCTTGCTTAATAACATTTCCACCTAATCAGCTAATGGTAACCAAGGCAATCCCATCAGGTAATGATGAGCATTTCACAGTGATGTGTCACCTTTGAACAATGTCATTAAGCGTTTTGTCTGGTCTATCATCACACGACTGAAAGGTATGGTATGTTGTGGATGACAACTGCTTCTCACTGCTCTCTGGGCATTACAAGGCTATTTCTATGATAACTGTTGCTTATCCATTTTGTGTGTAACGATTGGTCTGTGGAAACACTAACTGAAAATCTCAGCTTTCTTTGATTTGTGACATAATTGTAAAGATGGTGATTTCACAAACCAGTTTCAACTGAATCAGTTTTTGTTGCAAAAATAAAATTATTTCACAAATATGTTGGCCAAAACATAAATGGGGAAGGACTTGTTTATATTATATAAAATTATTAATCTACATGCAGGAAACATACAACAATATTTTGTCTTCTATATTTTGTTCTATTTTTGTCTCTGAATCATACCATAAGAATTAACAAACTGATCCAAGGGAAAATGCTACCTGCCAGTATTATGATTCCTTAGCAATTGTACAATTGAGTAGTGAAATACAACATGAGTTCCTTCTCCTGGAGTGGGGGAGCAAGTTCTCATTTTCCAGAAATAGCATATTTTTTTTAAAAAAGAGCGCATAGAGGGATGCAACTTATCACAATACTTACGTTCCCAAATTACTTGAAGGACGTGAGACATAAATTAAATAGGATGAAGAAATATGAACGCTTGAAAAACTGGGACCTATTTTGCTATAAAAATGCAGTTTGTGTGCTGAAGTGTTGAAAATGTTGAAAGTATGGGACTGAGTGGACGGAAGCGGGCTTCTTCCGGTAGTAATGCAATTAAGAATGAGAAAAATAACATGAAATGTTAGGGTACAAAGCAGAGGGCAGGAGAAACTATGTCAACATTCAAGTTTAGATTGGAAAGATGGATGAAGGATAAGGGTTCAAAAGAATTCAAAAGGTTGCTTAAATGTGATTTGAACTACTATTCTTGTGGACAAAAAAGACCCACAAAAGCTGGCTGATCTGCCCTATAATCTCTATGTATCTTTGGCTGAACATCACAGTCAAAGAATTATGTTGTAACTGGAATGACTAATAACAAGATGATCGATATGCCTCAGATTATACAATAGTGATTATTTACTTTCTGCTGCTGTAATGCCCAACAACATTGCCTTGTATCACAATACATAATGGCACTGTCCGCTGCTACAATCACCACTTTCGCAGAATCCCTACAATACAGAAGGATTTAGCCCATTGAGTCTGCATTGACCACCAATCCCACCTAGGCACTATCTCTGTAATCCCATGTATTTACCCTACTAATTCCCTGACATTAAGGATCAATTTAGTACAGCCAATCCACCTAACCTGCACATTTTTGGACTGTGGGAAGAAACCACAGCACCTGCAGAAAACCCATGCAGACATGAGGAGAATGTGCAAACTCCATACAGATAGTGACCCAAGCTGGGAACCGAACCCAGGTCCCTGGCATTGTGAGGCAGCAGTGCTAACCACTGTGCTGCCTTCGATTTCACATACGATGGTGTTGAAAATGTCTAATTTCAGGATTCATATGTTGCAGGATTATAACTTTTAGTTTTGGAGAAATTAAATTTGTAAATGCAAGGTAACTGAAACTCTGGGGTTCAGAAGTTGAAGAAAGAGACATGCTGTCTTAGCTTTTGTCTTGCATTCATCACAGAAAGTTTCCTGACACAATATGTGGATAAGCCGACAAGAAGTGGGGCCACATTGGATTTGGTGCTGGGTAATGAACCAGGCCAAGCGTTAGATTTGTTTGTGGAAGAGCACTTTGGAGATAGTGACCACAATTCAGTGTCCTTCATTATTGCAATGGAGAGGAATAGAGTCACACGGCAGGGCAAGGTTTATAATTGGGGCAGGGGTAATTTTGATGCAATTAGGCAAGAATTAGGGAGCATAAGATGGGAACAGAAATTGTCAGGTACAGACACAAATGAAAAGTGGAGCTTTTTCAAGGAACAAATACTGCATGTACTTGATAGGTATGTCCCTGGCAAGCAGGGAGGAAATGGCCGAGTGAGGGAACCATGGTTCACAAAGGAGGTTGAATATCTTGTTAAGAGGAAAAAGGAAGCGTATGTAAGGATGAAAAAACAAGGTTCAGTTGGGTTGCTTCAGGGTTACAAGGTAGCTAGGAATGAGTTAAAGAAAGGACTTAGGAGAGCTAGGAGGGGACATGAGAAGTCCTTGGCGGGTTGGATCAAGGAAAACCCCAAGGCTTTTTACTCTTAGGTGAGAAATACAACAATGAATAGGGTGAGGTGAGGGCCAGTCAAGGATAGTGGTGGGAACTTGTGCATGGAGTCAGAAGAGATAGGTGAGGTGTTGAATGAATGCTTGTCTTCAGTGTTCACTAAGGAGAGGGGCCATGTTTTTGAGGATGAGTGTGAGATACAGGCTGATAGGATGGAGGAGGTAGGTGGTCTGAGGGAAGATGTATTAGCAATTTTGAAAAACCCGAGGGTCAACAAGTCCTCTGAGCCAGATTGAATATATCCTAGGATACTTTGGGAGGCAAGGGGTGAAAGTGTGGAGCCTTTAGCTTTGATCTTTGGATCCTCACTGTCCATGGGAATTGTAGTAAAAAGTCTGACAACACCAGGTTTTAGTCCAACCGATTTATTTGATAGTAAACGCACAAGCTTTCGGGGTTAGTCCCTTCGTCAGGTGAATGGAGAGTTCTGGCCTCAGACAGAGCATATAAAGCACAGACAGTAATCTCTAAACAGTCTGTGCTTTATATGCTCTGTCTGAGGCCAGAACTCTCCATTCATCTGACGAAGGGACTAACCCCGAAAGCTTGTGCGTTTACTATCAAATAAATCGGTTGGACTAAAACCTGGTGTTGTCAGGCTTTTTACTGCGTTTACACCAGTCCAACGCCGGCATACCCACATCATGGGAATTGTGCCAGAGGACTGGAGAACGGCGAATGTTGTTCCTCTGTTCAAGAAAGAAAATAGGAATGACCCTGGTAATTATAGCCCAGTTAGTCTTATTTTGGTGGTCGGTAAGTTAATGGAAAGAGTACTGAGAGATAGGATTTGGAAAGATGCAGATTAATCCAGTATAGTCAGCACGGTTTCATGAGGGGTAAGTCCTGCTTCACAAATTTGACTGAATTCTTTGAGGTAACTAAGTGTGTGGACAAAGGTAGAGCAGTTGATGTCATATACATGGATTTTAGTAAGGTGTTTGATCAGGTTCCCCATGGTAGGCTCATGAAGAAGATTAGGAGGTGTGGGATAGAAGGAAATTTGGCCAATTGGATAAGTAACTGGCTGTCTCATAGAAGACAGAGGGTGGTGGTGGAAGGAAAATTTTCAGACTAGAGGTCAGTTACCAGCGGTGTACCACAGGAGTCAGTGTTGGGTCCTCTGCTATTTGTGATTTTTATCAATGACTTGGAACAGGAGACTAAAGGGTGGGTTAGTAAATTTGCTGATGACACCAACATTGGTGGCATAGTGGATGAGGTGGAGGGCTCTTGCAGGCTGCAAACAGACATTGATAGAATGCAGAGCTGGGCTGAAAAGTGGCAGATGGAGTTTAACCCTGATAAGTGCGAGGTGATTCATTTTAACAGGACAAACTTGAATGTGGATTATAGGGTCAACAGCAGGGTTCTGAGGAATGTAGAGGAACAGAGATCTTGGGGTTCATAGCCACAGATCTCTGAAGGCTGCCACTCAAGTGGATAGAGCCATGAAGAAGGCCTATAGCGTGTTAGCATTTATAAACAGGGGATTTGAGTTTAAGAGCCGTGGGGTTATGCTGCAACTATACCAGATGTTGGTGAGACCACATTTGGAATATTGTGTTCAGTTCTGGTCACCTCATTGTAAAGACGTGGAAGCATTGGAGAGAGTGAAGAGGAGATTTACCAGGATGCCGTCTGGTTTGGAGGATAGGTCTTATGAGGGAAGGTTGAGGGAGCTGGGGCTTTTCTCTTTAGAGTGGGGGAGGATGAGAGGCGACTTAAGAGGTTTATAAGATGATGAGGGGGATAGATAGAGTGGATGTGCAGAGACTATTTCCTCAGGTGGATGTAGCTGTCACTAGGGGGCATAACTGTTAAGGTTCATGGTAGGAGATATAGGAGGGATGTCCCAAGTAGATTCTTCATTCAGAGAGTGGTTGGGGTGTGGAATGCACTGCCTGCTGTGATAGTGGAGTCAGACACTTTAGGAACTTTCAAGCGGTTACTGGATAGGCACATGGAGCACACCAGAATCATAGGAAGTGGGATAGCTTGATCTTGTGTTTGGACACGGCTCGGCACAACACTGTGGGCTGACGGGCCTGTACTGTGCTGTACTGTTCTACGTTCATCATACAGATTGCACAATGCCAATGAAGGGAACAACAATTTATACTGCGTGAGTGCTGGTAGGTTGGTTGGCAAGCAGACTCTGACTGCTTGAGCTGCTGCCATGGAGAATGCAACAAGGAATAGTTAACTGCCAAGCCTTTCTTCAAATTCAAACCAGGCATGTCAACTCAGATTGGTCAAGGTTCATCATGGGGAATGAACTAGGAGATAGCTGTCCCCCAAATTTTTGTTTGAAAAAGAAACAATGCATGGCACGCTCCTTCTGTCTGTGGTGGAGCTTGGTAGGAAACAGACAATTCTGGATTTGATGATGTGTAATGAAGCAGACTTGATAAGGGAGCTTAAGGTGAAGAAACTTTGGAAGGCAGTGACCATAATATGATGGAATTCACCCTGCAGATTGAGGGAGAGAAGCTGGAATCAGATGTAATGGTACTACAGCTGAGTAAAGGCAGCTACAGAGGCATGTCGGAGGAACTGGCCAGAGTTGACTGAGAGAGGACCCTAGCAGGAAAGATGATAGAACAGTAATGGCAGGAATTTCTAGGAGTAATTTAGGAGACACGGCAAAATTTCATCCCAAGGAATGGGAAACACACTAAGGGGAGGATAAGGCAACCGTGGCCGACCATTCATGGTTGATGCCACAACCTGTTGGCACAGATGCCACAATGCCCATCAATATCATACAATCTGATACCACAATGCCCATCAACACCAATTGTATCATATTGCTTAATGACACTGCCTGATGCCACAATGTCTATCAACACCAGTTACAACACTACATGTCACCGTTTAATACCAAACTTGCAATGGCACCATCTGATGGCACAATGCCCATCATTAAGTTATAAAGGGAGGTTGGACAGAGACAGGACATGTCTCCTTTTCTTCATGCTCTGCCTCTTTTCTTATGACCCACGACCAACCCTTGGCACCCCTTGTGAAAAAGAGGGGTTGGATAGGCTTGAGTTGTTTTCTCTGGAGCAGAGAAGACTGAAGGGCAACGTGATTGAGGTATTCAAGATTATGAGGGACATGGACAAGGTGGATAGGAAGCAGCTGTTCCCTTAGTTCAAGATCAGTTATGAGGGGACACAAGTTAAGTGGGCGGTGGGAGGATTTGAGGAAAAACATTTTTAACCAGAGGGCAGTGACAGTCTGGAATGTACTGCCTGGGAAGGTGGTGGAGGCAGGATGCCTCTCATCCTGGATGAGTCCTTGACATGCCATAATATTCAAGTTTATGGGTCAAGTGCTGGCAAGTGGGATTAGGTGGGCAGGCTTGGTATGAAATTTTGCTGTGTCTCCTAAATTACTCCTAGAAATTTCTGTTTTTGCTGTTCCATCATCTTTCCTGCTAGGCTCCTCTCCAAGTCAATTGTGGCTAGCTCCTCCCTGGGTGCTGATCTGATGGGACAAAGTGCCTCTTCTGCACTGTAGTATTCTGTCATCTAATGTTACAATGACTACTGACACCATAATATACATTGCCCAGTGTCAGTAGTGCAATGTACATATTGCGATTACTGTTAGTTAGTGACTCAAACGATGGGCTTTCGGGTTAATGGTCAGAATTGGTGGTTACAATTCGTGTTAAGGTCGGTGCTAAAGTTAGATCCCTATTAACAATACTAACAATTAGTGGTATCGTAAAGAAACGAACAGCAGTTACGCTAACTCACAATCTGAGGGCTTCTATCGTGCATCATATCTGCATCAGAAAAGCGGATTGCTAACCTATATAAAGACTGCGAATTTCAGATGGATCACACAAATCTTAAAGCAAAATAAGATTGTGCCACCCACCTAGAGTGACGCTGAGCAATTAAATGAAATGAGGAATGCGGTTGAGTTACTTCCTTCGGTTAACAGTAGCAAAAATTGATAATTGCGACCACTTGCTGACTCACCCATGTGCTGTGTGTCTAACTGGACGGCGGGCATTTCCTTAAGCTGAATATGTCCAGAGCCTCCATCTCCACACCACCTCAAACAACACAACACCGACGACGCCATCTTCCCGGCACTCACCCACTGACGTCACACGGCTTCCGAACGTACGCACACCCGGCTCGACGGATTGACATCGCCCTCCAGTGACCTCATACGCTCTGGCGTCACTTTCCAGTGATCTCATACGCTCTGCAGATGGCGTCACGCGCGCCGGCTGGTGATATCGCGCATGCTCTGACTGCACAATTCTGACGGACGGGAAGTGTGTTCCCAGGGGATCAGTCACAGTGAATTAATCTTGGGACACACCTTGCACCATGAAAGAAACTGGATAAAAATCAGCTGTGAGGAGGTGGGGTCACCCTGACTCGAAATGTCAGTTCTATTCTCTCGTCGCAGATGCTGTGACACCCTTTGAGATTCTTCAGCATTTTGTGTTTTTGTTGTGAAGGAAACTGGATGGTAACTGCACGTTTTGTTTCTGAGTGAAGCTTTGAATTCGGCTGCTCCCGTTGATGATTTCAACATTTATGGTGAACCTTCAATCTTCAGAGGAGGAGAAATAACGTTAGACCTCTAAACATAAGAACATAAGAAATAGGAGCAGGAGTAGGCCATCTAGCCCTTCGAGCCTGCCCCGCCATTCAATAAGATCATGGCTGATCTGAAGTGGATCAGTTCCACATTCCCGCCCTCTCCCCATAACCCTTAATCCCCTTGTGTATCAGAAACCTATCTACCCGTGACTTAAACATATTCAACAAGGTAGCCTCCACCACTTCAATGGCAGAGAATTCCAGAGATTCAGCACCCTTTGAGTGAGGAAGTTTCTCCTTGACTCTGTTCTAAACTGCCCCCTCCTTATTTTGAGGCTGTGCCCTCTAGTTCTGTTTTCCTTTCTAAACGGAAAGAATCTCTCTACCTCTACCCTATCTAGCCCCTTCATTATCTTGTAAGTCTCTATAAGATCCCCCCTCAGCCTTCTAAACACTAACGAGTACAGGCCCAGTCTATTCAAACTCTCTTCATAAGCTAACCCCCTCATCTCTGGTATCAGTCTGGTGAACCTTCTCTGTACTTCCTCCAATACCAATATATCCTTTTGCAGATAAGGGGACCAAAACTGCACACAGTACTCCAGTTGTGGCCTCACCAGTGCCTTGTACAGTTGCAGCAAGACCTCCCTGCTTTTATATTCTATCCCCCTCGAGATAAAGGCCAACATTCCATTTGCCTTCTTGATCACCTGCTGCACCTGCAGACTGAGTTTTTGCGATTTGTGCACAAGGACCCCCAGGTCTCTCTGCTCTAGCATGCAGCAGCTTTTCACCCTTTAAATAATAATCCCTCCTACTATTATTTCTACCAAAGTAGATAACCTCACATTTGTTAACGTTATACTCCATCTGCCAGGTCCTCGCCCACTCACTCAGCCTATCTAGATCTCTCTGCAGACTTTCCACACCCTTCACGCAACTCGCTTTTCCACTCATCTTTGTGTCATCAGCAAATTTTGTTACTCTACACTCCTCCAGATCGTCTATGTAAATGGTAAACAGTTGAGGCCCCAGCACTGATCCCTGCGGCACTCCACTAGTCACCAACTGCCAACCAGAAAAGCATCCATTGATTCCAACTCTCTGCTTCCTATTAGATAACCAATCCTCAATCCATGCTAACACTTTACCCCCAACTCCGTGTACCCTAACCTTCTGCAGCAACCTTTTGTGAGGCACCTTATCGAACGCCTTCTGGAAATCTAAAAACACCACATCTACCGGTTCCCCTCTGTCTACCGCACTAGTCACATCCTCATAGAAATCCAGTAAATTCGTTAAACACGACTTCCCCTTCATGAACCCGTGCTGCGTTTGCTTGCGCAAACTGTTCTTTTCTAGGTGTCTTGCTATTTCTTCTTTGATGATGTATTGTAGCATTTTTCCAACTACGGACGTTAAGCTAACTGGCCTATAATTCCCTGCCTTTTGTCTACTACCATTTTTGAATAGCAGCGTAACATTAGCTGTTTTCCAATCCTCTGGCACTTCCCCAGAGTCCAGCGAATTTTGATAAATAATTACTTAGGCATCTGCTATTACTTCTGCCGTTTCTTTCAGAACCCTGGGATGCATTCCATCCGGTCCTGGGGACTTGTCTACCTTCGGTCCCGTTAGTCTACCAAGCACTACCTGTCTATTGACAGTAATTGTATTTAGGACCTCATCTCCTACCATCCTGCTATCTTTAATATTCGGTAAGCTATTTGTGAAGACCGACACAAAAAACTTATTTAAAATCTCAGCCACTTCCTTGTTACTCACCGCTAAATCTTCCCTCTCGTCCTCCAAAGGCCCAACATTCACTCTAGCCAGCCTCTTCTTTATATATTTGTAAAAACTTTTACTATCATTTTTTATATTTAGAGCTAGTTTAGCTTCATACTCTATCTTTCCTTTCTTTATCGCTTTCTTAGTCATTCTTTGTTGTTTTTTAAATCTTTCTCAATCTTCTAATCCCCCACTATTTTTAGCTGCTCTGTACGCATCAGCTTTTAATTTAATACTCTCCTTTATTTCCTTCGATAACCATGGCTGGTTATCCTTTCCTTACAGTCCTTCTTTACCATTGGAATATATTTCTGCTGACTACTGAAAAAGATCTCCTTAAAAATCCTGCACTGTTCCTCAGCTGTCCTACCACCCAATCTGCACCCCCAATCTACATTAGCCAATTCTGCTCGCATCTTATCATACTCCCCTCTGTTCAAACAGGGACTCCTGGAACATTGTCACATTGGAACATTGCTGATGACATGAAGATGAGCGGAAAAGCAAATTGCGTGGAGGGTGTGGAAAATCTGCAGAGAGATCTGCATAGGCTGAGCGAGTGGGTGAGGACCTGGCAGATGGAGTATAATGTTAGCAAGTGTGAGGTTTTGGTAGAAATAAAAGTAGGAGGGATTATTATTTAAAAGGCGAAAAGCTGCAGCATGCTACAGTGCAGAGGGACCTGGGTGTCCTTGTGCACGAATTGCAAAAACCCAGTCTGCAGGTGCAGCAGGTGATCAAGAAGGCGAATGGAATGTTGGCCTTTATAGCGAGGGGGATAGAATATAAAAGCAGGGAGGTCTTGCTGCAACTGCACAGGGTACTGGTGAGGCTGCAGCTGGAGTACTGTGTGCAGTTTTGGTTGCCACACTTGCTGAAGGATATATTGGCCTTGGAGGGAGTGCGGAGAAGGTTGCTACTAGGCTGATACCGGACATGAGGGGGTTAGCCTGTGAAGAGAGACTGAATAGACTGGGTCTGTACTCGTTGGAGTTTAGAAGGCTGAGGGGGGGATGTTATAGAGACGTATAAGATAATGAAGGGGATAGATAGGGTAGAGGTAGAGAGATTTTTCCCGCTTAAAAAGGATAGCAGGTCTAAAGGGCACAGCCTCAAGATAAGGGGGGGGCCATTTAGATCAGAGTTGAGGAGGAACTTCTTCACTCAAAGGGTGGTGAATCTGTGGAATTCTTTGCCTGTTGAAGTGCTGGAGGCTACCTCGCTGAATATATTTAAGTCACAGGTAGATAGGTTTCTGATAGACAGGGGAATTAAGGGTTATAGGGAGAAAGCGGGAAGGTGGAACTGATCCACTTCAGATCAACCATGATCTTATTGAATGGTGTGGCAGGCTTGAAGGGCTAGATGGCCTACTCCTGCTCCTATTTCTTATGTTCTTACGTCGCATTTTGTAATAAGACCATAAGACATACGAGTAGAATTAGGCCATCGAGTCTGCTCCGCTAATTATTGCTGATAGTTTTCTTATCCTTATTCTCCTGTCTTTTTCCCCATAAGCCCTGATCCCTTATTAATCAAGAACCTACCTATCTTTCTTAAAGACTCTCAATGACCTGGTCTCCACAGCCTTTTGCAACGAAGAGTTCCACAGATTCACCAGTTTCTGGCTGAAGAAATTTCTCCTTATTTCTATTTAATGTTAATGTTTTTGACTCTTTTAATCCACAGGTGTCGGTCCACCTTGTTGTCAAACGAGGGGCATGCACACGGTGGGTCATGCGTGGGCTGCTCTTGGAGGTTTCGAGAGTGGCCTAGTACTTTGTGTCGCTGTGTGTGCTTAATCCTGGACCAGCAGACGGGCACCACAGCAGCTCAGTGACTATCACTGCTAGCTGTGCAGATATATGGATTTGGGCCTGTGTCTGTGGGAGTTTGCGCATTCTCCCTGTGGTTGCATGGGTTTCCTCCGGGTGCTCCGGTTTCCTCCACACCCCAAAGATGTGCTCTTAGGCTGATTGGTGTACCAAATTGACCCTACGCTATTCTCCCCTGAATCTGGCTACATTAGGGGTACCATTCACATACACACGGGGCAGGGTAGGTGTAGGAAAATGCTTTGTTGAAGTGGCGGTGCGGGCTCATTGGGCCGAAGGGCCTGTTTCCCGTGCTGGGTTGCTCTTTGTTCTTTGTTCTTTGTTTTAAAGGATCGTCCCTTTAGTCTGAGGTTGTGTCCTCTGGTTGTAGCTTTTCCTGCCATTGGGAACAATCTTTCCATGTCCACTCTATCCAGGCCTTGCAATACAGTAAGATTCTCCCCCACCCTTCTAAACTTCCAATGAATATAGACCTAAAGACACAGAATAATACCCTTTCCAACTATTTGATACATCACTGAGAAATTTGCTTCATGCAAACAGCTCATCCTGAATTTAATGCATCCCACGTATTTCCTAAATGTCTTTCCTCCCAACATCTATGTGGACCTCAAAATTTGTGTGGGAGATTTTAAGTCAGTTTACTTGTTATTAGTCAGAACTGGACTCAGTACAAAGTCTTTATCATAGCTCTCAAGCAAGCCCCTTTACTCAGCTTATGTCAAAACTTCTTTTTGATGTCAATGTTTACACCAAATGTTACAACCTCACTGTTTCAGAACTTTGTCTCCATATACTCCCCAAAAAAACTTAGAGACTAGTGAGCCAATCAATTATACACTCAAGGTATTCGGCAAACGAGGCGTAATTGTTTATTGATAAATTTATTCAATTTCTATAAATCAGCTCAAAAGCAAAATACTGTGGATGCTGGAAGTCTGAAATTAAAAACAATATGCTGGAAATGCTCAGTAGGTCTGGCAGCATCTGTGGAGAGAGAAATAGGCCAGACTATCACTCCCACTCTGCACATTAGATTGTCCATTCATGCCAATATGAATCACGTCAGGTACCCCATGGCGTGCACCTGGTGAGCAGAACCTGCCAGAAGAGTTCAGACGAGTTCAGGTTCTGTCTCAGGAGAGAGTCCCCCGGGCATTTCCAGGCAGTGCCAAGGGCTGTGTTGAAGGGGGTGGTTTTTAGAGAGCGGTATTGCTTGGGGGGTGTGTGTGATGGTATGCCAGTTCCATGATGGCCAGAGTACTGGATGGCGGAGAATCCTCTGAGGCATTCCCAGTCACCAATGGCATCAAACAGGGCTGTGAGCTCACACCCACACTGTTCAGCATGATGTTTACTGCCATGCTGAATTACGTCTTCCAGGACAGTGTTGCTGGAATCAGCCTCAAGTACAGAATGGATGGGAAGCTCTTCAAGCTGAGGAGACTTCAAGCTATTGCCAAAGTGAAAGAGACTGTTCTGAGAGATTTCCTCTTTGCTGATGACTGCGCACTGTATACTGCTTTGGACTCACCATCAAAAAGTCATGCACCAGCCTGCTCCTCATGCACCGTACACAGAACCCGTAATCACAATCAAAGGGCAGAAACTACAGGCAGTGGACCAGTTCACTTATCTTGGCAGCACCCTCTCTCAAGCAGAGAATATTGATGCAGAACATAAGAAATAGGAGCAGGAGTAGGCCATCTAGCCCTTCGAGCCTGCCCCGCCATTCAATAAGATCATGGCTGATCTGTCGTGGCTCAGTTCCACATTCCCACCCTCTCCCCATAACCCTTAATCCCCTCTCTTATCAAAAACCCATCAACCCGCGTCTTAAAAATATTTAGCGAGGTAGCCACCACCACTTCAACAGGCAGAGAATTCCAGAGATTCACCACCCTTTGAGTGAAGAAGTTCCTCCTCAACTCCGTTCTAAACCGCCCCCCCTTTATCTTGAGGCTGTGCCCCCTAGTCCTACTATCCTTTCTGAGCGGGAAGAGTCTCTCCACCTCTATCCTATCCATCCCATTCATCATCTTATACGTCTCAATGAGATCTCCCCTCATTCTTCTAAACTCTAACGAGTACAAGCCTAATTTATTCATCCTCTCCTCATAGCTCAACCCCCTCAACTCCGGCATCAGCCTAGTAAACCTCCTCTGCACTCCCTCCAAGGCCAAAATATCCTTGCGTAAGTACGGCGCCCAAAACTGCACACAGTACTCCAGCTGCGGCCTCACCAATGCCCTATACAGCCGCAGCAAGACCTCCCTACTTTTATATTCAATCCCCCTCGCTATGAAGGCCAGCAACCCATTCGCCTTCCTGACCACCTGCTGCACCTGCAAGCTGGGTTTTTGTGACTCATGCACAAGGACCCCGAGGTCCCTCTGCACCGTCGCCTGCTGCAGTTTTTCGCCACTTAAGTAATAGTCCTTCCTACCATTATTCCTACCAAAGTGGACCACCTCGCACTTGCCAACATTAAATTCCATTTGCCATTTCCTGGCCCATTCGCCCAGCCTATCTAGATCCTTCTGCAGACTCTCCACACCCTCCGCACAATTTGCTGTTCCACCAATCTTGGTGTCATCAGCAAATTTCGACACCCTACACTCGGTTCCCTCCTCCAGGTCATCTATATAAATGGTAAATAGCTGAGGCCCCAGCACCGACCCCTGGGGCACTCCACTAGTCACCATCCGCCAATCCGAATAGCACCCATTGACCCCCACTGCAGAAGTTAACTGCAGAATAGCAAAGGCAAGTTCTGCTTTTGGTAGACTGCGCTTCACTGTATGGGAACGTCAAGGAATCAGCCCAGCAACAAAACTGAAGGTCTACAGTGCCGCAGTACTCGTTACCCTCCTGTATGCCTGTGAAACGTGGACTGTGTGTTGAAGGCATGCAAGACAGCTCAATCATTTCCACATGACTTGTCTTCGCAGAATATTACGTATCAGATGGCAAGACAAAGTACCAAACACTGAATTCCCCCTAGAGCAAGTCTATCATCAGTCCACACATTGCTGATGAGAGCGCAGACCTAGTGGACAGGTCATGTCATCCGTATGTCAGATGAGCGCATACCCAAGCAGCTCCTTTTTGGGGAACTCTCTGCTGGAAGACACTTGCATGGAGGGCAGAAGAAACATTTCAAAGACACACTCAAGGCCTCCCTGAATTTGCTCGACATAGACATGACCACCTGGGAAACACTGGCACAAAACCACCCTACCTGGCGCTGCCTCAGCCACAAAGGCTGTCAAGCTTACGAAGCAAAGTGTATTGCTGAAGCACAACTTAAGAGCGAGCTGCACAAGTCCACAGCCACCAGCTCAACAACTACAGTATCTACACAAGTCTGTCCAATACGTGCCAGGACATTCCTTGCCCGAATTGGCCTGAGCAGTCATCTTCGGATACACTGCAACCAGCCCCAAAAGGACTAATGGTGTCGAGGTCCTCATCTATGACGATGGACGAACAACGTGTGTGAAGTGGGAGATATAATACTGTGTGGAGCAGTGTTCTGTGGGGGTGGAGAATTCCTTTGGGTAATGTTCCACAAAGGGTGATTCAGTGTGACGTAAGGATCCCACAAGTATTGGAGGGCCGAAGGGCCTGTTTCCTGTGCTGTACTGTTCTTTAGGCGGAGATGTTTGCGGTGGATGCAGGAGTAGATGGTGATATCATGCAGGGGTGGTGGGTGTCCTACTTTTGGTTTTCTAACGCTGGTGGTGCAGACTCTATCAACAGTCCACCCACTGGCATGATGTCATGGGGCAACCCTTCGGATTTCTTTTTTCTCTATATTGCTCATAATACAGTGGAGAACGCTACCACTGAGGCAATGGTTTCTATGCCGTCTTTCCCATCTGCTGCAAACAGACCAGAAAATTCCACCCATGGTTAGGGTGCAGAATTGTTTCATGAGAATGGACCCAAGGATAATGAACTTCAGTCTTGTAGATAGATTGGAGAAGAGAGGGTTGAGATGAGATTTTATTGAGGTGTTCAAAATCATGAGAGGTCTGAACACAGTAGATTAGGAGAAACTTGTTTCCATTGATGGAAGGATCGAGAACCAGAGGCCACAGGTTTAAGATAATTGGCAAAAGAAGCAATAAAAAAAAGGTTTTTTTTAATGCAGCAAGTGGTTAGGATCTGAATGTAATGGAATCAGGCACAATCATGACTTTCAAAAGAGAATTGGATCATTATCTGAACAGGAAAATTTTCAGGGCCATGAAGAAAAACAGGGCATTGGGACTAGATGAGTTGCAGAGTCGGCACATGCACAAAGGGTTAAATGGCCTTTTTCTTACTATAAACCTATGATTCTACAGGAGTGTCATAAAGTAAAATTCAATATGAAGGACAGATCACCAAAGTTCAATCAAAGAGGTATGTTTTAAGGAGGATCTTCAAGAAAGTAAGAGAGAAGGAGCGGTTTAGGGATGGAATTCCAAGTATTAGAGCCTTGGCAAACGAAGACTTGACCACCAATGTTGGAACAATTAAAATTTGAGGAGCACAGATTTCTTGGAAGGTTTTGGCAGTTCCCCCCGGGAAACCACCCCCCCCCCCCCCCCCCCCCCCCCACTTTCCCCCACCATCCCACATTTGGCCAGCCAGTAAACATGCACTAGAATCCTGTGCACATATGAGAAAACTCATTAAGGATCAGAATCAGAATCCACCTGGAACCGGGCTAGATAATAATGGAGGCTTCTTAGCAAGTTCCCATCTGTCTTATTGCATTGCAGTTGTGTGCTGCTGCTTTTGCTTGTGTTGGGATTTCTGGGTGTACTGTTTGTGCAAAAAATGGTGACATCATAGGATTTTGTCAATACCTTGGAGCAGCTTTTCTGTAGAATAATTGCTATAACTTACACTTATTTAGCTTCTTCAGTATAGCACAGTATCCAAGGCCTTTCACAGAAGCTTTATCAGACAAAACCTAATGCTGAGGCACATAAAACAATATTAAGTCAAAGAAGTAGTCTTAAAGAAGTAGTCTTAAAGAAAGAGAGGGCGGTAGAGAGATGGAGAGGTTTAGGAAGGCAACTCCAGAGCTTTGGACCTTGCAGTTGAAGGCACAGTTGCTAATTTGTGATGGCGAAGGAAATCAGGGGTGTACCAGAGGTCAGAGTTGGGGGAATGCAGAGATCTCAGTGTATTTATATTTCAACAAGGGTCTTAAAGGCCAAACAAGCTGATGGAAACAGATCAGCTATTTTTGCTTAATCTTTCAGAAGTGAATAGATGAAGGCTAAGCATATTGCACTTCTAAAAATAATTGACCATATTGTGAAGGTGGCCAATTTGTAACTGTAGTTTCCAGCCAAACCTCCTGATTCAGAAACTTGATTAATGACCTCTTTAGTGTGTTAGGTACAAAGTGTTTCTTGAAGAGTAACCCAGAATAATATATTAATTGGCAGGCATCCCCCTTCTAGATCCAAGTTACATTTTGACACTGCTGCATGTTTTTGTTTACACTGCAGCATGGACTTCTGTACCTTTTCATTTCCCTCAACAATTTGGTCAAATTTCTGACTGACTAGCCTCACTAATGACATATATCTTGCTGGTGAGAAAACATAAATATTAGTCAAATTATTCACTGTGAAAGCAGAGTGAACATCAGAGTCAGCACAGGACTCTGAAAGGTGTTTGGTTTTCTGACCCATAAATCATTCTTATACTTCTTCTCAAGTTTACTTCTCACCTAAACCTAGCCACCCAGAATCAGTATATCCTGTTTGTCATGTGTCCATGGTTATTGTGAATATCAATTCCTGTTTATGCCACCAGGGGGCACTAAAGCAGGATGGGTAGACACAGCCTTAGTGAAAAACTCAAATAGAAATATCTCTGTAAACTGAGCTTCAAAAATGTCATTTATCCACAACAGCTGCCTCACAGTGCCAAGGACTTGGGTTCAATTCCGGCCTTGGGTAACTGTCTGTGTGGAGTTTGCATGTTCTCCCCGTGTCTGCATGGGTTTCCTCCGGGTGCTCTGGTTTCTTCCCATAATCCAAAGATGTGCGAGTTAGGTGGATTGACCATGTTAAATTGATCCTTAGTTTTGGGGGATTAGCAGGGTAAATACATGGGGATACATGGATAGGGCCTGGGTGGGACTGTTGTTGGTGTAGGCTTGATGGGCCAAATGGCCTCCTTCTGCACTGTGTGGATTCTATGATCTCATATTTACATAGCATTTTTAATGTAATTAAACATACCAAGGTACTTCACGGGAGTGTTACAAGGCAAAATTAGTCATTGAGCCACATAAGGTGATATTAGGTCAAATGACTAAAAACCTGATTAAAGAGGTAGGTTTTAAGGAGAGATTTGGGGAGGGCATTCCAGAGCTTCAGGTCTAGACAGACAAAGGCACAACCAGCAAAGGTGGAGCGATTAAAGTCAAAAACACTTGAGACCAGAATTAGATGAGCACCGATATCTTAAAGGATTATAAGGCCAGAGGAGATTACAGAGATAGGGAAGGGGGTGGCCACAGAGGGTTTAACTTAACAACAAGGATGAGAATTTTTTTAGAAACTGTGGTGTTGCTTAACCAGGAGCCAAGCAGAGGTGTGATTGGTGAAGGGACTTAATGTGAGTATGGACATGGGCAGAGTTTTAAATGGCATTATGGAGGATAGAAATGGGAGCCCATCAGGATTAAAAGAAATATAATCAAGATTTAAAAATTAGACTTTCTGGAGGGCTTTTGAAGGATGACAAATCTGGGGAGTACAACAAGTTTTGCATTCTTTTCATACAGTTTCAATTTCAGAAAAAAGGCAGAGTAACGTTCCCCTGTATCTTATTCTAACAATTGGCCTTGCAAACTCCCCTCCCTCACTAGCATGGATTTTTTTTCTTTCTACACCAAGTGTGCTGATTGTGTCTTTGAGGGACATTGCCACCTGAATGCCAGATCATGCTGGGTGGCATCAGTTTGTTTGCTGGACCCATGCTTTCCAAATCCTAAGGGTGACCAATCCAAATTTAGAACCAGCATACAGAGAAGACCATCAATTCACTGTTCGGACTGGATATGAGATCAAACCTCCAAGTGAATGGACAATGTGATAAACCAATAGACATAACCCAGGCTGTTTATAAATCTAGGTACTATTTCCATCTATTATAAACATGCAGTGGATTTTCACTGAGAATGCCTTATAAAGCTCAAATAAAAGTAAAATAAACAACACAAAATCATAACATCCACAGATAAATATTGTGTTCTTGGGCAGAAAGATTAAAAATAAGGTAGTCTGCAGTCAGACTTTGAGATCTTTCAGATAGAAAGGAATTTTACAGCCCTTCTGGAGCAGCATGGAGATACAGTGGTTAGAACTGCTGCCTCACAGGGCTTGGGTCACTGTCTGGAGTTTGCACATTCTACATGTGTCTGGGTTTCCTCTAAGTGCTCCAGTTTCTTCCCACAGTCTGAAAGATGTGCCGGTTAGGTGCATTGGCTGTGCTAAATTTTTCCTCAGTGTATCGGAACAAGCACCGGAATGTGGCGACTGCGGGATTTTCACAGTAACTTCATTGCAGTGTTAATGTAAACCTACTTGTGACTGATAAATAAACTTTACTTTTTACTTTTATTTTAGGATTTTCTGGTCCTGCCAGAAGTTTTGTTTTAAATTTAAAGTTTATTAATTAGTGTCATAAGTAGGCTTACATTAACACTGCAATGAAGTCACTGTGAAAATCCCCTAGTCACCACACTCCGACGCCTGTTTGGGTACACTGAAGGAGAATTTAGCATGGTCAATGCACTTAATCAGCACATCTTTCGGACTATGGGAGGAAACCCACACAGACACAGGGAGAACATGCAGATTCCACACACACAGTGACCAAAGCCAGGAATCAAACCCAAGTTCCTGGTGCTGGGAAGCAGCAGTGCTAACCACTATGCCACCGTGCTACCTCAGTCAATGGCGTTTCAAATGGCTCACTGCATTTTCTGACCTGTCCCCATCACAACAGGGCTGTAAAATTCCACCCATAAAGGATAGTCATAAAACACTAAATAAGCTTTAAAAGCAGAAAATACTTTATTACTGAATTTTAGCAACTAGAGTTTGTGAAACATCAAGAGCTGAACTAAGCTACAACAATTTGCATTTATACAGTGGAAAGCAAATCAGAGTTAACATTTCAGGTCAATGGCCTATTGGAAGAATTGGGGAAAGTTAGAGGTGTAATAGGTTTTAAGCAAGTGTAAAGGGAAAGAGTGGGGGAATAATCAAAAGAGAACATCTGCAATAGGATAGAGGGCAGAAGAGATTAAATAACAAAATGGCGACAAGGCCAAAGGAATTGTTGTGGGATAAATATAAAAACAAAAGAAATGACCTGAGGAAGTGTCTACTGCAGAATGAACAGCTGCCATGCGAAAGCAAAAAAAAGAGAAATGAGCTAAAAGAAGAAACACCCAAAATTTATAGAACCATAGAAAAATAGAGCACAGGAAGAGGCCTCAACTTGTCCATGCCAGCCTAAGGACACCCAGGTGCTCTTTCTAATCCCACCTTCCTGCACCAGGTCCATAGCCCTGCTGCTTATAGTACTTAGCGTGCTGATCCAAAAAAATACAAAAGTCTGAGGTCACATACCAACCAACTCAAGAACAACTTCTTCCCTGCTGCTGTTGGACGTTTGAATGGACTTACCTTGCATTAAGTTGATCTTTCTCTACACCCTAGCTATGACTGTAATACTACATTCTGCACTCTCTCATTTCCTTCTCTATGAATGCTGTGCTTTGTCTGTGTAGTGCAAGAAACAATACTTTTCACTGTATGTTGATACATGTGACAATAATAAATCAAATCAAAAATCAAATCAAATAATCATGATCAGAGATAGGGATTAAGAAGATCTTCAGGGAGGTTAAATGGCAGGGGAAGCTGCAAAGTTTAATACCAATACGTCTATAAAGGCATGATTGCCAGTGGTAGGGAAAAAAAGTAGAAGATTGTGACAATCATGTAATTATATTACAGATTAAAGGACAACTGTTTTAAAGATACATTTCTGTTTTCAAACATGAATTTAAAAGCTTTTTTTCAAAATGGAACTATGGACAGACAACATGGCATCTTAAATCTTGTCAGACTCACATCTCTAGGGCTAGTAGCAAACAGTTATTAAAATGTAAAGACCCCTCAAGGGGTCTTCTGTTGAATCTTCTAAAAGATATGAAAAACCCTTTTAGATCTGAGGGAACAGGGGATGGGAAGGGACTTCAAAGGACCACAACATAATTAATGGTACAGTGGTCAGCACTGCTGCCTCGCAGTGCCAGGGACCCAGGTTCAATTCTCGGCTTGGGTCAATGTCTATGTGGAGTTTGCACGTTCTCCCCTTGTCTGCATGGGTTTCCTCCGGGTGCTCTGGTTTCCTCCCACAGTCCAAAAATATGTAGGTTAGATGGATTGGCCATGCTAAATTACTCCTTAGTGTCAGGGGGATTAACTAGGGTAAATATATGGGGCTTATGGGGATAAGGCCTTGATGGGATTTTGGTTGGTGCAGACTTGATGGACCAAATGGCCTCTTCCTGCACTGTAGGATTCTATGATTCTATCTCTAGAGCTGGCTACAAACACTTATTAAAATGTAAAGATCCTTCAAGAGATGGCTGTTGAATCCTCTAAAAAGTGTAAAAAACCCTTTTAATTCTGAGGGAACAGGAGACAGGAAGGGACTTCAAAAGACCACAACATAATTAACTTATTTGCTTGATGAAATAGTGACTCCTTGAAAATTAACATAACTGCCATTTTTGTGTTTATTGAAATGTATAAAGGAGCCTTTAAGAAGCCATCTTGTAAGGAAGGATGCAGAACTCCCAGGAAAAACACTGAGAAATAACAACAGAGAGGGTTCTTGACCGAGGTAGACAAAGAGGAAGGTAATAAAAAATCAAGTTCTGTTCTGCTGAAAGAGTCCAGGCAATATACAAGTGCTGTAATTAGTGTAGAATAGGAAACCTCTCTCTCCCAAAAACTATGATGTAGAAATATTGGCGTTGGACTGCGGTGGGCACAGTAAGAAGTCTCATAACACCAGGTTAAAGTCCAACAGATTTAGTTGATATCACGAGCTTTTGGAACGCCATTCCTTCATCAGGTGAGTGGCGAGTTGGGTTCACAAGCACGGCATATATAGACAGACTCAACTGCAAGATAATGGTTGGCATGTGAGTCTTTACAGGTAATCAAGTCTTTACAGATCAGACAATGTGAGTGGACAGAGGGATAAACACAGGTTAAAGAGGTGTGAATTGTCTCAAGCCAGGACAGTTATTAGGATTTTGCAAACCCAAATGGTGGGGGTTACATGTAGTGTGACATGAACCCAAGATCCTGGTTGAGGCCTTCCTCAAGTGTGCAGAACTTGGCTATCAGTTTCTGCTTGGCAATTTTGCATTGTCATGTATCTTGAAGGCCGCCTTGGAGAATGCTTACCCGAAAATCAGAAGCTGAATGCCCTTGATTGCTGAAGTGTCCCCAACAAAAACTGCTGTCGTTCTGAGTCCATCTGGACAGGCATACCTCTGAATATTCAACTGTAGAAGCCATCACAGCTGCTAAGCAGAACCTCAAGTTCCAACCCCGTCACTTCAGATAGAAGGAATTCAAACAACAAGCTCACAATGATATCTCAGAGAATGATTTTAAATCTCATCTTTAAGTATCTTTTTTCCATTGATAATCATTGTATCCGTGTTTTAGTTAATAACATTGTCACTTTTACTTAAATAACTTCCAGCAATTGCTTAGTAATAAACTATTCTTAATCCTGTTTACAGTGTTTGCTGCTGGTTAATTTTAAATGGAATCATTTGCAAATTAAAAAGGAGCTGCATACACAGAAAGACATTTTTAGTTCACAGACCACTTTTGACGAAACAACTCTTAGATGCTCATGACAGGTATGATAAGGCAACTGGAGAAACACAGCTTTGTCAGGCTGAAGAGATTGCAGTGCTAGAGGGTGGTGGAGATAAAGGAGGATTAGAAACATCCAAGATTAGCAATGTAGTTAAGATAAGTTCATGAGGGAGAAACAAATAGAAGAATAGGTTTGGAAAATGAGATAAAGTGAATTATGTGGAAGTGGGTTCCACCAATGACTGTTTAGGCCAATTAGATGGCTTTTGTATAATGAACTCCATAACTCTTTTCAATTACCTCATTTAATATTTGATGTCATCCATTGGCCAGTATTCAGATGATTATTTTGAATTGTATTGCATTTGTAAGACTTTTTAAACTCACATAAAGGTAATTTTCACTCCATTCACATTAAGTAGCAGAAAAAATTCCTACATATGAATTATTTTGAATTCTCTCAATTTTCTAAAGCACTGATCCAAAAGACTTTTTGTTCTGAAAATCTACTCCCATTTTTATGCAATTTAACATAATTTTGACTATAGAGTTGCAACTTTTGGATGATTTGGAGTTTGGTGAGTGGGCATGAATTAGTGTTGGCCATTCTCCAAATAAGGTCCTTATGTTATCTATGCCAACAGGGGACACTGAAATCAGGCCAAATCTTTTTCCAGAGGGTGCGATGGAAAATTTGCAGTAAACAATTCTTGCATATCTCCTAGCAGCTAGGTATGAAACATAGATCTGAAAATGGCTTGGAAACCTGCTAACTTAAGTTAGTGTTCAGTTACCAATGAGCCACAATTGTGTGTAGTGATATTGTTTTAGTTATATTCACTAACTCCTAAAATTCTGGCCTCTTGTGCATCCCAGATTTTAATTGCTGCAGCATTGGCGGCCAGACTCTGGAATTCCCTCTCTGTTTTCAGGCAAAAGTTAGCAGACGTCAAAGGTCTGAGAGCTTACTGGTTTGACAAAACTCACAAATAACTTATCCCTCTTGTCTACAGGCTTAACTTATGTTACAAAGAGTGGCATCTGGGCACTGGTTTTTGCCTGCATTATCCTGTCCTTTGCATTACCGCTCCACTTTGGGGCAGTTGCATCTTCTGCATGCAGGCAGTTAGACAGAAAGCAGCATGTCATATAGAAAGGGTATAACCCTGTTTATGGTTTTTGCCCTAAATTCTGCTCCCTAGCCCAAACACAAATTAAGATTTGAACCTTATTATTTTTGAAGAACCAATTTAAAACATTTACTTCATGTCTCTGAGAAAACCTTTCTAACTTTTTTCAATGGAAAATGTGCACATCTATCTCACTTTCACATCCTAGTATCCAATCCCTTTGGCTGGTGTAACCTGTGACTCACTATGACTAAAGACACAGGAGATCTGTTTTAAATATTATTAATAAGAAAGTCGTAAGTCTAATGTTTCCGTTGAACTCCAGGATGTTGAAACCAGGTGTTACACTTTATTATGATACTAAACAATCTTAAAAAAAGAGAAAAGAAAACTAATTATGAGAAATTACAACTGCCATTTGATTGATTTTAGATTTGTTTATACAAAGGACAAATTAGCAGCTGAACATCACAACTTTGTTCAAGGACTGACTTTCTAGTGAGTGATTGCCAGGAAATCTGTTAATGTTTTCAGTGACACCTTATCTTGTGCATTAATCATTAATGTTTGAAGATTCTTTAAATGTAACAGAATAAAATTAATGGCAATACACAGTTGTTCTGAAATTCCACAGAGCTTCTGGAAGTCCGCTTAGACACACTTAGGGGTGGCACAGTGGTTAGCACTGCTGCGTCACAGTGCCAGGGACCCGGGTTCAATTCCTGGCTTGGGTCACTGTTTGCATGGAGTTTGCATGTTCTCCCCGTGACTGCATGGGTTTCCTTTGCGTGCCCTGATTTCCTCCCACAGTCCAAAAATGTGCGGGTTAGGTGGATTGGCCATGCTAAATTAACCCTTAGTGTCAGGGGGACTAGCTAGGGTAAATGCATGGGTTAGGGAATAGGACCTGGGAGGAATTGTGGTTAGTGTGGGCTGAATGGCCTCCTACTGCACTGTAGGATTCTATGGTTCTAATAACTACATTTATATATATTTTACGATCCATCATGGTAAGTGACCTTTTCAAAATATTCAACCACACCAGTCAGACATGGCCTGTCTTCAAAAGTCCATGATCTCTTTTATTAGTTCTTACGTGTTCAAATTTCCAGCCATACTGTCCCTCATAACTTAAACCTCTCACTCCTTAAATAATGGAGTAACATTTGCAGTTTTACAGTCCAAGCTCCAAATTTTTGAGAGAATATGCCTTCAATTTTCTCATCTATGTCTTGAACTACCTTGGGGTGGAAACCATGAAATCTCAATAAATGTTTAACTTAAGTCCCATTATTTATTCCATTTTTAAATCCACTAGGTTCCCTTCTAGTGCTGCGACTGTGTCCTCTTTTATCTGAAGTTTATTGGCCTAAGACTTTGGTCGTGATTAAGAGATCAATCTCTCCCCAATTCCCCACAAATGAGAACAGACTCAACTTCTTTTCTGGATGTTTATTCAAGCAAATACAAGCTAGGCTGCACCTCAGCCAGACTGCTGGACAGACTGCTAGATTAAACACACACAGATTGTTTTATATGGCATTGTGTTACAGATATTTATATAAACCAATCACTGGCTACCATGTCAAAAATTAGTCAATCATAGGGTTAAACACGCTGCCCTTATGAATGCACCTGTCTCCTTGCATGCTCAGTGTCCAACTTTGTTCTTCATTCAAACTGGCTGCTCCAGTCTATCATATGCATTCCATACACAGCAATGCTCCTACGATTCTTAGCAAGGGCCAGCTTACATTTCATCAACAGTATTTACCAGATGTGATTACCAGCCATCTGCTCCCCTCCATTTTAAGTAACCTTCCTTCATTTTGAGAACGCTGATTAAATTTAATAAATCTCTGTTGGTGTTTTTTTCCCCTTTCAGGTGGAATATTTTTGAGGCATCAGAGGTCTTGCAATATCAGCTGATGATCTAGTGAGAGACCCACGGTGCCTTTTTTCTGGAAAGACCACTGAACTACAAGCTAATCAGTCAGTGGCAAGGTCACTCACAGTCCTCCCCTGGAATGAAGATTTAAGAAGTGGAAGATGTACCAACTGAGAGCTCCCTGTCATTTGAGGTGCTGGCTGCTGCCAGGAGGGCAGGCACTAGAGTCTTGGGATCATGGAACGAGCCAGGTCATAGGTAAGTAATGGGGCGAGGAAGGAGGGTTTTGTGGATGTGGAGAAAGTGGCTACAAAGGTAGGGAAATGGTTCTCAGTGAGTCCACTCTTCCCAGTGTTGAGTCCATTAATGTAGGTTTTAGCTGCCATGTACACTGCATGCGACAAGCCCGCCTAAAGCAGGGTTGATACCAGTGATGGCATGAGGCCCTTTAGTTGTCATTAATTGGTCACTTAAAAGCCTCAATTGGCAGCAGCAGCAGGATGGGAAGGTTGACAATGGGCCTTCCCACCCAGAACTTAATCCTGCTGGGGGCGGAAAGATGGTGTGTTCCAGTACATCCCACTTAATTACATGTCTTTTCTGCCTCCAAGCTTGCCACCAGCGAAAACAGAAGAACCCACCCTTTAGCACTGTCTCTCTCTCTTTCTTCAGAGATGCTGCCTGAAAATCTCCTAATCGCTACACTCTGGCACCTGTTTGGATATGCTGAAGGAGAATTTAGCATGGCCAATCTACCTAACTTGCACATCTTTGGACCATGGGAGGAAGCTGGAGCATCCAGAGAAAACGCACACAGACACAAGGAGAACATGCAAACTCCACACAGACAGTGATCCAAGCTGGAATCGAACCCAGGTCCCTGGCGCTGTGAGGCAGCAGTGCTAACCACTTTGCCACTGTGCCACCCTTAAATGGGTCTACATTTCCCATATTACTATTTTCTTTGACATATATAAACAACTTTTGCTGCTAGTTTTGGTAACCTTTGCTGGTTCTTTTAGGTTTCATTTTGTTATTTCTTCCTCTTTAAAAAGAAACCAAACCTCCCAATTTGACTCCCAGCGTGCCATGCGGAGTATGTTCAAAGTGTGTGTGCTGCTTGAATACTCTGCCCTCACGCCTGCTCAGTATAGCCCGAGTGCTGTAAAGCAGCACAGCCACCTCACTGTAAGTAAGGCTGGAGCGATCCGATGCTGGATGGGAGACATCGAACGGGTAAGACAATATTCAGCAGCAAATGCTTCTTTGTGCTGTGTGGTTGGCAGTGCAGTGTTAAGTCAAATGAGTTTCGCCTTTAAATAACAATTCCTAAATGTGGATGTGGTTATGCATGGTGGCCTGTTCTGATGGAGTGAGAAGAAGGTAGCCGCTTGCTCTTCTATCACCCACACGCGGCTTGTTGCTGCAGCTCCTGTTTTGGGAAGCGCCATTGTGAGTGTTGCCAGCTGATTTTGTCGGCGTGGCTCTGTATTGGAGCGGACAGCACGCTGCAACCAAAAGCCTCGGAAGGGAATGAAATGGGTTTGGTCGAATATGCAGAAGGAGACCATTCGGTCTATCAAGCCTACACTAACAACAACCCCACCCTATCCCTGTACCCAGTATATTCACCCTGCTAACCCCACCCCCCCTCCCTTGACACTAAAGGTCAATTTAAAATAGCCAATCCACCTAATCTGCACGTATCTTTGAATCTTTCAAAGGAGGAAGTGGTTAACATTCTAAATGAGTACTTTGCATTGTTACTCACAAAGGGTGGCTCAGTTGGCACTTCTGCCTCACAGTGCCAGGGACCTGGCTTTGATTCCTGGCTTGGGTCATTGTCTGTGTGGAGCTTGCATGTTCTCCCTGTGTCTGTGTGGGTTTCCTCTGGGTGCTCTGGTTTTCTCCCACAGTCCAAAGATGTGTAGGTTAGGTGGATTGGCCATGCTAAATTGCTCCTTACTGTCAGGGGGACTATCTAGGGTAAAGCATAGCATTATGGGGATAGGGCCTGGGTGGGATTGTGGTTGGTGCAAACTTGAAGGGCCTGAAAGGCCTCCTTCTGCACTGTAGGATTCTATGATAATTGTGGGGGATAATTGATTGGTGTCTCAGAGGAATATGTAATCGCTTTAGAACAAGCCATCATTATAAGGGAAGAAGTGATATGTGTATTAAAAAGCATTAAGGTAGACGAATCCCCAGGGCCAGATTGGCATCTATCTCAGATGGGAGACAAGAGATGAAATTGCTGGCCTCTTAACAGAAATCTTTGTTTCCTCATTGGCTATCCTCCGGTCCTCTGTGGCCAATGTTGTCCTGTTATTTAAGAAGGGTAGCAAGGATAACCTGGGTCGTTACAGGCCAGTGAGCTTGATGTCAGTGATAGTGAAATTATTGGAGCAGATTCTTAGGATCTATCCGTGTTTGGATTTGAATAGTCTTATTAGTGACTGACAGCACCGTTTTGTATTCACTAATTTAGTTGAGCCTTTTGAGGAGGTGACAAAAATGATTGAAGGGCTGTGGATGTTGTCTACCATGGACTTTAGTAAAGCATTTGACAACGTCCCTCATGGCAGGCTGGTGCAAAAGATTAAATCATATAGAATCTGGGATGAACTAGCTGGATGGGTTCAGAACCAACTTGGCCACTGAAGACAGAAGGTATCGATGGAAGGGTGTTTTTCTGAATGGAGGTCTGTGACTAGTGGTATTCTGCAAGGATTGGTGCTGGGACCTCTGCTGTTAACTTGGAAGAAAATGTAGCTGGTCTGATTAGTAAGTTTGCGGATAATACTAATATTGCTGGAGTTGCAGATAGTGTTGATTATTGTCAGAGAACACAGCAGAATATAGACAGACTAGAAAACTGGAGGAGAAATGTGAGGTGATGCATTTTGGTAGGTCCAATTCAGGTGGGAGCTACAAAATAAATGGTCGAACCATCAGGAGCATAGATGCACAGATCTGGGTGTGTAGGTCCACAGATCCTTAAAAGTGGCAGCACAGGTAGAAAAGGTGGTGAAGAAAGCATATGGCATGCTAGCCTTCAGCCTGGGCATCAAATATAAAAGTTGACAAATTCTGTTAGTTACATAAAACGTTGGTCAGGCTGCATTTGGAATACTGTGTCCAATTCTGGTCACCACACGACCAGAAGGACGTGGATGCTTTGGAGAGAGTACAGAACAGGTTTACCAGGATGCTGCCTGGTATGGAGGGTAATACTGAGAGGAGAGATTGAATAAACTGGGATTGTTCTCCCTGGAAAGATGGAGACTGAAGGGTGACCTGATAGAAAATTATGAGGGGTATAGATAATGTGAACAATTGGAAGCATTTTCCCAGGGCAGAAGTGACAATTACAAAGGGGTACAAGTTCAAGTTAAGGGGGGAAAAGTTCAGTGGAGATGTGCTAGGGATGTCTGTCTGCTCGACAGACTGGAGGGACTGATTGTGGACAAGTCCCCAGGACCGGATGGAATGCATCCAAGGGTTCTGAAAGAAATGGCGGAGGTGATAGTGGATGCCTTGATTATTTTCCAAACCTCACTGGATTCCAGGGAAGTGCCGGAAGATTGGAAAATGACTAATGTTATGCCGTTGTTTAAGAAGGGTAGCAGGCAAAAGGCTGGGAATTATAGGCCGGTTAGTTTAACGTCTGTTGTAGGTAAAATGTTAGAATCCGTGATCAAGGAGAAGATAGCAAGGCATCTTGAGGAGAATTGTTTGATAGAGCAGACGCAGCACGGTTTCGTTAAGGGGAAGTCGTGTCTGACGAATTTATTGGAATTCTATGAGGATGTGTCTAGTGTGGTGGATAGAGGAGAACCGGTAGATGTGGTGTTTCTTGATTTTCAGAAGGCGTTTGATAAGGTGCCGCACAAGAGGTTGTTACAGAAGGTTAGGGGGCATGGAGTTGGGGGTAGGGCGTTAGTGTGGATAGGGGATTAGCTGTCAAATAGGAGGCAGAGAGTGGGGGTCAATGGGTGCTATTCAGATTGGCGGTTGGTGACTAGTGGAGTGCCCCAGGGATCGGTGCTGGGGCCTCAGCTATTTACCATTTATATAGATGATCTGGAGGAGGGAACCGAGTGTATGGGTCGAAATTTGCTGATGACACCAAGATTGGTGGAATGGCAAATTGTGCGGAGGGTGTGGAAAGTCTGCAGAGGGATCTAGATAGGCTGGGCGAATGGGCCACGAACTGGCAAATGGAATTTAATGTTGGCAAGTGTGAAGTTGTCCACTTTGGTAGGAATAATGGTAGGAAGGACTACTACTTACATGGCGAAAAACTGCAGCGTGCTACGGTGCAGAGGGACCTCGGGGTCCTTGTGCATGAGTTGCAAAAACCCAGTCTACAGGTGCAGCAGGTGGTTAGGAAGGCGAATGGGATGCTGGCCTTCATAGCAAGGGGGACTGAATATAAAAGTAGGGAGGTCTTGCTGCAACTGTACAGGACACTGGTGAGGCCGCAGCTGGAGTACTGTGTGCAGTTTTGGTCGCTGCACTTACGCAAGGATATTTTGGCCTTGGAGGGAGTGCAGAGGAGGTTTACTAGGCTGATACCGGAGTTGAGGGGATTGAGCTATGAGGAGAGGCTGAATAAACTAGGCTTGTACTCGTTAGAATTTAGAAGAATGAGGGGAGATCTCATTGAGACATATAAGATGATGAATGGGATGGATAGGATAGAGGTGGAGAGGCTCTTCCCGCTCAGAAAGGACAGTAGGACTAGAGGGCACAGCCTCAAGATAGGGGGGGGGAGGCAGTTTAGAACGGAGTTGAGGAGGAACTTCTTCACTCAAAGGGTGGTGAATCTCTAGAATTCTCTGCCCGTTGAAGTGGTGGAGGCTGCCTCGCTAAATATATTTAAGACGCGGGTAGATAGGTTTTTGATAGGCAAGGGGATTAAGGGTTATGGGGAGAAGGCGGGAAAGTGGAACTGAGCCACGACAGATCAGCCATGGTCTTATTGAATGGTGCGGCAGGCTCGAAGGGCTAGATGGCCTACTCCTGCTCCTATTTCTTATGTTTTTATGGAAGTTTTTACAGAGTGGTGGAGGCCTGGAATGCACTGCCAAGTGAGGTGGTTGAGGCAGACATGTTAGCAACATTTAGATTTATCTGGATAGACCTATGAACAGATGGGAAATAGAAGGATACTGGCGGTAGGTCTAGGTAGGACAACATGATTAGCGCAGGCTTGGAGGGCTGAAGCATCTGTTTCTGTGCTGAACTGATAATAGTTCAAGGGTTTGGTTGGATATGATAAATATATTATCAACTCCCCATATACCCAGTATAAACCACAATACCTTCATCCACTTACTCTCCATTTCAATTTAGTTAAAAGATGGTTCGCGGTGTTGGCTTTTATTTTATTCACCTTTTTTTCTCAAGTGACAATTTATTTTAACTTGAATTGTTTCCCTATCACTAACAGTGGGTTAACTGACTATAGTTTTCTGGTTCATTCCTCTCCCTTTTTTAAATAGGTGACATTTGCAATCCTCTGGCATTTTCCCCATACATAAGGAGGATAGAAAAATCCAGAATTGCTGTAATCGCTACCCTTTCCTCAACAATCTAGGATGTATCCCAAGTGAACTGGCTTTCTCTTCTGCTTTGAGCACTGCCTACCTTTTAATTACCCTTTTTATGTTTTTATCCTGTCTTATTTCTCTTCCTGCCTCCTCCTTTATTGTAACATTATTAGCAATATTAAAGCTTCTTTACAGGCAGCATCCTTCCTTTGACTTCTCTTTTACTATTTATATCTTTTAGAAAGACTTTCAGGCTCCCATTTCTGTTACCTTCTAATATATTTTCACACACTCTTTGCTTCTGAACTTCTTTTTCAGTTCCTCTTGTACTTTCTGTATTCAGCATAGTTTTCTTCTTTATCATAAGCCTGGCATTTATCATAAGTCTCCTTTTTCTGTTTCATTGTAATCTCAAACTTTAATGATTGTGGGAGCTTCGAATGCCCTTCCTTCACTTCATGTGGGAGTATGCCTAGTCTACTCTTTGAAGGCCTCCCACGCTTTTTCCTGCCTTTTTTTATTCTAATCCACCTGGTCAGATTCCCTTTCAACTCATTTTAAATTAGTCCTTACAATTTATTTGTTTTTGTTTGATTGTTCCTTACCTTTTTCCATAATTATTTTAAACTTGATATTATGATCAATGTTTCCCAAATGCTTAAATACTGAAATGTGCTCTACTTGCCCAACCTCAATCCTCAAAATCAGATCCAGCAATGCTTCCTTCGTTTTTGGGCTAGAAACAAAGTGACCAAGAAAGTTCTTATACGTTTCAGGAATATTTCCTCTCTCTTAGACCAGAAAATTACAGCAATAAGGGCAATGTTGGGGTAATCAAGTGTCCCATGTTACCACTAATTCTTTACTTCATGTACCTTTAGAATTTCCATACAAATTTCCTCCTCCATCTCCTTCCTTCTATTTGGTGGCCATAATGTACACTTAGTTGTATAATAGCTCATCTATATTTCTTGATTCTAACCGAATAGATTTTGGATGTGATCATAGTGGCTCGCCATGCCGGTTGATCAGCATGGCGAGCCAGGAAGATCGTGGGCAAGAAGAAAAAAACTAATTTGAAAGGGCAAGAGGCTGACTAACGAGAGTTAAAGGACTTAACATAAGAAATAGGAGCAGGAGTAGTCCTTCGAGCCTGCCCCGCCATTCAATAAGATCATGGCTGATCTGTCGTGGCTCAGTTCCACTTTCCCGCCCTCTCCCCATAACCCTTAATCCCCTCCCTTATCAAAAACCCATCAACCCGCGTCTTAAAAATATTTAGCGAGGCAGCCTCCACCACTTCAACGGGCAGAGAATTCCAGAGATTCACCACCCTTTGAGTGAAGAAGTTCCTCCTCAACTCTGTTCTAAACCGCCCCCCCTTTGTCTTGAGGCTGTGCCCCCTAGTTCTACTGTCCTTTCTGAGCGGGAAGAGTCTCTCCACCTCTATCCTATCCATCCCATTCATCATCTTATACGTCTCAATGAGATCTCCCCTCATTCTTCTAAACTCTAACGAGTACAAGCCTAGTTTATTCAGCCTCTCCTCATAGCTCAACCCCCTCAACTCCGGCATCAGCCTAGTAAACCTCCTCTGCACTCCCTCCAAGGCCAAAATATCCTTGCGTAAGTACGGCGCCCAAAACTGCACACAGTACTCCAGCTGCGGCCTCACCAATGCCCTATACAGCCGCAGCAAGACCTCCCTACTTTTATATTCAATCCTTACACAAGTGAGAATCAGCAGAGACCAGGCACCATGGCCACACTGAGGGGATCGGAGGCCACTGAAGCCACCTGATGGATGGGCAGTGTCTACCTGGCACCCTGACAGTGCCTGGATGGGCAGTGTGCCAGGGCAGTACCAAGGGGTGGGGCCTGAGTGGGGGTGTTTATATAAGAGGGGGTGGCATAAGCAAAGGGAAAGGGCATTTTGGGGGTCTGCCAGGGGACTCATTGGGAGTCATGATGCCAGTGACCCGTGTTAATATGGGGGTTAGCAATCCTGCTGATGAAGGTGGGGGGTGGTCCGATGTCCATGGGAGGAGGGAATTTGGGGCATCCTGTGCCATGGCGTCCGAGCACTCTGTAGATGACTTCCCTGGTGTACTTGGGCTCCACCCCACTTGCCCCCACCCCCCCAACCCCCAAAGAATGTGGGAGATTGCAGTGCCAAAGTCACCCAAATAAACCAGTGTGGGACACTCTCATTTTCAGACTTTTATGACACTGAATATTTTTTGGGAAGATTGTCCCCTTTGTCTTTGAACCATCAAGTGCGTCATCCCTTTCCACTACGGTAACAATACCTTTCAGTGCTGCCTTTTATTCCTTCCCTATCTTTCCTAAATACGTTATAACCAGGAATATTATGGGCCTATTAATATTACTGACATTAGATGATTGGCAAAGGCAAAAACTGTTTGCATTGGGATTCAAATTGAGACTTGCAGAGGTGGGTCTCTGCTATCTCTGATTTGAGTGGGGAGCTTGTGTTAAGACTGGTTTACCCCCTGCATGATAGATTCCTGTTGCACAGCCACACACACAACATAAGAAGGAACATTTTCTGGAATGCTCATTGTTCTCCGGAGCATTGTACCTGGTGGCTGTGGCTGTGGTGAGTGCCTGATTTAATTGAAAACCGGTTTGTTTCTGTACTTCCGGTTCTCGGGGTTTGTTAGAGAGTAGTTTACTTCCGTACCGGAAGTTAGGCGAGGGGATAGTCGGTAAGGGGGAGCGGGGGGTATAAAAAAAGGGGTAGCAGCACACAGCGGGCAGCGTCGGGAGCGGGCAGCGGAGTGAGTGGGAGCTGAGTGAGAAGGGCTTTGGCTCGTTGGGCTTAGGCAAGAGTAGGCTTAGAGAAGGGCGTTGCACATTTCTACCTTTCGCCGCTTACAGGAGGTTGGGACATGACAGGGGCTATAGGGAGGAACATAAGCTGTGTCAGGTGCCACATGTGGGACTTCTTGGTGGCGTCACGTGTCCCCAAGGTCCACATCTGTACTAAATGTTTAGAACTGCAGCGCTTGAGGGCCCGGGTCAGGCAACTCGAGGGGCGTCTGGAAGATGCGTCTCTGGTCAGGGAAAACGAGGAGTTAATGGCTAGGAACCATGAGCAGGAAGAGGTCCCAAGGGCTGAAGAGCAGGAAGGGTGGACGACTGTTAGGAGGAAAAAGAGGAAGAAGAAGAGTAGTCAGGGTCCCCTGGCCTCCCCAGTGGCCCCCCAAGGATCATCGACAGGGGCACAGAAAGATAGGCAGGAGGGCCAGACTGACTTAGAGGGACAGAAGGGGGCTGGCAAGGTGATAGTGGTAGGGGATGGGAGGGTCTGAGGTATTGATAGGAGGTTCTGTGGACAGAGGCGTGACTCCAGGATGGTGGTCTGCCTCCCTGGAGCAGGGGTAAAGGATGTAACAGAAAGGGTACAGGGAGTATTGAAAGGGGAGGGGGCACAGGCAGAGGTCATAGTACACGTAGGGGAGGGGGACATAGGAAGGAGGAGTAGGGTAGAGGTCTGTAGGCAATTTAGGGAGTTGGGGTCCAAACTAAAGAGCAGGACCTCCAGGGTGGCACTCTCTGGGTTGGTGCCCAGTACCAGCAGGGCAAAGAATGACAAGATCATGCAGCTGAATGCATGGTTGAGGGATTGGTGTAGGGTAGAGGGCTTTACTTTTGTGGACCACTGGGAGGTATTTAGGAGAGAAGGGCAACTGTACAGGAGGGGTGGGGAGAATTTGAATGGGAGGGGAACTAGTGTCTTAGCGGGGAGGTGAGCTGGGGTGTTTAGGAATGGTTTAAACTAATAGGGAGGGGGGGGTGGGGATGTGGCTGGGATAGAGTCGGGTGAAAGGAAAATTATCAGGGAAAAGGAGGTTCCAAGGGACACTCGTGGGTTGAACTGTGTCTGTTTCAATGCTAGGAGTGTGACAGGAAAAACGGATGAGCTTAGGGCCTTGATGTTTGTGAGGAAGTTAGATGTGGTGGCTGTAACGGAGACGTGGTTACGAGAAGGGCAGGACTGGCAGCTGAATGTTCCTGGGTACAAGTGTTTTAGGTGTGACAGAGGAGGGTTGAAGAGAGGTGGAGGGGTGGCACTGTTAGTAAAGGAAAACATCACAGTAGTGCAGAGGGAGGACAATATAGAAGAGATAGGGATTGAGTCACTGTGGGTGGAGTTGAGGAATAAAAAGGGAGAGATTACGATGCTAGGGGTATACTATAGGCCACCCAACAGCCCGAGGTCAGTGGAGGAAGGCAGTTGCAGGGGCATTTTGGATAGGTGCAGGAAGAATAGGGTGGTTGTAGTGGGTGACTTTAATCTTCCTGGAGTGAATTGGAGGGGGCCTAGAGCTGGGGGTACGGAGGGAGAGGAGTTTGTGAAATGTGTTTTGGAAGGGTCTCTAGAGCAGTATGTAACTAGCCCGACTAGGGAAGGGGTTATACTGGATTTAGTGTTGGGTAATGAGCCGGGGCAGGTGGTTGAGTAGAGGTAGGTGAACATGTGGCTAACAGTGACCACAAGTCCGTCTACTTTAGGATAAAAATGGAAAGGGATGAGTGCCGGCTGAATGGGAGTGTGCTGAACTGGGGAAAGGCGAGCTATAGCCGGATTAGGAGGGAGCTGCAGGACACTGATTGGGAGGGACTGTTAACTGGCACGTCCGCGGTTGGCAAGTGGGAGGCTTTTAAGGGCAAAATGAAAATGTTGCAGGAGAGGTATGTTCCGGTTAAGCAGAAGGATGGGAAAGGTAGGATTAGAGAGCCGTGGATTACAGGGGGTATTGAAGACTTGGTCAGGAAGAAGAGGGAGGCGTATGTTAGGTCGAAACAACTGGGTACGGAGAGTGCGCTGGAGGAATATAGAGAGAGTAGAAGGGAGCTAAAAAGGGGAATTAGAAGGGCGAAGAGAGGGCATGAAATGGCTTTGGCTGGTAGGATTAAGGAAAATCCAAAGGCATTTTATTCCTATATTAGGAGCAAGAGAGTGGTTAGAGGGAAAATTGATCCTCTTAGGGACAAAAGTGGGGAGTTATGTATTGAGTCGGAGGGAATGGGGGAGCTCCTGAATGAATACTTTGCGTCGGTATTCACGAAGGAGAGGGGTTCGGAAGCGTGCGGTCTCTTGGAGGGAGCTGAGGATCAGTTGCAGGAAATATCTATTACGAGGGAGGAAGTGCTAGGGCTTTTAGGTAGCGTAAGGACGGATAAAGCTCCGGGGCCTGATGGTATTTATCCCAGGCTGCTTAGGGAGGTGAAAGATGAAATTGCTGGGCCTCTGGCGCAAATCTTTGTCTCTTCTTTGGACACAGGTGAGGTCCCAGAAGACTGGAGGGTAGCAAATGTGGTACCGCTGTTTAAAAAAGATAGTAGTGATAACCCTGGAAATTATAGACCGGTGAGTTTGACATCGGTGGTAGGGAAATTAATGGAAAAAATACTTAGGGGTAGGATGTATGAGCATTTGGAGCGTTGCGATCTGATTAGGGATACGCAACATGGCTTTGTTAGAGGGAGGTCTTGCCTTACGAATCTGGTAGAATTCTTTGAGGAGGTGACAAAAACGGTTGACGATGGGAGAGCTGTTGATGTCATCTATATGGATTTCAGTAAAGTGTTTGACAAAGTCCCTCATGGTAGGCTGGTAGAAAAGGTTAAGGCGCATGGGATACGAGGTCAGGTAGCTAGGTGGATTGAGAACTGGCTGGGCAATAGGAGACAGAGGGTAGTTGTGGAGGGGACCTTTTCGGGCTGGAGGCCAGTGACCAGTGGTGTGCCGCAGGGCTCAGTACTGGGACCTCTCCTCTTTGTAGTATACATAAACGACTCAGAAGAGAGCGTAGGTGGTGTGATCAGCAAGTTTGCGGATGACACCAAGATGGCAGGGTTGGTGGGTACTGAAGTGGAATGTCAGGTGATACAACAGGATATAGATAGGTTGGTGCATTGGGCAGATAGGTGGCAGATGGAATTTAATCCTGACAAATGCGAGGTGATGCATTTTGGAAGGAATAATGCAGAGAGGAGCTATGTGATAAAAGGTAGACCGATTAGGAGTATAGAAATACAGAGGGACCTGGGAGTGCAGGTTCACAAGTCCATGAAGGTTGCAACACAAGTGGAGAAGGTTGTTAGGAAGGCTTATGGAATGCTAGCCTTCGTAGGAAGAGGTATAGAGCATAAAAGCTGCCGTCTAATGCTTCAGTTGTACAGAACGTTGGTTAGACCGCATTTGGAGTACTGCGTCCAGTTCTGGTCACCTTACTACCGGAAGGACGTGGAGTCTCTGGAGAGGGTTCAGAGGTGGTTTACCAGGATGTTGCCTGGAATGGAGGGGCTGGGTTACGAGGAAAGGTTGGAGAAACTGGGACTTTTCTCCTTGGAAAGATGGAGATTGAGGGGGGACATGATAGAAGTATATAAGATACTGAAGGGAATAGATAGAGTCAATAGTGAGAGACTGCTCCCTAGACTGGGTACAAATACGAGAGGTCATGATTTAAGGGTGAGGGGGGAGAGGTATAATTTGGATGTGAGAGGAAGGTTCTTTACGCAGAGAGTCGTGGGGGTATGGAACGCGCTACCGAGTAGGGTGGTGGAGGCAGGAACGTTGGACTCATTTAAGGTTCAATTAGACAGACACATGAGCGAAACGAGGATGGAGGGTTATAGTAGGGGCTATTAAATAAGGTCAGAGCCTCGGGAGACACCAGAAATGCTGACTTGTAAGTTAACGTTTTTGTCTTTTTATTCCGCAGGTGGAGGTCCACCTCGTTGTCAAACGAGGGGCATGCACACGGCGGGTCGTGCATGGGCTGCTCTTGGAGGTTCCGGGAGTGGCCTAGTACTTCGTGTCGGTGTGTGTGCTTGATCCTGGACCGGTAGACGGGCGCCGCAACAGCTCAGTGACTAGCACTGCTAGCTGTGCAGATACATGGATTTGGGCCTGTGTCTGTGGGAGTTTGCGCATTCTCCCTGTGGTTGCGTGGGTTTCCTCCGGGCGCTCCGGTTTCCTCCCACACCCCAAAGATGTGCTCTTAGGCTGATTGGTTTACCAAATTGACACTATTCTCCCCTGAATCTGGCTAAGTTAGGGGTTCCATTCGTAGACACGCAGGGTAGAATAGGTGTAGGGTGATGCGGCGGCACAGGCTCGTTGGGCCGAAGGGCCTGTTTCCCGTGCTGGGTTGTTCTTTGTTCTTTGTATTTTCTGTCACCCATGCTCACTAACCTATATTAGCTCCTAGTTAAGTGACACCTCGATTTTTAACATTCTGCCTCCATGGTCCAGGCCTTTGCTCTCTTCCTAATCTCTTCCAGCTGTACAACACTGAGTAATCGGTATTCCTTTAACTCTGGTCTTCTTAGCAACCTTGTTTTTAATCACTCTGCCATAGGTGGCTGTGCATTCAGCTGCCAAGGTCCTGAGTTCTGGAATTCTCCCTGGGTGGGATTTTCCTGCTGTGCTCATCCCAAAATTGAAAAATCCTGCTCGAGGTCAATGACCTTTCCATGGTCCACCCCTCATCCGCTCCAGTGGTGGGCAGAACGGGAAAATTTGCCCTTCTATCTTTCTGCCTCCTTGCTTCCTCCTCCTATTTAAAATGTTCCTCAAAATATTCCTCTTTGACCAAGTTTTTGATTGTCTATCCAGCTATCTCCTTTATAAGGTGTCAAATTTTGTTTGAGACACCTGTGCCTTGGGGTGTTTTAGTTAAAAATGCTATATCATTACAAGTTGTTGCTAATGGGGAGAATGATGATCTAATTGGATTAAAAACTGGGTGGATTCCAGTAGGTGAACTGTCTGCCCCTTTAGGTTATTGGGCAGGCAGTGAAAATAAAAATGTTTCTTTATTCCAAAGTTGTGCAGGTTAGGTGGATTGCCCATGCTAAATTGCCTCTTACTGTCCTGAGATGTGTAGGTTAGTGAGATTAGTGGGGTAAATGTGTGCGGATAGGGCCTGGGGTGGGATTGTTTCAGTGCAGACTCGATGGGCTGAATGGCTTCCTTCTGCACTGTAGGGATTCTAAGACTTAGCACAGTGCAAGTCTGCAAGCTCCTCTGAACTAACAACCAAACAAATATGGACTTCATTTGTTACTGATGTTTCGTCAGGTTATTTTCATAGTCTGTGTGGGAATTCCTGATGTATAGAATTCAAAATAAACTTTGTTTTTCAGGCCACATGAATGGCAGGATGGTAGAAGGTGATAGGATATATTGATCATTATAACGGGTCTATGATATTTCATTATCTGCAAGGTAAGTGGCATTTTTGAATTGTAAGATTGAGGTAATGAAATCAATAGTTTTGGGTATAAACTGTTAGCGCTATTAAAACTAGTGCAGGTACGTATCATATAGAGGTTGCTTTGCAGCCAGTAAAAATTTATTTTAATATACATCTGGCCAAGATGACGACATTTTTTTAATCAGCACGGGTATGGTGGTATTATATTAATGGGCTAGTAATCCAGAGGCCTTGACCAAGCATTAAGAAATTGAGTTCAAATGTCATCAGAATTTGAACTCTGTTTATTTTGAAAAATCAGAAAATAAAAGTTAAAATCTGATCAGTGACCTTTCATATAAGCCCAACTGGTTGTTGTCAGATCTAGCACAAAGGAAGATAGTTATGGTCGTTGGAGCTCACTGATCTCCGTTCCAGGACATCACTTCAGGGTCCTCGGCCCAACCATGTCCAGCTACTTCATCAATATCCTTCCTTCCAACATAAGGTCAGAAATGGGGATGTTCGCCATTCGCAAGCAGTCCAAATGCAGCAAGACCTGAATAATGGCCAAGCTTGAGTTGACAGCTGGCCAGTAACATTTGTGCCACACAAGTGTTGACAATGACCATCTCCCAACAAGAGAGAATCCAACCATCTTGACACTGCTCCATGGCTGTATTCCCCCACTCAATATCCTGGGTATTGCCATTGACCAGAAACGTAACTAGACTAGCTATACTGTGGCTACAAGAGCTAGGATAGGATCTGGGGCCCATTACTCATCACCTGACTCCCCAAAGCCTGTCCACCATCTACAAGGCACACATCAGAAATGTGATGGAATGCTGTCCAGTTGTTTTTGGACTGAAACTCCAACAACACTTTCAAACTTGACACCATCCAGGACAAGGAGTCTACTTGATTAGCACCCCATCCACAAACATTCAGTCCCTTCACCAGTGACACGCTGGCAGCAGTATGTACCATCTATAACATGTACTGCAGGAACTCACCAAGGCTCCTGAGATATTACCTTCCAAATCCACATTTGTTACATCTAGAAGGACAAGAGCAACAGACATATGGGAACACCACCCACTTGGGAATTCCCCTCCGAACCACTAACTAACCTATTTTGGAAATATATCAAAACCATATCACATGAACTGCAGCAGTTCAGGAAGACAGCACACCACCACGGGGATGAGCAATAAATGTTGACCTAGCCAGCAATGTCCATATCCTATGAATTTTTCTTAACGGGCAGCATTCTTGGCTTGAAGCAGTGGTGGACCTATCCTTAAGCCAGTTGAATCTCAATTCTTGGCATCATGTTTTCTTAAATCCCAACTTTAAAGAGAATTGCAAGAGAAGTAAAGTTTAAAAAACATATTTCTTTGAGTGTAGGACAAAATTGGTTCCTTTGCTTTGGGTGTACTCTTTATTCTGCTGAAGAATTTGTTTTGGTATTAATTTAATGTTCTCTTCCCTCCAAGTTGACCTTCCCCATGTTGTGTACTTAGCTCATTCCAAACCGTGGTTGGGGATACTGCTTTCTGATGTCATGGGCAGTCACTCTTGCCCCACCGCTGGCATTCAGCTCTTCAGTCCATGTTTAAACTAAGGCTGTAATGAGGTCAGGAGCCAGGTGACTCTGGCAGAACCCAAACTGAGCAGCTTATTGCTGAGTAAGTGCCGCTTGACAGCACTGTTGTTGACCCATCCATCGTTTTGCTGATGATCAAGAGTAGACTGATGGAGCAGTAATTGGACGGTTTGGATTAGTCCTGTTTATTGTGTACAGGACATACTGGGGCAATTTTCCACATTGTAACGGCCCTCTAACAACTTGGCTAGGGGCATGGCAAGTTCTGGAGCATGAGTCTTCAGAAATATTGTTGGGACCCCACAGCCTTTGCAATATACAGTGCTTGTTATCATGTGAATTGAATTGGCCAAAAACTGACATCTGTGATGCCGAGATGGATAATCCATTTGACATTTCTGGCTGAAGATTGTTGGGAATCCTTCAGCTTTATCTATTGCACAGATTGTTGGACTTTTCCATCCTGTAGAGCTGCCTCCTCCAGTAAGTCATTTAATTGTCCACCACCATTCATCACTGGGTGTGCCAGGACTGCAAAGCTTGAATCTGATCTGTTGATTGTGGGATCGCTTAGTTCTGTCTTTTACTTGTTGCTTATGCTGTTTGGCATGCAACTAGTCTTATGTTTTAGCTTCACCAGGTTGATGTTTCATTTTTAGGTATGTTAAGTCATTTGTGGGGCCCTCCTGCACTCTTCTTTGAGCCTGGCTTGGTGTTAATGGTAGAGTGGGGAATATACTGGGCCATGAGGTTACAGATTGTGCTGGAGTACAATACTGCTGCTGTTGATGGCCCACAGGACCTCATGGATGCGTAGTCTTGAGTTGCTTGATCTGTTAGAAATCTATCCCATTTAGCACAGTGGTAGCGCCACATAACATGATGGAGGGCAAAGTATCCTCAGTGTGAAGATGGGATTTTGTCTCCACAAGGACTGTGCGGTGGTCACTCCTACTGATACTGTCATAGACAAATATATCTGTGGCTGGCAGGTTCGTGTGGATGAGGTCAAGTAGGTTTTTCCCTCTTGTTGATTCCCTCATCACCTGCTGCAGTCCAGTCTAAGCAGTTATATCCTTTAGGACCTGGCCAGTTCAGTCTGTGATGATACTAGCAAGCCATTCTAGGTGATGAAGATTGAATTCTTCCATCCAGAGTACATTCTGTGCCCTTGTCACTCTCACTGCTTCTTTGAATTGGTGTTCAGCCATATGGATTCATGACATGTCTCACCTGATGAAGGAGCCTGAGACTTCGACTTGCTGCCAAATAAATCTGTTGGACTTTAACCTGGTGTTGTGAGACTTTTTACTGTGCTTACCCCAGTCCAATGCTGGCATCTCCACTTCATGAGAGGGCACAGTAGGTGGTAATCAGCAGGATATCTCCTTGCCCATGTTTGAACTGGTGCCATGAAACTTTGTGGGGTCCAGAGTTCACATTGAGGACTCCCAGGTCAACTCTCTCCTGATTTATACACCACTGTGCCACCCCCTTGGCTTAGTCTGCCCTGTCGGTGGGACAGGACATGGCCAAGAATAGTGATGGTGGTATCTGGGACATTATTTGTAAGGTATTACTACGTCAGGCTGTTGCTCGACTAGTCTGTGGGACAGCTCTCCCAGTTTTGGCACAAGCCCCCAGGAGGACTTTTCAGGGTCAACAGGGCTAGGTTTGCTGTTGGCATTTCCGGTGCCTAGGTTGATTCTGGGTGGTCTGTCCAGTTTCATTCCTTTGTATTTTCATTTTAGTGGTTGAATACAACTTGAGTGACTTGCTAGGCCATTTCAGAGGGTATTTAAAAGTCAACCACATTGCTGTGGATCTGGAGTCGCATGTAAGGATGGCAGCTTGGACATTAGCGAACCAGTTGAGTTTTTACGATAACTGACAGTGATTTCATCATCTGCCATGGTGAGATTTGAACCTGTGCCCCTAGGTGATTGCCTTGGGTCTCTGGATACTAGTCCAATGACAATACCACTGCGCCCCTCCCCAGTGCCTCTATATCCTTTTTATAATACGTGAATTATTGGTATGTAAAAGTCTATTCCTCTTTCTTCTCAAGGTGCCAAATTCTATCCTAACCAAAGGTAGATGAGTCATTTGCTTTCTATTGCTGCTTCTCTATCAACTGTAAGAAATATACCATTGTTTCTTTTCATTCCATAACCTGACTAAAACAAGGCACTCCTCATTGAGTTTTATTAAATCATGAAATTTTTATATGAACAATTTGTTTAGAAAGAAAAATCACAACGTGGGTTCCAATACCAACCAGGTAATTAATACTGTTTTTTTTCTTAATAGAAAGCAATGGAATTGTTTGAAGAAGAGTTGACATGTCCCATCTGTTGCTGTTTATTTGAAGACCCACGAGTTCTCCCTTGTTCACATAATTTCTGCAAGCGATGTTTAGAAGGCATTTTGGAAGGAAGTGGGAGAGGTATGCAATGCAAAGTTGCTTTCAAATGTCCAACCTGTCGCAAAGAAACCCCTATCATGGGAATTAACAATTTGCAGGTGAATTATTCGCTGAGGGGAATAATTGAGAAGTACAACAGGATTCGGAACACACCTAAAGTGCCACTCTGCAGGAAGCATAGTGGGCAACCATTGAACATCTTTTGTTCAACGGACCTTGAATTAATCTGTGGGTTTTGTGCTACTATGGGAGACCATGAAGGACATTCTTTCTGTGCCATCAAGGATGCCTACAAAGAGGAGAAGGAAGCTTTTGATGGGCTTTTCCAAGGGCTAGAAACTTGGTGTTCTGCTGATGTGCAGACATGTCTGGAAAAGTTAGAAAGTGATAAGAAAAAATCCCTGCAGCTAATAAGCAAGGATGCAAAAAAGGTGATGGAATATTTTACCAAGTTGCAGCACACACTGGAGCAGAAGAAGAATGAGGTTCTTTCCGATTTTGAAACCATGAAGCTCGTGGTGATGCAGGCCTATGATCCAGAGATAAATCAACTGAAGATGATCCTAGAGGAACAGAAAAGGGCCATCACTATGGCAGAGACGTTTAAGGATGTCACTGACCCAGTCTTATTTCTACAGCAGATGCAAGAGTTTCGCAATAAAATTAAAGTTGTGAAGGAAACCCCATTGCCTTCTTGCACAAATCTTGAGGTGCACCCTGTAATGAAGAATTTTAACACAAGCCGTTGGGATAAGGTGAGGCTGAAGGACGTTGATAAAGTTACTTTACCTACAGAGAATTATACCTTCAGATTCAAAGATCCTGCTAAATGGTCAGGTAGAGAATTTGCACCTCCTATTATCAGCCTCCTGCTCCTTATAATAGCATTCTGGCCTAGTGAGATAATACTTGACAGCTTTGAGGCTTTGGAAAGCCATATGACCACACTCGCTGGCTTATTACACTATAGTGAGATTGTGGGCATACTTTCACTTGGGTGTCAAGGGTGTAAAAGTATTATTCACGAGTTGTGGCAGAAGGTAGCAGAATTTGTGCAAATATAAATACTGTAATAGGTGTGAAAGATTACTACTAAATTGGAACTACACATCAACCGTCATAGGTGTTGCATGTCTGAGATCTCTAGGACCAGATATGTGCGACCTATTTTTTTCACGATCCGAAGATGCAAGAAATTGTGAAAGGAGGCTTGATTATTTTGGATATTTAGTACTTTAGTGAATTGGGGATTTTGTTTTTAGGTTCAAGTTTTAAATTTACGGCAGTGATTCATGATTTGATCAGATGGATACATTTTAGCTGTTGAATCCATCTGCATGACTGGGGACTGTTGTAACTGAACAGTAGTCTCCCTCAGACTTATTTTATATTGTAACATGGTGATATGCAAAAGATCTATTGAGTAATGATTTAACATTCTTCTAAATTGCCACTTTCATTGTGTAATTAGACATGCTCGCACAGTGATGCATTTCTGATCCTGTTTTTTTAAAAAAAGTATCAGTGCAGCTTTTCACACAGACATGTTTTACCAAAATGAATATACTTTCATTTTTCCTGTGGATGAACACCATGCTGTACACTCTGAATGTATTTCACAAAAACTGATTCTGGATGTTTGTATTTAATAAATGTGTTTTAATTTCCAACGGCCTATTTTGGAAATTAATTCAGAAATACTATTATCCTAATATAACAGTGACTCATACATGATGCAATCCATGGATGTTATGCTTTGTATTTTTTATCTGATGAACTACATTTCAGTGTTCTGTTAAAATATCCCACAAATTGTTTTCCAGTTTTTTTAGGAGTTGAAACTTCCATCACTATGGGTGATGAGCAGAAATTGAGAATAATCAAAGAATCCCTACACTGCAGAAAGAGGCCATTTGGCCCATTGAATCTGCACCGACCACAATCCCATCCAGGCCCTATCCCCATAACGCCATTTATTTATCCTGCTAACTCCCTGAATTAAGGGGCATGGCCAATCAACCTAACCTGCATATCTTTGGAGTGTGGGAGGAAACCGGAGCACCCGGACGAAGTCCACACAGATGTGGGGAGAATGTCTTCAACTCCAGAGACTGGAGTTGAACCTGGGTCCCTGGCGCTGAGAGGCAGCAGTGCTAACCACCAGGGTTGGGGGGGTGGGGTGCAGGGGGCATCTATATGTAGCACCCATAATCACAATCAGTAAGGATAGGCAACAACACCTCCTCATTGATCCTCAACACTGGTGCCCCACAAGGCTGTGTTCTCAGCCCCCTACTATACTCATTATACAACTATGACTGTGGCCAAATTTCCCTTCAATTTGATTTTCAAGTTAGCTGATGACACCACCATAGTGGGTCAGATCTGAAACAATGATGAGACAGAGTACAGGAATGAAAGGATCTGATGAACTGGCGCGGCAACAATAATCTCTCCCTCAATATCAACAAAATGAAGGAGATTGTCATCGACTTCAGGAAGCGTAAAGGAGAACATGCCCCTGACTGTATCAACGGGGAATGAACTAGAAAGAGTTGAGAGCTTCAAGTTTTTAGGTGTCCAGATCACCAATAACTTATCCTGGTTGCCCCAACCTTCCCCAACTATAGTTAAAGCCCACCTTTGCCTCTACTTTCTTAGAAGACTAAGGAAATTTGGCATGTCAGCCTAGACTCTCACCAGCTTTTACAGATGCACCATAGAAAGCATTCTCTCTGGTTGTATCACAGCTTGGTATGGCTCCTACTCTGTCCAAGGCTGCAAGCAACTACAAAAGGTTGTGAATGCAGCCCAATCCATCACTCAAACCAGCCTCCCATCCATTGACTCAGTCTGCATTTCCACTGCCTCGGCAAAGCAGCCAGCATAATTAAGGACCTCATGCACCCCAGATATTCTCTCTTTCACCTTCTTCCTTTGGGAAAAAGTTACAAAAGTCTGAGGTGATGAACCAACTGACTGAGGAACAGCTTCTTCTCTGCTGCTGTCTGAGGTCATTTACCAACTGACTGAAGAACAGCTTCTTCTCTGCTGCTGTCAGACTTCTGAATGGACCTACCTCTCATTAAGTTGATCTTTCTCCACACCCTAGCTATGACTGTAACACTCTATTCTGTGCTCTCTCGTCTCCTTCTCTATGAACGGTAAAAAACAATACTTTTCACTGTATGCTAATACATGTGACAATAATAAATCAAATCAAATCACCCAAAAACATCAGTCTAAGACACAGCGGCCACAGCAAAGCACTGGAGGCTTATGTTTTTTTTTCGTATCAGTAGAAATGATTTGATTGGATGTTTTTGCTTTGTTTCACATTAATGTTATTATAAATTACTGCTTGCTCAAGAGCCATGATGTCCTGAGTCTGCACTTCCGTTGTGAGGTGATGCTTGTCTTCTGCTCTTTCTTTTCCTCCTCAGGAGGAGCTCTCTGCTGAGTACACCATGCCCCTCTGCAGACATGCAAATAGAACTAACCTGTGCATGGAAGGTGTCTGTGGAACACAAATCTCTGATGTCAGAGGACAGAACATAATAAGAACATAAGAAATAGAAGCAGGAGTAGGCCATCTAGCCCTTGGAGCCTGCCCCGCCATTCAGTAAGATCATGGCTGATCTGAAGTGGCTCAGTTCCACTTTCCCGCTTTCTCCCCATAACCCTTAATTCCCTTGCCTACCAAAAACCTATCCACCTGTGTCTTATTTAGCGATATAGCCTCTACCACATCAATGGGCAGAGAATTCCAGAGATTCACTACCCTTTGAGTGAAGAAGTTCCTCCTCAACTCTGTTCTAAACTGCACCCCCCCCTTATCTTGAGGCTGTGCCCTCTAGTCCTGCTGTTCTTTCTGAGCTGGAAGAATCTACCTCTACCCTATCCATCCCCTTCATTATCTTATACATCTCTATAAGATTTCCCCCTCATCCTTCTAAATTCCAAAGAGTACAAACCCAGTCTATTCAGCCTCCCTTCATAGTTCAACCCCCTCATCTCTGGTATCAGCCTAGTGAACCTCCTCTGCACTCCCTCCAAGGCCAAAATATCCTTACGCAAGTGCGCAATATCCTGAAAGCTTCAGTATATGATGAACCCTCCAAAGAATGCAGAAAGCGGCTCAAATTACTCCAAATCAAGCCCTCACCGAACTCCCAAAACTCCTAACTTTTCAACCTGTCTTTGCTCAGGGCCCTTTTTAGGAAACTGCAAAAACAGGTTAGCTACCTGCCCTTGTTGCCCACAGGCAAAGATATATTCTGATTAATTGAAGAATTAATCCTCTCAAGTGATTCCATAATTGTTAGTAGGCATGCTACAATCTGAGCCTGTGCCCACCAAGTGAAATATTCTGTAAATGCACACCGATATTGGGATGTGCACCCAATGTCTTCACACGTAATTTTACACAATTCCGGGTCTGCTCGTGCCTACCTAGAACAATAACGTTCTGCCCTTGGTGACAATACAGAGAGTCATAGCATCCCTACACTGTAGAAGAGGCCATTCAGCCCATCGAGTCTGCACCAATTCTTTGACAGAGTATTTACCCCCGCCCACACATTTACCATGGCTAATCCATCTAACAGGGTTTCCTCTGGTGCTCCAGTTTTCTCCTACAGTCCAAAGATGTGTTAGCTTGATTGGCCATGCTGACTTGCCCCTTAGTGTCAGGGGGCCTGGCAAGGATAAATAGGGATTAACAGGATAGGACCTGGGTATGTTTTTGGTTGGTGAAAAATTTATTGGCTAAATGGCCTGCTTCTGCACTGTGGGATTCTATGATAACCTAGACACTAAGGGGAAATTTAGCATGGTCAATCTGCTGCATTTTTGGACTGTGGGAGGAAACCGGAGCACCTGGAGAAAACCCAGGCAGAGACAGGGAGAAGGTGGAAACTCCACATGGTCACACCCGAGGTTGGAATTGATCCTGGTTCCCTGGTGTTGTGAGACAGCAGTGCTAAAACACTGTGCCACCTTAGTACTCTTTCTGATAAAAGGAAAGTAGAAATGGAATAAAAACAGAAAATGCTGGAAATACTCAGCAGGTTTGGAAGCATTCTGTGGGATAGGAACAACAGTTGGTCTCCCATCATCAAAACTGGACAAAGTGTCACCGACCTGAAACTTTAACTCTATTTCTCTCTACACAAAATGTTGTCAGGCTTGCTGCGTCATTCCAGTATCTAAAGTACTTTGCTCGTGCATTAGTCTTTCAGTAAAAATGGAACTTGAGTTTCTATTTTGAATGAAGATGTCCATCTAACATTGCACAAGAAAAAGCAGCAGCCTTGTCAAGTTACTAAACCTTTCCCCAAGTTGATATCTTGGCCTTCACAAAATGGGGATGCTATAAAATATGCTGCTGCAGGACACTGCTTTTTTTTGTAGGGGAAAGGTGTGACATTTCAATTCCAAATGTAAGCACATTAACTATGAATGGCCGGAGGAATTCATAGGCAGTATTCATTGTTCCTATTTGTTGGGAATTCCTTGCAATAGCATTTCCTGGACACCGCTGCCAGTTGTTTATTGTGTGTACAGTTGAGTTGCTTGGAAACAAGTCAGACACTAAATGTGCTTTCAGTCGCTGGGGTAACAAAACAGTGCACTCCAGTGGGACTACCACAGCCATTGTGAATAGGGCAGAGATAGCTAACCTTTGCAAAAATGAATAAAGGAGAGGTGGTAATTCTGAATGTTGGTGGGATGAAGTTCACTACCTTTACTGCCACACTTAAAAGATATCAAGACTCCAAGTTGGCACGAGTCTTGGAAGGAGGTGACCCCGACTTCCGAGTGGTCAACGGGCAGCTATTCGTAGACAGGGATGGCGGTTTATTTCGGTATGTCCTGGACTTCCTGAGGACCCGCCAGATCACCCTCCCTCCAGAATTCTCTGATTATGACAGGCTGATAAGGGAGGCGGATTTCTATGACCTGCCGTCTTTGGTTGATCTCCTCAACCAGGATCGACTCAAGCAGAGGCTTGAGATTCTGGAGGTGAGGTTCTCCCTCCTGGAAACCTATTCCTTTTTCCGAATCTTTTGTTCATGCAACAGCACCATTGAATCATTGGCCGGTCGCATTGTAGTGTCTGCAGAGCAGCCTGGTCAAAACTGGAACCATTCTTTCTCAGCTCACAGACCACTGATTCCAATTCCGTTGCAGAGACCTTCTCACCATGATCTGGTTTTCCAGTGTGGAACTGACTATTTGGCTGGGGATGAGCTTTCGACAAGGTAAATACCCAATTCTTCAATAACCCAAAGACCCTCATCTTTCTGAAAGCACAGCAGAGAACCTGTTCATATAGTGTCTCACCATCTTCAGCTGTCCCAAAGCACTTTACAATCAATTAAATGCTTCTGAAGTGTCACTATTGTAAGAAACACTGCAGCAAATGAGTGTACAGAAAACTCTCACAGAAAGCCACGTGCTAATGACTTTTTAAAAAAACTCTTGTTGATTGAGAGTTAAATAAACTTTTCCCCATATACTCTATGAAGGGTATTTTTTGTCTCTAACAGCTCACAAGAAACAATACTTTTCACTATTTCCCAATAATAATAAATCAATCAACTAACAACACTCCCCTACTTTTCTTAAACTCATACCTTTGGATCTTTTATATCCACATGAGGGGGTAGAAGGAGCCTTTCATGGATAAATGCAATTTAATTTTTGTTCCTCAGAAACCATATTTACACTCAACTTGTAAATGTTAAATATTTAACTTTTATGCATTTGAGGGTTCCTCATGACAAAGTTCAGTTGCAGAACTATCCAACCGTGGATAGTTACAATTGTTTACAGGGCCAAAGATAAGTCCAAGTCTATTAATGAAAGCTTAGAATTAACCAATGCCCAAATCTATTTCCAATTGGTTTCAATATAAATTAGATCTGCCTCTGTTGGTTTTGTACGTGAACAAATTCAGAGGAAATGTAATATAAATGTACAATGGATTTTCTGACTGTGTTAATGTACCCAGCTCCTACAGCTACCTGTTCCTAATCTGCCTCCTGAATACCCTCCAGCTGAGTGCATGAAACATCCCACCAGTTTGAATTCAGAGGAACAAACCTATTCTTATGATTAAAGGGCACGACAGGACAATTTTATTTGTCACAAGTAGGCTTACATTACTGCAATGAAGTTACTGTGACAATCCCCTAGTCACCACACTCCGGTGCCTGTTCGGGTCAATGCATCTAACCAACACATCTTTCAGAAGGTGGGAAGAAACATTCAGAGGAAACGCATGCAGACACAGGAAGAACAAGCAAGCTCCACACAGTGATCCAAACTGGGAATCAAACTGGGGTCCCTGGTGTTGTGAGGCAGCAATACTAACCACTGTGCCACAGCACCGGCCCAGACATTACTTGTATCAGAGATGGTACAAACAAGGTTATAATTTAGATTTTTAAAATTTTGAGTATTTTTTAGTTGGTATAACCCCTTTCCTTAATGCTCTATTAATGGCCCTTGTTTTGAGGCCGGTACTTGCAGTGATGATATGTCGCCTTATTAATCTGTTTCAAGAATCCTGTTCCCTCTTTTCTTTGATAATTCCAGTCACTATTGTGCAAAGTTCAATGTGTAGTGCTGTCAAAAGACACAAGCCTAGGGAAAGATGCTGCTTTACTCCAAGATTAAAGCAAAATACTCTTCACAGATGCTGTCAGATCTGCTGAGATTTTCCAGCTGTTTTACTCCATGTTGGTATAGCTAGGAAATAGCTTTGCAGTGACACAGAGGTAGTCATAAGTTCAATGATCTGATTCCACTGTGCATTAACTTGGAAAAGTGAAACCGTGGCAATTGGAGGATTTGAATCTGTTTTCTAGCCTGCAGACAGTTATATAAATCCAATCTGTGGCAGGCCATATTTCAGAGAAGGCTGCATTTATTTTTGCTGCAATAATAGTGGCTCACACTGCTGCCTCACAGTGCCAGGGACCTGGGTTTGATTCCTGGCTTGGGTCACTGTCTGTGTGGAGTCTGCACGTTCTTGCCATTTTTGTGTAGGTTTCCTCTGGGTGCTCCGGTTTCATCCCAGAGTCCAAAGATGTGTGGATTAGGTGGATTGGCCATACTAAATTGTCCCTTAGTCTCAGGGGGACTAGCCAGGGTAAGTACATGACGTTATGGAGAAAGGGCCTAGGTGGGATTGTGGTTGGTGCAGACTTGATGGGCTGACTGGCCTTCTTTACTGTAGTGTTCTATGATTCTGTGAATAGCAGGCATGCACTTCCTGTACTCAGGCACCAGTTGGTATTAAAACCATCAAAGATAAAGAAAACACTCTTCTGGTTCACTTACCGCCTATTCCTTGCTGCCCCCTTAATTGCATCTCCTCGCTGCTTTCTCTGGCAGTGCCTGGTTCCCTTCTTCCATTACTCCCCCCAAACCTTTGTTGTTTCCTTCACCCCTGGCTTGCTTGCAGAATGAAAGGCAGAAAGGAGGGGGGAGAAGCAGTTATTAGAGCAGGAGGAGGGGGGGTAAATGAGCCAGCGAAAAAAGGTTTAGGTGAAGTGGGAAGAGACGGGCGAAGAGAGGGTACAGTGGCAGTATATGGGGGAGAGTTAGGGTGGAGCAAAGGGCAGGTGCTGAAGTTTCAACATGTACAGGTAATAAAATGGCGCTGACTTCCTGGTTTCGTTTTTCTGTTAGGCGGCAACAGGAGTTAGTGTTTCAAAAAATTAAGATTTGATGTTGAAAACTGCATACTCAATCAGTGTATAGGTTTCATATTGCTTTGGCCACTTTTATTTTACTTTTGGTTGATACTCAAATGCAAGTTGTTGCTTATCATAGAACCATACAGTGCAGAAGGAGGCCATTCGGCTCATCGAGTCTGTACCGATCACAGTCCCACCCACAACCCCATGCATTTATGTTAGCTAGTCCCACTGACCTTAAGGGGCAATTTAGCATGGCCAATCCACCTAACCCGCACATCTCTGGCTTGTGGGAGGAAACCAGAGCACCCGGAGGAAAGCCATGCAGACAGGGGGAGAATGTGCAAACTCCACACAAACAGTGACCCAAGCCAGGAATCGAACCTGGGTCCCTGGCACTGTGAGGCAACAATGCTAACCACTCAGCCACCATGCCATCCCTACGCCACTGTACCGCCCCATTGTTACTCAGGATGATAGATCAAATTAGTTGGGGCAAAGCAATCTTGGGTACTCAGCCATGTAAAAGTGTATAATTTGAGCATCAGATCCTGATATGACTCTCAAGTCAATTGATGGGAAACCCTCAGCAGTCGTGTGAGCTGTCCTACCAGCTTGAGTTCAGAGCACATGCAGCCCAGGGCTGGTTAGATTTTAGAGGTAACCGTGAGTAATCAGATAAAGACAAAACACTACAGATGCTGGGAGCTGAAACAAAAACAAAAAGTGCTGGGGAAACTCAGCAGGTCTGACAGCATCTGTGAACCTCTGACAAAGGGTCACTCAACTCTATTCTCTCTCTCTAGATGCTGTCAGACGTGCTGAGTTCCCCAGCATTTTCTGTTTTTATGTGAGTAATCAATTGGTTGAATCACAGAATCTCTACAGCGCAGAAAAAGGCCATTCAGTCCATCAAGTCTGCACCAACTTCTTGACAGAGCATCCTAACCAGGCCCTATCTCTATAACCCCACACATTTACTCCTCTAATCCACACATCCTGGGACATTAAGGAGCAATTTAGTATGACCAATCAACCTCATCTGCACATCTTTGGACTGTGGAAAGAAACCCGCGCAGACACGGGGAAAACGGGAAAATTCCACACAGTGTCCTGGGGCTGGAATTGAACCTAGGTCCCTGGCACTGTGAGGCAGCAGTGCTAACTGCTGTGCTACAGTGCTGCCCTTGTCACTAAACTTGCAATAACTTGAACAGAATATCTTTAATGGCATGAGCAAATGGAGCAGCAATTTGCACACAGTAAAGTCCCATTAACACAGAGAACATAGTCAGATAATTTTGAAGCAATGATATTTGAGGGATTAATATTTGCGAAGGAGAACTCCCCTGCTCTTCCTCAAAGTTGTGCCATGGAATTATTTATGTTTACCTGAGAGGTCATAGAGGCCCTCAGTTTAACATTTAATTTGAAAAATGGCACAACCAATAGTAAAGCACTTCTTTGGATCTGCAAGTGAGTATCGGTTTATTTATAAATAACTAATAAATAAAGTTTATTTATTAGTCACAAGCTTACATTCACACTGTAATGAAGTTACTGTGAAAATCCCCTAGTCGCCACACTCTGGCACCTATTCTGGTGTACTGAGGAAGAATTTAACATGGTCAATGCACCTAATCAGCATATCATTGGATTGTGGGTGGAAACCAGAGCACCCTGAGGAAACCATGCAGACACAGGGAGAATGTGTAAACTCCACACAGACAATTAACTGAGCCGAGAATCGGACCCAGGTTCCTGGCTCTGTGACTGCTAACCACTGTGCATCGATTATGTGTCTAAGTCTCTGAGGTCAGTTAGGATTGTACATTCAAAATATTTTCAACTTGTTGAAAGGTTTAAACAGTGCTCACTTAATACTACACTTGTGTTGCATGTTTTACAGTTTATAAGATTTCCTTCTAAAATTATCCCAGAAAGGTTGTATTTTAAGACATATATGAAAAATATTTTTAGGAACATAAACAAGGCAAAAGTTTTATTGCAATAAACAGCTTTGCTCTGAATTCAATGGATAGAATCAGGATTAAAGATGAATCCCTTTAACAATGATTATTGCTTGATCAATTTCAGGTATGTATCCATTCGACCTGATCAAAGAAAGCTTATCAATGGCAGCAATGTCCTGGGATTACTTGTGGACACTTTGTTGAGAGAAGGGTTCCGTCTTATAAGTACCAGGACAGTTTCGCCCAAGGAGAAGATTGAATGTTACACATTTGAACGAACCAGGAAAAATGAACTTTTCAGCACTGAGCAAGAAGGAGCAAATGCAAATACAGCACATTTTAAGGCAGAAAAATCACAGCCCAAAAGGAGGTAACAGGTTGCACCATTTAAGATCTATTAACATGTTGGAAGACAAATGGAAAATGGTTCTGCAGCAGGAACCCATTCTTTTGCTCATGGTTTGCATGTAACGATCTGATATGGCTGGCTCAGGGAGCCTCTGGCAGGTCAACATAATAAAAAGTCTGACAACACCAGGTTTTAGTCCAACCGATTTATTTGATAATAGACTCACAAGCTTTTGGGGTTAGCCCCTTCGTCAGGTGAATGGAGGGTTCTGGCCTCAGACAGAGCATATAAAGCACAGACAGTTTAGAGAAACTCTGTCTGAGGCCAGAACTCTCCATTCACCTGACGAAGGGGCTAACCCCGAAAGCTTGTGAGTCTATTATCAAATAAATCGGTTGGACTAAAACCTGGTGTTGTCAGACTTTTTATTGTGTTTACACCAGTCCAACGCTGGCATACCCACATCAGGTCAACATAACACAAGGCTCCTCAAAAAGATCAACACTGGCAGAAGTACTTTTGCGTTTGTACTAGTTAACTGGATGAGGAACCCATTTGTTAGCTTTCCTCCACTTAACAGATGAAATAGCGGATTCAATGTGTCAGTGCCACCCAACCAACTTCCTAGGTGTTAAGAACATCTTTCTGTTTCAAACCAGCAAGTCAGTATGGAAAATCCCAGCAGAGATAGGCAACTTAAAGTTTTGATTTACGTTGCGCCACATTTTGTGCATCAACATTAGAAAACATCTACTTGGGTATCCTGGTATACAGAACTTCTAGATACTCATCTAACCCAACTCAAGCCTTATTTGCAAGGCTAAAAGCCCAATTATGCTTCTCAATCCAATGCAGGACACAGAGAAAAACAGCTGTTGGATTTCATGATTAAATAAACAGCCAGGAATCAGTACTTTGCCAAACCATAGTTTTTATGGTAATGCAAAAATGTTTGGCTCATCCACAAATACAAAATGGTCTAAACAAGCAGTGAGGGGTAATACAAGCCACTCACAATACTTCTTACGACACACAAGGAGAAGTTTAATTGATACATTGCCATTACTCTTTAAGTAAACTTATAATTAAGTTTAAGAGGGCATTCTAGACATCATAGAAATCCTGCCTGTCATGGTAGAGCTGGATGTTGAACTTACAGAGGGGGAGCTTAGCAAAGCTATTGACTTGTTTACCATGGACAAAGCTCCAGGCACTGATGTTATACCACCTGAACTCATCAAGCATTGGAAAGCAGACTCTGCTGAAGCGAGGAGACAGTGCCCCAGGCTGTGCATGGTGCACAAATTGTGATCTGTACAAGGATTATTATAGTGATTACAACAACAACCTACTGAGCATCATGGGAAAGGTATGTGCCCATGTTGCTCTTGTCAGTCAGCGCACCCTGCTTGAATGCATCTATCTCAAATCACAGGGTTTTAAAAACTTGAAAATCTACAATAGACATGATTTCCTCAGTCCAGCAGCAAAGGAGACTATCGCTGATTTCACCAAGGCATTTGACCATGTGAGCAGTCTTTTAAGATTGGGGAGAAACTTGGCTGCCCACCAAAGTTGTTCAATGCGGTCTCCTTGTTTCACGACGACATGATGGATAAGGTCAACTATGATGGGGCAACATCGGAGCTCTTTGAGATCCATAGTGGGGCCAAATAGGTTTGTGTTCCAGCATTGGCGTATTCTTCTCTTTGCTGCTGTCATATGCTTTCAGGTTATTTACAAAGGACATCTATTTGCATACTGGAACTGATGGAAGGCTGTTTAGCCTTGCCCAAGAAAAAAGATGAAGTCCTTATCAGAGAGTTGCTCTATGTTGGTGATGCCACACTAATATTCCATATTTAGGAACATCTAGGAAAGCAAAGGTCATGGTACAGAATGTTGTCAAGTTGACCTATCAGTATTGACAATGTGATGCTGCAGATTGTTGATAGCTTCACATATCAAGGCTGCACAAGCTATCACTTGGTGCTGAAATCAACACACACAAAAGCTGCAGCTATTTTACCCAAGCTGTGTAAGAATGTGGAACAAGAGCAACCTGACTGAAAATACCGAACTACAAGTCAAGCCTGGGTCTCAGTGCACTTCTCTAAAACATTGAGACCTAGACAACATAGTTAAGCAGGGAAAAGACTGAACAGTTTCCACCTTCGCTGTTTCAGACATATCCTCAGCATCTCAGAGGTTTGGAAGCATGCTAATGCCATCTGAAATGCACTCACTACTACACTGATCATGTCTGCCGTCTTGGCTACAGTCATCAGGTGGAAAATTTGGAAGAAGTCATATTGAACTCAAAACATTAACTCTCTCTCTTCATAGATCCCACCAGACCTGTTGAGCTTTGCCAGCACATTTTGTTTTTATTTCAGATTTCCAGCATCTGCAGTACTTTGCTGCTATTCATCTGATGGATGATGGGTGTATACTCAAAAGACCTTCTGTACAGTGAATGGTCACTGGGTCATGAACTTGTGTAGGTCCTCCACTACAAGGATGTCTGCAAGTGAGATTCTATGATGGTGGATGCTGACACTGAAACAATGACGTGACATCTGGAGGCTGACTGTTTGGAAGGGATGTGAAGAAAAGAAAAGCCTAACTGGCCTAGAAGAGAACACAGAGAAAACAGGCCAGTGAAATGTGCACTTTCTCATTTCATTATCTTTTCCATAGCAAATGCAACAGAGACTGCCATGGCTTGACTGGGGCTCCTGAGCCACACAAAGCGACGCTGAACAGAGTTAACCACCACAGCACAAACAATGAGATATTTTGGCTATCACGGCTTTAATTAAGCCATCTTTGAAATAAACCATGTTTGGAAGAAATTGCATGTTGATCTTCCTGAACAATACAGCCATCTACCCAGAATGCAAGATTTTCTAACATACATGAGCCAAACAGCTTAACTGCTTTAAAAAGTAGAGGGGAGAATCGATTCAATGTATGGTATAAAAAAAAGTTACTTGTTTATATATTGGACAAAAAGATGTGGTTCAGTATCCTCAATGGCACAGCAAGTGAGGGATGCCAATGCATTTCATGGCTTGTGATAGCAAGGTGGTTGGATTATCATGGTTTGATACGTCACTGAAATCTGATTACCAACCTGTCAAAGTCATGGTACAATGACAGCATTGCCCAGGTTTCTACCAGAGTCCATTTGCCAAATCTTGTGACATTGGAGAATTGGTGATGGGAACAGGGCAATGAATGTGAAAGTCTTTAGTTAAGCTGTACTGCAGTGATTCACCAAGCCTTCTTAGATGACACCTCCAAACCCACAACGACCTAGAAAAACAAGGGCAGCAGATATATGGGGACACCATCACCTGGAAGTTCCTCTCCAATCCACTCGCCTTCATGATTTGGAAATATATAGCCATTTTTTTCACTGTCACTGGGTCAAAATCTTGCAACTCCCTCCCTAACACTGTGGGTGTACCTACACCTCATGGACTGAGTGATTAAAGAAAGCAGCACACCAGCACCTTCTCAAGGGGAATTAGGGATTGGCAATAAATCCTAGGCTACCCAGTGATGCCTACATCCCACGAATGAATATAATAAAATCTGCACATAGGCAACAAATAGGCTGTCCCACTTGCTCCTGACTGGGGAACCACCCACTGGGAGATCACCATCTTTGTGGTCAGAGAAGGAAAACTTTAATTTTGGAACTTGCAATGTTAGAATACTCATGGATAATCTCAAGAGTGATCATTTGGAAAAAAGAACTGCAATTGTATCACGTGAGCTACCAAGACTCCAAATTAATACAGTGGTTAACACTGTTGCCCCACTGTGCCAGGTACCCAGGTTCAATTCCTGGCTCGGGTCACTGTCTGTGCGAAATCTGCACATTCTCCCTGTGTCTGTATGGGTTTCCTCTGGGTGTTCCGGTTTCCTCCCACCGTCCAAAAGACATGCTGGTTAGATGCATTGGCTCTGATAAATTCTCCCTTAATGTACCCAAACAGATGCTGGAATGTGGCAACTAGGGGATTTTCATAGTAACTTATTTGCAGTTCATTTAAGCCTACTTGTGACTAATAGATAAACTTTAAAAAGTTTTGACATTGATAGGGCAGCACAGAGGCACCATGGTTAGCACTGCTGCCTCACTGCCTTGGGTGACTGCCTGTGTGGAGTTTGCACGTTCTTTCTGTGTGGGCTTCCTCCCACAGTCCAAAGATGTGCAAGTTAGGTACATTGGCTATGTTAAATTGCCCCTTAGTGTCTGAAGATGTGTAGGTTAGGGGGATAGCTGGGTATATATGTAGGGTTTCAGGGATAGGACTCTGAGGGATGCTCTGTCAGAGAGTCAGTGCAGATCCAAATGGCCTTCTTCTGCACTGTAGGTATCCTATGATTCTATATTGCTGCACTCAGTGAGACTCATCCTGCTGGGAAGAGGCAGTTTAAATAACTAACACTGGAATGCACCCTCTACTGGAAAGGAAAGGCAGATCGCGACCCTATAGTGAGCAGATTGAGACACAGAGCAACACGCACACACACACACACTGAACCAGAATGGGAATGTTTTCGGGGATTATTGGTTTGGGAAGTGAAGTTTTTCAAACTCCAAAGCATCCTGAGTGAGCTGCGTGCACACTCCACCGCCTGAGTCTCTGACATGTTTGTAATCTCTGTCTCTCTCTATTGATTTGTTAATATAGGGCAGCAATCCATTGTGCAAGTTGCTGTCTTCATTTTTTAGTTCATCTTAAAACTTTATTTCTTTCCCCAGTTGGCTGTGTTCCTTTAATTTGCAAAACCTGACCTTGACATAAGGCCCTAAATACTTGGAATCAGTCCCCACAATACAGGGAGTGAAGAGAGAATAGGGGTGTGTTATTGATCATATCCATGATTCACGATGGCGCTGGAGCGTGGTGACTCTTTGTGAGGTATGTATGGTATGATTTGTATGGATAACACTCAAAACAATACTTTTCACTGTATTTCAATACTTGTGACAATAGTAAATCAAATCAAAATTTCTCAGACTGAGGCACTGACTGAAATGCTAATAGTTGCATCAATATAAATGCTAGGCAGTTCCTGCAATTTAAACGAAGCAATTGTTTGATCATTGTGAATGTCCAGATATACCATAGTTTATTTCTTTACTTATTAGTCACAAGTAAGGCTTACATTAACACTGCAATGGATTTACTGTGAAATTCCCCTACTTGTCACAGTCTGGTGCCTGTTTGGGTCAATGCACCTAACCAGCACGTCTTTCAGAATGTGGGAGGAAACCCACAGAAACACGGGGAGAATGTGTAAACTCCACACAGGTAGTGACCCAAGCCGGATCCCTGGTGCTGTGAGACAGCAGTGCTGTCACCGTACCGTAGCTAACAAACACAATTGTTGCTAACCTGGTGAGTTCAGAGTCTATGGTCTGAATTGTTGCAATTACCTAGGGCTGAATTCTCTGCTCCCAGTGTTTCTTGGTAGCGGGAGGCAGCATGCCATTCACTGGTGGCAGGATTCTCATCTCACTGCTGTCAATGGGATTTCCCATTGATGCTGCCCCACCATGCTGGGAAACCTGCAGGCAGGGGTACGCTGCTGGTGGGACCAAATAATCTTGCCACCAGTGAATGGCCAGAGAAACCCACCCCTAATCTTAGCCTAAATGGCACTGGAGTCCCAATTCTGAAAGATGTGCCCCTGAGTGCGGCACCCACTATTTTCTTCAGGAGGAATGGGGACAGGTTATAGTTAGCACACCTGTGGTTCATGGAGGCAGATGTACATGCAAAAGTGCAACTGCCTTCCAAAAGGTGCAATTTTCAGAAGTGGGATGTCCAAAGCACAACTTACGGGCTGTAGATATTTGGGAAAAAGGTCTAAAACTGCTGAAATTTTTTGGAGACGCAGGGGACCTGTTTGGGAGGAGTCAGGTGCCTCTTTTGGATTGTTAAAAGTGGACATGAATGTGCATAAAAAGTGAATAAACTCAGTAGAATTGCCAAGATGTCAAGGCATTTAAATCTCAAAGCTGTTTAAATTTTTGAAAAAAATCACAGCTTGCAGTTGATAAATATCATTGTTTGCAATCTCACTAGTTGTCTATTGACATATGCCTGGTGGTTATCATTTTATGATTAGCATGAGTGATTCCATCACTTCCCATAGTTGTCATGGAGAGTATGAGGGACCATGGGGGTGCATAATGAGGCACAGGTTGCCATAGCAGGTCTGAGAGCCATGGGATGTTCGTTGGGGGCTTGGCATGTGATGGCATGGATGGAGCATGTGGGAGGGGTGATGAAAGAGGACTAGAAGGCTACTTCTGATGAGTTTGCCTTGGCAATTAGCAACCTCTGTGGCTATCTCTGCATTGTTTTCAGGGGTGGTGGGCCCGACTCCTGTTAACACACCCCACCCTTGCCAGAATGAAAATCCAATTATCTGGACATATCCTTCTGAGTCAAGTGTGCTCAGTTGGAAAATTTCCCAACTCTGTGCTCCCTACTGTGGAGAGAGAACTTTGTCATATGCATTTTTATGAATCCTGTCAAGATTGTCGCATGACTTATTTTTATTTGGATGTTTTTTGCATAACATTGTCGGTTGCCTTTATGAATGTATCATTAATTCTGTCTGAATGCATGAATTCAAAAACATTAAGGAGTTTAAAGCAGGTCTGCAAAAATTGTACTGAAATTCTTAGTGTTTGGTCATAGATTCATAGTGGTTTACAGCATGCAAGCAGGCCCTTTGACCCAACTTGCCCTTTTTTTTAACAACTAAGCTAGTCCCAATTGCTCACATTTGGCCCATATCCTTTTATAGCCATCTTACCCATGTAACTGTCTAAAATCTTTTTAAAAGACAAAATTGTACTCACCTCTACTACTACCTCTGGCAGCTTGTTCCAGACACTCACCATCCTCTGTGAAAAAGTCCTTAAGGAAGTGAAATGGCCAAGCTTGTGATTCAGTGAAAGGCTTGTACTTACAGGTTGCTCTTAGAGCCTGAATATACTGCTTTGGAAGTAATTCCACCAACCTTGTAATTTACTCACCTTCATTAAAATTTCCCTGCTGTCAGCTTTCACTTCAGCCCGGGAATAACCTTTACAACAGTAGCATGGACGTCTGATGCAGCAACTTAAGTCTGGAGAGTACCTTCAATGTATTTAAACTTTAATTGCTCCAAAGGAGAGTTGAACATCAAAATATGAGACTGAGCCAAAGGGGTGACCAAAAATTTGGCCAAATAGGTGGTTATTAAAGAGTATCTTAAAAAGGAGGTCGACAGGCAGAGAGATGATGCATTCCAGAGGTTAGGTCCTAAAAGTAGCCCTCTAGTCCTCACCCATCACCCCTCTCACACACTCCGCATGCCCCATCCATGCAATCTCATGCCAAATCTCCAACCAACATCTCATGGCTTCTCATACCTGCCATGGCAACCTGTGCCCCATTACCCACCCCCATGTCACGACCATCAACAATGGAGGAATAAAAATTGGGATGCTCAAGAGACCAGAATTAAATGAGCACATAAATCTTAGGGTTGTGGAAATAGAGGGAATCAAGGGATAGGGAGAGAAGAGGCCATGGAAGCAATTGAAACCAAGGATAGGTACTTTAAAATCAAGACTTTGCCTGACTGGAAGTCAATGTAGGTCAGTGGACGGTTGAGTGGGACTTGGTGTGAGTTACGATAGAAGTTTGGATAGTTTTAAGTTCATGTGGAAACTATCATTGTGCTTTTGGATGATGTCGTTGAGGCCCAGCATAAATAAGAGGGGGCTGGACAGATCCTTGGGTTCACCAAAGGTAATGATACAGGAGCAGGAAGAGAAACAATTGCAACTGGCTGTGATGCTGACATGGTGAAAGGGTTTCGACTCTCCAAAGTGCAAATCATAACATTGCAGTTAGTGGTGATGTGAATTTAATATAAATATCCACTGATGTCACTAGATCTCAAGGCCACTCCTATTGCTCTATTGCTGATGCCCAATGTTTGTGTGCTCTGCTGTCAGTTGAAGATGTCCTCCACCAATGTGATCACAGAGGCTAAGGCTGCAGGCTCACTCCTGAATCTCTGGTTCTCTCTACAGCTTTGAACTCTCTTCTCTGGCAATGAAAGAAAAGAGACTTCTGAGTGTGAGAAGTGGAGTTTTCTGAGTGTGAGAAGTGGAATTTTTGATGAGGATGGGATGAGAACATCGGTAGAGTGTGACTGTGATGAATGGGTGCAGGGGAACAATAGGTAAATGGTGAGGCTGGGTGTTGGTCATTCAAGAGAAAGGAATGTGTGAAGTTACAAGGTGTGTTGGTCAAAGGAGTGCTAGACAGGAGAATATTGGGCAGATCAGAGAGTGATGGTTGACATCATGGAAGTTGTATGACATTCACCTTTCCTGGACTGAGCTCATTAATCATTTTCTGATGCCTTACCCAGATCATGGACACCATATTCCTGCTGCGTGCAACCTCTAATTCTGGAAATCGCAAATTCCAGCCACACTTAAAGAAAAGCAAATTACTGCAGAAGCTGCAAATCTGAAATAAAACATAAAAATGCTGGAAAAACCTAGCAGGTCTGCCAGCATCAGTGGAGGCAGGAACAGAGTTAATATTTTAGTCTGTATGGTTCTTCTTCAAAGCTGAAGAGAGGGATATATATGATAGATTTTTGATTTGATTTGATTATTGTCACATGTATTAGCGTACAATGAAAAGTATTGTTTCTTGCACGCTATACAGACAAAGCACACCATTCATAGAGAAGGAAACGAGACAATGCAGAATGTAGTATTACAGTTATAGCTAGGGTGTAGAGAAAGATCAACTTAATACAAGATAGGTCCATTTAAAAGTCTGATGGCAGCAGGGAAGATGCTATTCTTGTGTCAGTTCGTAGTGTCCTCAGACTTTTGTATCTTTTTCTCAAGGGAAGAAGATGGAAGAGAGAATGTCCGGGATGCGTGGGGTCCTTAATTATGCTGGCTGCTTTGCCGGAGCAGCGGGAAGTGTAGACAGAGTCAAGGGATGGGAGGCTGGTTTGCATGATGGATTGGGCTACATTCACGACCTTTTGTAGTTTCTTGCGGTCTTGGGCAGAGCAGGAGCCACACCAAGCTGTGATACAACCAGAAAGAATACTTTCTATGGTGCATCTGTAAAAGTTGGTGAGAGTCCTTTACATTGTTGAAGAAAGAGAGTGAAATAGATGGAGCAAAATAGGAAGTCAAAGCTCAGGAGAGATTTGGCAAAGATGGTATGGTAAAATGGAGAGAACGCTCCATTCACCTGAAGAAGAGCTTAACCTCGAAAGCTTGTGAGTTTACTATCAAATAAATCGGTTGGGCTTAAACCTGGTGTTGTCAGACTTTTTACTGTGTTTACCCCAGTCCAACGCCGGCGTATCCACATCAAAGATGGCATGGACATAAGGCAAAGGGAGTGTTAAACATTAAGGAAGGTGCTGATAGTGGCTCAAAAGTCAGATAGTAGAACGTGTTAATAGCAGAAGAAGGGTCAGTCTCTCCGAAAACAAAACATATGAACAAGTTACAGGCTGACCATGTGGGGAGGGCATTGGGAAAGAAAATAAAAGATCAAACTGGAGGACAGAGTTCTTGGTCTGGAATTGTTGAGCTTAATGTTGAACTCAGAAGGCTGTAAAGTGCTGAATTGAAATAGGAGGAACTATTCCTCCAGTTTGTGTTGTGCTTCACTGGAACATTGCATCAGGCCGACGATGGAATTATGAACATGAGAACAAGATACTGAATTGAAATGGCAGGCAGCAGGAAGGTTGGGTCATACTTGCAGACTGAGCAAAGATGTTTTGCAAAGTGGAACACATTTGCTCAGTCTGCAAGTATGATCTCAACTTCCTCCTCCCAGTGGCTGAAGAGCTCCTCCCTGAGTCTCAGTGCTGCATCCGCCCATCAAGAGGCACATTAGACATGATCTTCAACATGCAACAAATCCAGAAAAAGTGCAGGGAGCAGTATCAATCTCTGTACACGGCCTTCTTCAATCTCACAAAAGCCTTCGACTCTGTCAACCATGAGGGATTGTGGAACATCCTCCTCAAATTCAGCTGCCTGCAGAAACTCATCACCATTCTCTGCCATGATCCTCATTAATGGAATCACCACAGACTCAATATGAGTACAAACTGGGGTCAAACAGGGCTGTGTCAGCGCACCAATGCTCTTCTCCATCTTCCTTGCAGCAACACTCCACTCCACCACCTTGAAGATCCCCGTTGGAGTGGAACAAACCTATTGGACAAGCAGGAAACTGTTCAACTTCTAACGCCTCCAGGCGAAAACCAAGACCACTCCAACTTCTGTCATGAAGCTGCAGCACACTCAGAGGCTGAGCTACAAACCATCATTGACACATTCACCAAGGCATATAAGAGACTGGGCCTCAGACTAAACATCCAGAAAACAAAGGTTCTCTACCACCTCGTTCCTGCCACACAAAAATTCCGCCCGACCATCAAGATCCATGATGAGCCCCTGGACAACGTGGATCATTTCCCATACCTCGAGAACCTCCTCTCAGTGTTGGTGGATGCAATAATGAAATCCAATATTGATTTCAATGTGCCAGAGAAGTCTTCAGACACCTGAGGGACATAGTATTCGTGGACCGAGACTTCAAATCCAGTGGCAAGTACACGGTCTACTGAGCAGCTATGGGCCCCGCCCAACAGAAACATGGACAACGTACAGCCGACATCTCAAATCTTTGGAGAGACATCACCAATGTTACCTCCTCAAAATCCTAAAACAATCCACTGGCAGGATAGGTATACCATTGTGAGTATCTTCTCCCAGGCCAATATCCCCAGTTCGGGGCATTGGTCACATTCGACAGCTGCGATGGGGGGTAGGGGGCCACATTGTCCGCACGCCTGATGTAAGACTCCCGAAACAAGTGCTCTATTCCGACCTCCGCAATGACAAGCAATCACCAAGAGGGCAGAGGAAATGCTGACACTCTGAAAGTCTCCCTAAATAAATGCAATATTCCTATCGACATGTTGGAGTCACTTGCCTTAGAATGCACAAACTGGAGAAGAAGCAACCGTGAAGATGCCATTCATCTCAAGCGTCACCGGGCAGAGTACGTGGAGGCCAAGCTTAAACAGTGGAAAGAAAGTGTAGAATCCAGAGCATCCCACCCACCCACCTCAACAAACACCTATGGAAGAGTCTGCGGCTCCAGGATTGGACTATTCAGTCATCGCAGAATCCATCTTCTGGAATGGAAACAAGTCATTCTCAACCCTGAGGGACTGCCAAAGAAGAAGATCACCCAGACTGGGTTTTGTCAACCCAGTGAAGAAGTGGCCACATTGTGAGCAGTGAATACAATAGACCAAACTGAAAGACGTACAAGTGAATCACTGTTTCAGCTGAAAGAAATGTTTGCAGTCTTGGACGGTGAGAGCTAATGAGGTAAAGGGGCAGATGTTAAACCTTCTGTGATTCATTTGTACTTCTTTCCTCATTCTGTCATCTGACTCTTGGACCACTATATGCATTTTCCTTAGTCTTTAACTTTCATTTATCTTGTTCCATGACATTTTTTTACAAATCTCTCCTAAGCTCCCACCTATCTTTGACCTTCTATTTTGCTGCACTTGCTTCTCCCTCACTTCTTTAACAGTATAAAATCTATCACATTTCTTCCTCTCTTCAGCTCTGAAGACCCTAAACATTAACTCTGTTTCAGTTTCCTTGGATGCTACCAGACCTGCTGAGTTTTTGCAGCATTTTCTCTTCTTATTCTAGCGGCACTTGTTTAGTTTGGGTGGCTGGTCTCTTAGGGGAAAGAACACCTCTTCTGGCCCTCTCTTTCTCCAGCATCACTGCCAGGGATGAGTCTGGTGTCAGATAATTCAGGGGGGAGGGTGGTGTTACGATGTTGTGACAGGGGGAAGAAAGGAGGTGGTGATGGGGTTGGGGTGGAGGGGAGGAGCAGTCTTCCTGCGTATTCCTTCCAATTCCTTGACTACACTAATCTTCACAACTATGGTTCCTGCAGCAATTCTGACTCCTACCAGGGTCCCTTTAAACCAGGTGAACATCTATCCTGTATTTCAACTGTTTGCCCCATGTCCCTGACACCTCTTGTCCCTCGTTTCTAGGACAGCCTGTGGGAGATTGAATCTGGGAGTCTCCTCTTGCCTGTTTTTTGTTCGCATGTACAATGTAGCTGTTGGTCACCAGGAGGAGTGTCCTTTATTTGATTTCATATGAGTTGGTCACTCTAGCTCTAATGGAAAGTTTATTTTTAATTACTTTTCACGAGGGAGATGATATGATTCAATACTAATGTAACCTATTGAATAACAATAGTAGTTAGAACTTCGCAAAACCAAAAATTAGTTCTTCAAAAATTAAGAAAGGTAATTGACCTTTGTAGATTTCATAATACCTGCAGGTTTCATAATTATATCCTTGCAATATTTCCCGTCTCACATCTCCCTTATAAAAAAATTGTTAGATCTTATATCTTGTAAATAATGATTACGGTGAAGTGGAATTTAGAAATTCAAAGAGAAAGGCATCAGAACAGTGTACAATGTGGCAAAGGTAAGCAGAATCGGTAGGAGGGGACAGAGAGTTTAACAAAAATTGTATATTAGTGAATGGAGTCATTCCAGGTAATAGAAATAAAAAAAATGAAATTAAAGATTATTTAGCTGAATGCAATTGAACAGATGAATTAATGGTACGAATAGACATAAATGATACGGATCTAATCACCGTTGTAGAAACATGGTTACAAGTTGATCAAGGTTGGGAAATAAATATTCTAGGGTACATAATATTTTGGAAAGACAGACAGAATGGTGAAGGGGGAGGTAGCCTTGATGGTAAAGGATGACATAAGCACAGGATTGACGAAGGTTCTGGCCGCAGAAGATCATGCAGTAGAATTAGTCTGGGTAGAAATTAGAAACATCGAGAGTCATAAAACATAATGGGAATAATTTATAGGTCCTCTAACAGTAGTTATATCATTGGATAGGGCATTGAATAAGAAATGATTGGTGCTTATAACAAAAACAATGTAATAATCTTCATACAGACTGGGACAATAAAATTGGCAAGAGTGGTCTAGAAGATGAGTTGTAGGAATACTTTTGTTACAATTGTTTGGAATGATATGTTGTGGAACTGACTGGGGATAAAATGATTTTAGATGTAGTATTGTATAATAAAGCAGGGTTAATTAGCAATATAGCAAAAGATCCACGAAAAAATGATCATATTACTGAATTCCATGTTAAGTCTGAAAGTGGCACAGTCCAATCTCAAAACAAGAATCCTAGACTGAAACAAAACCAATTACATTGGCATGAGGAAAGAAGGTTAATTGGGTAAATAGATTAAAAGCTTTGGCATAAAGAAACATAATGTGGACATGCTGGCATTGGACTGGGGTAAACACAGTAAGAAGGCTCACAACACCAAGTTAAAGTCCAACAGGTTTATTTGGTAGCACACTAGTTTTCAGAGCGCTGCCCCTTCATCAGGTAAGTGGGATTCCAGTTCATAAACAGGGCATATAAAGACCCAAAGTCAATTTACAAAATAATGGTTAGAATGCGAGTCTTTACAGGTAATCAAGCCTTAAAAGTACAAACAATGTGAGTGGGGAGAGGGTTTAGCACAGGGCTTAAATGCCCGGGCTTGCAAGATCTCACTAACTGTCCTGGCTGGAGATAATACACATCTTTTTAACCTGTGCTTAACCCTCTCTCCACTCACATTGTCTGTACCTTTAAGACTTGATTACCTGTAAAGTTCATTACAAACAGAAACTCAGGAAGAAATATCCAACCGTGGCTCACTCGCGAATCTAAGGAAAACATTAGACTGAAAGAGGAGGCTTACAATCTTGCAAGAATAGCTAGTCTGAGGATTGGGAGTGTTTCACCAACAGCAATGGGCCTCCAAAGAGCTGATTAAAAAAAGGAAAAAATAGAATGAGAATAAACTAGCCTGAAATATAATAACAGACTAAAGAGCAGAAGTATATAAAAAAGAAAAAAGTAGCTAAATGTTGGCCCCTTAGAAGCACAGGCAGGAGAAATTTCTTGGGGGAATAAAGAAATGGCAGAGGCATTGAACAAATATTTTGTGTCTGTCATTACAATAGAAGATGCAAGTTTCATACTAGATATTGACAGTAATCCAGGGTTAAAGAGAGTGAGGAAATTAATGTCAGCGCAGAAAAAGTACTGGAGAAATGTGAGGGACTGAAATCCAATGAATCCTCAGGACCTGATGGTCTACACCCGAGGGTTCTAAAAGAGACGGCTGTCAAGATTTTGGTTGTGCTAGCTATGATTTTCCAAGATTTCTTGGATTCAATCTCATCAAATTGGAAGTTGGCAAATGTCAGGTTGCTTTTCAAGAAAGTAAAGAAAGAGAAAACAGTAAATTACAGACAAGCTAGCCTAACATTAGTCATTGGGAAAATACTGGAATCTATTAAGGAAGACTTGACAATGCATTTAGAAAAGCATCGTACAATTAGAAGAAGTCAGTATGATTTAATTAAAGGGAAATCCCATTGGAAAAAATTATTAGAGTCTTTTTGAAGATGTAACTAGTAGGGTAAAGGGGAATCAGTAGATGTAATATACCTAGGCTTCCAAAAGGCATTTGATAAGATGGCACACAAAATGTCAATAGGCAAGATAAGGGCTTATGGAATTGGGAGTAATGTATTAACAAGGATAGCAGATTTGTTAATGGATAGGAAGCAGCGAGTGGGCATAAACAGAGCACTTTCAAGTTGGCAGGCAGTCAATAGTGGAGTCCTGCAAGGATCAGTACGGAAACTTCAGCTATTTACAATCTATATTAATGTCTTGGATGAAGTGACAGGAAGTAATGTATTTAAAGTTTGCTGATAATACAAAGCTAGGTGAGAAGGTAAGTTGTGGAGAGGACAGAGAGAGGTTGCAAAGAGATATAGACAGGTTAAATGAGTGGGCAACAAGATGGCAAATGGAGTATAATGTAGGGAAAAAAATGCATAGTATTTTTTAAAAATGAGAAACTTGTAAGTGTTGATGTTCAAAGAACTTTGTTGTGTTCGTATAAGAAATATAGAAAGTCAGCATGCAAATACATCAAGTGATTAGAAAGGCAACTGGCATGATGGCCTCTATTGCAGAGGATTAGAGTATAGGAATAAAGTTCTGCTACAATTGTACAGGGTTTTGGTGAGGCCACATCTGGAATACTACGTGCAGTTATGGTTTCCACATTTGAGAAAGAGAAGGTTCATTAAATTGGTCCTTGAGTTGAGAGGGTATCTGATGATGAAAAACTGAATAAATTTAACATACATTCTCTGGAATTTAGAAGAGTGAGAGGCAATGTCATTGAAACATAGAAGATTTTGAAGGGGCTTGTCAGGGTAAACGCTGAGAGGTTATTTCCGTTGGCCGGAAAACTAAAACATGGGGGCATAGCTTCAGGATAAGGGACCAATTTTTGGGATTTGTTACTACAGAGGTTTGTGAATGCTGCTTCGTTGAATACATTTAAGGCTGGAATAGACAGATTGTTGGTCTCTCAGGGAACTAAGACATATGGGGATCGGGCCGGAAAATTGGAGTTAACAGCCCATAATCAGCCACGATCACATTGAATGGTGGAGCAAGCTTGAAGCAACATGTTATTTACTCCTGTTCCTGGTTCTCGTGTATCTGAATTTAATATACATAATTCCAAAGTGAGTTCTTTGAAAGGGCAAGACTATATTTAATCTAGTAAAATAACTGAAAATTAATTTTTCATTGCATCAATTAATTAAAAAAAAACAGTACAGCTTCTGGAGTGTAGGAAGCACTAACATCAGTCAACAATAATATAAAATTGTTTTCTAAAACTCCAAAATTAGGAGAATAATGAGTGCACCTTCTGCAATTTGGAGCAGGACATTGCCACACAAAAATTTGACCAGGAAAGGCATGGCCTTACATGAAGCCTATCTTAGCTGGGGCAAAAATAGTCTTTCATCTTTGGAAACTGGGTTTAAAGTGCTCAGATGGAAGTCACCTCTACAAGGCCTGGCTTTAAGGGCAATTAGTTGAAATGAGTGCCTGGAAATCCCAAGGACATCAGCCCACAGAACAAAACTACACCTAATTTGTGATTTAAATAATGATCTCATTAAAGAATGTCACAGGTTTGGGAAACAAAAGTGTTTCACACATTAAGGAATAAAAAAAGATTTTTGATTGGAATTTTGCAGGTTTATACTGATTTATGCATTGAATTTTTAAAAAAATAGTTCATTGGATGTGGGCTGGCAAGATCCGTATTTGTTGCCCATTCCTAATTGTGCTGGAGAAGGTTATTGAAATGGTCAAATATAATGACTAATATACAATTGGTGAAGGAGTTTCACCCATCAGTTAAATAGACCATAATCATGGGGGTCTATGCAAACTGCTTTGTTAGATTTTGTTCCCCACTTCCTAGGTTATTCAGTTAGCTGTGGGGTTTTATGAATGGGGTGGCATGATGATTAGCACTGCTGTCTCACAGCACAGGAAACCAGGTTCAATTCTGGCCTTGGGTCACTGTGTGCAGTTTGCATGTTCTTCCCGTCTGCTTGGGTTTCCTCCCATGGTCCAAAGATGTGCAGGTTATGTTGATTGGCCATGCTAAATTGCCCCTTACTGTCAGGGGGATCAGAAGGGTAAATATGTGGTCTTACATTGTTGTTAGTGCAGGCTTGATTGGCCAAATGGCTTCCATTTGCACTGTTGGCATCCTATGATTCTATAATGAAGACCAGTTCTGTAAAATTTACTTCACAATAAGTTCAACATTTTGCTCCATGAATCTTGGCTCCTTTATTTTGTGCAGTGTAAGAACCAGTGGCCAGATTTTCATGCTTGTCTCCTATCTGGCAATCCCTGCCAACAGGATTTACATTCAGGAAAGACGAGGATGGGGCTAGAGATAGGCCTTCTGCATCAGCATAGAGGCACAATTGGTGGTGTGAATGAAGGTGAATGCAGAGGTGGACCAACGATGTATAGGGACCTGTAAAATGGCTGCATGATGAACAAGAAAATCTCCAGTGAAACTTCAAACTGTGCCTTGAAATACAAGCTAAATTTTGACCTATGAATATTGGTCTGCTGAAATCAATGTTAGCTAATAGCTTGCTCCCCTCTTTAAAAGTTGGCCAAGAAAGAAGGAACCCTCAATAAACTCCTTAACCACTGCAGGATCCTTAGCTGTTTTGATCTACTGCCTGTGAGGATCCAGCACTAAGGAGTCTGCTAGTTCAGTCTTTCTCTGCACTCCCCTTCAAGTGACTACATTCTGCCAAGTGAACATGCAGCAGCTCACAGCACAGCTTGATATGTATGCACAATAGTCCAGCTCAGGGGGTAGCTCCCCACACTTAGTCTTTAACTCTACAGCACCACATTATCCCTCTCTCTACAACCACAACAGAGGAGGGCAAACACTTAACAATTTCCAGGCTACTCCTAGCCTTACTTTGTCTGAAGGCACAAGAGCCCTCTAAGAAGCTCTGGCCCTTTACAATGTTGCCGCACAGTGTCAATGCATGCCATGGTGGCATTCACACAGCAACACTGTACCCATCTCTAGTATTCAGACCACAAAACATCATCTCCTTGCTTTCATGTAGTCATGCCAACTAATAGTGCACCACGCAAATGGTGAACAGATTCACTGACCAATTACTTCCAATGTCAGAATATTAGCCAAGGGACATATAGTGAGAGGAAGGACATGCCCTCACTGCAAGCTATCCCTGATCCTAAACAAGAGGGCATGGTTCCAGATTGTGGAATTGGTGAGCACCTCAGGGGAGCTCAGCTGAACATGGGTGCAGTGTTGGGAAAGGTTCCTTGATTGTTGGAAATGTGAGATTTCCAGTTGTCCCCACTTGGATTGCGACATGTGTGGCCAAACAGGCCACCTAAAATGGTGATTTGTAAAGCACTCTGGGACGATAGGCTGCAGTTTAAAAGACAGAGATAAACAGGTTGCAACTCAGACGACTGAATACACAGGAAATAGGCCATCCCAAAGACAATGGACACTTTCTGGTCAAACATATTTGTTTACCAGACAAAAGCGAGTCTTAACCCCTTATTTGGTGGGTTTGGGGGGGGGTAGGTGGGGGGAAGTATATGACCTACATGCTTCCAGCATGGCTATTGGGTATACACACAAAGATTGGTGTGGCAGCACCCGATTGGACTTTATTGATCAGGGTGATCAAGGTCTGTTTGATTGATTGGCAATAGCCAAAAGGGGCATGAAATCCAATGGGGTATAAAGGGTGCTGCGCAACCAAGAATCTCTCTCTCTATCTCTGACCCCATGATCGAGCTACAATAACAGTGACAGCTGCCAGCGACAACCAGCACGAGGTGAGCCACCACACCCGAGAAGGAAGGAAGACCAGAGACAAAGTGCCAGACCAGACCAAAGGACCAGACTACGCAGACAACAACCAAGACCAGTGCACAGATAAAGGCCAATATCTGCTTGGGTACTTGCCAGTCATGCAAAGTCAAGGTCTCGTATTGGACTTGAACTTTAGTATTTTCTGTAACATAACTTATTGTTGGTTGGATGGGTGAATATTGATTGTGTGTTTTAAATAAATATTGGTTGTACTAACAAGAAGTCTACTCGCAGTTCTTTGTCCGTCGTATAAGGTTTAAAACAGACTATGCGGCAGGCACAACAATTGGCAACGCCACTGGGACATCAACAAGAAGTAACTTTGTTGCTCCGATATTGAATCCTGCAGAATTTATACTGAATGATTATTTAAAACTCAGAGCCAACAGGTGTAAACTCCTTATTGGACAAATAACTGCTTTTGGGAAATTGTTTATTGTTACTAACAAGGAGGATAGGGGAAACTCTGTAGGTTTATGTTAGAATCCAGAGGGATTAGGACCAGAACATAGCCCAAAGCCGCACCTGCAACCCATCAATTCCCTACCCCTTGTTGTTGAATACAGAATGGCAGGAAACAGCACAGAGATAGAGAAGTGTCCTATATGGGAAACAAAAATCAAGGAATATATTAAGAAGAAAAGGTGGCCCCTATGGGCAGAATTTTGTGCCAGTACTGAGATGGGACCAGGATCCCTAGGGCAGAAGTATTGGGACGATCAAGGAAAGTTCAGGGAAAACAGGCACACAAATGTGAGAAAGAAACTGCCATTGTGAGCTGCTTAGGACAGCTGCTAGGAACAGAAAAGGAATTAAACACAGTTTATAGGGAACTGGAGGAATCGAAGCAGGCACATGAGGAAAAGGAGGAGCAGATTAAGAAACTAAAGAAACAACAGCAGGAGAGGATAGAGCAAATAGGAGTTGAAAAGGACAGAGAAGTAGATGAATTAAAGAGAACAACCAGGCAAATTTATTACATCTGGGCAATTTTTAAATTCAGTATGAGAGCCTACCAAGACGTTCACTGCACTGTCTTGGCCAAAGGTGAAGCTGAGCAGGGCAGTAGCACAATTGGAAGCTAAGTGTGCTGATTTGCAGGCGGCAATAAAAGCACTACATCAAGCCAGTAAAGAGACAGGCAACCACAGACCACTCCAAATGCCAACGAGAAATTTCATGGCTGGAATCCCTATTTTCGGTTCAAAATGGATTTATGTGTACCTTTGGGACAGTAGAGGAAGAGGAGATAGAGAATGTGGACTGGGGAGAGTTAAAGGAGAATGCTCGGCTTTACGTTACGCAAACCGAGGATTGGGATCCACCACCATCTTTCCCAGGGGAAGTCATACCCACCGCGCCCCCAGATTCACCTCCGGTATTAGAAATGTAGATACCCTACAGTACAGAAAGAGGTCATTCGGCCCATCGAGTCTGCAGCGACCACAATCCCACCCAGGCTCTATCCCCATACATTTACCCACTACTCCCTCTAACCTATGCATTTCAGGACACTAAGGGCAATTCTTAGCACAGTCAATCAACCTAACCCACACATTTTTGGACTGTGGGAGGAAACCAGAGCACCCGGAGGAAACCCACGCAAACACGAGGAGAATGTGCAAACTCCACACAGACAGTGAACCAAGCCGGAAATCGAACCCAGGTCCCTGGAGCTATGAAGCAGCAGTGCTAACCACTGTGCTTCTATGCCAGTCACCATGTGACTGAACGTTGGGTAGGAGAGTCTCAGGGCCTAGCTGTTACATACACAACCCTGTCTACAGTGGCACAATTGGCTAAAATCGCAAATAAAATCACAACCTTTGAGCCACTGGCTGGTCCACACAATTTCTTTGAGGATGTTAGGCAGCAGAAAGTAATGCATTGGCTAGATAAAAGGGAAGAAGTGAAGCTGATAGTCATGTGCTTAAGCAAGTCTGTACAGTCTGCCCTGCCAGTCCCTCAAAATATCAGGAAAGGAACCTTAAACGAAATTAAGGAAACAATATTGATCACGGTAGGGTTTAATAAAGGAGATCCTGCAGATGGGTTAAATAAATGTAGACAGAGGAAAGGAGAACATGTATCTGCCTTTGCTGGTTGTTCATGGATCCACTTCACGGGAGTATATGGGGAATTAGACTGGGATAGATTAAATGAAACTGATTCATCCAAATGGGCTAGGACATTAGTCTCGCGTGCCACAAAGGCAAGAAAGCTTGTGCTAATTTTGACCCCGTAGAGATCACACACAATGAAACATGGGTTCTCCAATGCTTAGCTCGAGTCTGGGAACAGAAAGTTTCAGGGAGCCCCAATGTCATGGTCAGAAGGGGGGGCCAGAATGCTTCCGATGAGGGCTAGCCAGGGTCCAGTATGGAGAAATGAGGGTAGAGGGGATTACCAACACCAGAGAGGTACAGTCCACCTTACACAACAGTCCCGGGGAGAGATAGAGGGACATGTTTTAATTGCTGGCAGCCAAGACACTTCGCCTGACATTACAGAGACCGCGCCACCATAATCGTGGTCCCTAAGACTATCAGGATCACCGGCTCCACCAGTTAGGCCAGCTCCTAGGTATGAGAGAGAGCGCTGCCCATCACCGATAGAAGGTCCCGGCCACCGCATGCATACCGCAAGCTTGAGCTCGTCACTGTATCCAACTGTCCCCACCTATGTAACCCTAGATTGACAGTGCCCAGTCTCCCCAACCTGGTCTGTAGTAACAATTGGGATAGCATAGGGAGACCCCTAGTTAACAGCGAGGTAACGGGCCTCCTTGTAGAATTCCTTTGGGATATCAGATACTCCCAAAATACCCTGAATGTATCAGAATTAAAAACAGACATCTCTTGGCCAACTACGGGCACAATTACACTCAGTATTCATAGGACACATGCAGGAGGATACATTACAGCCCCTGTACAGGTCCGCCCAGGTAACATGGTTTGTGACCGTCTGGGTGGTGTTAGCTGACCTTCCTCCAAATGCTGAACACATCCTTGGGTCCCATTCCGACAGTACTCTACTACAACCTAGGAAAGATCAGAGGGCACTCACATCTCAGGGCAGTGAGAGGTGCACTATGGAGTCTATCCTTTTCCGTTCAATTTCCCTGTTCCCATGGTTAGTCAATGTACCTAGGTATATAACTTGGTTGCAAATTTTGGGTCTTTTTCAGGTTGACTTTGCAGCCTAATGAGTGGAGCAGTACAAGTAATTCATCCACCAATGTTTATATGCTCCTCTTTGGTGTTACTCTGTAACAATAAATCATCTACATATTGGACCAATCACTTGGGTCAGGAAAACTTTCCTAGCCTGGTAGCTAGTTGCCTGTGGACGATGGACAGGTAATTATGGAAACCCTGTTGTAGGCAAGTCCAATTGTATTGCTGTCCTTGGAAGGTAAAGGCAAACGTGTACTGGCAAGACCGATTTAAAGGGATGGACCAGAAGCCATTACTGATATCTAGTACCGTGAAAAACTTTGCCTGGGCTCCCTGTCTCATCATCATGATGGGGCTTGTGGCTACTGTGGGGGCCGTGAGTGTGGTAACCTTATTTAATTCCCGGTAGTCGACCGTTAACCTCCATGATCCATCTACCTTCGTCATGGGCCATATCAGCACATTATTTGTGGATACCACTCATCTCAACACCCCCTGCTGTAATAGACTATCAATTACTTTGGCCACCACCTCCTCTGCCTGTCTGGGGAAATTGTATTATTTCTGTGGTTTTGGATCCAGCCCTTCAATTAACACCTCCCCAGGTATCTGGCCATATTAATGTTTATGCTGCGCAAACACCCCATTGTTTCTTTGAAGCACCTCCCTGATGGCAGCCCCACTTTCCGAATTGCTAAAGGAAAATAAGACCTGGAAATGAGCTGCACAGCACACAGCTATAGTAACCAATTTAAAGCGCACCCTCGCCACAGCGCCAGCCTTACTAGTCCCTGACCCAGATCTACCATACGCCTTAGAAGTTGCAGCCACTGACCACACACTCTCAGCAGTATTATTACAAGAAAGATATGGTAGACCAGGCCCAGTAGCCTATGCCTCATGAGTACTGGACCTAGTCAAACAGGGCTTCTCCAGGTGTGAACAACATCTGCTCGCAGCATTTTGCCTATATCACTGGACTGAACCCAATAACCGTCCTTGCTGAACACACCCCAACCCAGCTTCTGCTGGATGGCCACCTTAAGAACGGCTCCGTAAGCCAGGTCCGCGCTGCCCATTGAACATTACTACTGCAGAGTAGAGACATCACTGTAAAGCGAACCAAAGTGCCCATGTTTCTGGCAGATATTTTAAATTATGGTGGAGTTCCACACGAATGTCAGGTTTTAGCCACAAAGGACCCCACAGGTCCGCTTATCCCGAAACAATAGGAGACACGATCTGGGCTAAACAGACAGCCACCCAACGAACAGACTCAGCCCTGAGAATTTATGTAGATGGTTCATCCACCTTAGACGATGGAACCAGAATCACAGGATGTGCCATTTATGTGGAAAATCAACAAGGACAGCCACTAATAGAGCTCGCCCTCAAACTACCCAGCCATTTCAGTGTTCAAGCTGCTGAACTAGCAGTAGTCGCATATGTATCGAGTCACCCAGACCTATTTCCAATTCCCCGCCAACATACACTCTGATAGTATGTATGTGTGCAACAGTCTGATTGAGTTCCTACCGTAATGGGGAGCCAGAGGCTTTGCATCTGTGGACGGAAAGCCCCTACTGTCAGCCCCTTATTAAAGTATGTTCTGCAGGCCACTGAAGGGTGCACATATGGAATTATTAAAGTTAGAAGCCACCACAGGACCTACCCACCTAACTGTAAAGCTGATGCACTAGCCAAGGCCGATGCTTGTAAGGGACAGTTTTGGCAGCCACCTATAGGAGAGCGAGTAAACGCTGTGACCAATTACTACATTTTCAACTCTTAGAGGGACTTGTGCTAAATTTTACATCCAGCCTGCCTTCAAACTCCAAAACACTTATAGGACAGGCACCTCTTCAGGTCGTTACAGACTGACTCCAGTGTTATTTGAATCCCTATAGTTAATGGTGGCTGCCGTTAGATTAAAACTGGCTGCTTTGATTTTAAATAAGCTCTTTTCTGACCACCCGATGACTCGTCTACTTATTGGTCTGAACAAAAAGTTTTTGCTCTGAAGTACTCCACAATTAGAATATAAAAAACTATGACATGCAAACGACAATTGATATAACGGGGTCCTCCTGACCACACCATGTCAATAAGTGTTCAAAACAAAAGGGGGAGAAATGGACAGTTTAAATATATGTATGTACATCAAATATTGGATGCAACAACAGCAGAAATTACATTGATCTCCTCAGGGCAGCGACGGATCATGACAGAATTGCAACCGATGATCTACCTCATCAGACTCATCATCAGAATAAGCACACAGGGCACTCCAAGCAAGATGAACTTGTGGTATCCTGGTTATTTATGGTTTGCCCCACCTGACGTGGGGGAATGTGAGGAGAGTGTGTTATAGGTGCACCCCGATAGGAGTATAATGTTTGGATGTAACAACCAGCACAAAAAAAAAACTAAATGGCAGTTCAACTGAATGTTATCTAAGTGTCACCACAGCAGGGGATTGGTGGGGATTTTCAAATAATGGGCGCCCTGAAATTGGATGTCTGGCCAACAGCCCAGAAAAAGGATTAGAGTTCGGGCAGCAGTGTCCCAGGACACTCATAGAGGGGAACTTTGCAGTGTATGAAATTATAACTGGGCCAAAAAAACCCTAGACCCATCCCACTCAATTTGTCCTGAAGCTACCCCTGGACCACAGAATGGATTGATACAACACACAGGGAAAACCTTGTCCGACAACATCCACCATGAATTGGTACCTGTGGTGTGGATATAGCTGGGACCCAACTGCCAGTGGCGCTCTCCCCAACTTAAGAGACTATACCTCCACTTAACTCGCAGACTGTTAGGATGAAAGATAGGAATGGATGAAAGACAGGAAAGATCCAAGAGAGAGTTAGTCAATGACATGGCCACAGCATATGGGGCAGGGGTAGCAACCATCAATGCCCTTGATTTAGCTAACCTGGACAATAAACTTAGGGTTCTGACCCAACAGGTTAATCAGACACTAAATTCTATCAATGAGGACAATCAGCAAGATCTGAAGGGGAACTGACTGAGAATGCAGCCAGCAACACATGGTAGCTGTATTAGAAGCTCACGCCAAGACAGTCAATCAAATTATCAGGGAAAAATTAGAGGATGATGACCGACAACAGAACTGGATTTTATGTAGTGCATAGAGACAGTGGATGATAGAACAGCTAAGGGAAAATCTACAGCAGGTACGCAGTGGACAGGTTCCGTCTTGGATTAGTGATGAACAGATGGAACACCTATTTATGGGTAAGAAACATCCTAAGTTATCTGGCTGCCAGATGCGACAGTTGACCAAAATCTGGTTCAAAGGGACTCTAGAGAAAGCCCTGGGAATGATATTAAAGCTCCCCATAATCACTGACGACCGGGTTGGACTGAGGGTCTTTGAAGTGGAAAATATAGGGACTGTCCATGAAGATATCTGCATAGGGTACGATGGCACTTTACCATATGCAGTGGAGAAAGAAGGGAGGCTCATAGGCACTACTCTGGACAGATGTCAGCAAACTGACAAAATAATCGCATGCCCACACCCAGTTTACTTAAATGAGCATGCATTGTGCGGCTTCAGAACAAACACTAGCCTAAATTGCTCAGTAGAAGCTTGTAGCCTGGACACAGACATAACTCGGGTAACTTACAAGGCAGCAGGGAGATACTACCTCATCATCTCCCTGAAACAATATCAGTGTGGCGCGACACATTGTAACTTTACTAACACTACATTCTGCAACAAACCAGACAGGTTTAGCCTCATTCAACAAACAGACATCCACAAGAGAGAGAGGGTAGATGTGAACGCTACTGATGAGCTCCGACAGACCCTTGGAGAACCCTTGCCAGAGGAGTTGAACCTGATTTGGGTAAAATTGGTTACAGCCCAAAGAACCTTCACCAAAATAATATAGCAGACCCAAGAGGTGAAAAGGAGAATTAAAGAAATTAAAGTCACCTCTTCGTGGGATGACCTTTGGAACTGGGGCTCAAATATCCAAATTCATCCATTTGTTCGCATAATGTCACACCTGGTGGTATACTGATTTTGTTCACCCTGGTGCATCTCATCATCCTCATAGTCCAATTCAGCCAATGGAAAAAGAGGATCACCTGGAGGCAGAACATATGGTCCACCCTTGAACCATTTCGCGATTTGTACTGATGAGCTGTTGGAAATCCTACTACCAAAATGTAGCTCTAATCTACGAATACTGTATTATAATCTTTATTTGAATGTTGGTTTATAATTAGCTTATGGTAATAATGGTGTTTAGAATATGTGATTGTCTGTATTTGTGGGTAATTAGCTTATTGTAATAACGGTGTTTAGAATATGTGGCTGTTTGTATTTGAGGAGTGTTGTTGTCTGTAGCTTCTGAAATGTCAATATGTTGTAGGGATGTATTATTGTGCATGCCAATACCTGAGCCTTCCTTGACTGTTCAGTAACTAGGGAATTCCTGACAGATACTGGTCCTGAGTTTGTGAGCCATCATGCTTTGCATTCAGAATGAAAGAGGGGGATTGTGGTCAAATGGGCTATCTAAAATGACAATTGGGCAAGAACTAAAACGATAGGCTGCAGCCGAAAAGACAGAGATAAACAAGCTGCAACTCAGACGACTAAATTTACAGGAAATAGGCCATCCCAAAGACAATGCACACTTTCTGGTCAAACGTACTTGTTTACCAGACAAAAAGGAGCCTTAGTCCCTTATTTAGGAGGGAGGTATGTGACCTACGTGCCTCCAGCACCTACAGGCATGGCTGTTGGATACACACCCAGAGATTGGTGTGGCAGAACCTGATTGGACTTTATCGATCAGGGTGATCAAGTCCTGATCGATTGATTGGCAATGGCCAAAAGGGTTGTAAACCCAATGGGGTATAAAGGGTGCTGCGCAACCAACAATCTCTCTCTCTCTGACCCCACAAATGAGCTACAACAAAACCGTCGCCAGCGATGACCAGCGCGAGGAGAGCCACCACACCTGAGAAGGAAGGAAGACCAGAGCCAGAATGCCAGATCAAACCAAAGGACAAGACTATGCAAAGGACGACCGAGATCAGCACACAGATAAATTATTGATTGTGTGTTTTAAATAAATATTGGTTGTACTAACAAGATGTCTCCTCATACTTCTTTGTCCATTGTATAAGGGTTAAAACAGACTGTGCGGCAGGCACAACACATGCAATAGGGAAAGCATCTGGGGAGCACACGGAGCATGCTGTTCCTCAACAGTGAACACGTGTGTTTCAGGTCACTGACGCAGCTTTGTGTGTTCATGAGTAAAACTGCTGAAGAAGAAACGTTGTTTCAGAACATATAGAGGAGCTTCCCATCTCCATGCAGTACTGAGACATATCTCCCTCTTGTCCTTGCAGAGGAAATGGACGCACATCGCCTGTGAAGGAGAAACCCATGGAGATCACCAGGGTCCCTATTGCAAAGGTGTGTTGGGACAGCGAGGCACCCATTCCACGTGCAGAGGAATGTTGTTGTTTTTGGGAGGGGTATAGTTAGAAAGTGGAAGCGTGTCACTGTAGTCTGTGAGGAAAACCCCATTTGGCAGCATGCTGAGCACTGGGTATGATGGGACGCCTGAAAGTGAGGAATAAGGGACCATGCCTACATCTCAAATGTCTCAGCTGGAATTCTCCAATGCTGTATGCCCTGCCACTGCTGCCAGCAAGAATGGAAAATTTGGCACTTAGCCAGAACTGAAGAATCTCAGTCACTGGCAAGGTCGGAAAATCCTGACCGTTGTATCTCACACAGCAGTATGGCCTCACCCCAGGAGCCAGGAAGACCTCATACCTCAGGATTAGGGAATGCAGCATTGTATTATTAGGCTGTTAAGGATGGAAAAGGGTTAACATATGGGAGAGGAGAAACAGTACTGCTCACAATGATGTAACATAGCCAAAAGTCAGGGAGAAAGGTCCATGACTTAGACTCAGTATCATCTTTCATATCTGTATACAGTTGTGCTCATACAATAAACCAATTATTGTTCAACATATCTATGTCTCTGCAGTCGTTCCTTAGCCAGTGACAATCAACATGCAGCAAACATCACACCAGACTAACTCACTAGGCACCAGCACAGACTAAGTGCGCCTCAGTGGGTCCATGTATGGTATTAGACAGAATGACATTGGGTGAGCAACACATCACAAGTCTGCAGGTGTCAAAGGCAGAGGTGTCTGTAGGCAGTCTCCCTCATAGTGGAGATATCAGTTCCAGCAATGATTCACAGAACTACGAAGAAGGGACACAGGAACGAGTTTGGAGGTCAGTAGCAGCCACAGATGTGTAGCCATCTGTTAAGAGTTCCTGAGATGTTGCGAACTTATGTATTGTGAATGCAGTCAATAGAGATGCGCTTGACCGTATCTTGGGGTTTTGAATTCATGAGTTCATCCTTGAGAGAGTGGCCAATCTCAGACAGCCAGATACAGCAGCATCTGGAATACACGTAGGAGCAGTATGATGTGCTGCCTCGAGTGTATGGCTCTCCCCATAGCCTGGACCAGTCAGCACAGAGCCTGAATGAGGATGGCTGTAGAGTACATGAGGAGCTAAGGACCCTGAACAGGACAACAATGGCCAGTGGGAATGCTGACTGCACCCCAGCAGCAGAGGTCTTCAAGCTAGTGGGAGACATATCAAAGATTGAAGACGTTCCAGTGAAGGATGAGGGTTCCATGTAGATTGAGGGAACCTCACAATCCTTGGCTGCTCTGGCAAACATTTGATTTCCAGGACCCATTGACAATGTTAGCTCTGTAGATACTGACAGCTCAATTGCAAGAAGGGCCTCAATGGGTTCCTGCATGAAGCTAATTACCACATTCCTCACAGCTGTGTGACTGAAGATGTAAACAAGCTGCCTCCACCACCTGTGAGGCAATAAGGGGAGTGTAGAGTGTCTGTGTTTGCAGGACACTGTTGTAGATCAGTAAGTGGGTCAATATGGTGCATTTTATATTTATATATATATAAATTTTCTTAACCACACTATATTTATCTCAATGATATAATAAAGCCATTGGTCGATGCAATGTTGTGTACGCTGTTTACATCAACATTTGCAATATGTACCAAAATCATCAGATTCTCACTAGTGCAAGTACAAACTTCAACCAGCAGACATGTAATGATTGCATTAGGGAGGAGGTTGACTTGGTTGCTGTCCATGTAAAGTGCTGACATGTATTCTGTCATCAGTTACGCAGGGTACCCACGGGTGAATCGTTGCTGGATCAAGTCCTTTGTAGAAATGGCATCCTGTATGGATTCCTCCCCAAGTCTCTGGGTTGTCCTGCACTATGTCCCTATGGTCCACCCTGTGCTCTGAGTCTCTTGTCACTTCTTCCCCATTCTCTTCCTTCCCCTCTGATGACATAGGGGCTTCCTTGCATTTTGCCTCCACAAGTCCCACACTCCTCTGCTGTCTCATGGTATGCAGCACACAATGACCTTTCAGGAGTCACTGGCAAGTATTGTAGGGCTCCATACGAGCAGTCAAGGGATCAAAAATCTTATTTTGAGATGAACTATAAAGATGGTGTGCAGTGGTTCTTGTTGTACCAATGCTGGGGCTCAGTTTGAGGATGTCTCACTGTGAAGCCACCTCCTCAGAGAGCAGGCTCTTATCACCCAGAATCTATTTGTGTGCTTGGGGAGTGATGTGGAAGAGCTGAAGCAGGTTTGACATGCAGAGTATGAAGAGGCTTTGGCAGCTCCCTTGAAAGTATGCATAAAAGTGGATAATCACAAGATCTACCATGAACCAGTTCAATTGGGCAGCATAATAGGATGCAATAATTTTTCCCCGGTCCATTAAAAAATCATTTCCTGCTGTACTTATGATTGGTAGCCTGGCGTATTCGCAATAATTATTAAAATTGTTAACCCACTGAAGTAAGCATTTTTAATAAGGGTGTTTCCTGTGTGACAGATAGGTTAATAGGTTCATACAGCAGTTTGAGTAAATTAAATTTTTCAATATGATAAAAAATTCAAACTATATCTTCTAATGCTTGTCTAAGAATCAATGAGAATAAATACAATTTAAAGCAGCTTCTCAAATTAACTCAATCAGCAGAAACCTGCAATTTCCACCTGGGGTTGCGACCAATTCAGTCAATCAGATCTAATTCAGACAAATTAAACCTTGAGCAAATGTAATCGTGGAAAATATGAATCTAGGTTTTGACTATAACTCATGTTTGAAATATCCCTATCTTTTGCATTGATTCTGATAATACTGGCATGAACAACTAGAAACTCTGCCCCACTTGTGTTTTGCTCATTAGAGCTGATATGCAACAATTAATAAGAATCAGGCTTCACTTCAAGGACACAATGGGCCCGATTTTACCAAACACTTGCGCCCGTTTTCGGCGTGAAATTGTGATAAATTCGGGCATTGGGCCTGTAAAGCGATCTGTACCTTTACTTACACCCAATTTGGGCTTGGATCCAATTGGGTGGCCTGACGATTTAAATGCATTAGCATGCACTTAAATCGACTTAATGAACCGTATGTCCAACTCGACAGCCAAATCCCATTTTGCCGCCTTTGGATCCATTTGGGATCCGCGCTGTTACTAACCTGCGGAATAAAAATTTGAAGCGGATTCCTATGCTGCAGGGGAACCTCCGGAGCGGATTCCTATGCTGCAGGGGAACCTCCGGAGCGGATTCCTATGCTGCAGGGGAACCTCCGAAGCCCATCCCATCCTCCTTGACCACCCTTTGCAGACCCCCTGCTAACCACCCTGGCAAACCACCCCCCCGGGAGGCACACTTCCCCGCGATCCAACCCCCACTGGGAGACAGGCCCATCGGCACAGCACACTCCCCCGCGATCCAACCCCCACTGGGAGACAGGCCCCCCGTTGGCACAGCACACCTCCAATCTACCTTGATTGCTGTTGTCCCTCCACCATCCTTCTGACCCGCACTTGTTGATGTGGAGATGCTGGCGTTGGACTGGGGTAAACACAGTAAGAAGTCTCACAGTACCAGGTTGAAGTCCTGTTGGAGATAAACCTGGTGTTATGAGACTTTTACTACACTTGTTGGACAGCCTGCAGCTGGCCTTCTGCTGGCGTCTGCTGGAAGGGGCGGGGGGGTGGAGAGGTGCTCAGCTGGATCTCTGGTTAGTGCTGGTGGTGGATGGACTTGGGAGAATCTCCATCACCAACACCGCCCCCCCAAAACCAAAGATCCACCTGAGCCCACCACCCCTCCTCCCCACTCCTCCGGCAGACACCAGTGGAAGGCCAGGAAGGTGCTGCAGGCTGTCCAATGAGTGCAGTAAGTAGTCTCACAACTCCAGTCCAACAGGACTTCAACCTCATGCTGTGAGACTTCCTACTGTGTTTACCCCAGTCCAACGCCGGCATCTTCACATCAACGAGTGCAGGTCAGAAGGATGGTGGAGGGAGAGCAGCAATCCAGGTAGGTTGGGGGTGTACTCTGCCAATGGGGGGGCCTGCCTCCTGGGGGATCCGATCGCAGCCCACCCCCGCCCCCCCAACCCCCACCATTTTGTCTTTCACACCTGGGCACGCTGTTTCAGATTTTTTTAAAACTGTGCATGCGCAGTTCAAAGCTCCGATCATTCCGGCAGCGCTAAGCCCTGCCCACCACGTGGACTGGACCAGAGCCGGCAAAAAGCATACGGGCGCGCTGGAATGAGCATTCCGGACTCGGATCTGTTTTACATCTGGCGGCGGCCCTTAGCCTCCAATTGGTAAAATCTGGCCCAATGTGTTATTGATGTGTTGTGAAAATTGGACATTGCCAAGCAATGTCCAGCTGGTGCAGAGCAGGAGATACCATGTGGGGCTCTCAAAAAGATGTGGCAGCAAATCTCACATTGGTAAGAACAGGAAGGAGCTAGGGAGGGTAAGCAGGGAGATCAAAGGAGAACAGAAAGGAGTTGCTACCACAGAATCCCTGCAATGCAGAAGGCGGCCATTTAGCCCATCAAGTCTACACTGACTCTCTGAAGTAGCATCTTAACTAGACCCACACCCCCATTTCTCCTTGCTAATCCACCTAACCTACACAACTTTGAACTGTAGAAGAAAACCAGAGCACCTGGAATATACCCACGCAGACATGGGGAGAATGTGCAAATTCCACACAGACATTCACCCAAGGTCAGAATTGAACCCGGATCCCTGGTGCTGTGAGGCAACAGTGATAACCAGTGTGTCCATCACAGCTTTCCTAAAATCAGCAAGAAATTTGTGGCAGGCTTCTTCTCACAAAGAAAGGCCAGTCATGCACTGTCATCTCCTGGTACCTGACCTGCAACAACTTGGATTACGTGGCCAAAAAGAGATAAGAACAATTATTTTTAAATGCTAGAGTGATCTCAAGGACCAGACTTGCCAAGGATATCAGTTAATTTTGGATTCGCTTCAGTATTATAGAAGTCACATGTCTTATTTTGGTGTACTCCTGTCTACTACAAGTTCAGCACAACATCAGAAGAAACAATATAGCTCTAGCAATTTGAATATTTCTAGAATGATCAATTGTACCAATTCAATTGCGTGTGTGAAAACTCTTATCATTAAGTGGGATGTATACAGCTTTAGGAAAATTAAGTGACCACAAACAAAAGATAACGCATATCATTTCAGTTTCCAGGAGGCATTCATGATGATTCTAAGGGAATCATGAATCCCTCATTTCCTCCAGGTGAGGACAGGTTGGCATCTCTTGGCCCCAAATTTGACTTGTGCCATTATGCAACTGCACAAAAGTCTCAGCAAACAGCATAAAACAAAGCATCGTCAGGAGACACAAAGTTCACAGTAGATGCTGCAAATATTTTTCAAGCACCAGAAATGTTTAGCTTATTTCATCTATATATCCATGAGTTGACAGAATGATGTACTCCACACTGCTCAACATTTGCAAAAATACAGACACATTATGATGGGTTGCAGGAAAACACATGAATTGAAACATGATCAGGCCCTAATGTTAAGATGCTTGCACCCAGGCCTGAAGATTACCATTGCAATAGCAAAAATCCAAGCACAGTATGTCATAATTCTTTACTCAACTTTTATTTTCCACTTTGTTTACTTTATTACCATTTTTCTTTATTTAGTAATTTAAATTGTCTTTTTATTTATATTACAGACTGTGTTTAAAGAGGTACCTCAGTGTTGGCCAATTAATACCGTGATTTCTTTCATGTATTACACTTTATTGGACAAGAGGTGGTCTAGAAACTTGCTGCACGATTTCTTAAAGTCCTTTTTGTGATTTTGCCACATGACCTCAACAATAGTTGGTCTGGTTGTATTCCATCACCAGTCAATCTAAGAAGAAACAATTTTAAAGTAATGCTAGGTTGCCTAGAATTTAAATCAGAATGTTTAATCACACTAAGCAGTAGAAAAAAAATCAGTATTGTTTCTTGAAAAAGCTGCGTGCATGCTGTCAATTTAATTTCCTGCAGTGACTGCACACCCCAATTCGGTCCCCATAGTACAGTAGATGATAAATAAACAGACAACTGAGCTTGTTACAAAGTCAATTCACCTGAATATTGTGCTATCCATGCCATAACATGGTTGGGATAGGCAGAATTGTGGGAAGTGGCAATTTGTATAACTTTGCAGAAAAGGAGGGTGTTGGGGGGCAGGGAGAAGAGTGTGGTAGTGGAAATATTTGAGGGATACACTACACCAACTGAAACACCCCATCCCTTGTCCCTTATGGCTGGCCTACCAAAACTACTCTGTCTACATCCAAAACCTGGGACTTATTGGGTCCAGGCTGAGTTGTGTCAGTCTTCATCTTGGGGATGACTTGTAGTCCCAGCAGCACCTATTGCTCCATTCTGGTGCTGATGACATTGCTAACCGCATTGTCACATAGCTGGAGGGCAGAAGTCCCACCCTCTCACTGCTCTCTTAATCCTTTCCTGGCAAATAATTTTGCACCTGGGGTTGGGCAGCAATATGCATCCCCCCGTTAACTCAGTGAACTTCAGCCTCAAGAATTTATTAGATATGGAAACAAAAAAAAGGGATTAAAGATGAATAAATGAGGATTAAAAAGAACTGCAAATAGACTCAAGAGGCTGTATTACTCACTCTTCCTATGGCAAAAAAATTATCCAATAATTTGAACGATGTAACTTTGAATTAGGGAGTCAGGCATCATCAGTTATCTTCCAAGTTCAAACAAAAAAATTAAATGAATAGATGATCTTTCAAGTTCCAGGGGTGAGGAGATAGCGAAGTATATTTGACAGAGGTCTTTACCAATATTAATTTATAAATTGTGTGCAAGAAAAAGGAAGGATCTAGAAATCTGGATATTCAGGGAGTTGTTGGGAAAGAGATGATTTAAACATTTAAGATACTATTTTGTCTGGTCAGTTATGTGGTAATTGTAATACAGAAAATTCCACCAGAATTAGTTATTATTCTCCAGCTCCAAGAACAATAATTACCTTATGTAAAAATATTCTTCACAGTCAAATTAGAAGATCTGGAAAGTAAATGTAGAATTGTAACAAATATCTTCTGGTAACATTTTTTAGTTGCATCCCCCCCGCCCCAAAATAAACTTTATTCATAAAATGTCTGCAAGAACATTACAAACATTCCAAAATGGCCATCACACAAAGTACGATAACATTCAGGTCCTTTATATAGATCAAGTAACATTCTTGAGATGCCAAGGAAATGCTACATACATTTAACAAATGATGTAAAGGTTGCCTATAGAAGTTGCACTGAGGTACTTCAGTACAATTGGGATATATGTAACATTCACTGTATACATTGAGAGTCATTCTGTGTGAGGGGTTCTATTCCCCTCTGTTCACTGCCGTTGAAAAGGTCTTAGGCAGCGATCTTCCTCATTGCGCTTCAGTGGCAGTTGCCAAGCTTTAGTGCATTCCTCAGCATGTAGTCCTGGCTTTGGAATGTGAGTCTGTAATACTTGGTCATGGACAACTCATCGTACTGGAAGACCAAGGCTGCTTGGGGTGAGCCTCGATAAAAACTACCTCATCTCTCTCCAGTCCTTTTTTGCAAAGGCATGTTCTACAAGGTGGTGGACAACAGTCTCTTCCCCACCAAAATCAGCTTGACATGTAGATAGGGTGAGATTGCGGGTATGTAGAAAGGATCCGACAGGGACTGCCTTTCTCACCACCAGCCAAGATAGGCCGAGCCTTTCTCACCATCAGCCAATCTTTTAATGGCATCTTCTTATATCCCCAGAGGACCGCTAGTGGGGTTAAAAGGAGGTCTATGGCTAACACAATTTCAATCCAACTAATCTCCATGCACCTTTGTAAACTTAACTTTTATCAAATATATTTTGAAAACCTAAGTGATTTTCTCCAGAAAACTCAATGCTAGATATTAAGTTATAAACATGGTTTTGACAGTCAAATGAAAATGGAAAACTTAAGCAGAATATCAACAAATTAAAGGGATCTTTTTGCTCCTTATTTTCTAAATTACATTCAAGCATATTTTCATTAACATTTACTTGTTTATTATACAATTTTTCTATTGTTATTCATCTTTTGTCCACTACTTTGCATTCCATTGTATTTATTTTCTTCCAATTTCATCTGCTCCTTACAGAAACATGGAAGAGATCATTAGTGTGCAGATCTGGAAGTGAAGTTACAGTTAATCATTAATTTAAATAAATTAATTTAATCCAAATTCAAATATCCCCATCCCTCCAACTTCCACATATTTCTAGTCAAGGGAAGAAAACAAGCTTTGCAGTGCTTAGATTTTTAACAAAGCTTTGGAACACTTAAAGAAACAACAAATGGAATTCTTTGCAAATATATCGACCCAAATCTTCAGGAGAGAATGCACTTGTGTTATGCTGGAGCTCTGAATTTCTAGATCCTGGATTCTCCAGAAATGCAGAGCACCTGAAATGGAGTTGCTTCATCATAATGGATCAGTACCAGCTGCTGCATCCTGGTAAGTAAAGGGTTTAAAGCTATGGAGAGAAATTAAGTATGTAAATTGGCAGGATGGGCAAGCAGATTACAAGCTAGTCAGGTCAGGTTGAAGGGTTCAATGTAAGGGATGGGGAGGTGGGGTCAGTTGTATAATTCCATGCAAGACTGGATTTCTCTGTCCAATATTCCCTAGGCAGGTTCGCACAATTAGTGGGTTGCACACCCCATTCATCATAGAAACCCTACAGTGCAGAAATAGGCCATCTGGCCCATTGAGTCTGCACCAACCAGAATCCCACCCAGGCCCTACCCCCATATCTCTACACATTTACCCACTAATCTCTCTAATCTACGCATCTCAGGACACTAAGGGGCAATTTCAGCATGGCCAATCAACCTAACCCACATATTCTTTGGACTGTGGGAGGAAACCCATGCAGACACAAAGAGAATGTGCAAACTCCACACAGACAGTGACCCAAACCCGGAATTGGGGGTCACTGGGTGCTATTTGGATTGGCGGTTGGTGACTAGTGGAGTGCCCCAGGGATCGGTGCTGGGGCCTCAGCTATTTACCATTTATATAGATGATCTGGAAGAGGGAACCGAGTGTATGGTGTTGAAATTTGCTGATGACACCAAGATTAGTGGAACGGCAAATTATGCGGAGGGTGTGGAAAGTCTGCAGAAGGATCTAGATAGGCTGGGCGAATGGGCCAGGAACTGGCAAATGGAATTTAATGTTAGCAAGTGTGAAGTTGTCCACTTTGGTAGGAATAATGGTAGGAAGGACTATTACTTACATGGCGAAAAACTGCAGCATGCAACGGTGCAGAGGGACCTCGGGGTCCTTGTGCATGAGTCGCAAAAACCCAGCCTGCAGGTGGTCAGGAAGGCAAATGGGATGCTGGCCTTCATAGCGAGGGGGATTGAATATAAAAGTAGGGAGGTCTTGCTGCAACTGTACAGGGCACTGGTGAGGCCACAGCTGGAGTACTGTGTGCAGTTTTGGTCGCCGCACTTACGCAAGGATATTTTGGCCTTGGAGGGAGTGCAGGAGGAGGTTTACTAGGCTGATACTGGAGTTGAGGGGGTTGAACTATGAGGAGAGGCTGAATAAATTAGGCTTGTACTCGTTAGAGTTTAGAAGAATGAGGGGAGATCTCATTGAGACATATAAGATGATGAATGGGATGGATAGGATAGAGGTGGAGAGGCTCTTCCCGCTCAGAAAGGACAGTAGGGCTAGGGGGCACAGCCTCAAGATAAAGGGGGGGCAGTTTAGAACAGAGCTGAGGAGGAACTTCTTCACTCAAAGGGTGGTGAATCTCTGGAATTCTCTACCTGTTGAAGTGGTGGAGGCTGCCTCGCTAAATATATTTAAGACGCGGGTTGATAGGTTTTTGATAGGCAAGGGGATTAAGGGTTATGGGGAGAGGGCGGGAAAGTGGAACTGAGCCGCGACAGATCAGCCATGATCTTATTGAATGGTGGGGCAGGCTCGAGGGGCTAGATGGCCTACTCCTGCTCTTATTTCTTATGTTCTAATTGAACCCAGGTTCCTGGAGCTCCACCGTGCTGCCTGCCTGTCTCCCACCATGCACCCAGCAGGCATGGCACTAGACAGGTTTTGGTGTTACTAATCACAAGTGGGGACATGGTGTGTTGGACCCCAAGGGAGGACCAACAATGACTCAAAAACAGAGGCATCACTACTACCCCGCCCCTCCCCCTTGGGTCACTCATGCCAATGTGATGTGACACATTATTGCTTTTTTTGGGGGGGGGGGGGGGGGGGGGCACACCATTTCGTTTTTAGGGGAGGAGTGGCATGTCTGTAGTACCCTGATGTCTGCGGTCATTCAGCAGGGCTCGTTGGCAGGTTGCTGAGAGTGAACACAAACATCTTTTAGATGGACGATCTTCACCTAACAGATGCTGCCAACGCAAGTGGAAAATATTCTTATTTTCCTGCTGGTGTGGGCACTTTTTCTGATTTATTGGGTGGAATTCTCCCATTTTCAGGCCATCTCTGAAGTCTCTGATTCAGGAGTTAGAAACTTTTGCAGGGGAATTACTCATTGGATGTTCAAAATTCCCAGGCAGTTCCCATGGAGTCAGTGCATTGGGACTTCCAAGGAATACCGTAGAGCAGCTTCTGGGATAAATGATTAGAAGGTCAGAGCCTTTATTCGTGTTGAAAGTGGAAATTTATATTCATTTAGAACATTGAAAAAAATTTTGGGTGCAAATTTACAGGCTCACCATGCCAGCCTTTTTACCGGCGAGAACTGCTTCATACCCAGAAAAGGGACAAAGCCTATTGACATAAAGATGTCGAAGTTTAAAAGTACCTACCTGGTTTGATATAGTTGTTTCCATCCTCCCAGATGCTTATGCCCTTAGCAATGTGATATCACATGAGAGAGAATCACTACTGCAGAGTCCAGTCACATGGCCAAGCTGGGGAGAAGAAATCGGAGACCATTGAAATTCCCAGCTGGTAGGGGATATGGATGGGACTGTCCACCTGGCAATGCTCACCTGTCACCCTGGCAGTGCTCAGTTGGGCACCACAAGTGTGCCAGGGGCAGTGTCAAGGCAGTGGGGGAAGGGCATGCAGAATTGGCTGCAGAAGCGTAATGTTATGGAACTGGTGCAGCGTGGTGGTAATTAAGGTGGCCATTTGGCAAACAATGAGGACGATTAAAGGGCTAATGAGAAGACAGCCAAGTGGCTGGTGCAATTTCAAGTTGATTAAATAGCAGGTAATGGCTGGGATTCTCTGATCTCACTGCCACTGCTGCCAGTGAGAATGGAGAATTTAGTGCTCAGCCAAAACTCCAATCATTGCAGCAATACTGGAGAATCCCAGCCACAGGAAAGGTCACAGAATCCCAGTCAATATTTTTGGGAGGGGAAAGAAACACAAGGGATAGGAGCACATACTTAGTGTGAAGACACTGAATGGTATGGATTTACAGCACAGAGATACCAGCTACTTATCAATTTTAAATTCTTCTCGTGTATTAAGTATCTCCTGGAGGCAGGAGGAGTTAATTTATGCACTAAGTAATTGCAAGAACATGATTTTTGGCACAGAAAGTAAATGGCTGTCCTATGCAGCAAGTTGACTTATGCACTGTGATCTTTGGTATTTCAGTGCAATTTTCTTAATCCTTACATTTTTCTGACAAATGCTAACTGACCTGCTGAGCCTTTCCAGTATTTTCTGCTCTTTCAGATTTATGGCATTTTCAATATTTTGCTTTCAGTTTATGATTTCCTATTTATATCAGATGTTCTGACCTTGCTTGTGATCCTAATGAAGGATTACCACAGGAGCTACCCTCAAGGGCAGCACAGTGTTAGCACTGCTGCCTCTCAGCACCAGGGACCCAGATTTGATTCCCGGCTTGAATCACTGTCTGTGGAGTTTGCATATTCTCCCAATGTCTGCGTGGGTTTCCTCCAGGTGCTCCAGTTTCCTTCCCAGTCTGAAAGATGTGCTGGGAAGGTGTACTGGCCTGAACAGGCGCCAGAGTGTGGCGACAAGGGTAATTTCACAGTAACTTCATTGCAGGGTTAATGTAAGCCTTACTTGTGACTAATAAACTTTACTTTTAGTTTACTTTCCTCTTTCACAGTGGCCTGTGTAGCATCTTCTTCCTTGAGAAAATATTCATTTAATTCCTCACCAATTGTCCCTGCCTCCCAAGCATAAATCCCCTTTTCTGTCCTGAATCAGTTCTACTCTTTTTACCATTTATATGTCTATAGAAGACTCTGGGACTCCATTTTATGTTAGCTGGCAGTTTGTTTTTATACTTCCTCTTTGCTTTTCTTATTTACTTCTTCATCCCTCTGAACCTGGTTTTCCATTGTATTATTCATTTGACATCTGTCATAAGCAGATCTTTACTTCTTTGAAGAAAAATATATTTATACAAAACATTATTTAAGGCAGATCTGGAGTACTAAATGAAGTTTTGGGTATTCCACTGAATCAGGAGTATTAAAAGGCACGGAAGTCAGTATAGATTCACTAGCATGAGGCTAGGAAAGGGAAACTACAGTTACAAAGGGAAACTGGAGATACTGGAATTATTTCAACCGCAACACTGTAAACCAAGAAGAAATTTAATAAAGATTTTTAAAATTATAAAATTTTGATTGCGAATAAGTTGGGCAGCAAGTAGTAAAGGACAATGAATTTAAGATTCATGAGAGATCTAAGGAGGTGGGTTTGGAAAAAGCTGTTCACATATGGGGTTGTTAAAAAGCATGAAAGAGTTTGCAGCAAGAGGTGGATTAACCAGAAAAATGTTCCCTTTTAAATAGGGCACAATTAAAAGTAGCAAAGAAAATTTAGACTTTCACTTTTAAATGTAAAATACAAAATTATTTTCATCACCTACCCCGATTCTGCCTTTTGCTTTCAAATCCCTTTTTCCAAATATAATCAGACAGATGAGAGTTTGATAAGGTGGAGTCCTTTCAACATATCCAATTTCCCAGAAGGACAGCTAACTTACTATAACAGCTAGTGGAGTTCAACATATATGTAGATCAACATAAATTGTGCTATCAGCTAACTCTGGCAGTACCTTCAAAAGCATTGCTATAAACAGGCACACCCAGGCAACTGGTTACAAATTATTAAGATTAATTGTAGCTGCTTGTTAGCTCCAAGTTCCAGATTAATAAAACATTACTAGCAAGGTTCTTGTGTGTATGATGGACACACTAAGTGCAAGACTATGATAAATATTAAGTTGTGTAAGATAATCATATTAAAAAATTTTGAAGGTTGTTACATAACTAAAATATGACTAAAAATACACAGGTTACCAATAGTTATATCAAGAAGTTGAGATTGAATATTCAAGTGTACAAAATGACAATTGATGAATATGAATTGGTGTTAAATAAATTATAAACATATTCATATTAAAAATATATTTTATTTTATTAAGAAAAATATTGTTAGCATAAGCAATAATGCATATATTGGATCCGTTTAAACTCATGTTAAAAAACATTGCTTTTCAATTTATAAGACAAATGTTTTCAATTATTATTCCAGTTGCCCTCTAAATGCCGATGACAGAAGCACAAATCTGAAGTTTTCACCATGCTTTTGAAAATGCAGAAATAGAATATCCATGTGTATTGACATGAGCATTTTAAGATTACAAATTTATAAAGTGTATCAAATCATTTATAGAAAAGTACAAAAAATCTCAGTCTGGTTGCAGATTACAAAGCAATATTGAGATTAGTCACAGTCAGCAAAATAACCATTACCTTACTCATCATATACTAATACAGAGGATTTCTGTATGACTTCTGGCGGCAGCAGCAGCAGCAGTCAGCCTTGCTCCAGCAGCACAATTAATATTGGGGACATTCACAAGAGCTTAACTCCAATATTTACGTGCTGCTAAGGCACTGCTGACATCAGAATGTTGTGTTTGCTTTCAATGTTTAGCACCATTACTAAGCACCAGATGGCAATTTGGTAATAAGATGAGAAGACATTGTAATGAAATCAGATTATACTCCTGTGTTCATGTGGCAGCACAATATGGCCTGCATCTCCGTACAACTCACAAACCATTATGTGCTGCTAGTTCAACACAGGATCTCCACGTAGATTGTTTTCTTGTCCAAAGCTCATGTAACGCTTTACTAAGAAATAAAACCAAATATAATTTAAGTATCTACTGAAATATTTTGTGCAATATGACCAATTAAAAATATCAACCATCTCAATACAAATGAATGGAGAGATTGTATCACAAATCATATTTCTGTAGCTGAAATATTTAATTATAAACTTACGGGAATAGACAACCAACTAAGAATTACAATGAAACTAGACAGGAAGCATTATAAAATGATTTTAATTTCCAACGTAACAGTACATTTGCTAGTGAAGTCATCAGTTACATCTTCCATTAACTTGCAAAATTCCACTTGCACCGTGTCAGCTTCTTGAATATTGTTCAACTTACCACAAAAGAACAATACCCCACAAAGAACATGAAAAACCAGTTTTGTATTGCAACAAAAGCTTCATGATTAGTAAAACAAAATGCTCTAATTAGCATCTAAAAATGGAAAGATGAATTAACTGCTCTAGCAGACAAATAAATCTGGTGTCTTTTTCTGATCTGCAGCAATTCACTCTATTTCAATAATTTTGTTTTATTTCAGATTTCTTTTCATCTTCCATGGACAAAATAGAATTTAAGGAAAAAGGCTCTTTACCAGATGAATCCAAATTACATTGTAAAAGTTTTTTTCTAAAAGTCAAATTTGTGGAAGAAAAAGTGGTATATTGTTCTTTCACCTGAAGAGACCATGGACTCAAATTCGATCCAGACTGATGAACAAATGTTTCTCTTTTGCTGGCTCTAAGAGCATTTAGTATGAGATTAGTAAGCATCAATCCAGATTTTAGTGCATGCAGGAAAACAAACAAAACAGCCCTCAAATCAAATACCCAGATCGGCAATTCCACAGAAACAGACCTAAAAGGCTAGTTTGAAAAATGGTTACTGCACAAGAGTGCAGTATGGGGGTGTGGTTCTTGACACTTGGTTTAAGCTCTGTTTTTGGGGAAGGAAGCATATCTAACATGCAATATATTCAGCGTTCTATGAAGGCGATGGAAGGTTGTTCAGGTTTGAACACCCTCAATTCTTCAAAAGAAAATTGTTTAAGTTACAAAAACAACATTAAACTGAAATGGTTACACTAGGCGTAAATTAACAACCTATTTTGCAACATATTCCAGATCCCTATTTTTACTGAGGGATATATTTGGGATAAGCAAGGTTCAGGCACAAAATACAGTTGATGCTAAGTAAACAAACTTTATCCAAGCATAGCATTTCAAATCAAACCTTGTTTGTTTCTATTATTACCTATAATAGGTATAGCAACTGGTTGTTAATCCAAAATAATGGGTTGAAGAATAAAACATTCGATTTTAAATATCTCGGAAACTGAACATAGCTGTATAAATTCTAAAATGATCTTCTCTGATTATACATCAAAACAGCTGCTTTATCCCCAGTTCATAGAAATCTATTTCAGGATGTAATATTTGAATATATATTCATGGTCCACTGTATTGTAGTGTTCCATTGCTAATGTTAATGGCTGAAAACATTTTGATGCAGGACACAATTTGCAGTATTAATATTCTGTGTCTATCAACTAAAACAGTTGTTCAAAAATTAAGATTAAAATGGGACCCACTCATCTTACTTACCAACTCAAAGTTATGATTCTTGACAGTCACAATAAATCCATAGTCCAGAACAAATTTCTATCTCCAGTTGAAGGAGTAGGATATACTCATGACTGATCTAAGATTTCAGTTGGGGTAGGGAAAAGAGCAAGGAACAAAAAAGGTACTGTTTAATACAAAATATTTAATTTGAATATAACTTTGTAAAACAAAAGTCATGTACTAAAACATCAGATACTGGACTAACAAATAATGGTCAAATTGGATATTATCAAACAGATTTGAAGTTACAGCCACGCTTTATTTGCTCAAATCATTTTTTAAGACCATTTTACTTTACAAACGGTAACTGAAGGAGCTGATCAGAACACTGAAAACTGCACTGCTACAATACTTGTTTCTGCCACTAGAGGTTCTAAGTAACTATGTAAAATGCTTAATGTGACCTGCTGAATATTTCTATCATTTTCTGTTTAAATTTCAGATTTCCAGTTTCCGCAGTAATTTGCTTTTGTATACAAGATGTTAGGTGCTTTCAGTAGCATTAAAATAACAAAATAGATCATATTCAAAATAGACTCGATCTGAAGAAACTCACAGAAGTTGAGATTCTGAGCCCATACTCTTGGTCGTCTGTGGGAATGGGGAGCACGTTCAAACTCCACAGGCAACAATTCATGCCAGCGGGTTTCCAAATTTTAATTTTACTGAGCCACTTGTTGGAGTGCCATTAAACACGCTGTGGGACTGCAGCAAGCTCATTTTAACGTATTATTAGCATATCATTTGCAAACACTCCCTTCATAGCTTCCCCCTCACTGGATAATAAGTATGAGCCTGGCACCCTAACCTCAGAGGGAGATTTTGGAGGCGAGCGCTGAGGCAGTCAGCGCCCTTTGTAGTGTGCACTGCTCAGTGAGCACCGGACAGTACTCAGGGTTTGCAAATAAGTTCAAATCGAGGTGCTTTAAAAGGGTAGTGAAGGCTGGTGTGCTTTCTGTGTCCTCCTCCTTGTGTTCCTGTCCATGTCGCAACTGAGGGAATGCCCTTCCTTAGCAGGGGCTGGCAAGAGGACAGGAAGGACATTGCACTGCCATTCTATATTTTGCAGAGATGAGGCACAGGGTGAGCACAGCAGTTTCCCCCAAGCTTGATGGCATAAACAGACAAGGTGAAAGCTTGTAGATGAATGAAGTGAAATTTACTACCAAACATTCATTCAAAATAAAATGGTGACCTATCTACACGTGCCTATTTAGTACCTACGGTTTCTCAATCTTCCTGATCCTCCCACTACAACTAGGTATATTCCCAGGATCCACAGCTGAGGCTGAGGTGGCCTGCTGACTTCACACCCTTTTGCGAGAGATGACCATGGCCGGCATCCTGAAGATCCAGACCTGCTTTTGGGCTATTTTTGGACTACTTCCTTCTTTGGTGTCAGGGACTGGAGATGTCCAGGGTCCTCTCATTGGAGTGCCCCGAGCTGGACTGCCATCGATCCTCTTCCCGGAGGTTCCCTGGAGCAACTATGCTCCTCCATGAGATGGAAGGGTAGCTGGAGCGAGATCCAGAAGGCCTGCTGTCCACTGGCATTGACACTTGTGGATTCCCACTAGTGCCTGCACCATGCAAAGCTGCAGACATCCTCTCCCATGGAGTGCACATCCTGCACCAAGTCTCCACATGGACAGCAATATAGAGCAGCATGGTGGTTAGCACTGCTACCTCATAGCACCAAGGACCCAGGTTTGACTGTAGCCTCGGGTCACTGCCTGTTTGGAGTTTGCACATTCTCCCCATGCCTGCTTGGGTTTGCTCTGGGTGTGCTGGTTTCCTCCCAAAGTCTAAAGGTGTGCATGCATTGGTCATACTAAATTGTCCCTTAAGTGTCCAAAGATGTGTAGATGGGATGGATTAGCCATGGCAAATTTATGGAGTTACCAGGATAGGAAAGGGGAGAGGGCCTGGGTAAGATACTCTGTCAGACCGTCTGTGCAGACTTGATGGGCCATATGGCCTCTTTCTGCACTGTAGGGATTCCATGAACCACACTGTGCTGGCCTTGCTGCAATGATGGCACCATCTCATTGAAGGAGTCCTGTTGCCTTCTATCCAATCAGCCTTGCACTCCAAGGAATGCTGCTGTCATCACTTCCTGATACTTGCCACTTTGCCTTTGCAGCTCCGTCAGATGTGAACGACTGGGCCCAGGGGCATAGCAGAGTCCTGTGCTCTGACATCCCGCCAAGTGCTGGTTCCCTGTGACATCTCCTGTCTCCGCCTGTTATGAATCTTAAGCTGAGATGCTTGTCAGTGAGTGACCCAAAAGATGTCTACTTATTGGACTGATTGAGGTGTGAATATTTATGCTGGTGCTGGGTGACAGCTGTGATGCCTCTTTAGCAATGGGGTTGGAGGAGTCCCTGTCTGAAGTACTGGAGTCCGATAGGTCCAGGGGCAGTGTGGTCTGGCTTGTTCTGCTGACCAGCCTGCAAGAGAAGGAATGTGGCATCAGTGCATTACAGGGGATGTGGAGGGAACAGTGATTACTCACAAAACTTGAGGAATCACAGCACGTCTTGCAGGTTCTCATGTTTCTCTGCTACCTCCCATTTCACTGGCAGCACAGACACGCTCTTCCTCCTCCCCCACAGCCAGCTCAAGGGCTCACTCCTCTATGTGGGAGGGTTCAGAACTTAAGCGTCACTCCAGCTAGCTATGCCCGCTGATGCCTTTTGTGATTGAGTTTGTTCTGCAATAATAGAGCAGGAGAGTGTAGATGGCAGCATCCACATTTAAGAGGTGATGAGGTATGAGGCTTGGGTGAAAACTAGACTGAAGACTAAAGCAGCTACTGGGGAATATAGTGATTGTGGAAGGGAAAGGGGAATCTGGTGCTGGCAAAGGTCAAGTGAGAGAACAAATGTGAGGAGCTGTTTATATGGAGCTCCCCATTGCTTGCAAATAAATCGTTGTGGAATGGGTAAATCAGAGGAACATACTGCTGGAGTGGCATGAAAATTGTGGGTATAAAAATTACCATTAATGAGGCATACAATTTGTCCAAAAACATGCCAGCGCCATTGGCAGGAAACACTTTCATGCCAGAACCAACACACTGCCATTTTTTGGTAGGATTTTACCTTGCCTCTCATCTACTAATAATCACCTATTAAAGAAAACACATGGTGGCACTTGAGTAAAATCTGAATTTAGTTGATGCTCGTTGAATCCTTGATAAACAGCTGTACATGTCACAATTAGAAGTTTTCCTTTTCCCTCCAGTAAAACTTATTTATTTTAATTGAGAAAACAAAGTCAAACTTTATTTGAGATCTTAGTCTCATTTGCTTCGAGGAAGTTATTGAAATCTATAAAGACAAATTGACTGAGCGCTTGTTCAGAGCAGATAATGTCTATCAAACCTGATTAAATTTTTGAGAGTAGTAATTATAATAGTAGAGAGGGGAATGTGTGTGGATATAGGTTGTACTGGTCTCCTTAAGTTATTTGCTAAAGTTCCCACACAAATTGTTAACTGAATTAAAAGGTCATGGAGCTCAACTGAAGACATCTTATTGATCAGATTACGTAGTAGAAGATAGTAGGGATAATAGTTTAGTATTTGAATTAGAAGGTAGTGACTACTCATATCCTATAGGATTGATGGTTCGGCCTCAATAATTCACTACATTTATTAATGACTCAAAAAGCATGAAATTGGAGAGCACAGCTTTAAGATTAGCAAAAGAACCAAAAAACTGACACAATGAAAAGCTTTTTTGTGCAATGAATTGTTCAGGGTTTGGAATGCATTGCTTAATAGGGTGGTGCATAAGGTTGAATACTGGCTGTCAATATGGAATTGTATAAATACTTGGGAGAAAATAAATTGCTAGGTTATGGTGAAAGAAGACGGGAGTGTGATTAGCTGGATTGCTCCTTGAAAGAGCTGATACAGACTCAATGTTCAAATGACTTTCTTCTGTGCTGTCCCATTTCATTGATGTGTTTCTAACAGAGTAGCTGCTTAATAGTACAGAACTTGAATATTGCCGTAAAAATAAAGACTCAGCACTGAAGCGATTTGTCTTGCATTCAACAGAGCAAATGCAAGCATGCCAAATTTCAAACAATCGCAGCAATTTATACTTTAGGAGAAAAGTGTGCCAAATGGTTAGGAAATCAACTCAGATTGGCTGAGACGTTGCCACGGAGAAAGCATTGGGGAACCATTGGCTCCCCAAGCTGCTGGGCAATTCAAAAAAGGCACAAGGTCTGAACATATTCCATTCGTATGTTAGCAGAGAACAACGCCCCGTTTATGGATGTATGTTGCTTCTAGCAAGTGTAAAATGAGCCACATTACAAGCTTGATTGATCATCTTAAATTGGTTACTTTTGGTTCACGAACTCAGGATTTTCAGCAAATGCTGACCAAATCATGGAATCACATCCAACAGCAGACACTTTGCAAGCACAGGCTGGTTGAGTACGTTCTGTATGCTGCCTAATATGAACAACTGAAAATATGTGGTTTGATTTGGTCAGCCTGTGGTGGGATGTATAAGCCTACATACTTGGCATTGCACTGGGACCAAAATTCATACACAATGTTGTTGCTCAATTACGCAGTTGACAGAAGTTCCTTCCCCTGGGATAACAGAATTGGTCAGAGTAGCGATGAGGTAGAATGGGCCTGTATGCTCTGAAGTTCAGAAAAGTAAGAGGTGGCCTTGGTAAAATATGTAAGATATGGAGATGGAGTAAATGTTGAGACTTTTTCACTGGTTTGTGAATTCAGAGGTAGGGGCATAGTCCCAAGAAAAAGGGAGCAGCCATTTAGGACTGAGATGAGGATAAATTTCTTAAGGTGGTGATTAATCTTTTGATGTCTGCATCCAGAGAACATTGAGTATATTTAAGGCTGAAATCAGTAGATGTTTTGGCCAAAGGAATTAAGGAAAATGGGAATCGGGCAGGAAATTTGAGCGGAGATTGAAGATCAGCCATGGTCTTATTTAATTGGAGAGCAGGCACGAGGGGCTGTATGGTCTACACCTGCTCCTCTTCCCCATGTTCTATAATAGCAGTCTAATAGTTCTAGTTTCATCTCACCAAGTGCTTCACGACACCTTCAAAAATACCAGAGAGGTACAGGTGAAGTTATGCTATTCAGGGCACACCAAAAATTAGATGCAACCTTATGATTAGACATTTCCCGCTGGATGAACACTCCTGATACTAGGTATTCAGAAGGAATACTCTGAAGAGAATGTCCAAGTCAAACCTGAAACTTGCAACAATAGCTAGATTACTAATGATATCGCTATAAATGAAATCTATGCCAATAATCACGGATTAAGGCAGTACTCTCAAGGTAACATTTGGAAAATGCAGTTAGAAAGGCAAATTGGCCAAAAATGATCTTTTTTGGCAAAGGAGAACTTGGACACATTTTCAGAGAAGAATTGATAAGGAATGGGGGCAAGTCTTGAGGTAACTTACATGAGAAGAATGCCGTTAGGAAAAAAAAAGAAACACCAACAGCACAATGTGGGGTTAAAACCGGATTTTGTTAATGGCTCAATATAGCAAAGAACCTCCATGCATTGCTTCATAAATATCAAGGTTAGAAAAGGGTGAGGGTAAAGAACAGTTTCATTGAGAAGAGCATTCCTAAGTATCATCAGTAAATGAGAGTGGAAAGAAGGATAGGAATAGAGATATAGCTTTAACAAAGGACTAAAAGAGACAGCAAGCCATCAGTTAAAATTTCAATAAAACTTAATATAGCAGCTCTGAATAGTGCATTTATTGAAGTTTAGAAGGCTTGATAATTCTTGCTGATCAAGGTCATCGTGAGCAAGGTTTAAAAAAAACACAACAGAATTCAGGTGAGACATTACTAAGGTGTAGTGTTGCAGACAGCAAGGAATAGTAAAGTATGAAATCTCCCACACAGGTTAGTATAATTACCTGAGATGCAAATAGAAGAGCACAAGCGGCAAATAGTCCAAATGGACCATGAAAATACAGCAAGTACTGAACAGTGAAGTTAAGAGTCTTGGAAAGGCTATGAGGGGAGAGGGCACCCATGAATGACATATCTTGGCATGGGGTGCACTTGAAATGGAAAAAGGGTCTCAAGTGGGGGGTGCTCCCCCCTACTACTTCACAGCCGAGGCCAGAGCAAGATGACCTGCCTGGCATTCACCAACGACCACTATCCCTAGATTTTACCCATCAGCCTCAAAATTGAGGCCACACAGGAAGCATTCTTTAAGTGAAGGGCCTCATTTGGAGTGAGAGCAGGCAGGCTGCCCCAAGTCTTGCCTGCCTCAAGCAAAAAATTGCACACGTATTAGGGGCAGGGTGGCAGAAAAGCTATTGGGAGTTTCATGGCCTTCCCCTCTTCAAACCTGCTGGCAGGGGATCGTAAAGTTCTACCATGGCATTTATCTAGCACTTTTCACAACCATCAGGTTTCTTAAAGCCCTTTGCAGCCGCCTATTTTAAATGTAGTCATGATTGTAACATAGGAAATGCAGCAGCCAAGTTGCACACAAGCTCCCAGTAACAGCAATATGATAACTAATGTTTTTCATATTGATTGAGAAATAAATGTTGGCTAGGACACTGGGGATAACTCTTCTGGTCTTCTTTGAAATAGTGTCATGGGTTCCTTACCTGAGGAGGAAGATGGGATCTCATTTTAATGTCTCACCTGAAAGGCAGCACCCTCTGACAGTGCAGCACTGAAGTGTCAACCTTGAATTCTACACTCGGATTTGCTTCAGAGTACTCTGCAGGACAGAAATATGAAACAGTGCTTAGATGGAGGAACTTAAAAATAGTACAAGAGTCAAGGCTGGAGTGAGGAGAAGATTAAGAAAAGGGTTATGAGGCAGTAAAAGTTTTAAAGGGCAATAGGCCCAAAGCTTCTGACCCGAGTTGAGATCCGTTTCCGACTTGGATCGGACTGTAAGCTACCCACTTACTTAAATATGTTGACAAGATTTTGAGTTCCGATGGAGGATCTTACAGAACACTCTGCAGGAATCCTTGCCGATAGCAGCCAACAAGAATCTGCACAAGAGTGAAGTCCTCTTTTTATGACACTAGCTGCCATATTCTGGTAAGCGTTAAGGTTTCCAAGTTCCTTACTGAGTGAGAGTGGTCTCAGATTAATAATCTTCAGTCAGAATAACTTTTTAAGGTACATCCTCAAGATCAACAGTGGAGCAATCTGTTTACTGGATTGAACATATCAATGATCTACATGGCAGCTGTTGAAAATAAATTTGCCCCATACACAGACCAAGCAACAAAAACATTAATGGCTTGAGTCAGAAATATGAAACAAAAAATTCAATAAATGTTAAACAAAATAACTGATCAGGATTCATATTGGTTGATTAATCTCAATAATTTGATTAAAAAAGTATTTGAGAAATAAAGTCCTTGCTACTGATCAGGTAAATTGAATAAGGTTCATCATCTTTAATATTGCTGAGGCTAACATGGAAATGTCATCCAAGCTTCATGTTTGAAAACTGCCCCTAAATTCATAATTAACTGAATTTTGAAAACTCCTGCTTTAGCAGTTCAGTAAGTAGACTTATGCAATCCTTATAGCACATACTTACAAAATGCTTTTCTTGAATACAAATAATGTTAGCACTATATTTCAAAAAAAATGCATTTATTCAATTTATTAATGCATTGAGTATTAGCTCACCAGTGTTCTTGATCTCAATGGATAACTCATTCACTCAGGATATTGAGTGCAGCAGAATAATGTAAGTCAGGTTCTGGACCAGTGTTTCGCAAACTATTTTCTAATGTGACCCCATTTTAACATTTGAAAATTAATGTGACCCCTGACAGCAAAAAAAAATAAAGCAGCACAGTAACACTAGGTATACATTTATTACATTTCACACATTATAGATCAATATACAATAATACCATTATATAAACATGAAAGTGTTTTAATACACTGTGTACATTTTATGTACCTTCGGATTTCATTCAAACTCTCCATTTTCTCTGGTGAGACTCTGAAGCCCATCTTGCCCTGCTATTCACTGTCTTTCCCCATTACACACAACAGTCTATCTCCCCCACTTCATATACAGCCCTTCTCCCCTTCCCCAACACACAGCTATCATCCCATTTTTCACCAGCATAGCTCTCATATTTCCCTCCCCCCACTCTTTAAGTAAAGCAGTCAGCAGCCCAGGTGAAACAGCCCATCCACCAGGCCGACAGGACCAGAAAAAAAAAACAGTAGGTTTACAAAGCAAAAGAACATGGCAGCATTGCAAGGCAGCTATTTATGTAATGATAGAATCCCTACAGTACCTAAAGAGGCTATTTGGCTCATTGAGTCCACACTGAACAAAATCTCACCCAGATCCTATTCCTGTAACCCACACATTTACCCCACTAATCCCCCTGATACTAGAGTCAATCTAACCTGGCCAATCCACCTAACCAGCACGTCTTTCAGATTGTGGGAAGAAGCCGGAGCACCCAGATGAAACACGTGCAGACATGGGGAGAATGTGCAAACTCCACACAGACAGTGACCAAAGCCAGTAATTGAACCAGGGTCCCTAGACACTCTGCCATCCCCAAGGTACCAAGAGTGCAACAGGAAGAGACAGTGTACAAACATTGAAAAGCAATAAAGGGTCAAAAAGGGAAACAAAAAGGTAAAAAGGCAAAATTAGTGGTTCTATGCATTCAATATTCGGCACAAAATCAATTAACACAAATCGAGGTTAAAGGTTATAATCTTAAAGCCATTGCAGAGATATCGTTACAAGAATATCAAATATATAGTTCCCAGTTACGTGACTTTTTCTAAGGACTGGAAGGAAAGGGTGGTGGGGTAGCTTTGTTAGTGCAAGATGGAACAAGTACAATAGCAAGAAATGATCGTAGAATTCATATGAGTGGAAGCAGGAATTAAGGCATAAAGACATTGGTAGAAGTAGCCTAGCCTACCCCACCCCTAATAGTAGCTATACTGCATAGGATGGAGAATAAATCTGGAGATAATAACAGCATGTAAAAAAGGCAGTATTTTAATCATGGGTGACTTTAATCTTCGCATGGTTTGGGAAAAATCAAATTGGCAATAGCCGTGAGGAAGAATTCATAGGGTATTTAGGACAGTTTCCGGGAACAATATATTGTGAATTCAACCAGGGATCAGGCTATTTTGGATCTGGTAATGTGTAATGAGGAATGAGGCAGGTTTAATGAACAATCTGAGTGAAAGATCCCTTAGGAAAGAAACAATGAACATAACATGGTAGAATTTAGCATTCAGTCTGAGAGTGAGAAACTTTGGTCAGAAACAACTGTGCCGCACTTAAATAAGGGTAATTATAAAGGGAAGAGGGTGGAGTGGTTGGGGTGGACTGGGAAAGGCATTTAACAGTAAAGGTGCTTGATCAGCAATGGCAGATATTTATGAAAATAGTTCATGACTCACAACAAAGATGTATCTCAATGAGGAAGAAGGATTCTAAGAAAGGGATAAATCAATCATGGTTAACAAAGGAAGTTAAGGATAGTATTAAACTGAAAGAAAAACATATGTGGCAAAGATTAATAGTAAGCTATGAGGATAACTAGCAAGTAATACAGAAATGGACAGCACAAGCTTCTTACAGTATAAAGGAAAAAAAAGACCAAAGTGAACACAGGCGCCCCTCAAGAATGAGACTGGAGAAATAATAATGGGAACTAGGAAATGGCAGAGGAATAAAACAAATACTTGGTATTCATGGTATAAGATATTAACATTCTAAAATACTATATAATCATGGGCAAAAGTTGGAGGAGGGATGAGGAAGAAATAAATACAATAGCTTTCACTAGAAAAAAAGTGTTAGAGCTCTGTTTGTTTTCCTAAGCAGATGGAAGTGTCCTGGACCTGATGGGTTCCATCCCTGGAATATTGAAACAAGTAGCTACAGAGGTAGTGGATGCACTGGTCGTTAATTATCTTCCAAGAATCCTGGCAAAGTCCTAGAGGATTGGAAAACTGCCAACGTAACATCCTTATTTAAAAAAAGGAGGCAAAAACTATAGGCCAGAAAAATGTTAGAGCCATTATAAAGGGTGTAATAGCACAGCATTTCAAAATTCCTAAATAAATCAAGCAGAGTCAGCATGGCTTCATGAAGGGAAATTATGCCTGACAAATGAGAATTCTTTGAGGTGGTAATGAAGATAGATAAAGGGGAACCATAGATGTAATATATTTGGATTGCGAAAAAGTGTTCAATAAAGATACTGCACAAAAAGAAGTAAAATAAGCCAAGAGTCCATGATGTTGGGGAAGTATGTTAAGATGGATAGAGGATTGGCTAACTGACAAAGACAGAATTGGAATAAGAAGGGCAATGCATAACTAGTAGAGTGCCACAAGCATCAGTGCTAGAGTCACAATTATTTACAATATATTAATGACTTGGATATGGGGAGTGAATACGCAATAGCTAAGTTTGTGGATAACAAAAATAGTTGGGAAAGCATGCGGTGAAGATGAAAGAGTCCAGAGGGATGTAGACAGATTAGGTGACAGGCAGATGGAAAATGTGAAGTTATGCACTTCAGTAGGAAGAATAAAGGAGTTGAATATTACTTAAATGGAGAAAGACTGTAGAGATTTGGGGGCCCTTGTGCATAAATCACAAAGCCAGCATGCAAGTTCAGCAGGTAGTTGAAAATGTTGACAGCCCAGAACTCTGTGCATGTGCAGTGATCCCGGTCTGTCAGTCTCACTGTTTGCTGGCCAGCCTGGGATCCCTGCAATTCTGTCCCCCCCAAAAAAAAGCCGCCCTCCCTCCAGGCCAGGCCGATCCCAATGCAGAGTGGCGGCAGGACGACCCCCCCCCCCCCCCCCCCCAAGGTGCCCCCTGGACCTGGGCACTCACCCCTTGGGCAGTGTCAGAGGCACAAGCTGGCACTGACAGTGTGCCCATGCCCAGGGGCATCCCTCCACCCACCTGACCTGGATTTTGGGGGGCAGGGCCAGGGGGTTGCTCCACCCCTTCATTCCAGCAGGGTCTCTTGCTAGTTCCCCAAACACGAGGAACTACGCTAAACCTCAGAACGAAGTACTCCTGGCGGGATGGGAGATGCTTTCGGGCCCGGCAAGTTCAGTGCTGGGCCTGATAATCACATTTAAATTACATGTAAGATCCATTTAAGACATATTCAAATGACTTAGCTACTCCCCGTTGGACTTCTGATTTCCCAGCGGCGCATTTTCTTCCGATTGGGAGATGGGCGCAGATCATAAAAGCTCACAGAAACCCACGGAATGGCCAACACATGCATCTCCCAACCTGACAGAAAAAGTTGCGAGTCACAATAGGAGAATTGGGCCCGTTATTTCTGCGACTAACAATCCAGAGCATATCAGTTCAAATTTCAATTCAGGATTGATAAATACTGAGTGTCTCCCCTAACGCTTGAATTTACTGAATAGGATACAGTGAATTTCAGATTGGGATTTTGTACCGTGTCATCACTGCTTAGGAGTTTCAGCCTCTTTCATGCTACACGTCCCAGCAATTCTTTGCTGCATAGCTTTCTCATCCACCAAAAAACAAGTAGCAATATCAACTATGAACCAAGTATTTTTCAAGAAAATACTCACCAACTATAATTTACAATTTTTTCCAAAACAATATAATAGCTTAATGGGGTAGAGCAAAGATGTGTAAACGGAAATAAATAATTAAACAATCAATTTTAAAGTTAAATATCTGTTGGGTTAAACATATAAATAGGAACGATAAGGTTAAAGTCTGAAGTGAAGTGATGTTCATAGCATATGTAACGCGACCTGTCTGTACTGTCAGCCATGTAGACTGAACAAATATGTAGGGCACTGTGTAAGGTTTGCGCATCCAAAGCAGAAAGTTGTGCAGGTTAAGTCAATTCAGCACATTCCACAATATTCATGGAGAAAAATTATTTTCTGGAGCAGACATTCCAGAAGGTACTTATCCTGTAGGTTACGAGATGTTAAGCTAGTAAAGGATACTGGGATTGGAGTGTAGAAAGGTGAATATTTATGGAGCTATGTTTGTTTAGATACCACCGTTCCACTGTACACAAATACACGTGACAATAATGTCAAATTAGCACATCCCATCAATTAACCCTTTATACAATCACAAAACCATATCCTTCACCCAATGTCCCAGCCTATAACTATCCCCAGAAACACATGATGGCATATAGTCGGGAGTAGTAGCCCTGCAAATCCTCAACGTTGCCTGACACCCAGTTAAACATAGCCAAAGAAATCTCTTGTTGGTGACTGTCCACTGACCCCCATCAGCTGACGAATCAGAACTCCACCATATTGAACACAAGAAGCACAAGAGTACAGAATGTATTTCAGATGGGGAACATTAATATTCATCACCTAAGGTGGCTTAGGGGTTCCTCTGGATGGTCCGGTTTCCTCCCAAAGTCCAAAGACGCGCAGGTTAGGTGAATTAGCCATGCTAAATTCTCCCTCAGTATACCTGAGCAGGCACCAGAGTGTGGCAACTAGGGGATTTTCACAGTAACTTGATTGCAGTTAAGAATGTAAGCCTACTTGCGACTAATAAATTAATACTTTTTTTTAGCACTATCACTGACTGAGTCCTAAAGACACAGGATTAAACAGGGCCTTCAAGTAGCATGGGGTAAAACCTACTCATCTGTTCATGAGGTATTGGTAGGAGACAGTCCTGTCTTTACATGGGAACCCTCCATGAGTACTACCAGTGTTAAATGCAATAGATTCAGGACAGATCTAGCAGCTTAAAACTGGGTATTAGGTGCTGCAGTCATCTGCAGCACATATTCCATCACAATCTCTAACGTCTTGTCCAAGAGCATCCTATTTACAATTTAACCATTGGATTGGGCCATCAATTTGGTTGATGGACCTGGTGAAGCTACAATGCAGAACTACATACATGTAATTCCATAGCCAATGGATCAGATCAAAGCTCTGCAGTCTTGCCATATCCAGTCATGAATGACAGTGACAAGTAGACAACTGACAGGAAGTGGTAGTTAACAAACATTCCCATAGTCTATGATGGGGGAGCCTAGTACAAGTATAAAAACCTAGACTGAAGCATTTGCAACTGATCCATCTTGTTCTCCTATTGCGATCCCCAACGATGTGGCCTCCAATTTCTCTTTGCTTTGCAATCCCTTTAAGATTGCAGTTTGTTTGTTTCATGTACAGTACAGCCCAAGTTGTTGTGCTGCATTTCTTCCCATTAATCAAATAAACCAAAACAAACTGTGGGATAAATTAAAAATGCAGTTCCTTAAAGGGATACTGCAAAGTAAACAGAATCTCAAAGGACACTTAAATCATAAAAAAAGTGATTTAGAGGAATTGATAATGAACTCCAGACCTTACAGTGCCCACCAGCACAGAAGGCCTCGATGGTGCCGGCAGACACCATGTGTTCCCTTTCCAGTGATACCCGGCATTGAACATAGCCGTAGGAGAAGGGCAGACTGTGTCAGGGCAAATGACCCTCTGAATTGTCGTCTGGACTTAATGGCCAGGTTCGCAGTTGTGTGCATGGCTCTAAAGAACATATTGGTTCCCATTATTTTCGATTCAATCAACATGATAGCAAGAAAAAAAAAATCACATAAACTGAGTAAACTTTGGGCCCTGACAATATCCTGATTGCAGCGCTTAAGAATTGTGCTCCAGATTAGCTGCACCCCAGCCAAGGTTTTTTCAGTACAGCTACAAGCTTCCACTCAACAACATGGAAAATTGCCCAGGATATGCCCTGTCCACAAAGCAGGACAAATTCTATTCTACTCCATCAGTTTATCAATCAGCAGGATGAAAGTTTTGTTGACAATATTATCAAGTGGCACTTAATCAAAAAAAAAACTGGCTCGCTGATGCTCAGTTTGGGTTCTGCAAGGGGCTATCAGCCCACAACTTCATGATAACTTTGGTCCAAACATGACCAAAATTCAAGGAGGAAGATGAAAGTGACTCCCCTGAACATCAAGGCTGATTGAGTAGAGGATCAAAGAGCCCTAGTAAAATTTAAATCAGTGGGAATCAAGAGGAAACCTTTGCTTTGACTGCATAAAATCTCTACAGTGAGGGAGGCCATTCAGCCCACTGAGTTTGCACCAACTCTCTGAAAAATCATCCCATCCAGACCCTGGGTGATCTGCTCATCCAACCCCTCATCTCCATCTCTGATACCCAAATTCCCCACTGAAATCATTACTCCCTTTCATTCTGGCCAGACCCCTTAAACAGCCCTCATCTCTATTACCTTAAGTCCAAGGGACACAAATCTGAATGGATTTAGTGGACAACTGGTCTAGTCATTCACTGGCAAATGTGGCTGTGTCATAAAGTGCTATTGGTACCTGCTCATTATTCAAGGATCAGTCTGAAATGCAAAAACATCACTGGCTTTTCTCAACTGCAACCTTAAATGCTTGTCCTCCCCACCCTCACCTCAAGTATGAAGAGTTCACAGACTTCTTTGTCACAAAAATGGAGACCATTCAATAAGTTGCTTCAGCCATTTCAGGAAATATGCAGGATTAATGCAACATCTGTGGTGAGGGAGACACAACTGGGAGGATAAAAAACAATGCCATGGGGGTATCACAGTGGTTAGCACTGGTGCCTCGCAGCCCTAGGACCCCAGTTCAATTCTGGTCTTGGGTGACAGTGTGGAGTTATGACTTAATAATTCTATCGATAAGTTTTAATCAAGTACAGAGGAAAGGATTGGATGGTGGGGGTTAAAAGAAAGGAAGATCTGTGAAGTGGAAGCCAGGAAACAAACAGAAGAGAGAAAACAGCATGAAGCTGAAGAACAAAGCGATGATTTCCTGTGGAATACCTGCAGTAAATGTCTTGACTGTCAACAACCATGACCATCTTTCTTGGTCATAGCCATAATTCCAGCCAGGGGAAAGATTCCCTCCACCATCTGATTCCCATTTACTTTTAATTTTACTAGTACTTTTAATTGCAACACTTGGGCAATTGCCATACTGATGTCAAAGGCAGTCACTTGTAGTTCACCTCTTGAATTCAGCACATTTGGACTTTGTCAGTGCCTAGTAAAGTTAGTGGATATCAAACTGAGTACTGATAAGCAAGGAGTTTGTGTGTAAGTATTGACTGACAGCTTTGCTGATGATTGATACTGATGGGGTGCTAACTGGCTGGAATGGATTTGTTCAGCTTTGTGTTGTTTTATTTTCCACTGACAGGTTGATGCCAGTCCCTTGCAGCTGTACTGGAATATACTGGCTAGAGACATGGCTAGTTCTGGAGCAAAGTTCCAGCACCACGACCAGGATACTTATCAGAGCCCGTGGCCTTTGTTTAGTGTATTCAGTTGTTCTTGATATCACTAAATCTAATTAGGTGATGACTGACTTAAGATTGTGGGAACTTCAGAAGGGAGTGGAAATGTCTCACTCATTCTCTACTTCAGCTTGAAGACATTTAAACCTGGTGTTTTGCATTGACACGATGAGCACTATTATTAGAATGGGAATATATACAAGCTACCTTGTTCATCACCATTCATAACTTGATGTGTAGGTTTAAGCTTTTTTCTGTTGGTTGCCAAATACAGTTCTGTCAATAGTTTAATTAGGTTGGTACCTTATTTTTAGGTAGGTCTGGTGATGCTCCTGCATTCCTCATTGAGCTGCATTAGTTATCTGATGAGAGAAATGCCAGACTCTTGAAGTCCATAGAATCCTACGGCGCAGAAAGAGGCTTTTTGGCCCATCAAGTTTGCACCAACCACAATCCCACCCAGACCATATCCCCACATCTCTACATTTTTACCTACTAATCCCTCTAATTTATGCATCCTGGGACACAAAGGGGCAATTTAGAATGGCCAATCAACGTAGCCTGCATATCTTAGCACTGTGAGAGGAAACCAGAGAACCCAGAAGAAACCCATGCAGGCACAGGGAGAATGTGCAAACTCCACACAAACAATGACCTGAGCCAGGATTTGAACCCAGGTCCCTGGAGCTGAGAAGCAGCAGTGCTAACCATTGAGCTACCATGCCACCCAGATCATTAGATTGTGATGAAAAACAAATTCTGCTATTATAACAGGGACTACACTTACAAAGAAAACTTAACTAGACTTGGGATGTCCAATGATGATGTGAAAGATGCCACATTAATGCTAGTCTTTTTGCTTCCTTGCTGCTGTTAATGGCCCACAGCATGTCATGTTGTCCAATTTTGAGCTGCTAAATCTGTTCTCAACTTCTCCCATTTAGCCATGTGGACATGCCACATAACATGAGGGTAATCATATGCAGTGGTCACTCCTAACAATGCCGATAATCAAATCTGGTTCAAATGAAGAGTGTAGAACAACATACTTGGAAGTGAACCAGACACACCTGGATGCCTTAATTTGAAAGGCTACAAAATAATACTACATGCAGGAAACAGACAAAGCTAAGATCCTACAACCACAAATCAAGTTAAACCTCTGCAGACCTGCCACATCCAGTCATACCGCTGAATAATTAACGGGAAGAAATATTTTTGTGAACGTCCTCTATTGAGTCAATGATGGCAGAGCCTGGACGACAATGCAAAAAGGAAGTCTGAAGTTTTAGTAATCAACTTCAGCCAGAAGTGCAAAGTGGATGATTCTTTTAAGATTTCTATCTCAGGTCCATCCTTTCCCACATTTGAGTCTGTAGCAAAATCAATTCACTCTTCACTTCAACAGTTGAGAATACTGGACTTGGCAATGGATATTGGTGTAAAAGAAACCCTAGTTGTCAATGTTCTATTTAAATTGCCCAGATTTGTCCTGCTGAATGACAGAAAATTATAGTGCTTCTATACCCCAACAGTGATGCCAATATTTAGATCCAAAAGAGTTCAGCTACACAAAGCTGCTCTTACTTACATTATCCACGCAGTCAGAATGAAGGAAGGACTTGCATATCTAAATATCTCATGACATCTCAAATCAGTGTACATTGAATTACTTTGAATATCAGTGACTTGAGTAATCTAATGCAATTTTGCACACAATCATATAAACTGCAAGGGTCAAGGCAGTCCAGAGGAACATGGCTATTTTCTTCAAATGGAGTTGTAAACAACTAATATATAGTTGAATCACTGGAATGGGCAAAGGGGTCTCGTGTCTCATCCAAAGAACTGTATCTCCAAAAATAGATGTATTACAGGAAGTGACCACCTGGCCCATCCTTTCTTTTGATAAACAACTTTGTGCAAAGTATTCCATATTCCTAAACACAAAGAAATCTCTCAAGCGCTCTCCCCACTTTTCGTCGTAATTTTAAAGTGACGACTCCTTATGACCAACTCCCCGAACAGAGTCTACTATTCACTCCATTTTAAGTAAATATCCCTTTAATGATGTGTTAATTCTCAACAGGCAATCTCCGGTACAGATAATGAAACATAATATGCAAGTATTGCTGAAAGAAGAGACACATGGTCAAAGCCTTTTGTCTTACACTCACTGTGCTAACAGTGCCAAATTAAGGGTGCAATCATTTATAGCTTTCTAACCCCCAGACCTCAACACCAAACACACACCACCCTGGGAGTAATAACCATAAACAGAACACTGGCTACAACAGCAGATCAGAAGCTAGGAATCCTACAGCGAGTAACTCCCACCCTGACTGCCCCAGAGCCTGTCCACCATCTACAAGGCACAAATCAGGAGCGTGGTGGAATACTCTCCACTTGCTTGGATCAGGACAGCTCCAAAAACACTCAAAGAAGCTCAACACCGCAGAACAAAGCGGCCTACTTGACTGGCAACCCATCAACAGCAGTGTGAACTGTCTACAAGATGCACTGCAGGGACTCAAAGGTTCCAGAGACAGTATCTTACAAACCCATGACTACCACCATCTAGAAGAACAAGCAGATATATGGCAACACCATCACCTGGAAATTTCCCTCCAAGTCTCTGACCATCCTGACTTGGAAATACCACTGTTACTGGGCCAAAATCCTGAACTCCCTCCCTAATACACTGTGGATGTAGCTGCACCACAGACTGCAGCAGTTCAAGAAGAGACAGCTCGCCAACATCTTTTCAAAGGCCATTAGGGGTGGACAATAACTGGTGACCTAGCCAATGATGCCCACATATGACAAAATGCACACCTTTTTTCAGAAATACTAATGTGTTTCCTTCAGGTTGTTTTCATTGTTTTGGTTACACTTTGCAATCCTTCAAATGGGTTGATTAGAGAAATATAGTTGCTAGCCCTGTTCGTGCAGATCCTAGATGACATGGACAGAACACAGTACCATTTCAACCTTGCATTTCCAGTACAAAATATAAATGGGACATTAAACAGATAAGGGTTAAGTCAAACTAAACGTCATTTGTTACAGGAATGTTTGGGTCACTACTATTTCCTGTCTACTATTGCCCATCTCAAGAATATAAATCTTCTAAAGCAGTTTTGGACAGAAGTGAATCTTCTTTCACTATTTGATATGAACAAGAAATCTCCATATTCGGCGTTGAAGTTCAGACTCTCTCTCTAAACAGCTTTAGATGTTTGTTCAGAGTTTTCTGTTTAGTCATTTATGGAGCAGTCTTAATTTTTGTGCACAGTTGATGGCCCTTTGCGTGAACAATGTTTTTGTTTTAAATCTATGGACTCGAATCTTGCCAGTTTTTGCAAAGACAGTGGTTTAAATTTTCAGCGCATTCAAGCTTATTATTATGAATAATCGGTTTATGACAGGATCATTTGGCACCTAGCTCAACAAGATTTGCTACTCACCCCCTATCATATGTAAGCACATAGGGTCATGACAATGAATTTCCAACTTCACTTATGCTAAGAAATTTTGGGTAGGAAGTTGGAGTGTTGGAAATTGTCATCTTCCATGATATCCCCTCCCACTAGAATGATCTGTCGTGAGCGAAAGTGCAAGGAATGAAGAAGCAAGCATGTGAATATAGTATATAGCTTATAGTTGACTATTTTTATTATGAAATCTTGAGACTAACAATACATTTGGCAAACCATTTTAGTATTATACAACACAGATTGAAAATTAGGCTGTAGGACCAAACTAATGACAGTTACAGGAGACATTGAAAACTGTTCACTCTTGCCTCATAGCCAAATAGGAGATGGGTTCAAGTCCCACTTGGGATCTTAGAACATAAGAACATAAGAAATAGGAGCAGAAGTAGGCCATCTGGCCCTTCGAGCCTGCCCCGCCATTCAATAAGATCATGGCTGATCTGTCGTGGCTCAGTTCCACTTTCCCGCCCTCTCCCCATAACCCTTAATCCCTTCTCTTATCAAAAACCCATCAACCCGCTTCTTAAAAATATTTAGCGAGGCAGCCTCCACCACTTCAACGGGCAGAGAATTCCAGAGATTCACCACCCTTTGAGTGAAGAAGTTCCTCCTCAACTCCGTTCTGAACCGCCCCCCCTTTATCTTGAGGCTGTGCCCCCTAGTCCTACTGTCTTTTTTGAGCGGGAAGAGTCTTTCCACCTCTATCCTATCCATCCCATTCATCATCTTATACGTCTCAATGAGATCTCCCCTCATTCTTCTAAACTCTAACGAGTACAAGCCTAGTTTATTCAGCCTCTCCTCATAGCTCAACCCCCTCAACTCCGGTATCAGCCTAGTAAACCTCCTCTGCACTCCCTCCAAGGCCAAAATATCCTTGCGCAGGTGCGGCGCCCAAAACTGCACACAGTACTCCAGCTGCGGCCTCACCAATGCCCTATACAGCTGCAGCAAGACCTCCCTACTTTTATATTCAATCCCCCTCGCTATGAAGGCCAGCATCCCATTCGCCTTCCTGACCACCTGCTGCACCTGCACGCTGGGTTTTTGCGACTCATGCACAAGGACCCCGAGGTCCCTCTGCACCGTCGCCTGCTGCAGTTTTTCGCCACGTAAGTAATAGTCCTTCCTACCATTCTTCCTACCAAAGTGGACCACCTCACACTTGCCAACATTAAATTCCATTTGCCATTTCCTGGCCCATTCGCCCAGCCTATCTAGATCCTTCTGCAGACTCTCCACACCCTCCGCACAATTTGCCTTTCCCCCAATCTTGGTGTCATCAGCAAATTTCGACACCCTACACTCGGTTCCCTCCTCCAGATCATCTATATAAATGGTAAATAGCTGAGGCCCCAGCACCGACCCCTGGGGCACCCCACTAGTCACCAACCGCCAATCCGAATAGCACCCATTGACCCCCACTCTCTGCCTCCTATTTGACAACCAATCCTCTATCCACGCTAACACCCTACCCCCAACTCCATGTCCTCTGACCTTCTGCAGTAACCTCTTGTGAGGTACCTTATCAAACGCCTTCTGAAAATCCAGAAAGACCACATCCACCGGCTCTCCTCTATCCACCGCCCTAGACACATCCTCATAGAACTCCAGTAAATTTGTCAGACACGATTTCCCTTTAATGAAACCGTGTTGCGTCTGCCCTATCAAGCAATTCCCTTCAAGATGCCTCGCAATTTCCTCCTTAATGACGGATTCTAACATTTTACCTACCACAGACGTTAAACTAACCGGCCTGTAATTCCCCGCCTTTTGCCTGGCACCCTTCTTAAACAACGGCGTAACATTAGCCGTTTTCCAGCACACTATCTAAACTAGTAATAAGTAATGTTCTGGGTGCCCAGGTTTGAATTCTGCCAAGGCAGATGAAGTAATTTGAATTCAATATTGTCAGGAAAAACCCATCTGGTTCACTAATGCCCTTTAGGGAAGGGACTCTGCCATTCTTATCTGGTCTGGCTCACATGCAACTCTGTAGCCATAACAATGTGAATGATTCTCAACTGCCTTCAGGCAACTTGATATGGACAATAAATGCTGGCCAGCCAGCAACACCCATGTTCCACAAATGGATTAAAAAAAGTGCAGATAAGGCTTTAGCCAAGACTTTGTTTCCTTTCTCAGGTGGATGTTAAAGATCTCATGGCAGTATTTTTTTTTAAAGAGAGGAGCTGGGAAAGTGCTTTTCAGATTTCTAGGTTAAAGCATCACATACAAAAAAAACCAGGTTATCTGTGTTGTGCTTGCTATGGTTAAATTGGTCACCTTGATTCTGTACAAAATGACTATGCTTCAGAAGCACATTAATGGTAAATTTATGATGCCCCAAGAACATGAATATTGTTATATAACTGAAAACTTCTAAATCCCTGTTGGCAGCACGGTGGCACAATGGTTAGCACTGCTGCCTCATAGCTCCAGGGACCTCAGGTCACTGCCTGTGCGGAGTTTGTACATTCTCCCAGTGTCTGCATAGGGTTCCTTTAGATACTTCAGTTTCTTCCCACAGTCCAATGACATGGGGGGTTAGGCTGACTGGCCATACAAAATTGTCCCTTAGTGTCAGGAAGACGAGCAGGGTAAATACGTGGAGTCACAAGGATAGGGTCTGGAGGGATTGTTGCTTGTGCAGGCTCAGTGGGCCGAATGGCCTCCATTTGCACTGTAAAGATTCTATAAAGGATGAAGCAAATTAATGGTGAGTCAATATGAGTGTTCCAGTTTTGCTTTAAAAGTGTTAAAAAGGCACAAAACAAAATACTTTGTTTCTTTACTATAACCATTACTACTCCTTTTTGCCTTTTGTTCCATGATATCTTTCCCACACACTCTAAGCCATCCCCAAACTTCCTTGTTCCACCCCAGTGCAGTGAATCTGGCCCCTCCCCCAGGGGTCAGGTGGCAGTGGGGTGGTGTTCCCTGAGCATGGGCAACCCTAGCAGTGGTTGTGTGTGCGCGCGTGTGCGTGTCAGGCCTGGCCTGGGAATGCTTGTACGGGCCATGGGGATGTCAAGAGGGACAGCACTGCAAGGGTCCAAGACTGACCAGCGATTGAGTTGGTCAGCAAACTGCAGACTGACAGTTTGGGCCACTGTGCATGCACAGAGTTCTGTAACTGTTAGACTCTTGTGTGAAAGGGCCCCGCCCCCTAGCTTTTAACAATATTCATGAAAGACTCAAATCTCCCACATTCTGAACTCCCACTGAAAAAAACCACAATTTTTTCCGCCAATTCAGCACTTGAATTTTTTTTGGAGAATCGCCCCCATAAGATTTTATTTTAAATTTAATCTAATGTTTGTGTATCAAACATATCTCTCAAAAATAAAAACAGAAAATGCTGGAAAGACTCAGTATCTGCAGAGAGAGAGAGAGAGAGAGTGAGAGTCAATGTTTGAGTCTGACTTCTTCAGAGCCATCATCATTTCTAGCATCAGCAATATTTTGGTTTTATATCTCACAAAAAGGCAGGTAATGACTAGGACCCTAATAAATCAAAAATGCTGGAAATATTCAGGTTGGACAGCATCTGTAGACTGAAACAAATTTAACTCATCAAGTCAATAATGCTCTTTCATCATAACAGTTAGGAACTATGAGGGCATCCACAACAACACATTTTATTTCCTTTATTACTTGGACCCCTCTCCCAAACATCTTTCCAGTACGCTGATGGCTGTATCAGTGCTATTTCTGCTCTCACCTGGAACTGAACATTTTAATTAAACAGCTAGCACAACTTTGATAACTTTACAGAACAATGCAATTTGTGATTCAGTTGTGTTCCCCAATTGGAGTTGATTAGGGATTAACATGATACAATAAAACTGTAGTTTTTCTTAAAGACATGTAGCAAAATTATGAATCTTCAAACATATGAAAACCATGATCTTCCCTTGGTTCAGTGGTGGGCAACCTGTAGCCCATCTAGGCTCTGAGTGCAGCCCATGAGGTTTTGTTGATGGTTGCCATATTTTGCTGATTTCCATCACATAATTTTTTCCCCTATATATCTGACTGAAGTGATATGCATGTAAAGCGCGGAGAAGTGAAGCGACACACACAAAGCCAGGTGCTCCTTCTGCATCCAAAATGTGAATATTTATTTTGATTTACCCATTGAAGTTGATGATAATTCTATTAACAAATGATTACGCATTTTCTATAACTCATTCTGAAATACTTGGGCCATGGTGAGTGAACAAGTGAAATAATTTTGTGGCTCACTGAGGGCCACCCATGCAGCCCATCCACTACCCTAGGATGTCCATCACTGCCTTAAATATTCTCTTGCATCTAAGCGGTGTACACATTTCCACAAGCAGCCTGAAAATTTTATTTAGAAGTGTGGTAGTAGTGCCAACTATTTAAACTATACATAAATGTAATCAAAAAGGTGTTATAACAGTATGCCAGGGAGATTTGAAATTACTTGCATAGGTGTTTCTTAGAAAGGCAGACATGCAGAAGAACAAGGTCAGATATACTTAGAAACAGGAATAAGTCATTCGGAGCTTGATCTGCTGCTTGATAAAATTATTGTTGATCTGTACATCAGCTCCATTTTCAATTGGTTTATTTACATCCCTTGGCACCATCATCAAAATTTAGTCACCAAGTCTTAGACTTCATCTTCAACCATCTAAATTCAAGGGTATAGAAGCCAACTTCAAGAACAAAATACCATTTCACACAGCACCTTTCACAACCACAGCGCATCCCAAGGAGTTTTACAGTCAATGAAGGACCTATGAAGTTTATTATTACATTGTGATGTAATAATGACCAGAATTTGTTTTGTAGAGGATTAATATTGGCCTGGACATCAGGAATAGTAGTATCACAGAATCTTTTATCTATATTCAAAGATGGTGCCATGGTTTAGAATCTTCATCCTAAAGATGACATTGTTACCAATGAAACAAAAAAAAAGGAGCAGGAGTAGGTCATTTGGCCCTTTAAGCCTGCTCGGCCATTCAACATGCTCATGGCTGAGCCTATGTCTCAATTCCATACTCCAGCGTTCTCCCCTATCCCTTGACACCTTTGGAGTCTACACAACTATTTCCTTCTTAAATATATTCAGTAATTTGGTCCCCACAGTTTTGTGGTAGAGAATTTCACAGGTTCACCCAGTGCAGAAACTTCTCATCTCGGTCCAAAATGGTCCACCTTGTATCTATCAATTAACAAAACCTAACAATGCCTTCCCTTGCTACTTCATTATTGTGCACAAATTCATCACCATTATCCAGTGAAGTTTATCAAATTACATGTTTAAGTGTTAAAACAAAGCTAGTTATGCATGTTCATGTGTATTAATTCAAGCACCGATTTCTACATCTAAAGTATTAAAAGCTTTGTTCCAAATCAACAAGTTGGTGCAGTACAAAAGCTGTGCGGAATATGCAACCATTTAAATCTTGGAAAAATTAAAAATTGTCCCATCGTCAACATTAAAGTAAAACTGGATCTCTTTGCTCAAGTTTTGGTAGATTGGCAAGTTTGTGCATTTAATCAAATACCTCTAATAATGCCATGGAGTAACAAGCTAACAGAATTGGATCAAATGTATTGGTGACACGTTTATCATCTTGTCCCCGCCAAGCAACCCCCAAAGAAAAATTCCACACAATGTAATTGGTTGAATACATTCATTTTGTGTGGGGCAAAATCCTGAAAATATTTTCTTCAGAATCTAGCTGCAACACATGATCTGACCCAAAGATGTGTAGGTTAGGTTGATTGGCCATGCTAAGAAATTGCCCCTTAGTGTCCAGGGATGTGTCGGTCAGAGGGATTAGTGGGTATAATATGTAGGGATATGGGGATAGGGCCTGGTTTGGGATTGTGTTCGGTGCAGACTCGATGGGCCGAAGGGCCTCTTTCTGCACTGTAGGGTTCAATGATTCTATGATCCTTATAGAATTCTATCCCATTGTGCAGGTTAGATGGAATAGCCCTGGTAAATACAGATTTACTGGGATAGGTTGGGATGCTCTTTCGGAGAGTGTCTTTCTGCACTGTAGAGATTCCATAATTCCAGGTCTTGCCTCAACCGCTCTTACTGACAACCCTGTTCCTCTATGGAAATACTATCATGGGTTCCCAAATGGAAAATTAGGGTTTGGGGTCACAAGCTCCCAATCCTATGAGGCAGCAATGGCAAATGTGGATAGAAGACTACCCAGCCTTGATGCTCTAGTAGGACCATGGGCCCACTGGATCAATGCTTGAAAGGGGCAGATAGTGAGCCCAAGTGATCTTTAATCTTAGAAAATACATTTGGCACAAATGCGGAGCAGGCCTGGGATGTTTGCACACCGACTTGATGCAGACAGAAACTGGCAAGTGTAACTCTGACTGACTGACATGCCGAGAGTGCAGGAAAACCTGGGAGGTCATACAGCAGAGCTGAAAGGTTTCAAATTTTGCTGTTTCTGCTCCTGGCTGCCTGCTATACAGGTTCCTTACCAAGAGCTAGCAACTGCTTCACAGGTTAACAGCAACTAGACCAAAGAGTGGAAGAGGAATTAATTATAATGCGCATGTGTGTTGGGTGGATGAGGAAAAGGAGGGAGGCTCAACTCAGTGGTAGTAACTGTCACACATTATATTCCATTCTTGAGAGGCATTTGATTTGATACATTTTTGGACAATGTACAGCTTCACATTCTGGTGAATTACTAACCTTGTAAATGAAATTCAATTTAAAGCTGCATTGTGGGGAATGCACACAAACTGTAGTCTCTAGGACTATGAATTTTATTTTGTATAATTTGAAATCTTCAGTAGAAAATTGAAGTTTGTCTGTAATGTCTGGGAGTACATAAAATGTTTTATGAAGTATTTTAAAAACACAAGGTTTTTAAAGATGTATAGTATATTAGTTTTTAATATGCAAATGTTTAATAATTACATACCGAATGTGATAATGCTGCTTTATTGCTGGGATCACATTAATTTAAGTGTTACAATTGTGGGGTTATGTTAGAAATACTTGAGAACAACTGCCGTATATACTTGCACAAGTCAACCCCATGACTTTTAACCCCCAGAAGTATTTGTTTACCTTTTGTAAACTGACCCATTAATTACTTAGTGGTAATTACTATACAAGTTACATGCTGGAAGCTTCAGATTTTCCCCCACCAGTCCTAATAGCAATCTAAATCAAATCAACAAGGATATAATGTGCACCACATGATTGATCACAATGCCTTCAAGAAGGAAGAACAAGTACACAGCTCAATTTAAAATGAAAGTTGCAGCATTCACTAGTTTAATGAGAGTTTAATATTTCCAAGAAAATGGAGACTGGAGGAAGATATACAATAAACTAGAAAAGATACTGCAGAGTAAGTGTGTTAGCAGAGCAAAACTGAGCAAGTGGCCTCATCTGAAGGGAAAAGTGGCAGACTGGGTTAACAATCACTACAAAAAGGTTCCATCATCCACAGAGCTACCTGACTCCAAACCCTCAGAAAAGCGAAGTAAAATGGGGCTGCAGAATTAAGTCAGTCCTGGGTGGTGCACAGGATTAATGCAAAAGTACAATTTAGTACTGTTAGAAAATAAATATTTGTTTGCTACCTGAATTTGATGTTAAAAGTCAAATTCTACTATTTTGTCATCCAACTTTGAGAAGAATTTATAATTGATGGGTCTGCAATGGAAGCATGAATGAAACACCAATGAAATTTCAAATGCCAGTGTGTTACCAAAACTGGTGAAAAAAAATCCTTGTAAAGACGACTGGTCATGAGAGGATGTGGTTCACAGTACTTCAAACCAGCATGGGAATGGTCCAAAATTAAAACGATGGAGCATTCAAATCTCTTGCCAGAAATGTTTCAGAAATCTTTTGTCATCCAGTTTGAGAGATTGAATGGATGAAGGCATTTACAAGAAATTTAAGAAAGGGCAGAATTTGAGACTAGCAGGATTGAACAAAGAAGAACATTTGCTCTCCTCGGAGATGTTAAAATCCCACCTTAGTGATGATGCAGTCCAAGATACAAAATCAACCAATACCAATGTGGAGGTTATTCCTGGCAGTCTCAACCCTTGGACGCGCATAAAATAAACTTTTGGAGAGCATCCAAAAGATGTGGTACAGTTGGATGTTGGTTACTGAATATACAGTCCTGTACAGGTCACTGAACCTCTACAAACCTAGAACAATGTTCTGGGGTTCTTGGCTCAAATTCCACCACAGTGGATGGTTAAAAAAAAAACACCATCTTGTAGTAGGCATGGGTGAGTTGAAACTTTTTTGCCAATTAGCAGCAGAGGTCCCTATGGAGGAGTTCTTGCCCTTAACATCGGGGATCTGGGGTGGAGAAGGTTGCAGTGTCCACTGGCACAGAGGACTTCATTGCCCATTGGGCACTGCAGAGTCTGGAACACCAAAGGGAATATGGAATCACATCCAAGACAGTTGGTGGAATTGAAATTCAATTAATAACCAAAGGAAAAAAAAAGCTGGAAATAATTGAAACCATCAGCTGTCATAAGTGTCTCTGGTTCACTAATGTCCTTCAGGGAAGGAAATCTGCTGGCGTTACCCGCTCTGACCAACGGGTGAATCCAGACCCATAGAATGTGGTTGATATGTAACTGCTCCATGAAATGATCTGGTATAGGGGTTCCAAAACTGGTGTCTGCAGAACCCAGAGGGTCAATGGAAGCCTGCCAGAGGGCCTGCAGCAGAACAGGCATATTTGTAAAATTTGAAAAATAATGCAGAGGCGTTAGTGAGAAGTCAGATGAGTCTGGACAGCAGAGTGATGGGAAGAATGGACTTTGGAACAGAACTTGAGTGAGCGGGTGGCCAGATATGTCTATGCATGAAAAGTGTGTGAATGAGGGAGGCACGCGAGTGTAGAGAGGGGCGGATGTGTAAGAGAGAGTGAGCTGAGTGTCTCCAATATGAGTATCAGCTTTCTGGCATCATGTCTGGTCATTAAAAATGACAAATTGGGAACACTTTTTTTAAAAACATACAGAACTGTTTAAATAACCCATTACTACTTCTGGGGGTTAATGTTAAGTGGCCATGGGTGGGCTGCTTGGGTTAACATGAGGGGGCCATCTAGCTGTGTAATGTATTTGTGACTACGTGCCTCTTCTTAATATATGCACTGATATAGCTAGAAAGACTTGTTTACATTTGATTTGAATTTGCAGCTATTTTGCTTCAAAAAGGGGGGAGAGGCATCGATATTATGAGAACACTTGGGGTTCCCTGATGTAACTGGGGAGGTCACTAGGGATTCCCTGACTCAAAGTCTGGGAAAGACAACAAATGCTGGCATTACATCAACCCCAACATCCCACAAAGGAATAAAAAAGTACATGGCATCATTACAATTGATCATCACCCTGAATTACTTATGGACATATTTCTTAAAAAAAGGACATACAAGCCAAAGGTAATTCAGTGGCTGTCTGGAAAGTTCCTGCGTGGATTATACTTAGTCCTTCGAGACCATGAAACATTGCACCTGGAACTTCAAACAGAGACATTTCAAAAGGAAGCAATGAACACAAAAACTAAACTGTAATTTCCTCTGGTGCAGAGATAATGGAGACTAGGTTACCAACTCAGCAGAAACCATCTCATTTCAGTTATATCCCAGACTGTGGACATCATGAATGGAAGGAAAGCAGTTCTGGGCAAAACGTTTCTTTTCCCTTCCAGGAATGCACAAGAAAGTAGGGTTAAAAACCTATTGCAACCCTGGTGTGTGTGTGCACTTGTATAGTTCTATTGTGCTAGTTGCTGTGAAGCTCATACTTCAAGAACATCCACTAGGCACCCCTGTGCTTGCAGGTAAAAAAAAGTTTCTCAGATTGCTGGAAACAAGTTAGCAAAGCCACAGTCAAAAGTGAGATAGGACTATTCCTTTCAGCTAACCTGCAGAACTAAGAAACTCCAAACCAATTGCCAAAGTCAGCGTGATCAGAATTACCCAGCTTAATACTGCAATGTTTCACCATCTACTCCTCAAGGACGAGCCAAATATTAATTTTTGGTTTAATTTCTCATTTGCATTTGTGCATTGCATTTAATAATTTTTCAGGTGTTTAGTTACTAATGAACTCACTTTTTTTAAAAACTCAAGTCTAGTTAAATTGGTTCCTTTTAAAATATAAATATATTTGGACTGAGAAAAGGTATCCATGCGATTTAAACTTGTTGCAACCAACCGAAGGGGTTTAATAAAGAAGGGGAGATGGATCATCCCTCTTTACATAGGAGTATAACAATTTGGGAATATCTCATCCGGAATTATAAATTGGGAGTCCTCACCCGAGAACTGGTCACAACAACGTCTATTCTGCAAAATTATTAAGTGCAAAAGTTAACCCTCAGAGCTTCAGCTTTAAAAAAATTGGTCTTGAAATTTTGATTTCTTCCCAAGTATACATGGTAGATATCAAATGATGTTGTTCCTAATTTTTCATTTACAATGAGTTTCCATAAAATTCTACATGACTGAAACATCAATTTTTATCTAATTGCAGCCACAGAATCACTGTTTCTCTTCCCACTCCTGCATAATTACTTCTGGGGATCCCTCAAATCAATCCTTGGTTCACCCCTATTTCTCATCTACAAAAGCTGTCCCACAGGGCTGAAAATATGCCAGTCTGTGCATGTACAGCAAAGATATCCAGCTCTACCTCACCATCAGCTCTCAAACACTCCCCGCCGCTAAGTCATCAGACTGCTCGTGTGACACGCAGTACTGGATGAGCAAAAATTTTCTCCGCCCATATTATGAAAGACCAAAACCAGTGTCTTCAGTCCCTACAACAAACTTTGTTTCCTAGCCACTGACTCAATTTTTCTCCCTGCCAACAGCTGGAGGCTGCACCGGACCGTCTAACACGTCCGTGTCAGATTTGATCCTGTTATGTGCTTCCAAGCACACATCTGCTTCATCACCAGGAACCACCCCCACTCATCTGCTGCTGAAACCCCCATTCGTGCCTTTGTTATCTCCAGGCTTGACTATTTTAATTCACTTCCAAATCAAAAAAAAAATGCTGGAAAATCTCAGCAGGTCTGGCAGCATCTGTAGAGAAGAGAGTTGATGTTGAGTCCAGCTGACCCTTTCTCAAAGTCTCTCTTTGCTCTCAAACCTTTGACAAAGGGTCATCTGGAATTGAAACATCAGCTCTTTTCTCGCCTTACAGATGCTGCCAGACCTGCTGAGATTTTCTAGCATTTTCTCTTTTGGTTTCAGATTCCAGCTGGCATCCCATGTTCTAGTCCTAATAAACTTGAGGTCATCCAAAACTCTGCTTCTTGTATCCTATCTCACATCAAGGCCCATTTACCCATCACCCAATGCTTACTGACCTATGTTGACAGTTAAGTGATTTAAATTTAGATTTAAAATTCTCATCCTCAAATGTCCTCTCCCTTCCTTGTCTCTGTAATCTCTTCCAGCCTACAACTGTCAGTTATCTCTGCTCCTCTAATTCTGGCATCTTAAGCATTCTAGATTTTAATTGTTCCACTATTGGTGGCTTCAGCAGCCTGGACCACAGGCTCTGTCATTCGCTTTGTTAATCTTCTCTTCCCTCCTTTAAGACAATCCTTAAAGCCAAAAGTTCAGTCATCTGCCCTAACAGCTCCTTGCTAGGTTCCATCTCACCTTCTTAAATAATGCCCTATGAAGCTCCTCAGGACTTTAAGCTGGAGGTGCTACATAAATATAATTGATTAACAAGAAATGACATTTGTATCAGGTAAAATTTAAAATGCAAGAGGTCTTCTCCATTTATCCCAGTTAACATTTAAAACATGGACATTTTTCATAAGGCCTGATAAAAATCATAGCTCCCATGGTTTGTATGATGGTAAAGTGTAAGGATGTGAAAAGCTGACTATATATACAGGGCAACAGACAGACAGATCATATCCATTTTGGCTTGACCATAAAAGGTGATGCTTATCTTTAGTTATATTGAATCTGATCAGTCCTGAACTTTTCTTTTGGAGCTAATAACTCCTAACAGATTTACACAAACTGAAATTATAATGTGGAAAGGAATAAGTGCATTTCTGCAATGGATGAAAGCTTTGCATTTAGAACAAGATCACAAACATTTAAATAGTTCAGTTATACTATTAAGTCAGAATCACAATTACAGGATGGCAATACTTCCTGCTTACTGTTGGCTAAAATGTACAACTGGCATTAACTTTGGGTAGCAGGATCATTTGAGACATCAGGGGTTGGTTGTCCCTGCCCTTTTGCTAGTTGCTCTAGGCCTAGATCAAGGTCCTATACTTTAGGGTTACAAGCCATGGTAAATGGCAGAGTAGAACATTTTTGGTGGCGATGTAATTGCTAGAAAGTTGAGGGTCAATGGCTGCTTACAGTTGGAGGATCCTACAGTAAAAGGAGTTATCTTTCCTTTAATTACATGAGAAGCCAATGGGAAACCACCTCACATTTTTTCCCCCTAATCATATTGCTAACTGAAGTTGAAAATAGATGTCCTTATGAATAGCTGAAGAGGAAAGACCATGGAGAAACAAACAGGAATTGCTCGCAGGCAGATGAGCGTTACTTTAACTTAACGTGATGGTGGGAGGATAACGGGAAACATGACTTTACATAAAGCTGAATGAAAATCTCTTGAAAAGGATGAGACAATTTTTGTGATCTCTTTTGTTAGTTTGCTGACAAGTTCACATTCAGCTTGTGTTAATAGCATAAAAAAGTGTTTGCTGACAGGTCTTTAACAACAAGTCACACACTCCTTATATTAAAATAAAGCTTTCTTTACAAAAGGTGAATGCAATTTTTATGGGCCATCTATACTTTTGCTTCAAGAAATGAAGTCAGGTCGGTCAGAAATATTCAATTAAAAACAAAATCAAAGTCTTTGGATTTTTCGTGGATTGTGGAGTTTAAGAAATCTTGAATAGTGGTTCCCCACAGAAATTCCAGGTAAAGATGGTTTTAAAAAGTCAATAAAATTATAAAAATTCAGAGGCAAGAAAATTCAGACTTCCAAATGTTTTCTCTTCAGCTTTTTCTTTCTTACTGAACTTCTCAGCAATCCAGGGAATCAGAACTTGAATTCTTCACAGATTTTCTTACAGCCACAGTTATTTCTCTTCATATACTTGGCAGGCAAGATTCAAGTTAAAGCTGATATCTTGGTCTTAACACAGGGTTCCATCTAGCAACTCAGCTGATAATTGCCAATCTACACTGTAAAGCAGATAAACTTGACAATAATCTTGAGACAAACTCACCTGATTGAACATTTCAATGTTACTGAACATGGCATGTTAATACGATTAATTCAATTTGCTTTTCAGCTGAAAGTCAGTACCTAACCAGAACTTATTGTAACAGAATTTTAAGACACATTTAAGTAACATTTTAATTTGAAGAAAAGCATATTCTACCACTAAACATAGTAATGAAGTAAAAGGGTGTATATCCACACACTTAATCACTGTCCCTTATTACTGCATTTTATTGGCTTTAAAAATATTCTTTAACAATACTGAGTAACACTTTTTGAATTCTCTAAATGTAATCTTGATCAGCCTCAAAAACACAGCAAGACCAACCTGTGTAGCATACAAATCACATGACAGTCATTTGAAAGTCAGGAGGTTGTTTAAAAAAATGTTAGATGCATGGGATACCAAATGGGAAAATACACCCCTTTCCTTCACTTCTCCTGAATACAACACCTTTTACTATAGCTAGATATTTTTAATCAAATGCAAATTTTTTTTATTTTCCTAATGTTTACTCATGTTTTGCAACACTGTGTTCAGAGGAAGGGGAAAATGGACATATGAGGTGACAAAGCACTCAGTGAAAAGAGAGAAAACGCACAAGAGCACTAAAATGTGTCAAAAAAATACTAAATCATGCCAAGAAAATTACATTACAAAAATCCTCAATACCAGACAGGGCATTTTGAAACCCATCTCAACCAAAATGTTTTGGATTTTAATTTAAGAGCCTTTGCCACAGAATCTGATAGCTGGCATCAAGCAAGGTTTAAAATTATTTTGAAGCATCTCTTCCCCCAATTAGCACTGGATAAGCAGCGACTGTGGGGAAACAAATTTTGACTGCAATAAATGTACATTGTCAGGAATTTTGTTTTAAGGAATGAACAGTTGTTTTTGAAGAGGTGATAGGGAAGATAAGCAAGCGTTTTGCTGAGACACTGGCACCTGAATATAAATATTACATTGCTCAAGTTCAGCCAACACTACAAATTGCTTGTTTATTTGCACCCCCCCAAGTGGAGAAATACACAGGGTTTGAAAAATAATTAAAATCAACAGTAAGAATAAAATTGAGGAAGCAAAGCCCACAAAATTAAAATCTTAAAAGTTTCAGAACCTTGAGTTTGTATTATCATCATGAGCATTCAATAAATAAATGAAACAACATTTTAAATCCTGCAACGGAAATGGAAGATGGCAGCGCTGATGGAGAATCATTCCTAATTAACTTCTTTGCATCTGTCTGATGAAATGTTAGCAACTGGGATAAATCTCCAAGCATCTCAATTTCTAACTCCTGGAACTGAGACAATTCAGCAGCATTCATATCTGTTCAATTTTAGTTTAAGTCCTCTTTGTTTTAATATAAAATAATGTTTTCCGGAGGAATAAAAATAATGTTTTTATTCCTCCAGAAAACTTCCTACTAGTCACTCCTGTTATGCTCCTAAAAATTCATGTTATGCATTGGTTTTAAGAGTGTGGATAACAATTTTAGCAAGATTGATATGTATGGAAAATTATATTTTTAAATATAGTTTATACCTGTATATCTGCACCTACACACAATATAGCAGAACTTACATATGCACTTAATGTTCTGCTTAGTCACTGATAAGTGGGAAGCTCAATTCAGAACCCACATGTTTCAGTTTCACCCTGATCTGATACTGTTATCATAATTTTATATCAACTCAGAATTGATTCCTTTATGAAAGATTTCAATACATAATAATGTCACTCTTAATGACTTTTTTCATTACAAATACTTTGCCATTTGTATTCATTTGTGCATTTAGTACAATTGTTTGTCACCACTGAAGTCATTGACTGCAATTTGCATCTGCTCTGCATAATCCTGATTGCCACCTCATTTGTCATTGGAGTTTAAATACTATGTAGCCTATGGATTTATCTCTGAACATGAGTTTTACTTATAGCACAAACATGTATTGTTAAAATATCAAGAAAAGCTTCAGAACAAAGGAAATGACACTGATGTCAATGAAATGCAACCAAGGCAGAAATATCTTTCAACAATAGCTAAAGTTCTTTGACCCAGGATTGAATTATATTAGTGTTTTGCACACTGGATCAGATCCTCAAATTATATGGTTGAAATGTGAAGCCTCTGTCCAGCAAAGCTTTGTGATGAATATACCTTTGACGTTAGGACATTTATATACATTCTGATTATTCACAAAAAAAAAATCAGAAGTTAAATGACTCTAGCACTTAAATGTCACTCACTTTCAAATCTGATTGCAAAGGATTTTATACCTAGATAATGCAGTTCTCAAAAGCTATCAGTAAATTTCTTAATTTGGAAAAGGGGGGGGGCCCCAAAATTTTAAAAGCACAAATGAGTTTTGCTCATTTAAATATAAACAAAATTGAGCTGAAAAGCCTCTAATACGGACACTTGATGTATTAATGTTCTTTTGCCTTTTATACATTGAATTACTATATTTCAAGTAGCTCTTTTGAATTTACACAAACATACTGTCAGAAGGTAAATGAAAAATGAGCATGGAAAAATAAACTTTGGCAACAGGGAAAAGGAAACGAAAGTTTCTCATATGAATAAAGATTATTTAATCAGTTGTAATATTGCATGAACCAAAATCTGCGTGAAATAAAATGCTGGAGAATTCAGGCATAAAAACAGTCTCAATGAATACTCACAAAACTAACAATTAGAAAAATACTGTAGCTGTTTTCACCTTTCTTTCTGGAACATCTTGCTTTAATAAAGCACAAACAGATTGACTGCCAAGCCTATCTGACCAGGCCATGCCAGCTGCCTGCTGACAGATTGCTTGTACTTCATATTATTTTCACCCACACCTGATTCTGTCTACATCACATACTGCCTTCCTACAAATTATGTCAAGACTGTAGAAATAAACATTACCTTGTATCAAAAGTTGGTGCAAAACAAAAGTTTAAAGGAGATTCTATTATGGCAGCATGCCAAGAAGGCGTATGTTTCTTATTACAAATTTACACAGAACGGTTTGGTGGGGCGGGGTGGGGGAAAAGAGAAAAGAATACTATGTTCAATTTTCATGCTTTATGCACATGTTGAAGAAGAGTACCGAAGTACAATTTTTTTTTAGGGGGATGAGTCAGAAAACGTATACAAGTTTGAAACCATTCATATTGCACCTGAGTAAATAACATAAGCTGTTGAATGGGCAAGTAGAATTTCAAATACCCTAATGATATTTAATTCTGTTACAGATTGACCTTAAATCAAAATTTTAAAATATAAATTCTTAATAGCATATTCTAACTACCATGAAATGTAATTAAAAAATGAAATAGCACTTATAGCCCAAATAATTTTGCAACAAATGCATTTGTCGATAAGTGAAATTTTTTCTCTAAAGGAACTGGGCAGTAATATATCTTTATTACTGATAATAGAATGGATGCTTTGATGTGATACAGGTTTCATACACCAGGAATTCCAGGTTTTACACTCCAGGAAGAGTGTTGTTGCACACAGCACTAGCATCAAACTTAAACATTTTGGATCAGTTAAAACCATAACCATTTTCTTCTTTTGCAACTTGTGACTTAAAATGCTGCTGTGCAGTAAGTACAGGATATGAAGTAAAAAGTTCCCCATCATGAAATCTCCTAATCCCAATAGAAGCAGAAATAGATTATATTTAATCCATCTACATACCCGATTCACTGCAAAATAAGATCTGATTGAAATTTGATTTAGACACATGCACGGTTTTACATTTTTCAACTTTATTTAACACTAGTAAAATGTAATCTGGGCAGAAATTTACAAAATCGATAACAACACTTGAGTAATACCAGTTGTTTAAAATTAGGTAAACTTAAAATATCAATTTGGATTTCATTAGAATTTAAATTTACTTTATTGATGTGTGTTCAAATTGGATGTACTGATCTGAAGTAACTCAAGTGATCAAGAATAGAAAAATAATTAAATTTATACCAGATTGTCAAGATTCTCAAAAAAATGGCAATTATTGTTTCAGTTAGATACCCATTAACTTTCCTTATGAATATCCATGTCAAATATCACATTTATCACAAATAAAAAGCTCTCATTTAATTTCCAGCCTGATGAAGCAAAATACAATGGTAACAAACAGCAATCTTTTTTTTAAAAGAACGGGTCTTCCAGCCACGAAAAGGGAATCCAGGTAGTTTTCTTTTTCTTTTTATTTTAGATCAAACTATTATGATGGTTGGTGAAGATAAACCTAAACCTGTATGCTAGGAGAATAAAACAAATGCGAGCATTAAAAGTGCAACTCTATCATATGAAGTAAAACCAAAAAAAATCAATTCTTAGTGCAGCTAAACATAATGGAGAAAATTTTGAATTGTTTACGTTTCTTTCACTGAACCTATCACTGATGAATATTTTCACATTAATTTCAGGGAACTTGACTGCAGCTGAAGTGTGACCCCAGCCATTTAAAGCAATTTAAGTTAAACCATAACTACTTAAGCATGTAGGTTACTCATAACCAACTGATGTCCAGAGACATAGGAAAATATTTACTTTATCCTTTTGTATATGTACTAAAATTGACATCCCCATTTTTAACTTGATAAACAAGAAATAAAGTTTGACAGTGTAACAATTTGCACTGACTGCTTTTCTACATTTCAATTTTCTTTCTGTCCAATATTAAGGCACCATTGAGAAAATTCTCCTAAAAGAGACAACCCATTTAAAAATACTTTGGTACACTCTATTCCCTAATAATTGCAGATGTCAAGATTAAACAAAAATCATATAGAGCAACATCAGGCCCAACATGCAATGATTTATTTTTTAATGACCCCCCCATCCCACCAATAAAAAAACTAGCAAAACTGAAATCTGGACAAACAAGCACCAATTCAGTGTTTGAAAAAGTTTTCCGATAGCCACCACATTTGCACAGCAGAAAATTACAAACAAAATTGAATATTTTTTAAACAATTTAATCTAACAGTAAGTTAAACATTTTATTCATTTTAATGAAATCTCATTCAAACAAAAAAATCACAAGCCTTGCATTATGGAGAATTAATTTCCCTTTGATGCCTATAAGGGAAAGTTCCACCTAGGTGTACTCTAGGTGCAACATTGACAATCTGAATGTTAGTTCAAACATTTAAAATGTAGTGTTCACAACATATTTAAGACACTGAAAAATCTAATTAAATGCAAAAAAGCAGGATAGATTAAAAAAACAGAAAGAACAAGCAAATCTGTAATAAACTGTCTATCATTTGTGGAAACTCCCTTGATGCAAAATGAAATGGCTATTTCATGTCCTTAAAAACCACACTGCACAGCTGCCTTCAAGAATGTCACCAAATTATACAGATTTGGCTCTAAATCTAAAATTATGCAACTTTATTTAGGTATATCAAAAGCTAGAATTAAAACAACAAACGATACAATAATCATGATGTTGTGACAAGTTAGAAACCTAAATTTAAACTATTTTCTATCAACAGAAACCGTTAATTGTTACAACTGAGAATACACAACCTTCATTTACTAAGCTAAAGCTTATCAAATAAGTCATTTTGCAATGCAAGTAACACAAAGGTAGGAATTTTAATTTAGTCCTAAGGGAAATTTGAGATTTAAAATCAACCCTGAACTATATGTAGCTGTTATTCACTCCCATGTAAAAAAAATCCTCCAATTATGTGCTTGTGTTATATTGACAATTAATCTTGCTTTTAGATCCTCACTTTGCCTTCCCTTTAAAACAGATCCTCAAAGTTCGAGCACCAACATATACTCCTCATCTTTGGAGTCTCCCAGAGAACTCTGTATAAAAAGAAAAATTTGGCACCTTTATACAAACCATTAACTGCAATGGAAAGAATGTCCATTAGCAGGTACAGCAGTGTATTAGTTAATTATAATCTTATAAATTTCAGTGAGTCACATGGGGAAATTCAGCAAGCCTATAATCTGGTTTCACAATTTCTGGATTAGGTTCCTTTGTTTAATGGGACAATAACTGAATTAATCAATTCTTACTAGCAAGCAACTTGGTAATATTCTTCCTGTACTACTTCACCAATAGCATGTAGTAACTTTAACATGATTAGTGTACCCATTACAGATCAACAAAAGGTGTGCAATGAAAAAAGGGATAATGCAATGTTTTTTGAATGATGGCTTTCATGGTGGCACTTACTTTTGATTTGCACACTTAAACTGTGAATTGCAAATTTTGTTAAAATTTGTGACCTGTAAAATCTGTATTTTTAGCTGCTTAAAATCAGTTCATGTAATAATGTAATATGCACAAACTTTCAGCTATAACAATTTGCAATATAAATCTCTCAGGCACAGGCTTTGTATGCTCAAGTACTACTTTTCCAAAATAAATCGATTATTGGTATTCAACTTAAAGAAAATTCTAGAAAAATATTCTATTTCCAGGGTAGCAAACTTTTGTGGTCCTAAAGCTGAAGAATTTGAAAACCAATTTGTAGATCATTTATAAATCAACCCAGCTTTTCTTCAATCGACTCAAAGGACGACCCTATTTCTTCAGCATCAAGAGTCATGCTTTTGCATATACTTGTGTACAAGTGACTTCTCATATTTCAGCTATGAAATGCTGTACTTGCATTAGTTAGCCTCAATTTTTTCACCCCGAGACACGTTTTCCTCACCTTATATTGCAAGTTGACATATGGGATCAAGCATGTGATACGAGCTGTATTGTGAAGATGTGCGGGAGTTTAGAACACATCCACACAAAGCAGACCATGCATGACAATTGACAAACAGAAGTACAAAGCTGCTTTCAAGCCAGGAGGAGCAACCTTTGCTAATCTGTCAAAAAACTGCTGCAGTATGGAAATTTGGTGTTAGTGAGAAATTGGTGTGAAAATGGAGGAGGAATCCATCCTGAAGATGTCCAAGGCCAAATCTACAATCAAAACAGGGACCAGTCACTAGTTGGGGTCTTGAGAATCATGTTTCAGGATGAGCCCTCAAAAATTGCTGAAATAGCTACATCGTCACCAGAAATACAAGTGTATACATGCACTTCAGTACACAATATCAAATCCAGAGTCTAGCAAAAATTTCAGACCCATACCTAGTTGGTGTAGCCACTTTATGGAATGAATGGAACAGTTAGCTCGTGCTGTGGCAGACTGCAACAATTACTCAGTGACTAAGGAATTAATGCCAAAATTCCCAGTTTCCAGCAAATTCATTATCAAACAGTGGCAAAACCTTGAATACCCATTTAGTCACATGGGCATTTATCCATGTTGCCAAGCAGCTAAACTGTGCAGTGGAAAGGGTCGAAATTAGTTTGAGAAAAACAAAAGACATGAGAAGACAAGACCCATGGTGATACTAGTCTGCAAGGCTGATAGAAAAAAATTAAAGCATATGGTAATTTAAATGTAAATCCATGCCAAACGTCAAGTTCCCTGCAGGGATACTGTGCATGTCTGTGACAACATGTGGATGGATGAGGATGGAATGAAGTTATGAATGGATTGAGGAAATGTGGAATAGCCATCTTGGTGGCCTATGTAAGTTATGCAACTTTTAGTGCAAAGTATGTCCAGATACCATATAACTTGAGATCAAGAGGCACCTGGGAATAACACCCACAATACAGTTGCCCCAGGGGGTCTAATATCTGTAGTTCCATCTTAGGATACATGCATCACAAGACATTCAAGTATCACATCTGCTCCAAAGGGAATGGGTGGATGATTAACAGAGAAGAAAAACCTTCACAAGAGTGAAGATATGCATACTGACCTATCTGATATTTTGTGCAGCTTAATTAGTAAACTGTGGGATGCTATTAGTGCAACAAGTGCCAAATTGTTCAAAATAATGTTAAACATTCAATTTAATGGGTGGAAAAGAAGATGACAGTTGTGGAGGAATGATTTTAAAAAGCGTCAAATCGGGCATAGAGTTCCTTCCTTATGATGCAAGGTAAAGTAACTTAATTAATTGGGTGAACTTTGCGCCAGATGAAGACAATGGAGTTGACATTTTAAAAACACTTTGCTTGTGGTTAAAAAGGTATCTCTGTGCAATTATTTAATTAACTAAATCATGCAGTTAATTTATTGTTGTGTCCACACCATCCCTCAATTCAAAATAGTGACTTCCAACACAACTGGTTCATATTTTGTATCCTGTGTATGCATCAACCATTTTTAGAAAGAGGGTTCAAAGTTTCATTATATAGTTCTATGGGAGTCTGAAATAAGGACTTAAGGTGTGATGCTGTGATATTTTGATGTTTTATGTTTAAGGTGGGGCTGCTTTAAGAGGCAGTGTTTTGTCACAAGAGTCGGTTTGTCTGGGAAAACATGCAGCTCAAATGCTCAGAAAGCAAGATAATAACTGATTTTAGCACGGAATGTTTCATTGTGCATACCAAATCTAAAATCCCAGGAAAAGAGTCGTGTGAGTTTGGATTAGGTGGACTGACAGGAACAGAGTCATGTAGTTAATGGGAGAAGCTAAGCTTGCAGGAAAGAAACAGTTTCATTCTCATTTTTAATTGCTGCCTGGAGCTGATGCACAGAGAAAACTCTCCCTCTCCCTAGAAGTTTTCTGTAAGCTCCAGGGCTGTAACTCAAGCTAAAGCAAGCATGCCTGTGTTTTGCTAACTAATTACAAAGAGGGGGTTTAAGTCTATAAGAGACATATTGCTTGATTGGAACTAATAGCAATTGGTTAGCAGTTAAGAATTGTACATTGTCATGTTTAAGTATTGTTCAACTGTTAAAGGTTAAGCTACTCCATTTGTAAGATTAAAACTGCTGTAAACTTTGATAAAAGCTGCCTAGTTTGTTAGTAGAATATCGCGAATAAAACATCCCATCCTCACATCAATGCCAACATATAAAAATTGTTGGGGGATAGTCTGGCTTTATAACATACCTTGGGGGTTCTGATCTGGCACCCAACAAAAAAACTGGGGGCTCTTCTCCAAGATTAAAAACTATAATTACTTGTTTGGCTTGGGGTTACTGAACAAAGATGTTGGGTTTTTTTTAGGTGTTGCATTTGGTTAGTTTAAGTAGGGAATGTCTTGTGGAAAAATGGCTCTTTCAGTGGCTAAGGTGTTCTTTGGCGTGGAAGAGGTCACTCGGAGTAGTTTACAAAAGATGATTGAAACAGAGCTTTTGGATTTATTTAACAAACTGAAGTTGACTGTATCTAAAGGGGCAAGGAGGACAGAGATAAATTCAGTGATAGCTCAGTATTTAAAATTGCTACAAATAATTGGACTTGGAATTGGCTAAACTTCAATTACAAATGAAACAATTACAACAAGAAAAGGAATTGAGACAGCTTGATCAAGGAAGAGAATTGAGACAGTTTAAATTGCAATTAAAACCAAAGACAGCGAAAGGTAATTGCAGCAAAAAGGGAAAAAGAGAGCGCATCTGGACTTTAGGAGCAGAAAAGCAAACTTCTTGAAATGGTAGGAGTGCAAAAGAGTAAAACTGAACAGTACCAGCAAAAAAAAAGGCAGATTATATTGAATTGCTTCATAAATCAAGGTTTGGTTTTCAACATCAATTTCAAGCTGAGAGATTGGAGAAGGAAGAAATCCTCAGGTGATCAAGGCAAAGGAGATCTCAGTGGAGATAGTAAGGATAGTTTACGTCAGGTTAAAAAAGAAACACGGTGGTAGAGAAATAAGAAACTTTAGATATTTTCATTATATTTAAGTTGGACACATCAAATTGCAGTGTTGGTGGCTTAAGAAAAGTACCGAGAAAAGACAGATGAAAAGCCTGTTAAATTCAAAAGGAAAACATGGTTGAAGCTTAAGAGGTGCAGAAGAATGTACCAGCTGTCCACAAGTTATTTGATAAGCAAATGCCAGATTTTAATGCTTTTATTGTGTGGGTAAGGTTACTTATGTGTACCAGGAGGAGTAGGTAAAGTTAAGATCTTGAGATATAGGAACAAGTCAATCTTTAATGGTGAAAAAGGAGGATCTATGTAGTTTGAAAGGAATATTGCCAGGAAAGTTAGAAATATGTGGAAGTAATGCTTGTGTTCCATTATGTAAGGTAAAGTTGGAGATTCTGGTGAAAAATGGTGGTTGGGGCAATAGAGAAACTCTCTTTTCTAGGGATATAGTTTACCCTGAATAATGATGTAGCTGGATCACAGGTGGCAGTGATGCCTACTGTGGTTGAAAAGCAAGTGGAAAAAAAACAAACAACTTATGTGTTGAAGGAAGAATATCCTAATATGTTTCCCCACTATGTGATAACAAGATCACAAAACACAGGTTGAAGCAGGAGGAGGAGGAATCAAAAAGTAAAAGAAGGTTGAGGTTCAGTTATCAGAAACAATCTTTGACGAGATGGTTGGTAAAAAACAAGAACAGGTGGAGGATGAAGTGGATATTTTAGTTGAGGAAAACTGGCAAAAATGACAACAAAAAGATGTGGAGATAAAACTGTTATATCAGAAAGCATACACAGAAGAAAAATTTGAATGTATATGGCAGTGTTATTACATTAACAATTATCTTAATGAGGAAGTGGAGACCTTTACATATTCAGGCAGATGCAAAATGGCCAGAAGTTCAACAAGTTGTATTACCAATGGGTTATAGAAAGGAGGAGGTGTTGAGGGTAGTGCACGAGGTTTCAGTAGTAGGTAATCTACGAGCAAGGAAAACTTGAGCGAAAATACAAAATCACTTATTGGCTGGGAATGCATAAATATGTAGTAGAATTTTGTCATACATGTCAGGTAATAGGAAAACCTCAAGCAGTAATCAAGCCAGCACCCTTTAATACCCAGTCTGGCATTTGAGAAACCTTTTACGGGGGTCCAAGTAGATTTTGTGGGGGCCTGTGCCTGAAACAAAGAATGGGAAATCAATATTTGTTTACCATTATGGACATGTTTACTAGATTTTCAGATGTCATTCAATTATGTAACAATTAGGGCTAAAAGTATTGTAGAGGAATTACCTTTTTAAGAACCACATGCAGACTACCCACAGAAATCCCATGTTATGTTGAAGTTATGGACAGCTTAGAAGTAAAGCAATTTAAATCCACTGCATATCATCCAGAATTGCAGGGAGCGTTAGAACAGGGGCATCAAAATTAAGACCATGTTGAGGCCCTATAATCGGAATTATCCAGACGATTAGGAAAAGGAATGCCATTAGTACCTTTTACAATTAGGGATGCATCTAATGATGCAACAAAATTCAGTCTCTTTGAATTGATTTTTCATCATGAGGTAAGAGGATCACTAAAAGAAATTGGTGACTCAGCATTCTGAGATTACACTGTTGGACTTTTAGGAAGACGTTAATTAGGGCTGGTGAGTTGGCTAGATAATATTTAAAAGTGGCACAGCATGTGGTGAAAACAGAAGCAGATAAGAGATCAAAAATTGGTAATTTTATTAGTGGACAAAAAGTCTTAGGACTATTACCATTGTTAGGGGAGCCAATAAAAGCAAGGCCTTATCAAATCAAAAGAAAACTAAGTGAGGTGATTTATTTGATAAGAACAGCAGATAGAAGAAAGACTGTGCCATGTTAATCTGCTCAAACAGTATTTTGATAGGGAAGAAAATCAGAAGGGGGATGTGTTAGCTGTTACAACTCAAACAAATCCAGATTATTGAATTTGACATTCCACAAATTAGATTGAATAATGAGGAAATAATCCAAAATTGGGATAATTCACACAATTACCTTCCAGGGAAAAATCAAAAGGACATGAAAGAGTTACTTCAATCATTTGGAGCTATATGTGGGAACAAACTTGGAAATATTTACGTAATTGTGCATGATGTAGATAATGCTGTTCCAGTTAAGCAACACCAGTATGGACTTAATTCAAGTTAGCACAGGTTTAGAAGGAGGAGAAGTTGATGTTTGCTCAGTCTGAGAAGCAGCAACTGAAAATCTTGATCAAACACTATGAAGGGCTGGTGGATACTTACAAATCTCAGTTAATGAAGACAAGAATGGAGGCAGATGAGTGCAGTGTGAAACTGGTGAAAGCAGTTAAAGATATGCTGTGAATAAGTGAGTAGGTGTGTGGAGGCAGGTGCAAGAAAAGTTGACTGATTTGGAGCCTGTTCCTGTATTGTTGAAGTTACCTGAGCATAAACTGCAGGACTGCCAACAACAGCTCATCTATGCAAAGAAAAATGTATGTCAGTTGGCAGTCACGTGATCTCAAAATTGAGATTGATGAGCATAAGAACATAAGAAATAGGAGCAGGAGTAGGCCATCTAGCCTCTCGAGCCTGCTCCGCCATTCAGTAAGTTCATGGCTGATCTGAAGTGGCTCAGTTCCACTTTCCCGCTTTCTCCCCATAACCCTTAATCCCCTTGCCTACCAAAAACCTATCTACCCATGTCTTAAATATATTTAGCAAGGTAGCCTTCACTACTTCAACGGGCAGAGAATTCCAGAGATTCACCACCCTTTGAGTGAAGAAGTTCCTCCTCAACTCCATTCTAAACTGCCCCCCACCCCACCCCCCCCATCTTGAGGCTGTGCCCTCTAGTCCCGCTGTCCTTTGAGCGGGAAGAACCTCTCCACCTCTACCCTATCCATCCCCTTCATCATCTTATATGTCTCAATAAGATCCCCCCCATCCTCCTAAACTCCAACAAGTACAAGCCCAGTCTATTCAGCCTCTCTTCATAGTTCAACCCCCCTCAACTCCAGTATCAGCCTAGTGAACCTCCTCTGCACTCCCTCCAAGGCCAAAATATCCTTGCGCAAGTGCGGCGACCAAAACTGCACACAGTTCTCCAGCTGCAGCCTCACCAGTGCCCTGTACAGTTGCAGCAAGACCTCCCTGCTTTTATATTCAATCCCCCTCGCTATGAAGGCCAGCATCCCATTTGCCTTCCTGATCACCTGCTGCACCTGTAGGCTGGGTTTTTGCAACTCATGCACAAGGACGCCCAGGTCCCTCTGCACCGTAGCATGCTGCAGCTTTTTGCCCTTTAAATAGTAGTCCATCCTATTATTATTCCTGCCAAAGTGGATAACCTCACACTTGCCAAGCAGAGGCATTGTATAACTGCAGACAACAGAATAGGACAATGATGTGAAGTAAGACTGTTTGATGAAACTCTAACATCATTTCCAATGAACTGTTGGGACAATGAATCTACACAGCTTGCACAGAAAGACATCAATAGCTAAAAAACTATTGTCCATAGCTGATGTTTGAGTAAATTACAGTGGTTTTTGCAACAGCATGACTGCCACAATGATCACAAACTAAAATTACAACAAATTCTGACACCAAAGAAGTCAATGTGATACACAACTTAAATGGAGGTATAGAGCCAATATTTTGAATCTAGATGACCCTTTGTCAGAGCTGAACAACATTGAACCAGAAAAATATAGTTTAACTTTCACAGAGATTTTCAGAATTGGGGATTGTGTTGTTATTGAAAATCTGAAAGTGCAGGCCTAGGATGAAGGGAAAGAAGAAAATCCTAACATGAAGCTAAAAACTGAAGTCCCTGGAAAGAATTGAGCATGCCATTTTGCATCAAAAGGAGAGTTGGACTACCTGAGGAAGTAAGACTAGTTAGCAAGACGGGGACAGGGATAAGGTGACCCTTCTGGACGGTCTTGAGCACACATATGAAGTTGAGAAAGATGCAAGGGACAGGTTCTCTGTGACAGATTCTCTGTGACAGAAACTGTAAGTCGCTCAACCTTCCGGGAAAAGACTACTTCAGGATTTTGAAAAGTAAAAGAACTGGTTGGACTCAAAGGAAATTAAAAAGCAATGAGTGGATTGTGTCAATTTTCATTCAATCTAAAGTTTTACCCTCCAGATCTCATCTAGCTCTGAGGACATTACCAGAATTAATTTACAATCAAGACAACAGAGCTGGGCTTAGTCTTAGAAGCACAGCAGGATCAAAAACAGAAGGAGGCCTCCAAAAGAGGATGCCGTGTGTCGAGAAAAGCAGGGAGAGAGAAGTAATCGTAAATGCTTTATCACAATTTTGAAGAAGTAAAACATTCAATTTTGGAAAACATGTAGCTGAGAATACAGGATAGTAACTGACTTTAGCTTGGAATGTGTTACTTTGAAGAGTTGATGGACCTTTTGTTTACTTTCTTCTCTTCAGATTTTAGACTAGGTATGCAGTCATGTGAGTTTTGATTAGGTTGTTTGACAGGAAGAGTCAGGTGTTTAATGAGAGGAGTTAAGCTTGGAGGAAAAAACAGTTTCATTTTTTTTAATGAAGAGCAGTTGCTGCCTGAACCTGGTAGACAGAAGAACGTCTTTTTTTTGATCTGGCACCCTATTATAAAAAGGCCTCAAATATTTCAAAGCAGCATGTTAATAACTTTCCAAATATGATACCTGCATACAATAACAATCCCACTTGAAGACATTTTAAAAATGTAATTCATAAATGTACTTGAGCACTTGAATAGTAAATGTTTGCTTGTTATTGTATACAATTTGAGCAAACTTAGTTATAAATTTATACTGCAACAGAAATACTCATCACAAATCAAGAATGAAGATCCAGGAGAGATATGGGAGCCCCCTAAATAATAGAGTACTGTACTAAATATGTGCTGTCTTTGGATAACTGTAGAACCACTGACAATTTTAAAAAACTCAACTGTTCAACTAACCCATCATAAATGTGACACATGCTGAACTCTTAAAACACTCAAGAGGAAAATAGCATGGACAGAAATTCCCAAGAATAACAGTAATTTACAATATTCGCTTTGCAAATTGTGACACTCGCCAATCCCTCAATAGAAGACTTCAGTGTTATTTTTCACTGATCAACTCTAAATTTATCCCTAGTTTCTTGTAATGAGCAGCTAGATGAATAAACAGTACATTTTGCATCTCATTATTTCAGCTATTAAGTGAAAGGTCTGGTATTGATCAATTTAAAAAAAAATGACTCAGCAGTGCAACTGAATAACTTAAGAACTATTACAACATGGCTAAAGTTTGCTATTCTATGGAAATTTTGCCATTATCAACACTGCTACATTAACTTGTAGGTCATTCAATCTAAAAACGCTGATGATGCAACAGTACATTTGTTTTGTGTGCCCACCCCCCACCAAAAAAAAAGGAAACAGACTGTTTCTAACAGCAATGCTATTTCTCCACTGCCAACAATGTTTCATGTGTGGTAAAATCTCATTTTTCAAATGATGCTATGGTATTAGATCTAAACAAATTCCTCAAAGTTTTCACTATTCTTAATAAAGTCAGTGCAGAGCATGTATGGTCATTGATGCTAACTGTGAACTGTGTAGTTTCAAAATATATCAGGACACAAAAACAAAATTAGGCTCATAGCAGGAGCAGACCATAAATTTAAGCAATTTGCCTTCTTCCTTCCTGAAGCTTAGGCTAATGATAGTCTGCTAAACTGAAACCTTTTGAACTGACAACGATTACTGCAGAAAGACTTTTAAAACATACACAGTAGCTCCATGAATCATTAGCATTATGCTCAATTGTTCTTTCCAGGGCATACAATTTCTGAATGGCTTCCACACAGAAACAAATCTAAGTACCACAAAGTTAGTTTAAAAAAAACTCCTACAAAATAATCCTACTCTCACACGAATTTGCTTTTTTTCCATTCATAAAACCACAGCAAACAACCCAAGATTCAGATCTTGCACTATTCTTGTAAGAATAAAGACCCTGTCATGGCATTCATTTGTGTACCTGCATGTACTGTTTCTGAAATTCTGTGGGTCATTATGCAAGTAGCTACTATAACTGACCAAATATTTCAATCCTGTCATTTACAAATACAAGCATCTTAATTTTCACTTTTAAAAATAAAAGATTTGTCAAATGATTTCCCACTTGCTAAGAAAGGCCAATTATTGTTTTCCTCTCTAATTTGAAACAAAATCAAAAATTGTAAGCAGTGTAGAATAAAGACATTCGCTGGCTGACTCAAAAAAAAATCACCAAAAGAACTATGATACTTGCATTTGTACCAACAGTATTAGCAAAATCCTTAAGATACTGAACAATGAGTTAAAAGCAGAAACAAATGATAATCAGCAGGCAAGCTATTTAATATGCAGTAGCACACAAAATATTTATATTTGATATTTCAAATGTGCAAGATACATTAAAAGCATGTGAATGTTCAGCCAAGTTTTGGTTTTCTAATACAGCATCCCTCTTTTTTTCACTGCAGTAGTGGCACTACAACTGGCATCAGTGCACTGAGGTTAAGAAGGAAAAAAAGCCATGATGTCTTGAATAAAACGACTTAGATACTCGGTGACCATCTCACACATGAAAAGTGGTCATTTGGACAAAATAATTAAGATTGGAAAACAGCTTGCTGAACCCAAAAGTCAGAGCCTTCGGGAAAAAGAAGAAAATTGGCAACATAGGAGAAAAAAAACACAATACACCTGTACGGTAAAAAGGTCAATACCCCTCAAATATTCATACAATCTAATTTATATTTTCCACACTATCCTGACAGTCCTCATCAGTCTATCTTTTTGCAATTGAGAACCATGTAAAATAGGAAAACTGGATAGTACCATAAACTTCAAGACAAAAGCTTTGAACCAGCAAGACAAATTCTCCTCTTAACGAACATTAGTAAAGTTGAAAGATTGAAAGCCATAGTGGAAATGTTTTGCCCATTAAACACACTTAAATAAAATTCACAGTCAATTTGAATTAATGAGAGACACTAATTTGTTGACTTCTGATTTGACTGCCTAGCAATCTCAATTTCTATTCCTCCCAAGTGCATTTTAAAAAATATACGGCAGCATAACCTCCAAGCCAGTAGGTTTTGTCTTCTTCTCAATCATTTCAAGGTCAGCTGTAATTCATCAGTGAATCTATCATCTCAGTCCTGTTAAATGTGCTGCATGAGAAATGAAGTCATACTCTAAGTACAGGACAACCCATCTGCCACGTGCTCAGGTATTAAAGTTTTAAAACAGCATGCCTAGGTCAGGAATGACTCAATTAATGTGCCCATGTAAACTAAGGAATATCTGTTTACAATTAAGAGTTATAGAGTCATTTACAGCACAGAAGGTGGTCACTCAGCCCATCGAGATCATGCCAGCTCTCTGTGGAACAAATCAGTTACACTGGGGAGATAGGAACTATCCCCATAGACCTGAAAGTTTATTTCCTTCAAGTGAAATCGTTGATAAATCTCTGTTTCCACCATTCTTGTAATTAGAGTTCCAGGTCATTACCACGCACTGCGTAAAACGTTTTTCCTCACATTCTGCTTGTATCAAAACCAAACATCTGTCCCTCTAGCCCTTGCATCATTAGCCAATGGGAAGAATTCTTCTTTGTTCTAACTTACCTAAGCCCATTAATCTTGCATACCTCTATTAAATCTCTCCTCAATTCTCTCTGCTTCAAGGAGAACACCACCAGCTTGTCAACCTTAGCAAAAGTCTCTATCCCTGGAACTATTCTGATAAGTCTCCTCTGCACCATCTCAAAGACTCTTTATTTAAGTGTGGCAACCAGAACTGGACAAAATTGTGGCCTAACCAGAGCTTTATTAATGTTCGATATAACTGTAGAAGGATCTTTTAGACCCAGAATGCTAATTCTGTTTCTGTCCATAGATGCTGCCAGGCCTGCAGAGTTTATCCAGCATATTCTGCGTTTTTTTTTCCAAGCCTAATTTCCCCGTTTTTGTACTCAATTCTTCATTTACGAAGCTTAAGACCCAGTATTAAATTCCACCTGTCATTGTCTGACTATTCTGCTAATTTAAGTATTCCCTGTTGCTGTTAATTTCTATCATTCTCCTGTATCTTATTCCAAGTTTGGTATCACTGGCATATTTTGAAATTTCACTCTATACTCCATTTACCAAGTGATTATTGTTATAAAGGAAAAGCAGTGCTCCTAGCATGACCACTGGGGAACGCCATTCCTGATCATCCTTCAGTCTGAAAAATAATCATTTACCATGAATGCATTAACTTAATTCATTTTTTGACTTATTGCTACCATGAAGGAGTGGAATTGGGCCCTTTAACTCATCTGTCATGCTGCTTTACAATGCAGAGAATTACTACCTGGGACGTGGGCACTGCTGGCTGGGACCAGCATGCATTGCTCATCCCTAATTGCCCTTGAACTAAGTAGCTTGCTAGGCCATTTCAGAGTACATCACATTGTGGGTCTGAAGTCACATGTAGGTCAGACCAAGTAGGGACAGCAGATTCCCTTCCCTGAAGGACGCTAGTGAACCAGAGGCACCACTGCTTCCCCTTATGACAAACAGGTTGCAGTGATCTTCAGCTTCATTTTTGGATCAATGTTCAAAATTTAGGTGGATGGTTATCTTTTACTCTTTGAAGACAATACATAACCCAAATATGCTTCTGCACTGAATCACATTCCAAGTGGTGTGAAGTTTCAGCACTAAAGTGGAATTCAAATGTGAGTCACAAAAGAAAAACACCTTAAAATAAACAAATGGGTAATGATAAGTGGAAATGTCCCAGAATTGCAATGTGGATATTCCTTCACAACTGAAGGACACTGGTGATTTATGAGTGTGACTTTAATTTGTAACTATTATATTTGATTTAGGGAATACCTGGTATTAACAATAGCTATGAAACCGACTACAGGGCCTGCAGCATTTCATCAAAACAGAAAAGCATACTGTTGGCTTTTAAATCTCTTAATTAGAAATTTATAAAAAAATGTAGATACTGCAAAATGTGATTTAAAAATGAGGTCTTTCAGTGCTGAAGGGGTTAAGAATCTACTTTTCATGTTTCAAAAAAAATGTACACCACTTATTTTCTTCTTTCCCCATAGGGATGTCACTATTTCTTCATTCACCAAAAGGTACCCAAAGTATTCCCAGGTTTCTGAGAGGATCACGAATTTAAAGGAATGTACAGTAGCATCGAACAGTAAAATCTAAGCTTGAATTAGGCCCAACTTGAAATCATGGTAATACAGGAAAAGATTTCTCCAAGGTCCTAGTGCTTTCAATGTGAATTCAATGTTGTAAAAGCAATAACAAGGCCAGCTAAAATGAATCATTTGCCACAATACATATAGCAAATCTAGCAAGCAGAAATGTGTTCTGCATGCATTTCTGAAACAAAATTGTATCCAAATGTTAATCATCTAAGAATGCCTTGCATAATGTGATATTTTCTACAGCTCATGTAAATTTATAAATACACCAGTCTCCCATAACAATTTAAAAAACTAAGTAGGCATTCAACTACAATTTTCTTATATTTTTGCAATGTTATCAGGGCTGGAATGCAAAACTCGCTAAACGATTGGCCATCTCAGTTTCGAATTTATGCTCTTACCTTTTTCAAACCAATGTGAATCAGGGTTTCATCAATGAACCCTAAAAAGCAAATGGGTAGAAAGTGTTTTATCTTAGTTATAATTTATTAGAGCATAATTCAAGACACAATCAGAAAATAATTAAAACTTTATTATTTGCTGTTCTGTACAATTGAAATGCACATTAAAATCTGAATTTGGATGAAATTGTCCAATTTTTGCATGCAAGATATTCATTTAACACTCTCCCTCCCCCAATAAAATCTAGTTTTGAAGTTGCTGTGTTAGGTACTAAATTAAAAACAGCAAAACAGGTTGTGACACACAATTGGATTAGTGTGGGAGGAATACCAAAAAAAAGCATGACCACATGTCAGAGCAGTTGCAGATAATAACGCCTTACATTCTGTAAGATAAAAATCAGAATTGGATTAGCTATGGCTATCAATACAGAGGCAACCTTACAAAGTAACTGATCTTTAGTGCAAATACTATTACATTGCCCTTTTGACGCCGGGAGAAAACAACTGCTTTGAAACTACACAAATTAAATTAACCCTTTCATTATCAAATTAACAGCAGCAAAAATATGTATTGCTTTAGAAAGTTGATGTTTTTTGCACCTTTTGTTTTACGGATTTTCTAAAAATATGAAAATCGATTTTCCAATACCATATTATCAGAAGTATAGCAATACCTAAAAATGTACCACATCTGTATTCATCTTGACAAAGTAAAGCTCCATTCAAAACTATCATTTGTCTCATGCAAAATCTGTACCACCACTCAATATCTCGAGGATGCTAGATGTAAGTATACAATAATTTCAGAACCCAAGCATAAATGCTCTGAACTAATTTTTGAACTGCAAATGAACTAAAAGTAAAAAGCTCAATGGAATGTACTCTGGTTAAGAAATTACCAAAAATTAAAATAACTGAATAGGCATATAACGGCACATTTGCTGTACTACCGTGCAATGATGATAAAGTCATACTACAAGTAGTTTCCTCAATACTTAAGGAACAAAACAGGATCTTATTTTTTTCCCTAAATTCTAGCAAGCAGCACATTCACTTCATTGTTTTAATTCTATCATTGACATAATCCACATCTCTCCCTAGTAATTTTACAGTAATAAACTGGTTGTGCCAGTAAGTCAAATTTTTCCTAAGATTATTTCTCCAAACCTCAAAAACTCAGATCTTCTCATTATTTTTCTGGAAAGGAGTTGAAGATACAAGGAGGGCCACCTCATTATCTCCAGTTTTAGGCCACTGAGATTAAAAGATCTTCATGTGGGAAATTTTGAAGGAAACCTACATCTTCCATTTCAGAAGAATGTCATGACTAGATGATCCTGGGCTAATTATTAACATGCTAAATATTTGTATAATATAAAAAAAAGGCTTATATCCTCAATAGTACAAAAACATTTTACAACCACTTTTGTTTAAACACAATTATTACTTACAGTACACACTGTATGCATTTGTGCTTTTGTTAATAGAACGTTTAGCATTGCATACCCCAGAAAAATTTCACATCACCATTTCACATACGTATTGCAGGATCACTTTGATAAACGGCCTACAATCGCATCATTTAGTCATCTTGACAAGTCTCAATTTGATTCAGACTAGAGCACAAGGAAAATGAAGTAACGGCTTCTCAATATAAATATATTGCGTAGGAAAAGTTATATCCACTATTACATAACAGGCTAAAGTTTGAAACAGACATGAAATGAGAGTACAAACGTTTTACAAAAGCTTGAACATCCTTGCTGGCTATACGTTTTCAATGTTAAAACAAAAGTTTGTTTCTAAACTGTACAATTACTAAAATATGTATCTCAAACGTTTGCCCTGCAAGCAATTGCCATTATTTCTTGCGATTCTTATTTTAGTAGTGCTCAAAAAATACGAAAAAACGAAACGCAACATAAGAATATAACTGGTTACGTTCAAATATTGATTGCACTAGTGTATCAGTTTTTCTTTGTTTTAAAGTTACTTTTTTGAAAGGCTCTTTTATTTTTGCCATCAATAGATGAAAACAAGTTCTGCAATCTTTAGAAAAGCCCGTGCGCTAATAAACGTCAAACATGCAGAAACAGGGGCTAGGGAGTCAGCAAACTGAACAGTGTTTTACAACTTCATAGTCTCATCATTTCGAGAGGTTTAACAAAAAACATTTCAATTCGTGGTCTCGACCTACTAGATAAAAGAATACATTTAGAATGTGTGGTCTCACCAACTATCCTGTAACAAGTGCAATTCCAATTTGGGATTGCTCAAGCGTTAAAACGCAGTGTATTTTACTAGGTCTAAACCATCCCAAATAGATGAATTATATTGACATTCGCTCACCAAATATATGAATACTGTAAATATATTCAACAAATAATTGTCCGGAAAACATTTTACCCATGCACAATGTTGGAATGACACCTATTTCATTCACTCGGGGCAACATTTTAAAAACCCGAGTGTAACTGACATATAATTTATGGTGCACACCCACGTCTTTTAGCAGAACATCGTACCCATTGTTAGATGTAAAAATCAGGGTTTTCCTTCGAGTCCCAGACATTACTCAACTGTGGGAAATAATACAAAATAGTGCATCGCATTTCCGTGCGATTAGCATACAACATTAAAGCTAAATTTGCGCAGTTTTAGATAAGACTGAGGCATCAGTTTTCAGTATCTGTCTTCTATATTTTCACGACTTGCATTTTCCCCTTAAACCTACCCTAATCCATCTCAGACATCAGCCAATAACGGTTTTTTTTTTGAGATTCAAAGATTTCATACGTACACATACTCATTTGCGCCCACGCCAGCGAGGGAGAAAAGTTTAATCAAATACCGTTATTCCCGCAATCTAAAAAGTCAATAGTATGAAATTATTTCCGAAGACATAAAAACTCCAATTCTGGCCATTAAAAATATCTACCAATATAATTACGATAAATTAAAATGGGGGGAGGGGAAGGGAGAAAAGGACAAATATCTACAATTTGTTCATGGAGACGATTGTGTAACGTGGGGACGGGGGTGAATATTTTAGATGAGGCCATGGTACTGACATTTACAGTAATACCGAAAATAAATGAGTTGATTTGGACAGGTATCTCGGATCGTGAACTGCCCCCACACTCAGAAACTCGCACTGCGGAGACCGATGAAAGCCACAGGATAGCGCAAAACGTAGTTTCATTTCTTTTTTGAAACAAGTGGCTCTGGAGAATTCGATCCATACAGAAGGGAGGGAGGTGAGGGAAAGAAAAAAAAGCCGAAAGTTGTGGGCTAGAGTGAATGGAGCCTTGCAGCAACGCCAATGATCATCGTACTGTACTTACTGTAACCGGGTGGGTGGGAAAGTCAGCTCCAGACCCGCCGTCTCAAACACCATTCAAATAAATTAGCATAACACATCACCCCAATCACTACTTATTTACAAAAAAAAATAGGGTCGACAGTCTCGAACTTGAGTTAATTTTTAAAAACAAGTCTTAACAGAAGGAGTAGAGCGTTTCCAAGTGAAACGATAGTTTGGTTAGGGAGGGAAGCTAGACCACATTACATCAAGTGCCAGTCAGGACAAGTTCGCGATCTCTTCGCACTTGTCACTCAATTAAAAAAACCCTTTCCCCACCATTAGCGATTTTTGTGTGTGTGCGCGCATCTATCTCCCTCCTTGCCCCATCATCGCTTTGTCAATTTTTAAATCTTGCTTTAATTACAACTCCCCGATCTTTCCTTACGACAAGACACCCATGCAACATTCAAAAAGGTTCACTTGTTTGAACCACCGCCTCCTCCCCTCCCACAAGGACTAAATTAAAAACACAATTTAACGGGGGGGGGGGGGGAGGTTGCAATCTCATCCCGCTCAAAATTATTCAAAAACTTTTATTAAAAATAAGTGACAGGAAAAGAAAAATAAAATGGGACAAACCTGCTTGCTCCGTACTGAGCGACGGATCTGCGGCTGTCTTTCATCCTTCTGCTCCTCTTGGATTTTTTTTTGGAGGGGGGGGGTAAGTTGTTGGTTGAGAGAGAGGGAGGTCACCCTGTATCCGAGCTGCATTACTTGTGTGTGAACCAACTTCTGTCGTTGGGTTGACTTCAACCCTAACGTCTCCTTCCCTTTCCTCTGTCTGTCCCGCCTCACATTCTCTCTCTTCAACCCTGACCACTGCTGTCTTCTCTCTCTCTCTCTCTCTCTCCCTCCCTCTCCATCCTGTCTGTTGTGCTGCTGCCGCCGCTGCTGTGTTTTTTTTGCTCCAGTCGAAAATGGCGCCGAAAGCCGAGACTCGACTCAAATTCGTTAGTGGTGGGCCGCACGGCATGCTGGGTAACAGCAGCTCCTCGCGCTGACAGTTTGAAATTGGGCTCCAACGGCAGCGGCGCGAGCCGCCGCCACCCGGCCAACGGCTGCTCACATCAAACATCCAGCCCAGCCCCCCCCTCCCCTCTCACTGCACTCACACCATCACACGGAATAATGATTCGGCAGCAAATGTGTCCATTTTTCATGCTGAATTAACTTAACTGGCCCACGACTTTGCAGGTCGGTTGGTTTTTATTTTGGGGGCGGGGGGGGCGAGGTTGATTTTAATGTTAACGCTTCGTTTATACAGAATATTTACAAGGACGCGGCTCTAACAGTTCACTACTCTTAGACTGGCATTTAGGGATTAGGCGATTTAAAACAGAATATCGATTGACTGTTTACTCTCACATGACCGCCCTTCAGTTGAAGAGGGTCTTGTCAAACTTTTCAGTGTGCAGTGTCTCATTCTGGAAGGATCTCGAAGCTTGCATACGGCTTCAGTGGTGGCTTCGTGAGCATAATTTGTGGGTACCGCTCAACAACCTTACCTAAAAATCCGAGTTTGTTTTGGTAGGGGAACGTTTGTACATTTTCCCCGTGTCTGCATAGATTTCCTCCGGGTGCTCCGGTTTCCTCCTACAGTCCAAAGGTGTGCGGGTTAGGTTGATTGGCCATGTTAAATTGCCCCTTAGTGTCAGGGGATTAGCAGGGTAAATTTGTGGGGTTAGGGTGGGATTGTTGTTGCTGCAGGCTCGATGGACTGAATGGCCTCCTCACTGTGGGATTCTATGATCATAGTTACGTAAAATTATCGGGGCTTCCTAAAATGATTAAAGAGGCTTGCAAGATCTATCAACTAGGATCATCATCTCTGATACCCTTAACCTTAAAACCAGCCATTGAACTTATGAATATCCAGCTCTCAGTATCAATGTGACGCAGTCCCAAGTGATCAAACGTAAAATCTGTGAGAACCCATTACACTTTCAGATATATGTGGTCACCTTCTGAAAACAAAAATAAGACTGCAAATCTTAAAATGTTGATAATTTCAAAATGGCTGCCAAGATGTGGGTTATTTTATTGCCAGTCTGCCACAAACCAGAAGAAGTTACCTCAATTTATTTATTTGTGTCACAAGTAGACTTACATTAATACTGTAATGAAGTTACAGTGAAAATTCCCCCAGTCACCACACTCAGGCACCTGTTAAGTTGCACTGAGGGAGAATTTAGCATAACCAATGTACCTAACTAGCACATCTTTGGACTGTGGGAGGAAACCGGAGCACCCAAAGGAAACCCACACAGACACGGGAAAACATGCAGACTTCACACAGTGACCTGAACTAGGAATCGAACCTGGATCCCTGGTGCTGAGAAGTAGCAGTACTAACCACTGTGCCACCATGCCGCCTGTCAATAGTATCAACAGGCCAGATTGTTGAAATCTTTTGAGCAGAGGCCAGAACTTCTCATTATTGTTCGCGCTAATTTTTGTAAACTCTTTCCTTGCACACTCCAGGCTAGATAAGTGTTTCCATCGATTTATGTCTATCTCAGATTGCGGGTACTATTGAATCTTGGTGTTCCAATTAGGATTTATCCAACAAGCAGACAACAGGTCTAAAGATTATCCTCTTTGCAACCTCTACATTTATCAAATTCAAAAAAAGAAACTGGAGTTTAAGAAACAAACAAATAAGATTAGATTGCCTGAGATTAGAGCCTATGCCAATACAGTACTCAAGTTTTGTGTGGTCCATATGCTGCAGTTTGGACAACTATCCCTTAAGCAGGCTGCTACAGCTCTATCTAGAGAGTTTGTGATTAACCATCAACTAAATGAAGAATTTAGTGTTGATTTAAACCACTTCCACCCCACCTTCCCAGCAATTTGAATGGCATCTTAATCTCAGTTATGGAGCTCAAATGTTGATGCAATGATTACAAATCTATTTTTTTTCCTCATTTGATACTTTGCTTTTTTTTTATAAATTGTCCACACCCAAAATATTTAGTCATCATCTGAGAGAGATCTTTTGTTAGAGGGCACAAAACTAAGTGTTCACTATTGATACCTCTCCCAATTTAGATTGAAAGTTAAGATATTATTTCAGTGGGAACAGGAAATAAAGTGCTTCAAGTTGGCCCGTTCCTGCCCAGTTATTGGTGATCATGTTATGATCTGTGTATTGGCACATGGCCTAAGAGCAAGCCCTTTTCTCTTCCAATCAGGTAATTGCTTGTTGCAAAAGGAATCTAAGAAGGTTTTATATTATTTTCAAACTTTGAGAAGCCAAGCAAACTTTCATGTAGAAGTTTAGAAAACTGATAATATTCCAGATCTTGATAAAGCAAGGAAAACTGGCTAGAAAAGCAGCAAGACAGACAACGATCCTAGGAGCTCAAATGGCTGCATTTTGCCACTCTACTACATTTGTTGTCATCTCAAGACACACATAATTGGATCAATTGTCTCAATTGGGTCTGAGGATGAATACTGGATTAAATTTATGTGCAAACAGTTTTACTTTGGAGGTGGGTGTTATTGGAAGGGCCTCCTTTTCAAAGTTTGATTTGTATCTGGTTGGTGATTGTGGTTTAACAATCATGACAAAAATGCCCTCACAACTGATTGCTGTTTGCACTTATCAAATCATTTTTAAAAAATCTTGAAACAAATGAGCCTGGTCAGTGAAGTATAATCAGTATAGTAAGATAAGAGTTTTATCTTTTCTAACTGACAAAATGCATTAAAATTACAATATGGTAAGTGGGAGTTTTAATAGGTGTTCAAAATTATGAGGGGTCTAGACTGAATAAATAGAGAGAGAACGTTCCCATGGAAAGTAGGGTCAAAAACTAGAGGACACTGATTTAAAGTGATCAGCAAAAGGACAAATGGCAATTTGAGGTAAAATATATATATTTTAAACACATAGCAAATGCTTAGATCTGGAATGCACTGCTTGTGTGGTGGAGGCAGTTTCAATTGTGGGTTTCAAAATGGAATTGGATAAACACCCAAGACCCAAAAAGGGAAAAGATTGGTATTGCTATAGGAATCGGATGTGGGAGTGGGACTAAGTTGCTGTTGCATTGAATTACATGGACATGATGACCCAGTGGCCACCTTCTGTGCTGTAACCAATTCTATGAATTCCTTAGAGAATAGTGTTAAATAGTGGAAGCATTCACATGCTAATTAACAGCATGTCAGATTGCCATATGAAGCACCTTGATTGACTATAATCATTTTTATACCAACAGTCAATGGTTAATCCTATACCACAGACGGTTTTATAGGTTGTGCAATCTTTACAATTCTGACAGGGGCATCTAAGTTGATACCCATTAGAAATAATTATCCTGGTGGATGTTAAACACAGAATGCCACTTGTCAGGACAGTCTGCAGCAGGTTCAAATGCTGAACCAATGTAAATGTTATCATCAAATCAGAAGCCTGCTGTTAAGTGGTAAATTCCATATAAAAATATGATTAATTGATTATTAAAATTGACTTATTCGACTCTTCATCTCAGTGAAAATATCAAGAGATTCTACTTTTCAGGAAAAGATGGGAGAGGAACTAAAGGAGGAGAGTATTCACTAGTGACACAATGGTGCTGGGAATTGGAGATCAAGGACAATCTATTTGGGTCGAGATAAGCAACAACAGAGGTACCATTATACAACTGCCTGTATTCCATAGGTCACCAATTATTTTGAGTTAAACAATTAAACAAAATTGAATAAACTGAGGGACAAACTAAAAAGGGGTAGCCCCTTAAGGGGGATATTTATAATATTATTTTTTCACATAACAAATCACAAATATGTTGATAATAGAGTAAAGGGCACAAAGGAGGAAGAATTTATGGAGTGCATTCAGGAATATTTTATTATATTTCCCTGAAACAAATCATAAATGAAACTTAAAACATTGAGAGTGGTGCCCAACAGGCATGGAAAGTCTTGATGGTTCCTGTGGACACCACATGCCCCCTCTCCAGAGCCATGCAGCCCATCTGCAGTGGAGGGGCAGGCAGTCAGGTTGAACAACCTCCTTGATTGCCTGCTGCCTGGACTTATTGATGGCAAGTTTGGCCAGGTCTAGGAGTAGGTTCACGAGCAGGTCCTCCACCTTCTCTGCTCCTCTCCACACCTGGTGCCCTTAGATCAGGAAGGAGTGTGAAGCTGAAGTGCAAACAAAACTTAATAAGCCACCAAGTTGGAAAGAAATAGAGGTGCAAATTTGCAGGGGAAGTTACAGCAGCAGAACCTCTAGATATAGACTGTGTTGGTAATAAAGTAAAGGGCACAAAGGAGGAAGAATTTATGGAGTGCACTCAGGAATATTTTATTAAATTTTCAGACCAATGAGAAAGGAGGCATTGCTGAAGTTGGTTTTGGGAAATGAGGTCAGTCAAGGCATTGGGGAAATATTTAGGGAACAGTGATCACAGTATCACAAGGTGTAGATTAGCCATTGCAAAAGGACAATGGGCAAAATACTTATTGCAAGAAGGCCAATTTCAGCAGGATGAGGTCCAGATAAACTGGAATCCAAGATTGTTTTCTTACAGTTCTGCCAGCCAATGGGCTGCCTTTAAAATGAACTTGGTTCAGATAGGATCAAGACACATTCTCACAAGAGGAAAAGTATGGCAGCTGAAACCAGAGTTCCCTGGATAACAAAAGAGAGATAGTGAGATGGTGGAGAGTAAGGGAGTCAGTTTGACAATACAAGTGCGAACTAGGCACTTGAAATTTGAGGGGGCAAATGAAGCTAAGAGTGGCAGGAGGCAAAGAGAGAATAAGAAAAGATACTGGCAGCTGACATGAAAAGGGAATTGAAAAGTCTTTTATAGGCACATAAATAGTGAAAGGATAGTAAGAAGAGAGGTGGGACATCATGAAAGGTCTAGACAGACTAGATACAGAGAAACTGTTCTGATTAGCTAATTTTTTTATCCTTCTGCCAATGTTGATTTAAGACAGTTAGCAAAAGAATGAATAACAAAGAGAAACCTTCCTTTATTATGCAGTGAGTGGTTAGAATCTGGAATTCATTTTAAGTGTGGTGGAAGCAGATTCAATTGTTGCTTTGAAAGGGGAATAAGCACCTGAAGAGAAAGCGGAGGGTTACATGGAAAGGACAGGGGAGTGGGAGTAGCAGAGTTGCTCAATCAGATAGCAGGCATGGATATGATCAGCTGAGTAGCCACTTTGTGCCAGAACCATTCTATGATTCTAGGTTATTAAAACTAGTCAATAGCAACCTGTACTTAGTGCCATTAACATTAGTAAAACATCTGAAATTGCTGTGAAGCATCACTGATAAAAATTTGACAGAGCCACATAAAGAAATATTAGGGCCAGTGATCAAAACCTTGGTTAAAGGTAGGTTTAAGGAGCATCTTATAAAGTCAGTTTGCGGGATTCCACGGCCTTGCCAGCTGAAAACATTTCTGACGATTAGGGATCACATATATCCTAGAGTTTTGTAGGGTTCAAGGTTATTACACAGAGATAATAGAATCCTCACAATGCAGAAGGAGGCCATTCACAACAGATTAAACCTGCACCAACTCTCCAACAGAGCATCTTACCCAGGCCTACCTCGCTCATTTACCCTACCAAATTTCCTTAACTTACATATCTTGGGACACCAACGAGCAATTTAGCACGGCCAATCCATCTAACCTGCACTGTGGGAGAAAACCCAAGCACCTGGAAGAATATGCAAACTCCACACAGTCACCCAAGGCCAGAATTGAATCTGGGTCCCTGGTGCTATGAGACAGCAGTGTTCACTGTGCCACCATGGCAATCTGACATGGAGAGTGAGAAAAGGGGATGGAGTCAAATATTAGAATTTTAATAGAGGCATTACTTAAGTGGGAGCCGATGTACATCAATGGGTATGGAGGAGGAGCGGGTGACAATGAGTTAACAGGACTTGATTTTGATTTGATTTATTATTGTCACATGTATTAGCATACAGTGAAAAGTATTGTTTCTGGCATGCTATACAAACAAAACATACCATTCATAAAGGAAACAAGAGTGCAGAATGTAGTTACAGTCATAGCTAGGGAATAGAGAAAGATCAACTTAAGCTCTCTAACAATGCTTTAATGCATTAAGAGTTAGAATGAAGTTCTAGAAGCATAGAACGAGTGTAAAAGATAGAATTAGAAGGTATGCTGGGCACAGCTTGCAAGAAGTTGCCTTGCTCTGGTGCCATCTTGGATGATGATGTCTCCTTAAAACAGATAAGGACCTCAGATTGTAGTAAAGAGAGGTTGAAGATGTCTGCGAATATCTCTGCCAGCTGATCTGCGCAGGATTTGAGTGCTCATCCGGGCACCCTGTCTGGGTAGTCGCTTTCCATGGGCTCACCTTCACAAAAGCTGCTCTGACATCTGCAATGGTGACCCCAGATACTGGTTCATCAAGGGTGGAAGGCATATTCTCGCTGACCTCTTGCTCAAAATGGGCATAGAATGCATTGAGCTTGTCAGGGAGGGGTGCATTGGAGCCAGTGATTTTACATGTCTTCATCTTGTAGGCTGTTATGTCTTGCAGACCTTGCCATAGTTGCTGGAGGTCTTTGTGGCTAGCTTGGTCTGGTATGATCTTTTGGCATCTTTGATGGATCATCTTAGATCGTATCTGATTTTCTTGTATAGGTCAGGGTCGCCTGACTTATACACCTCAGACCTAGACTTCAGCAAGCAGTGGATATTTCTGTTCCTCCATGGTTTCTGGTTGGAGAACGTGAGGATTTGCTTCTTTGGCACACAGTCTTTTACACACTTAATGAAGTCAGTTACTGTGGTGGTGTATTATTCAGGCTGGTCGCAGAGTTCTTAAATACTGACCAGTCCACTGACTCCAGCATCCCCACAGGAGATTGATGGGAATTAGAATGTGTGCAACAGAATTTCGAATGACAAGATTACAGAGATAGTATTCTTTGCCAGGCTGCCAAACTCTATCTAGAAGTAGCAAAAAAGGTATGTATGAGAGTTTTGTAGCAGATGAGTTGGAAATGGGAGGATGCAACTTGTTCATTTAGCAGTTTAGAGGTGGTACAAAAAAAAACTCCTTTTGGAATGCTTCGAAATTTCAGGTTTTACAATGAAAGAAATCAGATGAGCAGAGAATGTGTGTTAAACGAAACAAGTCAGCAAGAATAAAATACCATCTATCCAGCTTGTATTAACTTCTAAAAGTATTAAACTTAATTTCTTGTGCTAGCCACATAGTACTATTGTGCACTGGGCTAAGTGAATGTTCAGCAATTAATGGGGGATGAGTGGAAGTGTGAACACACTCACTATGGAAAATAATTGAAGTTCCAAAGTATGTTGTAAAAATGTTTCAAACAGTATTAAATAAAGTCTTCAACTTTCAGTCTTTTACAATAGTTTTTAATATTTTATGCATTGAGTTAAGGGATTGAGTTTTAAGGATTCACAAGAAAAACATTATTTGCCTTGAAAGGAAGCAAATGAAAAGAGCTCATATGGAACCATATAAAAACTAAAAAAAAGGCAAATCAGGCACACTGTTAAAGGTAAACCATAACTTCAAGTTAAGGAAAGAAAAGCAAATTAATGACAAAATAAAGATATATTTTCTCATGACAAGCATAATTAATACCCGGATGTTCACAGTGGGATAGTGGAGGCAAAAATGTAATTGTCCTAGAATCTGATGAGACCATAGTAGATTTCTGTAGACCTGGATGGGCTATTAGACCTCCCTTATCTCTATATGTTTTTGTGATGTTGTACTTTATTTTCAAAGAAGGGACAGACAGAAGGAGTGAATTTAAATGTTAAGTGAGAATGGAACAGCTTTGACTCACTGCACAATTAGAAGTCTCACAACATCAGGTTAAAAGTCCAACAGGTTTATTTGATAGCACGAGTTTTCAGAGCACTGCCCTTCATCAGGTGAAGGGGCACCTGATAAGGGGCAGTGCTCTGAAAGCTTGTGCTACCAAATAAACATGTTGGACTTTAACTTGGTGTTGAGAGACTTCTAACTGCGCGTACCCCAGTTCAATGCTGGCATCTCCACACCTTGACTCACTGCAACCTATGCAAGTTGATATATATTTAAACTACCACATATTAAAGTTAAAGACTTTGTTGTGATTGAATATGTTCATTATAATGAAACATTTTTGAAAGCCAAACCTATACCATGGATTAATCTCATCAAGGTTTGGACAACTTTAACTCCTTATAGAATCAGTGGCACAGAGACAGGCCTTTGGTCCGAACTGGTCCATGCTAACAAATGCCCATCCATCTAAGCTAACTCCCATTTGCCTGCATTTGGCCCATATCCCTCTAAACCTAGCCATGTATCTGTCCAAATGTCTTAAAAGTTGTCAATGTCCCTGCCTTGACCACTTCCTCTGGCAGCTCATTTCACATACATACCATCCTCAAAAAAAAAGTTGCTCTTCAGGTGCCCATTAATTCTTTCCCCTCTTAACTTAAATCTATCTCCTCTAGCTCTTGATTTCCCAATCCTGGGAAAAAGACTGAGTGCATTCATCTTATCCACTGCCTCATGATCTTGTACACCTCTATAAGATCAAGTCTCCTACAATCCAAAAGAAAAGGTCCTAGCCTGTCCAATCTCTCCCTCTAACTCAGTCCCTTAAGTCCTGGCAACATCCTTGTAAATCTTTTCTGCACTCCCTCCAGTTTAATAACATCTTTCCTCTAGCAAGGTGACCAAAACTGAACACAATACTCCAGATGCAGCCTCATCAACATCCTGTACAACTGCAACACAACTTCTCAACTTCTATACTCAGTGCTCTGAACTGACGAAGGCCAGCAGGCCAAAAACCTTCTACACTGCCCTGTGATTCCATTTTTAGAGAACCGTGCACCCGAACTCCCTCTGTTCCACGATACTTCCTAATGTCCTACTATTCACTGTAAAGTCCCATCTTGATTCGACTTTCCAAAATGCAACATCTCACGCTTCTGTATGAAACTTCATTTGCCATTTCTTGGCCCACTTCACCAGCTGATGATGATCCTGCTCCAATTTTTGATAATCTTCCTCACTGTCTACAATACCACCTATTTTAGTGTCATAAGAAATAGGAGCAGGAGTAGGCCATCTAGCCCCTCAAGCCTGCCGCATCATTCAGTAAGATCACGGGTTTCACTTACTCACCTGCTCCCCATAACCCTTAATTCCCTTATTGGTCAAAAATCTATCTGTGACTTAAACACATTTGATGAGGTAGCCTCCACTGCTTCAATGGGCAGAGAATTCCAAAGATTCACTACCCTCTGGGAGAAGTTCCTCCTCAACTCTGTTCTAAATTGACTCCCCCTTATTGAGGCTGTGCCCTCTAGTTCTTGTTTCCATTCTAAGTGGAAATAATCTCTTTCCACCCTGTCTAGCCCCTTCATTATCATATGTCTCTGTAAGGTCTCCCCTCAGCCTTCTAAACTCCAGTAAGTACAGGCCCAGTCTACTCAATCTCTCCTCCATAAGCTAACCCACTCATCTCCAGAATCAACCTGGTGAACCTTCTCTGCACTCCCTCCAAAGCTAATAAATATATCCTTTCTGAAATAAAGGAACCAAAATTGCACACAGTACTCCAGTTGCGGCCTCACCAGTACCTTGTACAATTGCAGCAAGACCTCCCTGCTTTTATATTCCATCCCTCTCGTGATAAAGGCCAACATTCCATTTGCCTTCTTGATCACCTGCTGCACCTGCAAACTGAGTTTGTGATTCATGCACAAGGACCCCCCGGTCCCTCTGCACAGTAGCATGTTGTAATTTTTCACCATTTAAATAATAGTCCATTTTACTACTATTCTTTCCAAAGTGGATAACTTCACACTTGCCAACATTATACTCCATCTGCCAGATCCTTGTCCACTCACGTAGCCTATCCAAATCTCTCTGCAGACTTTCTGCATCCTCCATGCAATTTGCTTTCCCACTCATCTTTGTGTCGTCTGCAAATTTTGTTACCCTACACTCGGTCCCCTCCTCCAGATAGTCTATGTACATGGTAAACAGTTGAGGCCACAGCACTGATCCCTGCGGCATGCCACTAGTCACCAAGTGCCAACCAGAAAAGCACCCATTTTTTCCAACTCTCTGCTTTCTGTTAGATAGCCAATCCTCAATCCATGCTAACACTTTACCCCCAACTCCGTGTACCTAAATCTTATGCAGCAACCTTTTGTGAGGCATCTTATCGAATGCCTTCTGGAAATCTAAAAACACCACATCCACCGGTTCCCCTCTCAATCGCACTCGTTACATCTTCATAAAAATCTAGTAAGTTCATCAAACGTGACTTTCCCTTCATGAATCCATGCTGCGTCTGCTTGATTGAACCATTTTCCAGATGTCGTGCTATTTCTTCCTTAATGATAGATTCCAGCATTTTCCCAACTACAGATGTTAAGCTAATCGGCCTGTAGTTACCCGCCTTTTGTCTACCTCCTTTTTTAAACATTGGAAAACAGCTAATGTAATGCCAATCAGCTGGCACCTCCCCAGAGTCCAGCGAATTTTGATAAATTACAAACTTACTGATAATGCCTTGTATATTCTCATCCAAATCATTGATATAGATAACAAACAGCAATGTGTCCAGCACTGATTCCTGAGGCACACCACTAGCCACAGGCTTCCAGTCTGACAAGCATCCTTTCACCATTACTCTGCTTCCTACCATCAAGCCAATTGTATGTCTAATTTGCCAGCTCTCCCTGGATTCCATGTGATCTAACTTTCCAGAGCAGCCTAATATTTGGAACTCATTAATATTCTGTTCCTTCGCAACAAAGTCAATTTCCACATGCAAGCTGACAATGGACAGGTCTATCTCACCACTACCTCTTCTGACTGCTCCTCTGTTTCTAAATTGTCAAGATTGCTTATCTGACACCAGTAGAAAATTTCTTCTTAATAAATATTGGGAAGATCCAAAGCCAGACCAGATTGTTTGCAACCAGTGTCTGAATCAGAGATTAACTTTTTAACCACATTTCAATGTCATCACTAACATTGCCCAACTCTTCCCATGCCTCAGCTCATCTGCTACTGTGTTACCTCTCAACTCAACTATTCTAATACACTCTAACATCTCCTAATCATGAAGTTGGCTGCCAGGATCCTAACTTGCCCTGTTCACCCGTCACTCTGTGCTCACTAACCTATTGGCTCCTTTAAAAATTCTTATCTGTTTTGGAATCCTTCCCTGACCTTGCCCTCCCTATCTCTAAATCTCCTGCAGCTCTACAACTCTGTGACATCTACACTTCTCCAATTCTGGTCTCATAGCATCCCCAATTTTAATTGCTCCATCACAGTTGGCTGCATTTTAAGCTGTCAGAACAGGCTAACCTTTGGAATTCCCTCCCTAAACCAAACCACTCCTCTTCTCGTTTCCCAATTCTAAGACACTGTAATTCCTACCTTTTGATGAAGCTTTTAGTCTCTGCCACGTTATTTGTCTAACACTCCTGTGAAGCATTTGGGAACATTTTACGATGTTAAAGATGCCAAATGAATACAAAATTGTTGCTGAATGCAACCCCAATCAAGCATTATGACTGTACTTCGACTTTGTTTTCCTAGTTTTTTTTGAGAAAACTACTAATGCTTAGACATCCGTCTCAATTAATTCTTTAGCTTTTGGGACGAATTGTGACTGTTCTGTGAGGTGTTCTGTTTTGAACAGACCAATAGGAGGTGGGATTCCAATTCCACTACGATCAGCAAGTGGCTTTTTAAATGGGAAGAAATATCGCAGTTCATTGTTAACGTAAATTTTTATCTGGACCACATTAAAAGTGCTTGTGCTAAAGCAGAGTCTTAGGAACATTGACCATCCAGAAGCAAATTGTTGTATTATTCCTGCTAGATAAGCGACACAGAAAAACGCCCTTACAATGCAGGCGAGCAAGCTGCAAACGATCCGCACGCATCTCCAAAATACATCCCGCAGTAAACAATTTTTTGCTGATCTACTATTTCAAATGTAGTCGATAGAGGAAGAAGATTCCTGTAATAGTGGACATTAGCTGTTTTATAATGTTTTCTTACTATTGGACCTTGCATTTGTTGCACTAAACTTCAATCGGAATACACATTTGTAGGGAATTAAAGATTTGCTTCTAAATTACGCTTTGAGTTCGTTTAACCACGGTACTGTTCAAAATATTTAAACTTCGAGCGCCACATTTTTTTTGCGGATCTATATTGTGAAGATCATTTTCCTAACTTTTAATAAAAATCCACCCTATTATCAGAACCCGGTGAAAGCACTGACTGGAGTTATAAAACAAACTTGATTTGTAGCGTCACTTTCCGTTCATTTCGTCAATGCATAAGCCTATTTGCCCACTTTGAATCTGTCAGTACAAAACACAAACTGCCACCCACTCCAATCTGCAGTATTGTAAATGGCTTATTGTTTGTAACAAAGTACTCCGCTGAAGCGGAAGTCCCGCCCTCCTAGCGACTCCAAACACCGATTGGTTCCGCGACGCTGTCACTGTTCTAATGTGGAGTTTTTCCAATTCTAGCTCGTCTATTGTGTGGAAGTCCAGGCTGTCAATCTCCTTACGCCGGAGTACCACTGTGTATCAATGTAAATACTGTAGTATTATTGCTTCTATGCAATGTTGTCGAAGTTGCTTTATGTTACCTTAGCCAAGGTGTGCTGTTCTGCTTACACAAGCAGCATAATCCGGCGATGTCAAATTAATAACAAGGTAAACCAAGAGAGGTTGCATTTTTATTCTCTCTTTTCCATAATTTTAAACAAAAACAGTTTTACCCGACTTCAAACAAATGTCATCATAAATAAACAACGTATCACATTCCCTTCTTCAGTAATTACGGAAGTTCTTACATCAGTTGCCCAGCATTCTCGATGGTATAGGATATGCGGATCAAGAGTGGACAAAATATCTACACGAAAGTAAACAAACCGGGATATCATGTGCGACTATTTGCAATAATTTCGCACCAGTGATTTTAAAATTAAAATTCTAATTGCGTCATTCCGTCGTTAAACTCAATTAGGATCAGTCAAGTTAATGTCCGATAAAGTGCAATTTAATCTATTCCGAAATATGCGTTACGATCATGCGCTATTTCAGTTATACGCTATATTTTCGCCACCTAAGTTTAGAAGCTCCAAAACTAGGGTGTTTTGTCCCTGAATGATTTTTAATGCAGTGAACAAAAGAAACAATAGTTGATAAAATTCATACAGGTACATGATTAAATACTTTATCCAGTTTTAATAGAAGAAAACAATATGGGACACTTACTGACTCGTGAACATCGATATCTCAAGTAATCCAACTCTTAACAATGTGTACTCTTTAGAATAAAGAATCTTCGCAAAAATCGCCGCTTATGCTTTACCCAACGACAAAGCTCACCCTTTTATGCAGTTTCAGCAAGCTTCAAGGAAGTTGTCCTTTTGTTCTACTATTTATAGATTGCGTCAACATTGCGAAAAGGGTAGGCGGGGCAGTCCCTGCAGGAAAGCGCACAACACACGCGACCTACGATCCAGTTGTAGTAAACCAGCAGGTCAAATTATCCCACGTGTTTGTGATAACCCATGTAACAGGAATCCATATCTCGCAACGGAAGAGGCTAGTAACAGGCAACGTTGTTTTAATTAACTGTTACTGTATCATGATCATATATTTTACCCGAAGATACATGTCTGTATTTACACATACGTGAATACCGAATGTGCATATGTTGTGAAAAGGACACATAGTAAGGACGCTTTAAATGTCCACTTTCACCCATCTTGTAGTACGCAACGTATGCCAACGTTAATTCAGGTATTACTAATATTCATTGATGGCAGTTTTCATTGGTTTGCAAGGCCATAAAAGAGAAAGCAAACAGCGCTTAATTACGTTGTTGGAGTGTTGCTGTTGGATATAAATGTGAATTAAAATATAAAAGTTTAAATTTCTTGCAGTAGTTTGGTACAATAAATACTTACATTACTCGTATGTATTGTTGGCAATGCGACCCTCTTGTCCCGTCGAACAATTTAATTATGGGAGCCTGCATTTGTTGATGAATACAAGAAAAAGTTGATAAATTGTATGGTTCTCATAACTCGTGAATGCCTTAGATACTTGTACATTTCATGGATGATAATGCACATATAGCCAGAGATTTCTAAGCCCTTGTCCTTGTGGCCACTTTGACGAGTATACTATGAACCTTGGGAGTCCTATGAAGTTTATACATTCTTTCAGTAATCTGCATGTACAGTATTTAAAATTGCATTTCTAACCTACAATTTAACCATCATTGAGGTAACAATGCTTAACAAAAAACAATAATTTGTATTTTTTTTACCTGCACGAAATATGAGATATAAGCACCAGTAGGAATGAGTTGCTTGAATATTCGAGCTACTTGCGACTCTCTACTGTTCAGTATGGAGATTGCATAGTATGGTACAAAGTCGTAATTACTGTTCAGGAAGCAGAGATTTGACAGCAGCAAGAGCATTGATTTTTTGACAAACAAATGGAAAAATATTTGACACACAGTTTTACATAAATACTGCATTCTTTGACATATTTCTGGAGCCCATAAGGTGCAAATTTAAAGGGTTGCTGATGAGCACTGCATAATGAAAGCACTGACATGCACAACATCATCGTCACACACCATAGCACTGCAGCATCATGTGCCCAGTTGCTGAGACTGGGAGAAACAGTAGTGATTTGTGTTGGATAATGCCTTCATAGGAAAATGCATTTTAAATGCACAGAAACTTGCCCTGGGAGCTGTCTTCTGATTCTTCGAGCCAGATATGCTTTGTGAAGGGAATCATTTATCACAAGGATTGTTGAAAATCATTGAATTTATTGCAACAATAACAACTTGTATTTATATAGCACCTTTAATGTCATAAATATCCTGAGGCATTTCACAGGAGCATTTTAAAATAAATGAGCCATATGAAGTGATGTTAGATCAGATGACCAAATTCTTGGTAAAGGGTAGGTTTTAAGAAGTGCGTTAAAGGAGTAAAATGAGGTCAAGCAGAGAGGGAGGGGATTCCAGAGCTTGGTGATTACGCAACTGAAACAGCGGCCATCAATGGTGGAGAATTATTGTTTAGTTTATTTATTAGTGTCACAAGTAGGCTTACATTAACACTGCAATGAAATTAATGTGAATATCCCCTAGTCACCAGGGAATGCACAATAATTAGAGGAGCATCAATAACTTGGAGGGTTGAGGAGTTGGAGCAGATTACAGAGACAAGTCTATGAAAGGATTTGAAAAAAACTGATAAGCATTTTAAAAGCAAGTCTGTGCTTGACTGATGGTAAAGGCCCCAGATGACTGTAGGCTGCTTTCCTCTTTGATTTAACCTGAGGTGAGGGGCAAGGTTGAGATAGTGGGCCTTCGTGAATAACCTCAGTCATCCAGCGAACTGAGCTAACTGACCCTCAGGAACGATAGAGGAATAGGACTTGCTGTAAGTTAAGAAATGGATAGTATAGTTTTGAATGACCTCAAGTTTACGGAAGGCAGAATGGGGAAGACTTGTCAGGAGTGCATTGCAATAGCTCTGTCCAGAAATAATAACGGATGAGGGTTTCAGCAGCAGATAGGCTGAGACAGGGATGAAGTTGGGCGATGTTACAGATGTGGAATAGGGAAATAGAAGTTCATAGTGAAGGCACAAATATGAGATTGGAAGTTTATCTGGCGATTGAATGTGACACCAAGGTTGCAAATCTCAGACTGTTATCAGACAAAGGGATGGAGTTCGTAGTTAGGAAACGGAGTTTGGAGCAGGGATCAAAGGTAAAACTAAGTCATCAATGGTCTTACTTTTAATTCACCAGTGTCTTAAATAATGCTGCATTTTGAGATTTATTTCATGTGAAATAAATCCAGCAAGGCTCTATTACTTGTTTAGCATATACAGGATGCACAGCAAAACTCAGTAGTTTGCCAAAATCCAGGCTTGTGACCTATGTAAGCCCAACCACTGAGTCCTATCATTTTATACTATGCACTTTAGAGTTGCATTTGAATGTTTATTGTTTGTAACTGCATATTCTTCTGCACGACAGTATTTCTTTTGCCCACAACTGGCATTACTGTCCGTGAGTACAAGCTTTGTTTGAAGCAATGTGTAAAATACCACAGTAGAAAATTTAGAGAAGATCAGAGACAAAAGATCTTGTGGAAGAGCTGGGGGGGAAGGGATCATAGAAAAATTAGACAAAACAAAAAGAAGTAATGATGGATAACAACATAAAATAACCTTTTGAGGGGAATGAAGACAGATTGGAGAAGGAGTGTATGAAAGAAATAAAGCAAGGATAAAATAATAAAGCAAGATTGAAAGGTAATATATAGATGGTGGAATTTTATCTGTGGCATGTTGTTCCTGATAGCAAAACTGGAAATGTGTGCCACGTTGCTCTGTTACATTTTCCTGTTTCCCATACAGTTACCATTAACATTTAAAGTGCCAGTGGCATGCAGGCAAAACATGTGCGTTTCTGGCGGCGGGGGGGAGGGGCTTTTCAGTGGTGAAACTTGCCCTCCATGGACAATAGTGTAGCTATTGGTGGGCTGTAAAAGAGTCTTTTGGTCAAATAGGCAGCAGGCTCTGCACCACAGCCAAAACCTTCCTGCCCAGCCCACAATGGTGGTATGGATGTTTTTTTCAAATTTAAATTTTGCTTGTAAATATCTCACATTACATTGGTTTCATTTTATTAATGTGTGCACCGTTGTTATTTGTTGAAACCAGCTTAGCCAGAGACCTAAATGTAGTATCATCCCCCCAGTTGGTACACATTGATGGTTACAGGGGGGTTAGGGACTTTTCCTTTATTGTGGAAGAAACAATATTGCATTTTTTGTTCAGTTTATTGAATGGCTCATGTTAAAGATTTCATTGTTGTACTCGTCACTCTGTGGGACGTTGCTGAACTTACATGCTCAGTTGGCTGTCCCTTCTATGCAATGTAAAAGACATTGTCCCAAATCACCTTCAGCAGAGATAATTGAAATCAAAAGCCTGTTAGGACTCTTAGTCAGCCAACACCCTGAGATGGACCTTTATTTGGACAGTACTGACACCATTTTTAAGGCCTTCATTTTCTTATCTTGGTTGACTGTCACCATCACCCTCCTAACACAGCCAGAATGCTAAGCCCTTTCCACTTCATTCCTTCATGCCCCCGACCTATGCTCTGTTGTCCTTTGAATCCCTCTTCCATTCCCCACTCCATACCACCCCTCACCATTCTTGTTGGTACTGAGCCTCCATGTAAGCCCCCATTCTCCTGCTCCCCTCCCTCTTTTGTAGAGTTCAACAAGGAAAACCACTGACCTCGCAACTAATTAGTGCACGCCCCATTTAAACCAATACAAATCGGGTGCAATAAGATTCTAATGCACTGCTGATTTAGCTTGAAGATGAGATTTTATTTTTAAACGTTTTACCTTAATGAGTATTCATTGAATGCAAATCTGTTGCAAGGATGAACCTGCCACCGGATGGCATAAGGCCTGATACACCACCACATGCAATGTCTCCTACCCTGCAGGCTCCTTAAAATCCCCCACAATTTCTAAATATATATGTGATATCAGCTGTAGCTCAATTGATAGTATTCTTGTCATAAGCTTCAGGTTCAAGACCCATGTAGGGACTTGAGTGGTAACCATAGTGTGAAAGCTTTCAGGCTCATTTTGTTATTCGTTATTTGTATTTGTGATTATAGTAGCTGTGAATAGTATTTACACATTTTTATTTCTGCCAACAGGATTTGGGACAACAATAAGAATGTATAATAATCTTTTCTGTAAACTATATAATTGTTTTGCAGCCAGGATAATATTAAAGATGATATCTTCTGGTGGTGTAGTGCAGACAAGAGAAATAACAGCCAGCAGCAAATCATAATGTAAGCAAAAGTCTGATAAATTTGAAAATCAGTTTTTATATTTATTACAGAAATCACTGAACATGAGAAAGGTAACACAAATGCAGAGCTTCTCTGCAACTAAGTCAGAAACTTAAACATATTAAAAGTGGATATATATTGCTGCAAAAAAAATTACAAAAAGAGTTTTCACCATCAACATATATTAGGATTATAGTTTCATTTTATTTCAGTACAACTTTATTTAAGAAGGTTTTAAATCAAGTATAATGCCCTTTACTTTGTCAACCAATTAAGTTTTAGATGACAGAACATTAAGAATCTTCCCATTATTTCTCCTAATATCAAAAAATGACAAAGTATTAGGATCTGAGTGAAAACCGGCCTGTTTCTCTCCAGTGAAACAGGCAGGTTTTCTCTTGGGATCTTATGGCACTTCATCAAAAAAAAAAGCAGGGGAGCATGTTTCACGGCATCTTTGGAGTCGTGTCTAAAGATGCCAGAAAGCCTGGCTCCATAGAGACCCCGTGCAGAATAAAAAAGTAACCATCTATGTCAGCTCTCCCCTCATCCCCCAAACAGTGATTCACCCTCCACAACCTGTGATCATCACTAGCACCTCCCTCCCCTGCCTCTCATCCCCACTAGTTTCTTTCCCCCACTTCATTGCATGCTCTCTCTCCCCCCCAATTACACATACATGACCACCCCACCTCATGAGGTTCCCACCAGGGTCTGCCCCTGATATTGTCCCTAGCACAGGTTGGGCCAGGGTCAGTGCCCAGGCATGTTCCTCTTCTCAGGGCTATACACACCTTTGCACCACTGGATGAATGCAATTTATTAAAATAAAATTCTCACCTGTTGTGGACCTGAACCTCACAATGTCACCAGCGAGGAGTGGGGAAAATCGAGAACATGATCTCTCCAGAGAGAATTGCGTTTCCTGATTCTCGCCAGACTTTCAGCCCATGTCGCTGTTCTCTCTGATGGGAAATGTGGGCTGAAAATTGCCCCCAAGAGGTAATATTTCAGCTAGTTTGATTTCTAAATGATTGTTGGTGATGTGATACATAAATATGCAAAAGAACAGAAAAGACGAGGGGGTAAATTTTCTGCTCCTGCCCACCGTGGGAATTGTAGTAGGCAGGACAGAAAAGTTGGCAGACCATTTAAAAGGTCGATTGACCTCAGGTGGGAATTTCTGGTCTTGGAGTGTGCGGCCGGAAAATCCCACCTAAGATCATTGTAAGAATGCAACACACATTGGACATGAAGTAACAAACTTTTTAAGACGCACACGGCTATAGATAAATGTTTAATATTTTAGTTCTTCATTACTCGTAAATACAATGTGCAAAGAGACAAATATTTATAATTGTTGCGTACTTCACTCATTTCTATATAGAGTACCATTCTTAACTTAAGGTGCAATTGAATACTACTTGTACTGTTAAAGAGGAGGTCTGTGGCGCAGTGGCTGATGTCCCTGCTCCTAAGCCAGAAGCTCTGGATTCAAATCTCTCTCCATTACTTGATGGTCAAAGTAGATGAGTCCATAATGAGACCAGGTTGAATATCAACCTGTACATCTTTTTAAGGTGCCAATGGCAGGGGGTAAAAGTACCTACTACTGCTCGGATTAATGAATTCTCTGTTCTTTGGCTATGTTTTTCCTGAGAGATTGATTGCTATGAATTAACTCATGACAACTACACTTTTGAATCCTTCCAATATTTGTGTACGTTATTTTACAAAACCTAGGTCTTTTAGTTTGGTTGCTCATTATTGTTTACATTTATTTAAAGCTTAACTTTTCTCTGCACATTGATGGAGAAGAATAATTGCTTAAAATTGCTACCAAACTAGTACATTAATATTCACTGTTGGCTGAAGTTTTATTTTGGTACAGTTAGTCAGTTTGTAAATATAACTGCAAGTTGGAACACTGGTAAAGTTTTCTTTCTTATGTATGTTGGAAAGTGAGAATTTCAGAACAGAGCTATCTTAAATTGTTAAAAGATGGTATTAATTCTGTGCAATTATGTGGTTGTACATTCTTCATATATTGCTCACATGATGAATCCTGAACGTAACCAGGCCGGTGGGGAGAGGTGGTGCAGCATTTCTATACATGGAAAAAGAGGGAAATAGGTGATGGTCTGGGGGACTACAGAGTTGTCTGCTGAAAGTGCTGGTCAATCTTCCCACTCTGTAAACTGCTACACATTGAAGGATTGAATTAAGAAAAACTATTTTAAAATGGCTATTATGTCGATTGGATTTTATAACTGTGACTTCATACAGTTGACTGAGCTTCATGAGCTGTTATTAGCATTGCATCTGTTCTTGTATTCATTCAGTTCTCTGTCCCGAGGGAGGTCTGACCCACAGCGCCACTATCTCCACCATGGGTAGAGTAAGTAGGCAGGTCCCAAATCAACCCTGTGGGAATGGGGAAGATCAAAACCCAATACTGTTGGCTCCAATCTGATCCACATCAGTCCTTCAGCTAATTAAGCCAATTGGAACGAAGGAATTCTGAGTCCCAGTTACGGCAACACGCACTTTTCTATGCATGTTTAGTCTGGAGCTATGGATAGTGATAATAGAGACTCCAATTTTCTTTCCATCATGTGGCTGACCAGGAATCTCTCCTGCTCTCACTGTTTGCCATTGGCATGTATTGAAGGGATTTGAAGGTTGATATAGAACCAGTTTTGCCATGTTATGAAAGCATCTTCCTTGACCATCAAGGTCCTGGTGTGGGACATAAACCTGGAGCTCCTGGCTCAGAGATGAGATCATGAGCCACTGTGCTACAAGACCATGTCTTTAACAGAACTAAAGGTGTTCAATTGCACTTTAGTTCAGAAGTGTAGTCTAATAGTGTTCAATTGCACCTTAGTTAAGAAATGTTGTTTATCTATATAGAAATGTATGATACACAATAAAACTTCACAAATTTGTGTTAAATATACTGTATAAATTCAGATTGTCTCAGTGATGGTAGGTGTATAGTCATAAAAAATATAGTTGTAAACTAGGAACATTGAAACCAGCAGATTATGATAATTGTATTCAGAAAACTAATATTTGCTAATCCTGGTACTTGTACCATTATCAGTTCTAAGTTTAGTGATGCGTGTTTCAGAACTATAACTTCTCCAATGTAGAATGCATGGGACCAAGTAATTTCTGTATTTAATATTCTGGATGAGGGAATGATGTCAAATTCAAGTACACAAACAATAAAGCACCGTAGATATATTTGCTGGTGGAAGGAAATCTGTAAAATTCCTTGGGTGGCCTTCTAACTCCCACCCATCCACTCCTGGCATGACTGCAATTTTAGAGAACTGGTAAAGCCTATGGTGGCTTGCTTGCCCTTACTGCAGTTGAGGCCTTTAAGTGGTCAATTAATGGTTGCAATTTTGAGGGTGGCAAGAGGGGAAAGCCCAACAATTTAGTTTTCATGAATATCAGGTGGGAATGGAGAGGAATGCCTCCTTTATTGGCCCCTTTTTCCAACAGGTATACCCTGACAACCTCTAATTGTTTCCTCTCTCCCGACCTTTCCATCATGAGCCCCACTTCCCCCTGACTGCTGAGCTTTCTTTACTGTCCCCATCATGAGATCTCTATACTTAGCTCCCAAATTCCAAATGCCAGGAACCAGGGTGGAGGTAAGTGTGGACGCAGCAGTGGCCACTGCTCATGCACTATTCCACCACCTCCTCCACCACCACCACTCACACACCACCCCCTCCCCCCCCACTAACCTCTGGTGATGCTAGATTGGCTGTCAGTTCTCTAAGACAAGACTTACTTCTGAATGAGCGCTGAAAGTCCCAATTCTGCACTCCACATAGTGACTAGAGCTGTTCTGTTTATGGATTTTGTGATGGAGTTAGAAGTGGGCTATGACATCGAGGGACTCTAGTTGGAGACTGTGGAGGGAAGATCTGCAAAGAAGGTGAGGCCAGTGACAGTCCTAAACACAATGTTCAATGGTGGCGGATCATAGTCTAAGGAGAGGTTGGAGGAAGTGTTGGAGAGTTGGCATTCTGCAAGTTTGCAGAGATGGTAAGAAGCCAAAAGAAGAGTTCCAGGGACAGGAGGAATATTGAAAATGGGTAAAAAGGCTCTGAGCTGGGGTAAGACACTCGGCTAAAATGATGGAAGATGAGCTCAGCCTCATGCTAAATTCTAAACTCAGAGAGGTGGGGTTGTGAAAGAATGAATCAGAGGTCTTTGCTGAGGACAGACTGTCTGGAGGGAAAGGTCAGATGATATTGTGAATACACAGCACAATGAAAGTTGAAGAAGAGAAGGAATCAGAGCGGAGGAAAGGAGGGGAGTGTTTGTACCTTGAGTTAGTGAAACTTGTGATCCTTCACACCTGAAAGGAAGAAAAATGTTTTTTGTTAAAATGCCAAATAAGGCAAGGGATGAACTGAAAATATGGATCAGAATAGTTTTGAGGTGAAAGCAAAATACTGCAGATGCTGGATAAGTTCAGCAGGTCTGGCAGCATCTGTGGAGAAATGAAACAGAGTCAACGTTTTGAGTCTGTATGACTCTTCAGAGCTGAAGTGGGGTAGAAGAGTTGGAGAACAGCTGAAGGAAATGGAAGGTCAGGAATAGGTCGGAGCTGAGGAGAGTTGACAAAGATGTCATGGATACAAAACAGAGTATTGACGGTAGTATTAAGGACCAACGAAGGTGCTAATAGTGGCAAAAAAGTAAAACATAGAATGTGTTAATAGGTGAACAAAGATCAGTGCTCAGTGAAAGGAAAGCTAAAGAATAAGTGACAGATGGCTGTGTGTGGGGCAGGGGTGTGGTTTGCTTTGGGCAAATAAAAAAAATCAAGGTGGCTGAGATGAAAGGGAAGGTTGACAATCTGAAGTTGTTGAACTCGATGTTGAGTTCAGAAGGCTGTAACGTGTCTGATCAGAAGATTAGGTTTTGTTCCACCGATCTGCATTAGGCTTCATTACAGCATGGCAGCAGACCAAAGACGATATGTGTCCTTGAGAACATGATGTTGCAAATGTCAAGCAACAGGAAGGTAGGGGTCATACTTGTGGACTGAGTGAAGGTGTTCTGCAAAGCGGTCATCCAATCCACGTTTAGTCTCCCCAGTGTGGAGAAGCGAATACAGTAGGCCAAATTGAGGAATTAAAAGTGAAATGCTGCTTCACCTAAAAGGAGTATTTCGGTCCTTGGACAGTGGGGAGGGAGGAGGTAAAGGGGCAGATGCTGCATCTTCTGTGATTGCATAGGAAGGTGCCTTAGGAAGGGGATGAAGGGTTGGGGTGATGGAGGAGTGGACCAGAGTATCACAGAGGGGGAATGGTCCCTGTGGAATGTTGGTGTTGGGGGTTGGGGTGATGTTTCATGATGGCATCATGCTGGAGTTGGTTGAAGTGACCGAGGATAATCCTTTGAATGTGGAGGTTGGTGGAGTGGTAAATGAGAACAAAAGGAACCCCTGGTCCTGGGAGGGAGGAGAAGGGAAGGGATAAGGACAGAGATGCAAGAAGTGAATCAGACATGGTTGAGATATAATGGATCGGTGCTGCGAGAGGTCAAGAATGTGCTATTGACGGTGCATGGCACTGAATGTGAATTTTGGGTTCCAGTGAAAACAGTGGTTCAAGGAATTTAGAATGACTTGGAGATATATATACTCATGGACGGATCCAAAACACAGAGTGAAATTTGCTGATGACACCAAGATTGGGGGAAAGGCAAATTGTGCGGAGGGTGTGGAGAGTCTGCAGAAGGATCTAGATAGGCTGGGCGAATGGGCCAGGAAATGGCAAATGGAATTTAATGTTGGCAAGTGTGAGGTGGTCCACTTTGGTAGGAAGAATGGTAGGAAGGACTATTACTTACGTGGTGAAAAACTGCAGCAGGTGACGGTGCAGAGGGACCTCGGGGTCCTTGTGCATGAGTCGCAAAAACCCAGCTTGCAGGTGCAGCAGGTGGTCAGGAAGGCGAATGGGATGCTGGCCTTCATAGCGAGGGGGATTGAATATAAAAGTAGGGAGGTCTTGCTGCAGCTGTATAGGGCATTGGTGAGGCCGCAGCTGGAGTACTGTGTGCAGTTTTGGGCGCCGCACCTGCGCAAGGATATTTTGGCCTTGGAGGGAGTGCAGAGGAGGTTTACTAGGCTGATACCGGAGTTGAGGGGGTTGAGCTATGAGGAGAGGCTGAATAAACTAGGTTTGTACTCGTTAGAGTTTAGAAGAATGAGGGGAGATCTCACTGAGACGTATAAGATGATGAATGGGATGGATAGGATAGAGGTGGAGAGGCTCTTCCCGCTCAAAAAAGACAGTAGGACTAGGGGGCACAGCCTCAAGATAAAGGGGAAGCGGTTTAGAACGGAGTTGAGGAGGAACTTCTTCACTCAAAGGGTGGTGAATCTCTGGAATTCTCTGCCCGTTGAAGTGGTGGAGGCTGCCTCGCTAAATATTTTTAAGAAGCGGGTTGATGGGTTCTTGATAAGAGAGGGGATTAAGGGTTATGGGGAGAGGGCGGGAAAGTGGAACTGAGCCACAACAGATCAGCCATGATCTTATTGAATGGCGGGGCAGGCTCGAAGGGCTAGATGGCCTACTCCTGCTCCTATTTCTTATGTTCTTATGTTCTTATTTCATTTGGAACCCACATGGAGTAACTTGAAGCTGGAGATAATTGCTGAGATTAAGCTGTGGCTGTGGAAGCGTGTTTTTGTAGATAGCTGATCAAACGCAAGAGAGGAAACAATGAAGGTGCACAAGGTTGTAAAAACAAACGGAAATCCCATCGTAGTAAAGAGCAGAACTTCAAAATTGACACACCTGACGCTGAATTAACATTGATACAAAAGATGCTGAAAATCTGAAATAAAAACAGAAAATGCTTGGAAACTATCAACATGTTAGGCAGCATCTGTGGGGAGAAACATAATTAAAGGTTCAGGCCATAATAATGAAAAAATGTTTAGTGTTGTATTTCTATGTTGTAAGAAGATTAAATTGCTCATTTACCTTTAATTGAATATGTACAATAATAAGATTTATCCTTCCCCCAGTGCAGCACTTGGTCATGTACAATGTGAATGCTGCAAATTGTGGAAGCTAACACAGAGAAATGAGTGAGTTTCAATACTGACATGCTTCATACAAACCTTCTGCAACTGGGATGACTATTGTTGGGAGTGGCATGTAGTTGATCAATGTTGCCAGCTGTGAATGAGCGCTGTTGCTGGAATACAATTTGGAAAGGAGTCAATGACTTTGCTCAACATCGGGAATACAGATCTAGGTTGAAAAGGCTGCAGAAAGATTATTTGGTTTAGATGCTAGACGGCTAATCATTCAATCTGGAGACAATTTGTCCTTTTTTAAAAAAATATATTGTAGAGAACACCTATTTCTGAATTGAATGGTCCCAAAAGAGGAAATTGAGAAGCATCTCCAAATGCCAGGAGTTAAAGATAAAGTAAAAGAGTGACAGAGAAAATGCGATAGGGAGCGAGAGAATGCAGAAACAAAAGATGCACAAAATAAGTAAAGTGAAGTTGTTCTCAGTGAGTTCATTTTGACGTTATCCTAGAAAGAATAAATATTTGGATTAAAAAGGTAAAAAATATAGAAAAGGCCAAACCTGAATTAAATATTCCCAGTCCATGGCTTTTAAGTCTCAATTAGATTGCCGAATATTTGTGGCCAGCCAAGACAAGGTAATATAGAATGTTAAGTTTTAAACACTTCTACAGTAGACATGGTCAATTGGAGAATAGCCACAACAGCTCTAAAGTGGGATTGGGCAGTGAATGTGCCTCTTTGCTCATGGAAATGTAATGTTGCATTCTACAACTCCCATTGGCTGTATAAAACGTATTGAATTGGCAGTTGCTAGTCAAAACTGGAATGCAGAGCAGCAGATGAAAAATAAATTCAAGTTTTCCTATGGGGATAAGGTAAATGTTATCTCGGCCACTGGTAGATGTACAGGAAACTCATAAGTATACAGTTTGTCAAGGACTGTTTTGACTTAAATTATTTCATCAAAGAGTATAAGTCTCAGGATGCAATTAGTACATTGACTGTATGGCAGCCTATAAGCAAGTATGCTGGTGCAACATCAAGATGAAAGTTTATTCTGTCCCTCTGCTAAATTTCTGTCATTTACTAAACCTAACTGGACAAGCCATATAAATACCATGGCTACAAGGTCGCATTAGAGGCTGGAAATCCTGCAAGGAGTATCTCATTTCCTGAATCCACAAAACCTGTTCACCATCAAGGCACAAATCAGGAATGGGATGGAATACTCTCCACTTTCTTGGATACAGTTCCAACAACACTCAAGAAGCTCAATACTATTCACAACATTGGCACGTTATGCGCAACAATAAACATTCATTCTCACCATTATTGGTTTACCAAGGCAATAGTGTACATCATCTGCAGGATACACTTCAGCATCCTGTCAAGGCTCTTTCAACACAACCTTCCAAACCCAGGACCTCTACCACTTGGAAGAACAAAGACAACAGGTGTATGGAAACACTACACAATTGCAAATTCCCCTCCAGGTCATGCACCACCTTGATGAGGAAATATAGCATTATTTCTTCACTGTCGCTGGGTAAAAATCCTCGAACTTCCTACATAACAACACTGTGGGTGTATCTGCACCGCACAGGTTATAGCAGTTCAAGAAGATGCCTCATCACCACCTACTCAAGGCAAATTGGGCAAGGGCAATAAATGCTGGCCTTGTCAGTGCCACCCATATCTCATGAATGAATTTTAAAAAAGTATATTATGGTGTAATTAATCTTGAAATATTCTGAATATCAAGGATTCCTTGAAACATTGGCTTTGAGGCAGGGAAGGGATTGAAAAAGCACTTGAAATAGCTTTAGCAGGTACTTCTGACACCATCAAGCTGGGACAAAATTTTAGCAGTGACATACAGCAAGTGTGTATGGTGCATGCTTTAGAAAAACAGCACTTGAAAGCTAGTTATGGTAATTAAAGTTGGAATTCAGTGCAATTTATCTCGACTTGTTTGAATTGTACTGGAAGTGTACTGGCATTACCTGCTCAGACGTCACTTGCTTATCGCCATAGAAAGTAGGGGCAGGGGTAGGCAATTGATCCTTTGAGCCTGCACCACCTCCATTCTATATGCTCCTAACTGATCCTCTTTCTTAATGCCATATTCTCACTTTCCCCCCCCCCATAACCCTTGATTCCATTAAAATTCAAAAAAAACTTTCTTGGCCTCCACAGCCTTTTGTGATAGATAGTTCCACAGGTTCACTACCTTTTGAGTGAAGAAATTTTTGCTCATCTCACTACCCCATATCTTGGGACTCTATATCCTGGTTCTAGATTCCCCAACTACTGAAAACATTTCCCAGCACCTAGTCTATTCAGTCTTGTTAGAAACATTTCAATCATATCTCTGCTTTCTAAACTGTAGTGAATGCAGGCGTAATCAAACCTCTCTCCTCATACGACAGACCCGCCAACCCTGATTGCAGCCTGCCTGATTGCTACCTCTTCCCCAAACATTCAATCCCTCCATCACCGATGAACAGTGGCAGCAGTGTGTACCATCTACAAGGTGCACTGCAGGAACTCCTCAGGAGTCAGCACCTTCTAAACCTATGAACACTACCATCCAGGAGCAGCAGCCTGAGCTGTCTTGGCATGGAGTGAAACAGTGCAGTGAAAGGTCAATGAATACACAAGCCTCAAAATTAGGAGGTAAATGCAGTTTGCCAGATGCATGTTAGTTAAATCTGGTCATGATGCACGCTGGCCTAATTACCCAATAGCATGCCCACTGGATTTGGAGGTGGGGGCATGATTCCTGCAAATTGGGTTTTTAATAGGCATTCATGAGATGCGAAGGCCTGCAAATGCAGTTCCTGACTTGGCACAGCAGGCAACCTGACCCACCAAGGAATTGAGAAAGGGAAAATTGCAATCTGTTTTCATCCTGCCCCTCCATGATGCCCATTGCTGGCAGGACCTGAGAATACTGCCCAGTTAAACTATGCTTCTGGGATATAGCAAAATGCAACAGCTACATATAACATGTGTTGTAGAATCATAGGATCAGACAGTGCAGAAGAGGTTCTTTGGCCCATCGAATCTGCCCTGACACATGAGAAACACCTGAACTCCCACCTAATCCCATCTACCAGCACTTGGCTTGTAGTCTTGCATGTTATGATCTGCCAAGTGCTCATCCAGATACTTTTTAAAGGATGTGAGGCAACCCACCTCTACCACTCTCCCAGGCAGCGCATTCTAGACTGTCACCACCCTCTGGATGAAAATGTTTTTCCTCACATTGCCCTTAAACCTCCTGCCCCTCACCTTGAACCTGTGCCCCCTTGTGACTGACTTTTCAGCTAAAGGGAACAACTACTCCTTATCCATTCTGTCCATGTCCCTCATAATCTTGTACACCTCAATCATGTTGCTCTGCTTCAACAAAAACAACCCAAGCGTACCCAACCTCTCTTCATAACTTAAGTGTTCTATCCCAGGCAGCATCCTGGTGAATCTCCTCTGCACCCCCTCTAGTGCAATCACATCCTTCCTATAATGTGGCAACCAGAACTGCACACAGTACTCCAGCTGTGGCCTCACCGAAGTTCTATACAACTCCAACATGACTTTCCTGCTTTTGTAATCTATATCTTGATTGATAGAGGCAAGTGTCCTATATGCCTTCAGTCATCTATGTCATTTATATAAATGATGTATAATGGAGGATCCAAAACAGATCCCTGTGGTATGCCACTGGACATTGGCTTCTAGTCACTAAAGCAGCCTACTGTCATTACCCTCTGTCTCCTACAACTGAGCCAAATTTGAATCCACTTTATCAAATTACCCTATATCCCATGTGCATTTTTTTTTACAAGTTTCCCATGTGGGACCTTGTCAAAGGCTTTGCTGAAATCCGTATAAACTACATTGACTGCACTACCCTCATCCACACACCAGGTCACCTCCTCAAAAAAAATCAATCAAATTTGTTAGGTATGACCTCCCTCTGACGAAGCCATGCTGACAATCCCTGACCAAGCCTTGCCTGTCCAAGTGGAGACAGATGCTGTCCTTCAGAAGCTTCTCCAATAGTTTCCATACAACTGACATGAGACTCACTGGTAGTTCCCTGATTTATCTCTGCAACCCTTTTTAAATAGCAGAATGACATTAGCTGTTCTCTAGACATCTGGCACCTCCCCTGTGGTGTTTTGCGTCAGAGTTCCTGCAATCTCCACCCTTGCCTCCCAGAGCAGCCTAGGGCACAATTCATTTGGACCTGCTAATTTATTCACTTTTAAGGTAGCCAACACCTGCAATACCTTGTCCTTCCCGATGTCAATTTCCTCAAGAACTTCACAGTCTTTCTCCCTGAATTCCACATCTTCATCCTCATTCATTCTCTTAGGTGAAGATAGATGTGAAGTATTCATTCACTACTCTAGCAGTGTCCTTTAGCTTCACCCACACATTGCTCCCTTGGTCCCTAACAGGCCTTAACTCTTTCTCTGATTATCTCATTGATATACTTATAGAATACCTTGGGATGTTCCCTACTTTCACCAGTCAGAGCTTACTCATATCCCCTCTTTGCTTTCCTAATTGCTTTCTTAAGCTCCACCCTGCATTCTTCACGAATGCCTCCACTGATGTGCTCCACTTGTACTTGTTAAAATCCTTTCTTTTCCTGCTATCTTTTCTTCCAGCTCTAGCAACCACACTGATAATTATATCAAGGTCTCAGCGTGTGCAAAAGAGATTTGCTAAAATAGGACCAGAGATATTGTTGTGGAGGTCACTATTGACCAGAAACTGAACTTGACTAGCCATTTAAATACTAAAGCTACTGGAGCAGGTCACAGGCTAGGAATCCTGCATGAGTAACTCACCTCCTGTTTCTCCAAAACCACTACAAAGTACAAGTCAGGGGTGCAATGGAATACTATTCAATTGCAGCTCCAACCTCATTCAAGAAGGTTGACACCATTCAGGACAAAGCAGTCTGCTTGTTTGCTGCCCCTTCCATAATTATTCAATTCCTCCATGATCAGTGAACAGTGGCAGCCATGTGTACCATCTACAAGATGCACTGCAGAAACTCACCAAGGCTCCTTAGACAGCACCTTTCAAACCCATAACCACAACCAAAAGAACAGGAGCAGATATCTTAGAACACCACTACTGGCGGTTCCTCTCCAAGTCACTCACCATCCTGACTTAGAAATATATAGCCAGTCCTTCACTGGGTCAAAATCCTAGAACTCTCCCTCACAGCACTGTGGGTGCACCTACACCTGCAGCAGTTCAAGGAAGTAGCTTAACTTCACCTTCTCAAGGGCAACTAAGGTTGGGCAATAAATACTGATCCAGCCAGTGACACCCACATCCTGTAAAATGAAAATAAAAATCTTAAATTCTCTTGCTATGAAGGCCAACGTACATTTGCCTCCCTAATTGCTTGTTGCACCTATCTCTCCAATTCCTTGTACAAGGATACCCTGATGCCTTTGTACATCCACACTTCCCAATATATCACGATTTAAATAATACTTTTCTGTTTTTCACTCCAAAGTATATAATTTCATATTTGGCCATGTTGGGTTGCATCTGTCATGTATTTGCCCACTCATTCAGTTTGTATAAGTCACCCTGAAGCTTCAAAACCTGCAGTTGTGTCATCGGCAAACTTGGAAAACTTACATTTGGCTTCCTCATCCAGGTCATTTATATACATCAACAACAGCTGGGGCCTAGGCACTGATCCCTCCCTAAAAGACAGAAAAAAAGCACTGTTCCCTGCGGTACACCACTAATCTCTGCCTGCACTTGGAAAAAGACCCATTTATTCCCATTCTTTGTTTTTGTTTGTCAACCAATTCTTGATCCATTACGTTACCCCCATCCCATGTGCTTATGAGGGACCTTATCAAAACTTATCATTGTACCACGTTGTGATCACTATCTCTCTTATGAGGGACCTTGTCAAAAGCCTTCAGAAAGACTAAATGTACCACATCCACTGGTTCTCCTTTATCTATTCCATTAATTACATTCTTGAAAAAGCTTCAGTAGATTTGTTAAACATGACTTGCCTTTCATAAACCCATGCTGGTTTTCAATCCCATTAATGCTTTCCAAATGTTCTGTCATCATTTCTTTTAAAAAAGACTCTAGCATCTTCCCCAGTACTGATGTCAGGCTAACTGGACTGTAATCCTCCCATTTTTCTCTCTATCCCTTTTTAAATTGTGGGTTACATTTGCCACCCTCCAATCTGTAGAAATGTTCTGAAGTATATAGTATTTTAGAAGATGACCACCAATCCAATATTTCCACAGCTACTTTTTTAATACTCTTGCATGTCAAGTAACAGACCCTGGTAATTTGTCAGCCTTTGACTCCATTAATTTCTCTAGCACCATTTTCTTACTAATACTGATTTCCTTCAATTCTCTCTTCTCACTTGGTTCCCTAATATTTCTGGGAGGTTATTTATGCACTTTTTTGAAGATAGAAACAAAGTATATGTTCAATTCTTCTGTCATTTCTTTGTTCTCCATTATAATTCCTCAGCTTCTGACATTTGCCTTTACTAATTTTTTTCTTCACATAAAAGTAGATTCTACATAGTTTCCATGTTCCTTGCAATTTTTTTCCTGCGCTCCATTTTTCCCCTTTTGATCAAATTTTTTGGGTTCTTTTGCTAAATTCAAAAATCCTCAGACTTGGTGCTTTCTCTGGCAATTTTACATGACTCCTTTTGGATTTAATATTATTCCTAATTTCTTTTGTAAGCCTTGGTTGAGCCACCTTTCCTCTTTTATTTTTGTGCCAGACAAGAATGAATAATTGTTGTAATTCATGCACCTATTCTTTAAATATGAACTATTACCTATCTACTGTCAACCATTTTAATGACGTTCCCCAATCGGCTCTTGCCAATTCGTGCCTCATACCCTCAAAGTTCTCTGTATTTATATTCAGGGCCTCAGTTTCAGATTTGACTACTTCACTCCCCTCCTTAAAGAATTCTATTATGGTCGCTCTTCACTAAGGGACCTTGCACAACATGATTGTTAATTAATCATTTCTCATTGCACAGTACCCAGTCTGGAACAGCCTGTTCTCTGGCTTGTTCCTCAATGTATTGGTCTAAAATACCATCACGTATACACTCCAGGATCTCCTCCTTTACTACACCATTGCTAGTTTGATTTGTCCAACCCACGTGTAAATTAAAGCCACCATGATTATAGTTGTATCCTTTTGCATGCATCTCTGATTGCTTGTTTAATACCTTTCTGTTTCTTATCTCCAACCATACATATTTCACATCATGATTTTCCAAGCCAAACATCCTTCCCTACTGTTGCATTGATTTTCCCTTTTTACTAGCATTGCTACCTCATCCCCTTTATCTTTTCATCTGCCCTTCATAAATAATGAATATCCCTAGAGGTTCAGTTCCCATCCTTGGTAACCCTGCAGCCATGTCTGTGCAATTACAACTACATCATAACTGTTTCTCTCCATTTGTGCTGTTAATTCATCTACCTTATTGTGAATGTTCTGCACATCAAGGCAGAAAGCCTTTAAACTTATCTTCTTAAACTTTGTTAGTCATCTTAGTTTTATTCTGCATTATGGCCCCATTTTCTTCACCCTTTTTCTTCCTTCCACTTTTGTTTCTTACATTTGTCTTTTGCTTCTATCCTTGTTTCTCCCTCTTCTGTCTCCGTGCTCAGGTTCCCATTCCCCTGCCTTTCTAGTTTTAAACCCACCCACCCCCAAACATTATTCTTGCTCTTACCCTGATGCAACCTGTCCTACTTGTATCAGTCCCACCTTCCCCAGAACCACTCCCAATATCCCAGGAATCTGAATCTCTCTCTCCTACACCATTTCTCAAGCCGCATTTTCATTTGGAATATCCTGTTATTTTTACTCTTGCTGGTACATAGCATTGACAGTAATCCTGAGATTACCATTTTTGAGGTCCTACTTTTTAATTTATGTCCCAATTACCTGTTCTGCATTGTAAGACTTCATTCCATTTTTTATCTATGTTGTTGGTACCAATATGTACCACAACCAATCCCTCCCCCTTCAGAATGCCCTGCAGCTGGCTCTGAGACATCTTTGACCCTGATGCCAGAGAGACAGCAGTCTGTCTTGGAGTTTCTTTTGCAGCCGCAGAAGCACCTATCTCTATTGTCCTTCCCAATTTTCGTTGTTCCCTCTTGTGCAGTAGAGCCACCCCTGGTGCGAAAGACTTTGTGTCCCCTAAGAAGTCGTCACCCTCAACAATATGTAAAACGGTTATACATGTTAGAGAGGGGGATGACTGCAAGGGTCTGCTGTGCCTGGTGGTCAGCCATCCTCTTTCTGCCTGTTCAATTTTTAACCTACTGTGTGACCACCTCACTGAACGTGCGTCTGTGACAATCTCAGTTTTGCGGCTGCTCCCGTGTGAGTCCACCCACCTCTCCAGCTCTGAAATGCGGTTAGCCAGTAGCTGCTGTTGGACATATTTACTGCACATGTAGACCATAACTTGTGACAGATAGATGATGGATCACATATGGTAAAATGATAATGAATGTGACTTGTGCATGAATTGGATTATATGAGGGAGAATGATGTGTGTGAGAATTGGATTATAGTGAGAGAGAGTTGTACATCATTAATCTCACTCTCTCATTCTGATCTATCTTGATCCAGTGACAAAACAAGTGAGTGACCAGACATCATCTTTTTCTTGTTGAGCTGACCTACCATCAACACAATTGTACCTTAGATTAGTTTTATCTGTACAGTTGGCCAAAATCAGTCTTCAAATGCCAGGGTAGACAAATCCCTAAGTCGCCGAGGTTATGAGACCAGATAGCTATCCACACTTGCTTTGGCCCAACTGAAGCGCTGTGTGGCCACTGTCTTGGAGCCAGATATTCGTACAGAGGTGATATTCTTCACACAGATTGGATGAATCAAATTGGTGCAGGTATCCTGGACAATGATTCCATAGCCTGTATTTGGGAAATTTTCTTAGAAAATTACATTTTGGAACTAACAAGGGAACAGGCTATTTTATTTCTGGTAATGTGTGATGGATTACTTAATGACCACATATTAAAGGACCTTCTTAACAGGAGTGATCATAATATAATGATTTTCACATTTTGTTTGAAGGAGAAAAACTTCAGTCCAAAATTAGTGTCTTAAACCTGAATAAAGGCAATGGTATAAAGAAAGAGTTTGCTAAAGTTAACTGAGAAAATAGTTTAAAAGATCATAGAGAAGTAGTGGCAAATATTTAAGGAGATAATTGAAATCTGTCAACAAACACATTCCATTAAGAAAGAAAGACAAAGACAGCAATGCACCATCTGTGGCCTAAGGAAGTCAAGGATAGATCAAATTGAAAGAAAAGGGATACAATGCTGCAAAAGTTAGTGGTAGGCTAAAAGACTGGGAACATTTTAGTAACCAGCAAAGCATGACAAACAAAAAGGGGGAAGTTAGAGTGACAACCTGAAAGCTTCTACAAATCGGTTGGTACTTTAGAGGATGAGACTGTAACTGGATTTCCAAAAGGCATTCAACATTGTGCAAACATAAAGTAAAATGCATAAGCTAGAGGTCATGCATAAAGCAAATTGCATAAGCTAGGGGTGAGAAATTAGCATGATTAGAGGATTGGTTAACTAATAGGAAACAGCAAGTCAGGATAAGTGGATCACTTGCAGCTTGGTAAACTGTAATGATTGGGGTGCCACAGGATTTATGCTGGGGCCTCAACTATTTATGATCTAATTAATGACCTGGTGAAAGAACTGGCTGTATTGTAGCCAACCTTGTCAAAGGTGATGGTGTACACAGTAAGAAGTCTCACAACAGCAGGTTAAAGTCCAACAGGTTTATTTGGTAGCAAACGCCAAATGAAGGTGATGGTGAACAACTTTCTTGAAGCGCTTCAGTCCATCTGGTAGTTACACATGGTTAGCAAGGGAGTTCCAGGATTTTGATCCAGTAATAATTAAGAAATGGTGATACATTTCCAAGTCAGGATGGTATGTGGTTTGGAGAACTTGGAGGTGATGTTTCCTTTCGTCTACTGCCTTTGTTCTTCTGGGTGGTAGAACTTGTGGATTTGGAAGTGATTATTAAAGAAACGTTGGCGAATTGCTGCAAAACATGGTACACACAGATGGTACACATTGCTGTAACTATAATGAAGGCAGTGAATATTTAAGGTTGTGGATGGTGTGTCAGTTAAGCAAGCTACTTTATCTTGGGTGGCTGTGAGCTTTTTGACTGTTGTTGGAGCTACATTCCACCAGACAAATGGGGGGTATTCCATCACAATCCTGACTTGTAGATGGCTTTAAACAGTCAGGGGGTGAATTATTTGCAACAAAGCTCTCATTGCCACAATACAGAGGAGACCATTTGGCCCATCAAGTCTGTACCAACCACAATCCCACCCTATTCTATAATCCCACATATTTACCCTACTAATCCTCTGATACTAGGGTCAATTTAGCATAGCCAATCAACCTAACCAGCACATCTTTGATCTGTGGGAGGAAACTGGAACATCTGGAGGAGACCCACACAGACACAAGGAGAATATACAAAAGCCATACAGGCAGTGACCCGAGGCTAGAAGTGAACCTGGTCGCTGGTGTTGAGAGGCAGCAGTAATCACTGTGCCGCTGATCTAGTTCAGTTTCTGGTCAATGGTAAACCCCATCAGGTTGATGGTGAGGAATTCAGCAACGTTATTGCCATTGAATATTAAAAGGAAGAATGGTAGGAATGACTATTACTTACGTGGCGAAAAACTGCAGCAGGCGACGGTGCAGAGGGACCTCGGGGTCCTTGTGCATGAGTCGCAAAAACCCAGCTTGCAGGTGCAGCAGGTGGTCAGGAAGGCGAATGGGATGCTGGCCTTCATAGCGAGGGGGATTGAATATAAAAGTAGGGAGGTCTTGCTGCAGCTGTATAGGGCATTGGTGAGGCCGCAGCTGGAGTACTGTGTGCAGTTTTGGGCGCCGCACCTGCGCAAGGATATTTTGGCCCTGGAGGGAGTGCAGAGGAGGTTTACTAGGCTGATACCGGAGTTGAGGGGGTTGAGCTATGAGGAGAGGCTGAATAAACTGGGCTTGTACTCGTTAGAGTTTAGAAGAATGAGGGGAGATCTCATTGAGACGTATAAGATGATGAATGGGATGGATAGGATAGAGGTGGAAAGACTCTTCCCGCTCAAAAAAGACAGTAGGACTAGGGGGCACAGCCTCAAGATAAAGGGGGGGCGGTTCAGAACGGAGTTGAGGAAGAACTTCTTCACTCAAAGGGTGGTGAATCTCTGGAATTCTCTGCCCGTTGAAGTGGTGGAGGCTGCCTCGCTAAATATTTTTAAGAAGCGGGTTGATGGGTTTTTGATAAGAGAGGGGATTAAGGGTTATGGGGAGAGGGCGGGAAAGTGGAACTGAGCCACGACAGATCAGCCATGATCTTATTGAATGGCGGGGCAGGCTCGAAGGGCCAGATGGCCTACTCCTGCTCCTATTTCTTATGTTCTTATGTTCTTATGTTCTTATGAAAATGGTGAGAAGCCTTGGCAATTCACTCCAATACATCCTGTAGATTGTATACATTGTAGCCGCTGTTTGTCAGTGGTGAAATGGGTTCATGTTTATGCTAGTGTATGAAATGTTGATCAAGAAGAGAAAGGAGGAAAAGATTGGGTTCAGAGAAAAAGGAAAAGTACAACAAATGTAAAGTAACATTTTTATATATCCTTAAATCATTCACAAGCTGAAGGAATAAGACCTTCGTGGTGAAGCTGACAGAGACACTTACAGGCGGACTGCTCCCCTTGGTTCAGACAAGAAGGCTGAAGCTGGTGCTGGTGCAGCCACAGAATTCCAGTTTAGAGGCGGATTTGGCCGTGGTTGTGGACAACCTCAATAAATGTGTACAATTTGTTGTGTAAAATAAAGAATTGAAGGAATAAGACCACCATACTTGTTCACTTCCTGGACAAAAGAGCTGGTCGATAGTTATTAACAGTTAATAATTTATTGGGGTTAGAGGGGTACTTATTGTTCATGACTTGACTCTGATCAGTTTATTGGGCAATTAATGGGGAAATGCAGTCACTTAATGAAAATCACGAGAAAGTTAAGTGTGAGGTGCTATTTTTGCGAAGCTAATAGCGGATCATGTAATTGGTTAACGACTTGTGGCGATTCACATTCTGCCATTTTCCTCCTTAATTTGTCTGGGACGGCATGGTGGTATAGTGGTTAGTGCCGTTCCAGGGACCCGGGTTCAATTCAGTGATCAAGTCTTGGATTACTGTGTGGAGTTTGCACGATCTCCCCATGTCTGCGTGGGTTTGCTCCGGTTTCCTCCCACATTTTGAAAGACGTGCTGCTTAGGTGTATTGGCCCAAACAGACGCCGGATTGTGGGGGCTTGGGGAATTTCATAGTAACTTCATGGCAGTGTAAATATAAGGATCACTTGTGACTACACGAAAAGAAGTCCTTAATTTGCCTGTTGATTAACAAAGGCGTGTGTTTTCCAGACGGTGATTTTTTTTCAGCAATTCGGACTATTGTGAATAAGTATGTATAATGGGAATCGACTCTCTCTAAGTGATTGTGTGTTGAGATACTCATTGTTCTGTTTATCCTAATCACAAAACGAAAGCTATAATTATGTTCTTATTTCTCACTGCAAAGTCCAAGTTTCCTTCGTCTTTTCTCTTAGCCCGATGTTCTCCTTTAAATGTAGGTGCAAGTTCAAAAAGGGAGGGATTGTGGCTGTACTAGCGTGTCTTCTCAAGCCATTTTAACTCGCGGGCCTCATGACTTTCTCTCAGTTGAGTTTCTCACTTCGCCCCAGCAGGAATTATCATTTGGCCAGCAAACGGGAGCGGAACTTGAATAGCAGGAGACCACAGTTGGGTGTCCTAGAGAACGGCCCCTAGCAATAAGGTAAGTGAATCGGGATGACCGGGGTAGTGGGGATCCTACTTGCGCACAAGGTAAGTCAAAACCACGAAAAGAAATTACCTTCCTGGCTAGCGTCTGAACCTGATCCTGTGTGTATCTCGGCTTCTGTTGCAACTTTTGCACTAGACATCGCCTGTGTTACGGTTAAAATTGTGTCGATGTCTAGTTTGCTTCATTGGACTTCAGCTCTTGCATACTTATAAAGTTCCCTCCTACTTCTGGCGAGGGTATCACTCACTCGCTAAAACATTCATCTTAGAATGATAGGAGGTGGGAATACAGTGAACTTGCAGGAAGGGTGCAGACTCTATTTTAATTACCTATTCACCTAATTCTTGACCATAAAGTTAAAATCGGCACTTTGGAGTCAACTTCACACATCACTGAACTTCAAGATGCCTGAAATGTTGTTTTTTCCTTTTGTGACCTGAACACCCTGTTCAATTTCAGTACGAATTCATTTGCCTAGTACTCTACTGCTTTGATAAATATAATTCGGTCTGTCTTTTTTCTGCAATGGTTCTCATGTTGCGCACTGAATCTACTAACGTCTCTATTTTTAAAGACGTTATCCTGGGCTATTTCAACACTTAATGTATATAGTGTGAACCAGTTTTCTTATTAACAGTATCAAATGCCACATGCCGCTGATCTGAGTTACATATTTTTGTTGAGCCTTTTTGAATCCCTTTTTTGTTGTCTTGTTTGGAGTCATGAATTTATAAGAACACAAGAAGTAGGAGCAGGAGTAAGCCATCTAGCCCTTTGAGCCTGCCCCGCCATTCAATAAGATCATGGCTGATCTGAAGTGGCTCAGTTCCACTTTCCCGCTTTCTCCCCATAACCCTTAATTCCCTTGCCTACCAAAAACCTATCTACCTGTGTCTTAAGTATATTTAGCGAGGTAGCCTCCACCACTTCAGGCAGAGAATTCCAGAGATTCACCACCCTTTTGAGTGAAGAAGTTCCTCCTCAACTCAGTTCTAAATTGCTCCCCCCCCCCGCTCCCCCGAGGCTGTGCCCTCTAGTCCTGTTGTCCTTTCTGAGCAGGAAGAATCTCTCTACTTCTACCCTATGCATCCCTTTCATTATCTTATACATCTCTATAAGATCCCCCTCATCCTTCTAAACTCTGAGTACAGACCCAGTCTATTTAGTCTCTCTTCATAGTCCAACCCCCTCATCTCCGGTATCAGCCTAGTGAACCTCCTCTGCACTCCCTCCAAGGCCAAAATATCCTTGCGCAAGTGCAGCGACCAAAACTGCGCACAGTTCTCCAGCTGTGGCCTCACCAGTGCCCTGTACAGTTGCAGCAAGACCTCCCTGCTTTTATATTCTATCCCCCTCGCTATAAAGGCCAGCATCCCATTTGCCGCCTTGATCACCTGCTGCACCTGCAGACTCATGCACAAGGACCCCCAGGTCCCTCTGCACTGTAGCATGCTGCAGCTTTTTGCCCTTTTAAATAGTAATCCCTCCTACTATCATTCCTGCCAAAGTGGATAACCTCACACTTGCTAACATTGTACTCCATCTGCCAGGTCCTTGCCCACTCGCTCAGCCTATCCAGATCCCACTGCAGACTTTCCACACCCTCAGCACAATTTGCTTTTCCACTTATCTTTGTGTCATCAGCAAATTTCGTCACCCTACTCTCAGCCCCCTCCTCCAGATCATCTATATAAATGGTAAATAGCTGAGGCCAGCACCGATCCCTGCGGCACTCCACTAGTTCCAACCGCCAATCAGAATAGCATCCATTGATACTAACTCTCTGCCTCCTATTAGACAACCAATCCTCCAGCCACGCTAACACCTTACCCCCAACTCCATGCCCCCGAACCTTCTGAAGCAACCTTTTGTGCGGCACAAGGATATTTTGGCCCTGGAGGGAGTGCAGAGGAGGTTTACTAGGCTGATACCGGGATTGAGCTATGAGGAGAGGCTGAATAAACTAGGCTTGTACTCGTTAGAGTTTAGAAGAATGAGGGGAGATCTCATTGAGACGTATAAGATGATGAATGGGATGGATAGGATAGAGGTGGAGAGACTCTTCCCGCTCAAAAAAGACAGTAGGACTAGGGGGCACAGCCTCAAGATAAAGGGGAGGCGGTTTAGAACGGAGTTGAGGAGGAACTTCTTCACTCAAAGGGTGGTGAATCTCTGGAATTCTCTGCCCGTTGAAGTGGTGGAGGCTGCCTCGCTAAATATTTTTAAGAAGCGGGTTGATGGGTTCTTGATAAGAGAGGGGATTAAGGGTTATGGGGAGAGGGCGGGAAAGTGGAACTGAGCCACAACAGATCAGCCATGATCTTATTGAATGGCGGGGCAGGCTCGAAGGGCTAGATGGCCTACTCCTGCTCCTATTTCTTATGTTCTTATGTTCAAACGCCTTTTGAAAATCGAGAAACACTACATCCACCGGTTCCCCTCTGTCTACCGCACTAGTCACATCCTCATAGAAACCCAACAAATTCGTCAAACACGACTTCCCCTTAACGAATCCGTGCTGCATCTGCTCTATCAAACAATTCTTCTCTAGGTGCCTCGCCATTTTGTCTTTGATGACGGATTCAAGCATTTTTCCAACAACAGACGTTAAACTAACCGGCCTATAATTCCCTGCCTTTTGCCTGCTACCTCTTTTTAAACAGTGGCGTAATGTTAGCCGTTTTCCAATCTTCCGGCACTTCCCCAGAATCCAGCGAAGTTTGGTAAATAATCACCTAAGGCATCTACTATCACCTCTGCCATTTCCTTCAGAACCCTGGGATGCATTCCATCTGGTCCTGGGGACTTGTCCACCATCAGTTCCTGCTAGTCGATCAAGCACTACCTCTCTAGTGACAGTAATCGCATTCAGGCCCTCAACTCCTACCATCCTTCTATCTTTAATACCCAGCAAACTATTCGCGTCCTCCTTCGTGAAGACCGAGGCAAAAAAACTTATTTAAGGCCTCAGCCATTTCCTCAGCTCCCACCACTAAATCTCCCCCCTCATCCTCTAAGGGTCCAACATTCACTCTAGCCAGCCTCCTCCTCTTATATATTTGTAAAAACTAATTCAACTGAATTTACACAGGACTTTGCTTTTAGCACCTATTTCATACTGCAGTCGGTTTCTTGTCTGTTCCTAGGATTTACTGTGATTCCCAGCATCCCTGAGTTACCCTTTCAGAGTGAGTACAATATTTTGTAACACTTTCTAGAGTCCGTTTTGGATTTCCAAAGAATTGGTTAGGCAGCAATTTTCACATTTCCATTCACGTCACCAAAGTTGTTATGAAATTCATGTTGATTCTTGACAATGGATTCTGTTGATGTATGTGAAGTTGGTCTCTGTGTCCTATAGTTGCTTGTATGTGTTTTGCCTTTCTTTTCAGAAAAGGTATACAAGTCATCTTTTATTTAAAAAAAGCTCTCACTGCGTATAGTTCAATAAAGATTTCTAAACTCTTTAGTTGCAAGCAGCTGAGAAGAAGGCCTTGTAGATGCACGCAGACAGCCATTGTGAAGAGATGGTCCACCGCAGTGAAGTGTAGATAGCACAGGAGCATCTGATTAATACTATCTGCATGATAACTGTCATGTAGCTTTGCAAAATTACAGCAGCCACTGAGGAAAAAATAAATTCAGTAAGTGAGCCCTCCAGTATAACTGTAGACACATATATTTTCTAGCAGATACTAGTGCTGGGCTTTTGGAATCCAGTGCAGCTTGCCTGTTACATGGAACCATTCCCTCAGCTAGTGGACCCAATGATGTATGATTTTCCCACTGAATTCAAGGAGGTGTTAGAGTTAAGTACAAAAATAGACAATGTGAATTAACTGATACCACCTTGCATTGTAAGTAGCCAATTCAACTGACCAGTTGGGTAGAATTCTGACTGTGAATCTGCACCCACTTTTCATACCTTCCCAGTTTGAATTCTGATATTAGCTGGCAATTTTAACAATGAGAATGTAGAGAAACTTTTTTATAATAGCATTTTACTCTAATACCCTCCACGTTTCCATTTTCTCCTTACCATTTTGGCATCTCCGTGTACTTTTTGGCAAGGTATGATGGGTTTCCTGTTGGGAGTCTCCTCTTTTGGATAGAGTAGGAATAAAGATGGAAATTCAGGCAGTATCAGAAGTGCATGGCGTCATCTGATATCTGCACACCACAATATGCTGGTACAGCAATGTAGTGGTTATGTTACAGGGCTAGTCATCCTGAACGAATAATATACATACCACCATAAAGGTTTGAGAACCTGAATGCAGTTGGCAATAAAAAGCTGTTACGAGTAAAACAAAGCTGTTTTATTAATGTCATTTTAAGGAAGGATATGGCTTATGTGACTCCAGCCCCAAACCAGCAAGGTTGACACCACTCCCTTTTTGAAGTGATTTGGGAAAGCAAAACAAATTGCTGCTATATCTGCCATCTTCACTACCCTTGGATAGGCATCATGTGCTTGAGAGAACCACCTCAAAAATTCTCATCCAAGTTACATGTCATCCTGATATTGTTTCTTAATTGTCACTGGATTAATATGTTGGAAGTTCTGCCTAGCAACAGCATTGTAGAATCCCCTTCACCACGCAAAGTTACACTGGTTTAAGCTTTGAAACTAATTTTGAGTTCCATGGTATGAAGTAACACTTTAAGATTGTAGCTTAATCTTTTTAAACAGTTTAGTTGGTTAACTGTCTTACTAACAGAAATTCAGTTAAGGCAGCTGCTTGCAAGGATGTTCTTGATGAACTCAATGGCTTTAAAAGTGCCAAAAGGTCTGCGTTCAAGCAATTTTATTTGTTTTAATTACACTGTCTAATTCAAGGTCACTATTTCTTTAAAGCTGACAAATGGTTTGAACTTCTAAGCCTGCTCACCCACATCCACGAGTCATCTGATAACCTATGCCATATGAACAACTTCCAGTTCCTTGGCCCAAACCACCACCCCTCCTCATCAGACGTCCTGTCCCTCTACACATTCGTTCCCCACCAGGATGGCCTCAAAGTTCTTTGTCCTTTCTCAAACAGGTCTGAACAATCCCCTCCATCACCACTCTCTTCCATATTGGCTGAATTAGTTCATTCACTCAACAATTTTTCCTTTTAACTCCTCATTTCCTCCGAATAAAGTGTGCTATGGGTTTCAGTTATGCCTGTCTCTTGTTGATTTATGTTCCAGTCCTACTTTGGCCCCCTCCCACAACTTCTTTATCAGTACGTTGACAACTATTTTGGTGCCACCTCATGCTCTCATCTGAACCTGGAAAAAGTTTATCAATTATGTTTCCAATTTCATTTCCAATTTCCACCCCTGTATCATCTACACAGTCCATCTCTGACTCTTCTCTTCCTTTCTGACACCTGTCTCCATTTCTGATAAACTATCCACCAGTATCTGTTGCAAGCCTGCTGACTCCCACAACTACTTTGACTACAGCTCTTCACACCCCACATTCTGTAAGGAGTCCATCCTGTTCTCTGTTCCTTCTGTTGTGATTTAATTTTCAAATACTGTTTGACCAGTTTGCTTACTCTGATGTTTTACCCTGATGCCCTTATTTGCAAGATGGGCAAAGAACAAACACAAGTAAAGTTTCAACAAGTTTATTAATAATAACACTACTAACCCTTAAATTACCCATATAAAACAAGAGGATACCCCAGCTTCAAGTATACTACCCACAAAGATGGTTTGGTTAAAACTGCAGGCTCGATTCTGAGTCCCTCTGCTCCGTCATCATGAAGATGAGTCTCGTTAGCAGCTTCTTCCTTCCTTCTCTGGTCAGTCTTCTGAATGGTCAAGAGTCGTCTTCTTCATCTAGTCTTCGCTTCTGGTGTGTCTGAAAATGTGTTCCTTTATCCCCTTGCCTGCTTGCCTTTCCAGAAACTTCTCTGGCTTCTGGCCAATGAGGTCCCAGGAGGTGTTCCAATACCCAGTAGGTTTCTTGATGTCTGCCTAACAGGACACCCAGGAGTCCATCTCCATGCTGTTGCTTACATGTAACCAGTTATCAGATTAAGCCAACTGCAGGAACTTGCAGTGACAAAGTCTGGCCCGATCTGGACTTCTAACAATAGGCTGGTGCATTTCAATGGGGTGCAATGATCTCCTGCTAAGTATCAGTAGGGTGCAACGACCTTTGATGAATCGGGCCCCGGCAGGTTTGTCTATTGTACAGTTGGCCTGCCTGAGGTTTGACTGTTTGATTTTCAATATGCCCAATTCTTTAATTTAGGATATCCAATTTTATCAGCCTTAAAACTAGGTCCTGTTTATATTACACTTTGTCTCTGCTGCATCTGTTCTCACGATCCCACTTTCCAAAATAGCGCTGATGATGTGTCTTCTTCCTCAATTGTGATTTTCCATCCCTGGGCCATTGCTCTTAACCCCTCCCTCCCAGAACCTGATGGCGTCCCATTGTCCTCACTTTTCACCCCACCAGCCATATTCAAAAGATCATTCTCTGCCATTTCTGCCAACTCCAGCATGATGCCACTATTCAACACATCGTCCCCTCTGTCAGCATTCCACAGGGACCATTCTTTCCAGGACACCCTAGTCCACTTTTCCATCACACCCAGCACCTTCCCATGCACAATACTTGCCCCTTTACCACCTCCCTGCTCAACATCCCAGATCCTAAACACCCCTTTCAGGTGAAGCAGTGCTTCAAATGCACCTGCTTCAACCTGGTTATTGCATTTGCTGCTCCAATACAGTCTACTCTACACTGGAGAGACCAAACGCAGACTGGGTGACCACTTTTTTATTCGTTCATAGGACATGAATGTTGCTGGCTGGCCAACATTTGTTCCCCATCCCTAGACGTCCGAGGGCAGTTGAAAGTCAATCACATTGCTGTAGCTCTCAAGTCACAAATAGGCCAGACCAGGTAAGGACGACAGATTTCCTTCTCTAAAAGACGTCAGTGACCAGATGGGTTTTTCCGACAATTGACTAGTTTTATAGGGTTCATTAGACTTTTCTAGATTTGATTTTTTTTTTTAAATTGAATTCATGTTCCCCAACTGCCGTGGTGGGATTTGAACCCAGGTCCCCAGAACATTAGCTGAGTTTCTGGATTCACAGTCTCGTGATATCGTGACATCACCTTCCCTATGCTTTGAACATCTACAGTCTGACTGCAAGCAGGACCCAGACCTTCCTATTGCTTACCACTTCAACACACCACCTGCTCTCCTTTCCACATGTCTGTCCTTGGCCTCTTGCAATGTTCTAGTGAACCCGATGCAGACTGGAAGAACAGCACCTCCTCTTCAGATTGGACACTTCACAGTCTTCCAGACAGAACATCGAGTTCAACAACTTCTGAGCATGAACTGTCTCTCCACCTTCACCCTATTTCCGTTTATTTTGTTTCTTTTCATAGACATAAGTAGGAAAAGGGATGAGGTCATGAAGTGTGAATATAGAGTTAGGCAGAAGGCTAAAGTGCAGGACCTCAAAGGTAGTAAATTCTGGACTACTCCCGGTGCCATGTGCTAATGAGTAGGAATAGGAAGATTGGCAGATGAATGTGTGGCTTGAGAGCTAGTGCAGGGCTCAGGGAATTAGGTTTTTGGATCACTGGGATCTCTTCTGGGGAAGGTGTGACCTGTTCAAGAGGGATGGTGATACCTGAACCGGAAGGGGAACTAGTATTCTGGTGGAGAGATTTGCTAGAGCCACTTGGGAAGGTTTAAACTAGTTTGGCAGGGGATGGGACCCAAAGCAGTAGGGAGACAGAAGGGAAGGTTGAGGACAGCACAGAAGTTAGAGAACACATTAAAGGCAGTAATCCTAGTACCAGTCAGGTCAGGCAAAAGCAAGACTGAGAGCAAAGGAAGTTCAGATATATCCCCAAAGGAAGGATTAAAATGCAAGAGGCCTGACGGGTAAGGCAAATGAACTCAGGGCATGGAGAGGTACATAATACATGGGATTGGGGTATCATAGCAATTCCTGAAACATGGCTAAGTAGAAAGGGTCAACAGCTTCAAGTTTTTAGGTGTCCAGATCACCAACAACCTCTGGTTTATGCATGCTGACAGTATTGTTAAGAAAGCCCACTAACACCTGTACTTTCTCAGAAGACTAAGGAAATTTGGCATATCAGCTACGACTCTCTCCAACTTTTACAGATGCACCATAGAAAGCATTCTTTGGCTCCTGTTCTGCCCAAGATGACAAGGAACTACAAAAGATTGTTAATATAGCCCAATCCATCACACAAAGTAGCCTCCATCCATTGACTCTGTCTACACTTCCCGTTGCCTTGGCAAAGCAGCCAGCATAATTGAGGACCCCGTGCACCCAGGACATTCTCTCTTCCACCACCTTCCATTGGGAAAAAGATATAAAAGTCTGAAGCCATGTACCAACCGACTCGAACAGCTTCTTCCCTGCTGCTGTCAGACTTTTGAATGGACTTGCCTTGCATTAAGTTGATCTTTCTCTGCACCCTAGCTATGACTGTAACAGTACATTCTGCATTCTCTCATTTCCTTCTCTATGAATGGTATGCTTTGACTGTATAGTGTGCAAGAAACAATACTTTCACTGTATGGTAATACAGTGACAATAATAAATCAAATGAAAGGGAAGGACAGGACTGGCAGCTCAATGGTCCAGGGCACAGATGCTACAAGAAACAGGAGGTAAGAGTTGCACTTTTGATTAAAGAAAACATCATGGCTGTGCTAAGAGGGGATATATCTGAGGGTTTGCCCACTGAGTCTATGTGGGTTGAACTGAGAAATAAGGGGGAAATCACTTTTTCGGGTTGTACTATAAGCCCCCTAATAGTTGGTGGGAAATTGAGGAGCAAATATGTAAGGAGATTACAGATATCTCCAAGAAAAGTAAGGTGGTAATAGTAAGGGATTTTAACTTTCCCAACACTGGGACAGCCATAGTATTAGAGGCTTGGATGGAGAGAAATTTGTTGAATGTATTCAAAGAATTTCACATTTGGCATGTGGATGGCCTGACTAGAGAGAGGGCAAAACTTGATCTCCTCTTGGGAAATAAGAAAGGGCAGGTGACAGAAGTTAGTGAGGGATCACTTTTGGACCAGTGACCATAATTCCATTAGTTTTAAGATAGCTATGGAGAATGATAGGTCTGTCTCAAAAGTTCAAATTCTAAACTGGGGCAAGGTCAATTTTGATGACATCAGGCAGGAACTTTCAACAGTTAATTGGGGGAGTCTGTGGGAAAGCAAAGGGACATCTGATAGCAAAGGGAGGTTTTCAAAAGTGTGTTAACCAGAGTTCAGGGTAAGCACATTCCCCTTGGTGAAGGGCAAGGCTGCTGGAAGTAGGGAACTCCGGGATATTGAGGCCCTGGTCAAGAAGGAGACACATGACATGCATAGGCAGCTGGGATCAAGTGGATCTCTTGAAGGGTGCAGATGTAAAGTTAAGTGAGAAATCAGGAGGGCAAAAAGGGGACACGATTGCTTTAGCAGACAAGGCAAAAGAGAATCCAAAGAGCTTCTACAAATACATAAAGGGCAAAAGGCTAATTAGGGAGAGAATAGGACCTTTTAAGGATCAACAAGGTCATCTATGTGCAGTTCCACAAGAAATAGGTGAGATCCTAAATGAATATTTCTCATCAGTATTCACTGTTGACAAAAGCATGGATGTTAAGGAACTTGGGGAAATAAATAGTGATATCTTGATGAGTGCACACGTAACAGAGTAGGTGGTGCTAGAAGTCTTAAAAGTGCATCAAAGTAGATAAATCCCTGGGACCTGATGAAGTGTATCCCAGGACACTGGGAGGCTAAGGAGGCAATTGTGGGTCTCCTAGCAGAGATACTTGAATCATCAATAGTCACAAGTGAAATACCTGAAGTTTGGAGGGTGGCAAATGTTGTGCCTTTGTTTAAGAAGGGCTGCAGGGGGAAAAACATGCGAACTGTAGGCCAGTGAGCCTCACATCTGTTGTGGGTAAATTGTTAGGTATTTTGACGGACAGGATCTACAGGCAGTTACAGAATCAGGGATTGAATAGGGACAATCAGCAAAGTTTTGATTGGAAAATCATGTCTCTCAAATTTGTTTTTTTGAAGGGTAACCAAGAAGGTAGATGAGGGCAATGCAGTTGATGCTGTCTACATGGATTTTAGCAAGGCCTTTGATAAAGTACCACATGTAGGTTGTTGCATGGGATCCAGGGTGAGATAGTCAAATGGACACAAAATTGTCTGGATGACAGAAGATGGAGGGTTGTTTTTCAAAGTGGAGGCTCTGACCAGTGGTGTGCCTCAGAGATTGGTGCTGGATTGCTGTTATTTTTATTAATGATTTGGATGAGAATTTAGTAGGCATGGTTAGTAAATTTGTAGATGACACCAAGATTGGCAGTATAGTCCAGTGAAGAAGGTTATTTAGGATTGCAATGGGATCTTGATCAATTGGGCCAGTGGGCCGATGAATGGCAGATGGAATTTAATTTTATACAAATGTGAGGTGATGCATTTTAAGAACATAAGAACATAAGAAATAGGAGCAGGAGTAGGCCATCCAGCCCTTCGAGCCTGCCCCGCCATTCAATAAGATCATGGCTGATCTGTCGCTGCTCATTCCACTTTCCTGCCCTCTCCCCATAACCCTTAATCCCCTCTCTTATCAAGAACCCATCAACCCGTGTCTTAAAAATATTTAGCGAGGCAGCCTCCACCACTTCAACGGGCAGAGAATTCCAGAGATTCACCACCCTTTGAGTGAAGAAGTTCCTCCTCAACTCCGTTCTAAACTGCCCCCCTTTTATCTTGAGGCTGTGCCCCCTAGTCCTATTGTCTTTTTTGAGCGGGAAGAGTCTTTCCACCTCTATCCTATCCATCCCATTCATCATCATATACGTCTCAATGAGATCTCCTCTCATTCTTCTAAACTCTAACGAGTACAAGCCCAGTTTATTCAGCCTCTCCTCATAGCTCAACCCCCTCAACTCCGGTATCAGCCTAGTAAACCACCTCTGCACTCCCTCCAAGGCCAAAATATCTTTGCGCAGGTGCGGCGCCCAAAAATGCACACAGTACTCCAGTTGCGTAGATTTTTTTAATTTTGGTAGATTAAATCCTGCCCTGGTTCAGTTAATTGTAGGGCATTGGGAAGAATTATAGAACAAAGATCTAGGGGTACATTCCTTGAAAGTGGAGTCAAAGGTGGACAGAGTGGCAAAGAAGACATTCAGCATACTCAGTTTCATTGGTTAGAATGTTGAATACAGGAGTTGGGATGTCTTGCTAAAGTTGTACAAGACATTGGTAAGGCCACACTTGGAATACTGTGAATAGTTCTATTAAAGGATGACTAAAAAAGATCTTATTAAACTAGAGAGTGCAGAAAAGATTTAGTAGGATGCTAGTGGGACTTGATGGTTTGCTATAAGGAGAGGCTGGATAGAACAGGGGGAATTTTTTTTCCTACAGCATAGAAGCTGAGGGGTGATCTTATAGAGGTCTATAAAATAGAGGGGCATAGATCAGCTAGATATCAATATCTTTTCCCAAAGGTAGGGGAGCCTAAAACTAGAGGGCATAGGTTTAAGGTGAGGGGAGAGATACAAAAGGGACCAGAAAGGCAACTTTTTTTGGAAGGTGGTATGTGTCTGGAACAAGCTACCAGAGGTAGTACAGTTTTGCCTTTTAAAAATCACTTAGACAGTTACATGGGTAAGAAGGCTATAGAGATCTTTGGCCCAAACGTGGGCAATTGGCACTAGCTTAGAGGTTTCTAAAAAAAAAGGGTGGCATGGATAGGTTGAGCTGAAGGGCCTGTTTCCTAATGTGAACCTCACTTTTTATCATCCCTCTTTCTCAGTTCCATTTTTCCACTTCTGAACCACCACCCTGCTACAGGGCAACTGCCTTAACCATCTGTTCTGCTCTTCACTTAATCACTTTATGGACTCTTTTTCAGTACCTTTTTTTTCCATCCTCCTTTTACATTCCCTTTGTCCAATTACCCAAATGCGCCCCCCCCCCCCCCCCCTTTTCCAGCATTTTCCGTTTGTGTTGAAAAGGTTTGAACTCCTAGCAGCTTGAATTTAGTATGATGCCTTAAGCAACAGCTATATATTTTAATTAGGTTTTGACTCCTTTAATTGTAGGCATGAAAATATCTTGCTAAGAATTAGTGCTAACATTTGTTCTTAATTGCCTTTGTATTCGTAGGTGCATGATAACATAAGAACATAAGAACATAAGAAATAGGAGCAGGAGTAGGCCATCTAGCCCTTCGAGCCTGCCCCGCCATTCAATAAGATCATGGCTGATCTGTCGTGGCTCAGTTCCACTTTCCCGCCCTCTCCCCATAACCCTTAATCCCCTCTCTTATCAAGAACCCATCAACCAGCTTCTTAAAAATATTTAGCGAGGCAGCCTCCACCACTTCAACGGGCAGAGAATTCCAGAGATTCACCACCCTTTGAGTGAAGAAGTTCCTCCTCAACTCCGTTCTAAACCGCCTCCCCTTTATCTTGAGGCTGTGCCCCCTAGTCCTACTGTCTTTTTTGAGTGGGAAGAGTCTCTCCACCTCTATCCTATCCATCCCATTCATCATCTTATACGTCTCAATGAGATCTCCCCTCATTCTTCTAAACTCTAACGAGTACAAGCCTAGTTTATTCAGCCTCTCCTCATAGCTCAATCCCCTCAACTCCGGTATCAGCCTAGTAAACCTCCTCTGCACTCCCTCCAGGGCCAAAATATCCTTGCGCAGGTGCGGCGCCCAAAACTGCACACAGTACTCCAGCTGCGGCCTCACCAATGCCCTATACAGCTGCAGCAAGACCTCCCTACTTTTATATTCAATCCCCCTCGCTATGAAGGCCAGCATCCCATTCGCCTTCCTGACCACCTGCTGCACCTGCAAGCTGGGTTTTTGCGACTCATGCACAAGGACCCCGAGGTCCCTCTGCACCGTCGCCTGCTGCAGTTTTTCGCCACGTAAGTAATAGTCCTTCCTACCATTCTTCCTACCAAAGTGGACCACCTCACACTTGCCAACATTAAATTCCATTTGCCATTTCCTGGCCCATTCGCCCAGCCTATCTAGATCCTTCTGCAGACTCTCCACACCCTCCGCACAATTTGCCTTTCCCCCAATCTTGGTGTCATCAGCAAATTTCGACACCCTGCACTTGGTTCCCTCCTCCAGATCATCTATATAAATGGTAAATAGCTGAGGCCCCAGCACCGACCCCTGGGGCACCCCACTAGTCACCAACCGCCAATCCAAATAGCACCCATTGACCCCCACTCTCTGCCTCCTATTTGACAACCAATCCTCTATCCACGCTAACACCCTACCCCCAACTCCATGTCCCCTGACCTTCTGCAATAACCTCTTGTGAGGTACCTTGTCAAACGCCTTCTGAAAATCCAGAAAGACCACATCCACCGGCTCTCCTCTATCCACTGCCCTAGACACATCCTCATAGAACTCCAGTAAATTTGTCAGACACGAACATGTTTTATGTGAATTGTTTATAACAGTTTGTGTTATCAATAAGAGGATGTAATATTGTACAACTGCTTTTTCTACAGTAATGTAACTTGTTCCTGATGGAATGTAACTCCTAGGGAATAAGGAAATGAATCTAGTCAAGAGGAGGGGTGATAATATGCACTTACTGTAAGCTAATGAAAAGAGCTAATTCAGGCTATCTCTTATCATCCCTCTTTCTCAGTTCCATTTTTCCACTTATTGGGGGTAAGGAACAGTCAGGATTTGGGATAACAGTTGGAAACTCAGTCTTTGCTATAGTTTCACCATTGCTTCTGTCGTGCAACTTTTCTACAGCACATTTCAACATCTCACTTCAGAGACAGAAGGAGGAGACATCACCCATGCTGGCAGCATTCTGGAATCCTTTGGTCTTAAAGAATGAAAAACTTCCATGCTGTCTTCACTTTTATATAGCATGTGTTATATATAAATAAATTCTACTTGATTTATAAATACTGGTTGTACCTTTTCATTAGGCCAGGCACAACTGAACAATACAAGCTAGATATTTGAATTGCAAAGATTTTATACTTAAATCCCTACTAAGTCAAGAATATACCCCACCACTACCTCCTTGGGAATGGGTAATGCACACCTGCTGTTCAAACAATGATCACATCATGATACTGTGGGAGAGGAAAAAAATCAAGAGTAGCACTTTGATTTATTGCAAGAGCTAGATAACATGCACTGCTACACTTTTTGGTGCAAGTTCTTTCAGGCAGATACCAGGAATGTTGACTTAGAATCCCTATAGCACAGAAAAAGGCCACTTGGCCCATCAAGTCAGCACCGACTACAATCCCACCCAGTCCCTACCCCAATATCCCTACATGTTTACCCACTAATCCCTCTAACCTATACACCTCAGGAGCAATTTTTTTAGCATAGCCAATCAACCTAACCTGCACATTTTTGGTCGGTGGGAGGAAACCCATGAGGGGAATGTGCAAACTCCATACAGACAGTGACCCAAGCTGGGAATTGAACCCAGGTCCCTGGATCTGTGAAGCAGCAGTGCTAACGTGCTGCCCTTTTTTTCTAAGTTCAGCATACCCACCTTGCTGTTGTTCTCTATGCCCCTATTAATAAAGCCCAGAGTACTATATGCTTTATTAACTGCTCTGTCCACTTGTCCTGTCACCTTCAATGTTACATCCATGTCCCTTTTGTTCCTGCACCTCTATGAATTTTACCCCTTGGTAATGTTGGTAATCATAACTTTATTTATGCCACATGCATAAGGCAAATCAAGGATGCAGTGTTTAACAGAGAAAAGTTTTATCTTCTTCCTCTTGGACAAATTGAATGTCTTTAGGCATACCCACAATATTGGTAGGAGGAAAAAAATCCAAGATTTGTAACTCTACAGTTGTGAAGATTATATATTTCTAAGTCAGGATGGTGTGCGTGCTGCTGATCCCGCCTGCCTGCTGCCCTTGTTCTTCCAGATGGCAGTGGTTGTGGGATTCGCATGCACTGTCAAAAGGAGACTGGGTGAATTGCTGCAGTGCATTTGTAGACTGAATGTATTGTTACTACTATATGTTAGTGGTGAATAGGATTCTGATCAAGCAGCTGCTTGTGCTGGATTGTGAGCCTCCAGTGTGATTGAGTTGCAATCATCTAAACAAGTGGAGTATATTTCATTATGTTAACTTGCGTCTTGACTTATGGACAGACTTTAGGCAGCCAGGGCATAGGTTACTTGCACAGAATTCTCAGACTATGGCCTGCTATTGTTGCCACAGTATTTATATGGTTGATCCACTTTAGTTTCTGGTCAGTGTTAACCCCAAGAGTGATGTTGGTCCATATTTCCACAGTGATGTTGGTCCATATTTCCACGATGATGTTGTTGAACAATAAGGGGAGATAGTTATAGTCTCTCATGTTGGGGATGGTTGCTGGTACTTTTCTAGTGCTAACGTTATTTGCCTAAATATTCTGGTCTTCATGCAGGTGAGAGTTGCTTCAGTATCTGTGGAATTGTAAATGGTACTGAGCACTGAAATTATCAGCAAACATCTCCACCTGTAGCCTTACGGAGGAGAAGCCATTGTTGAAGCAACAGAAGATGGTTAGGCCTAGGACTCTGCCCCCTCAGAATCCTTGTTGTGATGTGCTGGGGCTGAGATGTTGGCCTCTCAACAACCATCTTTCTTTGTGCTTGGTATGATTCCTGCCAGTGGATTTTCTTTGATTCCCATTGACTTAAATTTTGCTGAGGCTCCTTGATGCCACACTCAATCCAAAGCTCCCTTGATGTCAATGAAGGTCATTCCTACCTCCTTTGGTCCATGTTTAGACCAAGGTTATAATGAGGTCTGGAGCCAAGTTGTCTGGAGGGCCCAAACCGAGCATCAACCAGCAGGTTATTGCTACAAGTACTGTGAAAGCACTGATGATATCAGCCATTCTTTTGAGAACATACTGGATTGGGTCTTGCTTTTTGTGAACAGAGCAATTTTCTACATTGTTGGTTTGGTGCTAGTGTTGTAATTATGTAAGGGCAACTAGATTTTTGCTTGTTGATTCCTCTTGCTACCAGTAAACACATTCTAACATGTGTCCCTGGTACCTTTTCAAGATTAATTGGGAGGTGATTAATATTGCAACTGTTCCTTACCTGGATCCTACAATCCTACAATGCACTGGCTTGCAAAATATGGCAAGCCAGACAATACATACAATACATACTGGCAGTACTACCTAACTACTGGTGATGGACCAAGCCTGCCCCCCCCCCCCCCCCCCAAATCAGGATAGCACTATTCTTACTACCTGCAGCACTACAAGTGGTATTGAACATGAAGTGCATGGATTCATCAGCTGAGGTAGTGTGACAGGTGGTAATCAGCAAGAGTTTCTTTGCATATGCTTGACCTAATGTCTGGAGTCAATATTAATGGCTCCCAGAACCACTCCTTGACAGTATACCAGTGGTGGGTCAATCCTGCAGTTTTCCCTTATTTGTTCATGGGATATGAGCATCACTGACTGGGCCAGCATTTATTGCCCAACCCTGAGGGTATTTGAGTCAATTGGATTGCTGTGGATCTGGAGTCACATGTAGGGTAGAAGGACACTGATGAACCAGATGGGTTTTGTAATAAAGACAATGCTTTCATGATTATCATTAGACTTTTAATTCTAGATTTTTATTGAATTTACATGTTGCCATTTACCATGGTGGGGTTTGAACCCAGAGCATTACCTTGGATCTCTGGATTACTAGTCCAACAACGATACCACTATACCACTACCTCCCTGAAAGGGTAGGACAAAACATAGCCAGGGCTGATGAGAGAGGAGTTTGGGACATGTCTCTGTCTGGCTGCTTGACTAATTTTGAGACAGTTAGAAAGGAGATCTTTGCAGTTTTGACTGAGCATGATATGTCTTTGTCATTTTCCAGTGTTGATATGGATGTCGGTTGGTCTGTCTCGTTGTAATTTTCAACTTTTGAGCAACTTGCTAGGCCATTTCCAAGCACATCTGAGTTAGGTGTGGCCAGACCTGGTAAGGGTGACAGATTTTCTTCCCTGAAGGACAACGTGTATTATTTTGATGGCAGACTTCATTGTAAAATATTGAAGTGTAGCACTGCCAGATGCAAATAAATATGTTCTGCCCAGGAACTGTCTCAATGCTTTGTTTGATAGTCCAGTAAGACAGTTCCTGTGCGATTAAAGTTTGTCCCCTTCAATCATGGCATGTAATACATTTGTGGTATCCCAGGATCTGAGCTGAACAATGGTATAATGAGGTTCTTTCATTCACTAGAATAACACCAATAGAATGTTCAAGACATGCTTCAGATGTCTAGCATTTGGGAACGTTGCACAATATGATCCTTTTAGGGTCTCTAGATCATGATTGTCCTGCACAATTTTGTTGCAAAGAAGCAACATCATCAGACCCCAGAGGAAGACGATCTCCTTGGCCTGAAGAGATTGCAGGAGTCCATTATCATTTGTAAGATGAACTAATTCCATTGAAACTCGAAGTCTTCTCTTGACTGCTACATTAATAGTTCAGTTGATATTGTTCTCTCCCTCTTTAAAAATTCCCTCTAGACAATTTTCTTTGTTCAGGAACTCATTGGGCTCCAGTTTCTGTGACCTGATGTAGGCAGCATAAGAACCATATTGCATGTGTTCAGTATTTCTTACCACTGTATTTCTCCTTTTTTTGTCATTGTATGAAATGTGTGTGCTTGACCCAGGTTTCCCTTGCATGTTTTTTACTAAAATACACCCATGAGGTAGCACTCCCAGGATTGGTATAATCTTTAACTTGTGATAGTCAAATCCTACATGCTGCACCTTTTCCAGACAAGTCCTGTATATTTTTAGCCACATGGAAGTGTTTGAGGAGACTGCTGAGGGAATGAGACAATGCTCCTATATTGGGAGAGAGACCTATATCATCTCTTCATTTCTTCCATATTTCAAACACTAGGCATTGTCTAATCATGGCTATTTAAGTTGCTAGAAAACTGACCTGGAGGGCAGAATTTAATGTTAGCAACACAAGTCTTGGCAGTGGATCAGGTGGTTATGCAATTACACAGCTATTGGACAACTAACATGATGGTGGGAGGTGTGGGGCTCAGTAAATCAAGTACTGGGGTGGCCAGGAAGCCACCGATCCAGGTATATTGCAATGTGACTGGGTGCTGCTGCCATTCATAATCTGGCAGAGTCAACTAGAGTCTTGTGAAAGGAAAATATTGTGTTTGAATCATTTGTTAGAGCACTTTGAGGGATGTAACAAGCAGGGTGGAGAAAAGGAATATTTAAAAGGCTTCTGATAATGTGTCTCACTAATGGGTTACGGTAGAAGACAAAGTACATATGTTGGGCATGAAATTAACATGGACAGTAAGTGAGCTAACAAACAGCACACAGTCATTTTCAGGCTGGTAACTAATACTGCAGGGATCAGTCTGGGGCCTTGGCTATTTATGATCTATATTACTGACTTTGAAGGGCCTGACTATTGTAGCCAAGTTTGCTGTTGACAAAAGAAAACAAATTGAGGATATGAGAAATCTAGAAATAGATATAAATGAGTTAGGTGAGTGGGCAAAAAAAATGACAGATGGCATATAATATGGGGGGTGCTTGTCTCTATTTAAACTTTCCTATTTAAAGGAAAGCTTAAATAGAGAGACTACAAAATGCTGCAGTACTGATGCATCTGGCTGTCCTTGTGCGTAATGTTAACATGCAGGTACAGCAAGTAATTGGGAAAGGAAATAGTGTACGCCTTTATTGCTAGGGGAATAGAGTATAAAAATAAGTGTCTTGGTACAATTGAGGGCATTGATGAGACCACACCTGAATACTGTGTACAGCTTTGGCCTTCTTACCAGGAGCTGCATTGTAAACAGTTTGGAGAAGGTTTACTCAGCTTATCTCCGGAATGAAGGGATAGTCTAATGAATTGTTGATATTGGAGTTTAGAAGATTTTGCAAACGATTCTGAGGGGTCTTGACAGGATAGATGCTGAGAAGATATTTTCTTTTATGGATTCTAGAACTAAAGCGTTCGGTTTAAAATTGAGGTTCTCCCATTTAAGATGAGGAATATCTTCTGCGGGTCAATGGTCTTTGCAATACTCTTCCACAGCAGGTTAGGTCATCCAAGAGATTCAAGGCTAAGTTGAGCAGGATTTTTTGATCTACAAGAGAGTTGAGAGCCTATGCTGCAATAGGCAGGAGAGTAAAGGTCACAACGATCAGTCAAATCTTATTAAATCTTATCAGAGCTGGATCAATGGGCTGAATGATCTCCTTCTCTTTCTTATAAGACTGCACTGTTGTTGCACAAATTGCTGAGGACCTGACTTTGTGGTCCTTGAATATCATTCCACCTCTGCTACTGCAGACGAATAATTAAAAGCTTCGGAGAGTAAAGCACCAACAATGAAGGGACTTGGACAACAGTGAAAAGGAGCATGTCGTGGGGCAAACAAAGGGTGGCCCATAGTTCATCAATGTTTCCCTGCAGGCTACATGGGAACAGCAGCAGGTGCTGTTAAAAAGTAGAACCTGAAATGTAGTAATTTTGGATTATTTCCTGAGCCACAAGCAAATTGACATCAAATGTATGGTTCAAAGATCAGCTTGGGTGCAATGGATTTTGATTCATGGAGTGCTGGCATAAGTACTGGAGAAAATGGAAGCTGCATCATTGGGAAAGTTTTCACCTGAGCCATACTGGGACCAATGTTCTGAGTCATTTAACTAGGTTGATAGAGGGCTTTTTATAGTTGGGTGATAGATTACTTGAGGAATAATGAGAGAGATTAGAGGAAGAGGAAAGGGCAAGGGAGCACGATAATAATGAGGATAATAATCAGTGTGGCAGAAAGAGAAGGGCATATAAACTTGAATATGCCAGGTTAGAGGTTGAAAAATAGTAATAAGACACAACCAAAGGCTCTGCACGTGAATGTGCATAGCATGTCAATCAGTTTTGTTATGAATGCTGTCAGCTCAAATAAAAATAAATATGATCTGATGGCCAACGTGACTAGGATGACAAAGGCTGGGACCCTGAATATTCAGGGGGATATGACATTTTGGAAGATCAAGAGCTAAGAAAGGGTGATGGGGATAAGACATTTTTGGAAGGTAGAGATGATGAGAAAAGGTGGTGCAATAATTAATATGTAGAATCGGCTTTGTTAAAAGTAAGTCACATGGGAGTAGTTTATAGGTCCTCTAATAATAGCTACGCTGTGTTGTTTGGGTTTATAGGAGGGTAAGAGATAATTATGGGTGATTTTAATCTACATAGTGGACTGATCAGAGTGGGCGGATGAGATTGACAAATATAGCCTGGAAGAGGTCAGAATATGCATTTGGGGCAGTTTTCTAGAGCAAACCAGAGACTAGGTTTTCTAGGGTTGGTAATGTACAAAGAGACGGGATTGATTGAACTCATAGTAAAGGATCTTCTAGATAGCAGTAATCATAAATTAGAGGGGGGGAGGTACTATGGGTCTAAGACTAATCATTTAAACTTAATGAAGGTGATTACAAGGTGAAGACACAGCTGGCTGAGGTGAACTGTGAAATCAGATTAAGGTGTAGGTCGGCATAGATGCAGTAGGAAGAGGTGTAAGGAGATATTTAATGTGTTTCAGTACAAGATTCTAGGAGAAGGATGCACTGTCTGTGGCTGATATAGAAAGTTGATTGTACCAAATTGAAAGAAAGTGTCCTAATTCCACAAAGTAAAGTGGCGATCAGAGAATGACAATCTAAAAACCAGCAAAGGATTACTTTGTGGGAAAGCTGACTAGAAATATAAAAAAAATCTGGAAGAGTTTCGACAGGTATTTAAAAAAGAGTAACTGGAGTATGTGGAATATCTGAGGAAGTAATAGTAGAAAAAAAAACTTGGTGGAAGTATTTAGCAGATATTTTGTTTGTCTTCACTGTAAAAGATGCACATCCTTTCTTGATATCATAGCTTGGTATAGCTCCTGTTCTGACCAAGACCCCAGAATCTCTCAAACCAGCCTTCCATCTATTCTGTCTACACTTCCCACTGCCTCGGAAAAGCAGTCAGCGTAATCGAGGACCCCATGCACCCCTGGATGTATTCTTCTCTCTTCTTGCTTTGGGGAAAAAAGATACAGAAGTCTTGAGAGACGTACCAACCAACTTGAGAACAATGTTCCCTGCTGCCATTAGACTTTTGAAGACCTACCTTTTTATTAAGTTGATTTTCTCTTTACCTTAACTACACCTTGGTTATGACTGTAACATTATATTCTGCACCCTCTCCTTTTCTTCTCCCCTATGTACTCAATGAATGGTATGCTTTGTCTGTATAGCATTCAGAAAAGAGTACTTTTTCACTGTACACCAATACATCTGACAATTCAAATCCATATACCAGAAATACTTTCAGATTAAGAGGAGAATCACCAGGCAAGGGGTACTGAGAAATCGATTAGAACTAAAGGCTGACTGTTGATCAAGTTCTGATGTGCCTGCCTTTTGAGGAAGAGCATTCCAATGACACTCAACCCTCAGAAATGAATTCTCCTCTGTCTTTAAATGCGCAACCCCTTATTTTTAAAGTGACCCTAGATCTAGATTCTCCCAGAAGAGGAATTATCTTCTCCACATCTGCTGTATCAAAAAACCTGCAGGATCAGTTTTGATCAAATCACCTCTTGTTCTTCTAACTCCAGCGGATACAAGCCTAATCTGTCCACCCTTTGCTCATAAGCCAACCCACCCATTTCAGCTATTCGTCTATTAAACCTTCTCTGAAGGTTTTCACATTTTCTAACTTTTTTACATCTTTTCTTCCTAGCCAACGAATCCATGTCCCTTGAATGGTCTGCCACTGCACCTTTACTGATTTGCTTAAATCTCATTTGCCAGCTTACTTCAGCTAGCTCCACAATCATGCCCTCATAATTGTCTTTTATTTAAGTTTAAAATACTAGTCTCTGCACACTTCTCTCATAAAATATCTACAGTGCAGGAGGAGGTCATTCAGCTCATTGCATATGCACTGACCCTCCGACAGAGTATCTTACCTAGGATCTCCCTTAATCTCGTGCATTTAGCCCACAAACCCTCCCCAACTTGCGCATCTTGGGTAACTAAGGCTAAGGGGCAATTTAGCATGGCCAGTCTACCTAACCTGCACGTCTTTGACTATGGGAGGAAACTGGAGCACCCGGAGGAAACCCATGCAAACACAGAACGTGCAAACTCCACACACAGTCACCCAAAGCTGGAATCAAACCAGGTGGCTCCTGGCACTGAGAGGCCGTGGTCCTAACCACTCTAACACTGTGCTGCCCTTAAATTCACCCTCAAACTGAATGTAAAATTCAATCATAATTTGATTGCTGCTAGGTTGAGTGACTTCACTGAAGTTATCAATTAACTCTATCTCGTTGCATAATACAAGGTCAAGTATAGCTTGCTCTCTGGTTGGCTCCAGGTCATGCTGCTCTAAAACATTCTATGAACCCTGATATGCTACCTTTGCCCATCTGATTTTTCCAGTCCATATGTAGATTAAATCTCCCTCCACCCTCCCCTGCTCTCCCATGATTATTGCTGTACCTTTTTGACAAGTTCCCATGATATCTTCCTTTACTCTGTCCTACTGTGTGTGTGGGCCTGTGCACCACTCCCAGAAGTGACTACTTGCCTTTATCATTTCAACCCACACTGCTTCTACACCCTGGCTTCCTGAATTTGATCATTCTCTCTAACGTGCTTAATCCATTAATTAGTTCACAGAGCCATTGCCTCCACCTTTTCCTGTTGTTCTGAAATATCTCTCACTCTTCAATATTCAGGATCTCTGCTATCCTGTAGCCATGTCTCTGTGATGGCTATCACATTGTACTTATTAACTTTCTGTGGGATCCTTTAGCCCTTTTTCTGTTGATCCTAACCTGTTCGTCTGTGTAAACTGTCATTGCTAGGCAAATTCTTATGGTTTGCGTGTCTGGTTCAGGTGCATTTGAATCAATAGCTCTGTACACTGTTTAAACATTTTGAATTTGGAAAGTAGGTCAGCTGCATCCAACTTGAACTGGAGAAATTTGTGGATATTTTGACAATATCCCTTTGACCTTCCTCCTTGTTCTCATTCAGTTTATTGTGCAGCAATTTACAAAGCCAATCATAATGTTATAACCATAACGTTCTCTGGCCTGATCAATTCAGCCCACATCCTGGTTATTTGCCCTTTCCTGACTGGGCTAACTCCATATTGGTCATCTTAATGTTCCACTGGACTGTGTGTTGTCTTGTTCCAGGCCAAAGTATGAGTGAGGCTGCGTTACATGACACTGACATGCTGCTATTCCTTTAAGGCATATTGCTACATAACTAACAAATGTGATTCTAGTTCATAGTGTTTTTTTTTAAATATTTGAAAACAAATGATCATATTTGGGGGTGACTTGAAAGCAATTGTCCCACTGATTTACTATCAAAAAATAATGGCTTGAAAATGTATTTGGGCAGGATTTATGCCAGTAAAAAGTTTTGAGCATGATCGTTGTTTTATGCTGCTGGACAAAAAGCTCCAAAAAAACTAATCATGAATTTAATCGCAGGACCTTTCTCTTCCATTTCCTATTTGGCAGCCAGACACACTGTGCAAACTGTAAAGATAACTTAATCACCTTTTGGTTTGATGTTTTAAAGGGGTCAATAATACATCCTAGTCCCTGCAAAGGCCAATGAGCATGGAAGGGCTCAATGACACACAGACAGTCAATGCTCCCTTTTCAGAGACACCAAGCCACAAGTGTAGCCATGGTAGAGGGGCAGATAGTCAGGTTGGCTGAGTCCCTTGGTTGCCCGCTTCCTGGACCTGTTTGTCAACTTTGGCCAGCACATGTACACCTGCCTGGGACTACTGTCCAGCAGACCCAATCCTGGGCCTGCCTTGCAAAATGCTCAGGTAATAAATTCCAGCTGGGTAGCCCACTGCCTGTTACTAGGGGAACTCTAACTTCATGAACCCTATAGGAGAACAATCAGTGATTCCCCATGGACCTTGTGGGGATTATCACAGTATGTGATTCAAACACTTTTAAGGCATAGAGGTAAGAGTAGTTTGAGCTAAATTGATATAGCTATGAATACTTATTGTTGAAAAGTTACGTTAAGTATGTAATAGATTACATCAAGAAGAAAATAATTTAAGTTTTTTTCTATTTCCAAATTGAAGAAAAATTGTCTACCAACGTTTAGAGTGACCATACTTTGGTACCTATAATGTGACAACCCCTCCCCTCCCAATCCTCACTTCCCGCTCAACAACAGGCAAAATTGAGGCAGACATCTCAATCTCTGAAGAAAGCAACTATGGTCACATTCTTGAACAATATGAAGGATAACTGAAGGTTTGGCACCCATTGAGTTAACAGATTGACGAGAGAGCTTGCCTGTATGAATTACAATATAAAGTTTCACCATATCAGTTTGCATCTGGTTACTCCCAGATTGTACACTGGCATGAATTCTTGTTTTCCTGAATGTTTGAGAAAGCACTAAGAGGCCTTCTTAAAAAAAAATCTGGCAACAAATGACTGTCCTCTTCTATTTATTAACTTGCTGGTGGAAACTCCTTGACAGCTGTATACAAATTCTTCCCACTAGTGGGTTCCTTGTTCTCTGGCTCCATTATTGTTCTTGGAGATGGTTGCTGCTTTGTGTATGGATAAAGTGGAACTATAAGATTATTTCTGCATGGGAATAGAAAAGGGACAATATATAAATTATTACTGGTTTTTAACCAAAAAGAATATGCACTTGTATAGCACCTTTTGCTTATGACTTGAGTGTAGTTACACTTGTTGAGCAAATGTGTTAGCCAATTTGTGCACAGGATGACACCATTAAATTGTAGTTCAATGATCTATTAATCTTTTTTCATTGGTGTTGTTTGGCTTGGAATTTTTACTACTTTAAAGATGTTATATAAATTCAACAAACAATAACTGAAAATGCTGGAAATGTTCATTGTTCCTTGGGAGCACATCAGAGCGGGAGAGACTGGTGAGAGGAGAGCTTGTGAGTAAGTTACTGTGTTTCTTTTTTAAACTAACGTCTCTAGCTTTTTTAAAATTTTAAACTGGATACAGGAAGTGGTCATAGGGAGGCCTGGGAAATAGTTTTTTTTTCCCCCCTCTGGACCCCCATAAATTGGAAAGGTGAAGAAACCTGATACTCATGTAGAGTATCCCATCCTACCCTCTCCTCTACCCTAAAAAAAAAAGAGTGACTTGGAGTGAGAGCAGGTAAGTTTAAGTTTATTTTTGTTTTTTGGTAAGGGAAGTAATAGGGATGGCAGTGCAGACAGTGTGATGTTCCTCCTGTGGGATGTTTTGAGGTGAGGGACACTGGTAATGTCCCAGCTGATTACACCTGCAGGAGGTGCATCCATTTGCAGCTCCTTGAGGACCTGGAGCTGGAACTGGAGGAACTAAGAATTATTCGGGAAGCAGAGGAAGCTATCGACAAAAGTTACAGGGAGATAGTTACTTCTAAAAGTGGTGCATGGGTGACTGTTAAAGGGGTAAGAAGCAGTCAGAGCAGCGATCCCCTGAGGCTGTTCCTCTCCAAAATAAGTACTGTTTTGGATGTTGTTGGGGAGGAAGACTCAACCGGGGTAAGCCATGGAGTACAGGACTCAGGAATAGAGCCTGTCCTTGATGCTCAGGTGGGAAGGGGGAAGAAAAGAACAGGATTAGTGATTGGGGATTCCATAGTTAAGGGGATAGATAGGAGAGTCTGTGGGAACGAGCGAGACTCGTGGTTGGTATGTTGCCTCCCAGGTGCAGGGTCTGTGATATCTCTGATCGAGTGTTTGAGATCCTTAAGGGGGAGGGGAACCAGCCCCAAGTTGAGAATCATTTAGGCACCTGTGACATAGGTAGGAAAAGGGACGGGGATACAAAACAGAAATTCAGAGTTAGGGTGGAAGCTTAGGGCTAAAACAAGCAGAGTGGTTATCTCTGGTTTGTTACCTGTGCCGCGGGATAGCATGGAGAAGAATAGAGAGAGAGAACATTTGAACTCGTGGCTAAAGGGATGGTGCAGGAGGGAAGGGTTCAGATACTTGGACAATTGGGGCTCATTCTGGGGTAGGTGGGACCTCTACAAGAGGGATGGTCTGCACCTGAACCAGAGGGGAACTAACATCTTGGGGCGGGGGGGGGGAGGGGGAATTTGCCAATGCTATTCAGGGGAGATGGGAACCTGAACTGTAGCTCCAATGTACAGGAGGATGAGAATAGGGAGGTCATGGATAAGGTTTCTAAGTCACAGCAGTGTATTGGCAGGCGGGAGGGTGGTTTGAAGTGCGTATACTTTAATGTGAGGAGCATACACAATAAGGTGGACAAACTTGCAGCCTGGATTGGTGCCTGGGACTTTGTTGTGGCCATTATAGAGACATGGATAGAGCAGGGACAGGAATGGTTGCAGGTTCCAGGGTTCAGATGTTTCAGTCAGAGCAGAGAAGGTGGTAGAAGAAGGGGAGGCGTGGGATTGTTAGTCAAGGACAGTATTACAGTGGCAGAAAGGACGTTTGATGTGGACCTGTCTATTGAGGTCCACAATAGCTGAGATTAGAAACAGGAAAGGAGAGATCACACGGAGTTTTTTATAGGCCTCCAAAAAGTTCCAGAGATGTAGAGGAAAAGTTTGCAAAGATGATCGTGGATAGGAGCGAAAGTAACAGGGTAGTTGTTATGGGGGACTTCGATTGGAAAAGCTATAGTTCAAGCACGTTAGAGGGGTCAGTTTTTGTCCAATGTGTGCAGGAAGGTTTCTGACACAGTATGTAGATAGGCCAACAAGAGGTGAGGCTACATTGGATTTGGTACTGGGTAATGAACCAGACCAGGTGTTAGACTTGAAGGTAGGTGAGCACTTTGGTGATAGTGACCACAATTTGGTTACGTTTACCTTAGTGATGGAAAGGGATAGGCATATACCGAAGGGCAGAAGTTATAGCTGGGGAAAAGGTAATTATGAGGCTATTAGGCGAGATTTAGGATACATAGGGTGGAGTAGGAAATTGCAGGGGCTGGGAACATCTGAAATGTGGAGCTTATTCAAGGAGCAGCGACTGCGAGTCATTAATAAATATGTACCTGTCAGGCAGGGAGGAACTGGTCGAGCGAGGGAAATGTGGTGTACTAAGGAAGTTGAATCTCTGGTGAAGAGGAAGAAGGAGGCTTATGTAAAGATGAGATGTGAAGGCTTAGGGCACTGGAGAGTTATAAATTAGCCAGGAAGGAGCTAAAGAGAGTGTTAAGAAGAGCTAGAAGAGGACATGAGAAGACTTTGGTGGATAAGATCAAGGAAAATCCTAAAGTTTTCTACAGGGATGTCAAGAATAGAAGATTGGTTAGGGCAAGATTAGGGCCAGTCAGAGACAGCAGTGGGAAGTTGTGCGTGGAGCCTGAAGAGATAGGAGAGGCACTGAATGAGTATTTTTCGTCAGTATTCACGCAGGAAAAGGTCAGTGTAGTCGCGGAGAGTACTGCGATACTAGGTAGTAGACTAGACGGGATTGAGGTACGTGAGGAGGTGTTGGCAATTCTTGAGTGTGAAAATCGATAAGTCCCCTGGGCCGGATGGGATTTACCCTAGGATTCTCTAGGAGGCTAGGGAAGAGATTGCAGAGCCTTTGGCTTTGATCTTCATGTTGTCATTGGCTTCAGATATAGTGCCGGAAGACTGGAGGATAGCAAATATTGTCCCCTTGTTCAAGAAGGGGAGTAGAGACTATCCTGGGAATTATAGACTTACTTCTGTTGTGGGCAAAGTTTTAGAAAGAATTCTAAGGGATAGGATTTATAATCATCTAGAGGGAAATAAATTGACTAGGGATAGTCAACATGGTTTTGTGAAGGGTAGGTTGTGCCTCACAAACCTTTTTGAGTTCTTTGAAAAGGTGACCAAAGAGGTGGATAAGGGTAAGGCAGTTGACGTGGTGTATATGGATTTTAGCAAAGCATTTGATAAGGTTCCCCTTGGTAGGCTGTTGCAGAAAATGCAGATGCATGGGATTGAGGGTGATTTAGCAGTTTGGATTAGGAATTGGCTAGCTGATAGAAGACAGAGGGTGGTGGTTGATGGGAAATATTCAACCTGGAGTTCAGTTACAAGTGGCGTACCTCAAGGATTTGTTTTGGGGCCACTGCTGTTGGTCATTTTTATAAATGACCTAGATGAGGGTGTAGAAGGATGGATTAATAAATTTGCTGACGACGCCAAAGTTGGAGGAGTTGTAGACAGTGAGGATGGATGTTACAGTTTGCAGAGGGACACTGGTGAGCTGCAGAGCTGGGCCGCGAGGTGGCAGATGGAGTTTAATACGGAAAAGTGTGAGGTGATTCACTTTGGTAAGAATAACGAGTACAGAATATAGGGCTAATGGAAGGATTCTTAGTAGTGTTGATGAGCAGAGAGATCTCGGGGTACATGTGCATAGCTCCCTGAAAGTTGGCACCCAGGTTGATAAGGTTGTTAAGAAGGCGTACAGTGTGTTAGGTTTTATTGGTAGAGGATGTGAATTTCGGAGGCGTGAGGTCATGTTACAACTGTACAAAACCCTGATGCAGCCGCACTTGGAGTATTGCGTACAGTTCTGGTCACCGCATTATAAGAAAGATGTGGAGGCATTGGAAAGGGTGCAGAGGAGGTTTACCAGGATGTTGCCTGGTATGGTGGGAAGGCCTTATGAGGAAAGGCTGAGGGACTTGAGGTTATTTTCATTGGAGAGAAGGTTACGAGGTGACCTGATTGAGGCATACAAGATGATCAAAGGATTGGATAGGGTGGACAGTGAGAGCCTTTTACCTTGGATGGTGATGGCTAACATGAGGGGACATAGCTTTAAACTAAGGGGTGGGAATTATAGGACAGATGTCAGAGGTAGTTTCTTTACTCAAGAGGGTAGTAAGGTCGTGGAATGCCCTGCGTGCAGCAGTTGTGGACTCGCCAACTTTAAGGGTGTTCAAATGGTCAGTGGATAGGCATATGGATAACATTGGAATAGTTGAGGTTAGCGGGCCATTAGATTGGTTCCACTGGTTGGCGCAACATCGAGGGCCGAAGGGCCTGTACTGAGCTGTAATGTTCTATGAAAGTCTCAGCAAGTCTGATAGCATCTGTGGAGAGACGAGAGCTAACATTGAGTCTTAAGCCAGACTCAAATGTTAGCTCTGTTCTCTCTCCACAGATGCTGTCAGACCTTTTCCAACGTTCTCTGTTTTCATTTCCGATTCCTGCATTCATAGTGATTTGCTTTTCTGTATCAAGTTGTTTTTAGTGAGTTCTCTACAATGGAATTCATATTTCAAATAGTTGGAAGTGAACAGTCATAAATTCAATTTTCATCACAGGAATTACCATCCATTCATTGCTTACTTTCAAATGTCAAAACTAAGGTTTCTTAACTTCAATAGTCCTTCAAGTGCACTCCTATGGATTGGGAAAGGAGAACCGAAGCTACTGTCTCTGGGGTAATTTGTGTTTGCTGTAGTGAGCTCTTGGTCTTTGTGCCTGTGATGGCCTAGCTACAGACTGCTCTACTTTGGCTAGTGCTGGGGCAGTCTGCACAGTGGACATGTTGATCCCATGGTAAGTATTGGTTGAGAGCATAGTGAAGGAACAGATAAGCTGCTGTTATGAGAGGCTTGCACATGTTACTCCCATAGTACCTTTGCTCTCTTGTAAGCTCCCAAGCTAAGTCTGGCACTCAAGTTCTGTAGTTTCTAGTAGAGCTCCTTCAAAGCTCCTATCCAGTTCATCAATCTGTCTAAAGTGAATACCACTATATCCTAGGTGGCTCCTTCTTCCTTTAAGATGGAGCCTGCAATGACAGACCTTTGATATTCTGCTTAACCTGAAAAGCTTGCAAATGCATGTTCCTGCTGCAAGGACCTAGTTACTGTGCAATCAGCTAGCTGTACTCATGATGGTAGGCTCGCAGAGATCTGATGCCTTGCATTATTTGGAGGAGGATTCTTCCAGACGCACAAGCAATTATACTGACATTCCTTGGCAAGTTATCCAATACATTTATAACTCTTGTGATGACACCAATTTTTCTCTGTATGGTTATGCCAATGAGCTCCAATTTGTCTCTTGGCTGAGCTTGTAAGGGGCTTTACCCTTGGGAGAGCTCTTTGCTGGGTCATTCCTTCTGCCACTCGCTCCTATTGTGTGTTCCCGTATGCTGTCATCTTGACACTCAGAATACATTATTTGAGCCAGCGCCTGGGAGGGACAGTCCATCCTTGGATCATGTTTTCCTCCTCCGATGTTTTCAGTGTAGTTTTTTTATTGCTGTTAAAGATGAAGAAGAAAGAGAAAGATCACTAATTAGGATGGCCAATAGGCTGGATGCAAGAGATGAATATCTTGAATGCTAGTTGAGGTAGTGAAGCAGGCTACATCTTTGTGAATGAAAATTTACAAGAAATATGCAGACCCTTAGCTCTCTCAATCCATAGCCTTGCTTTCTCAGTGCTATAACTCCTGGGTCGTTGATCTCTCGGCTTTCTGCTCTGGCTTTAGTGGGTTTTCTTTTGAGTTCTTTGCTGTGTTGTCCTACAGAAGGAAGAGAGAATTAATAGTCTTCCGTTAAAAAAATCTTTCTCTACCAGATAATGCAGTTTGGGAAAAGGCTTATAGTTGGACCAATTAAGTAAGGTTGCACAGCAACAAATGCAAGAGGTTGGTAACCATGCTTTAATAGGCACACACCCCACTTTAAATACTTTTCAGAAAGTGAAATGCCAGGGTTTGGCAGCAGCACAATTCACGTCTAGACTGCCAAGTGTATTGAAAGGAGACCCGGAAGTTAACATGGCCTAGCCTCGTGTCAGGCTTGCCCCACTGACCCCAAACTCACCCCCCCCCCCCCCCCAATCCAGAATCAAAATCAAGGCTTCTATGCCTACTAGAACATAACAATATTCTTTTTACTATGTCAGACATATAATATCTGAACTGTGCATGTTTTCTTTTATTAAAAATAATTTTCACAAAATGTTCTCCACTTTGGTTCCCATTTGTGCTGTTTCCCCACCAGAGAAGTCTAGCAGATGAGGATCTCCGGGATTACTGCCAATCCTACCCCCTAATTTCGTGACTGAAGTCTGCGATGACTCCCTCACAGGTTGATTTGTATTTAACTGACTATGTCTACACCACTGCCTCCACTATCTGTGTGCTCAGATTGAGAACTGAGGGTTTGTAAATTCACTTCACAAACTTAACAATAGTCTTAAATTTTAAACTCATTTTATTGGTATCCCCAGGGCCCCGATGTATAAGTATAATTTTGACTCACTACATTTATCCAGTCTTTGATATTTATGGTGGCAAAATAATTTTTTATGAATCTGGATAATTTAAAATAAGTTTCATGTTGCACAAAGGACTAAATTATAGCAGTGTTTTGAAAATTGCACCAATTAAGAATTCTATGTAAATCTTGATTTTTTTTTTCTCTCTGCAAATGACGTTTTATCATTATATGCCATTGACTATATAGGAGACATGTTAAGCAGTAGCCTGCTATTCATCTGCTTGTTGACACTTAAAAGCCTGCTAGGCACTAGTAATCAAGATCCAGGTCACACTGACCTCAATTTGTAAAAATAAATGAAAATTACAATCCGACTTTAAAAAGCAAAGCATGTAACAAAACAAGTGTAATGTTGACTGATATTCTCATTAAATGGGTTATATTCTCCCAAATACAGCAAAGTTTTTTTTAAAAAATTGTTTTTCAATTGCAAGCTTGTTTCTCATGAAACAAAGTATCCATAGTAAATATTTTGAAAATAAATCAATATAATTTTTTTGATTTCAAACAACTATTATGCAATTTGCTTGTAGTGGAGTTCTAGGAACTAGCTCATATTAGTCTAGTGTATTCATTGATACACAATGGCATGGTTTTTTATTCTTTCATGGGAAGTGGCTGTCATTGGCAGGGCCAGCATTTATTGTTCATCTTTAAGGGCAATTAAAATTCAACCACATTGCTGTGGATCTGGAGTCACGTGTCGGCCATACCAGGTATGGATGGCAGATTTCCTGAAAGGACATTTGTGAACCAGATGGGTTTTGACAGCAAATGACAATGGTTTCATTTGTCATCATTAAACATTTAATTTCAGATTTTTATTGAATTCAAATTTCGCCATCTGCCATGGTGGAATTCAAAACTGGATCCTCAGCATTTCCCTTGGTCTCTAGATTACTAATCTGGTGACTACCACTTCACCACTGCCTCCCAAGTTTCTTTACAAACATGTATTAATACGTGTCTTGGATAAGAATGTTTTGGTTGTGGACATTCTACTATAAGAGTAGAAGCAGGCCATTCAGCCCATTGAGTCTGCACCACTATTCAGTGAGATTGTGACTGATATGGTATAATTCTCATCCCCATAACCCTTGATTCCCTCATTGATCAAAAATTAGTGGAAAACTTTGAATTGGTGCATAAATTATTTCAATACCTTTTTTGAGAACAAATAAAGATAGTGAACACCTAAACTAATTTTACATTTTGGAGCAGAGGGCCTTTGCATTTTGGATACACTTTTTAAATATGAGAGGGTGAGTTGATAAAACCACTTAATGAAAAAAAAACAGGCTGAGGGTATTAAAGTTTATAAATAAGACTATAGTGTGTAGAAATGCAAAGGCACTGTCAAACTTAATCATCATTAATTAAGTTTCAGCTAGAATATCACTTCCAGTTTTGGTTGCCTAAATTTAAGAAACACATCAAGACCATGAAACAGATGCATAAAAAAATGACTAAGATGATACCAGGAGCAATGAGATCTGGTCTCTGGGACCAGTCTTCAAATATGTCCCAAGATCAATCTGGCATTGAATACTGGTGGTGCAACAATTTTTTTCCTTGTTAAGAAATACTTCAATAATTCTGTTGCAATATCCTTAAAGTATTGCTAAAGTACTTGCCATATCCATCTGTTCTAGGTTCACACATTTTGCAAATTATAGCACTGAAATGTAATCTTTATTATTTGCGTCTCATTCACATTGCCCAAAGATTTATTTGTGCATTTACAGAACAAGGCAACACTAGCATTCAGGAAAGTTATTGGGGGAGGGACTTCAATCTTTTATGGATGAAAAGGAGTTTGAAGACCAGGTCCAGACTTTCCTTGTGGGAGGAGGAGCACAATAACAAATTATATTTATAGATCGGCTTTCATCGTAAGCTTTTCAGTGTGCTTTGCAAACAAAATTTAATATTCAGCTATATACTGGATATCAGGAAAGGGAGGTAAACATCAGGAGTGTTTTTAAAGGAGGAAAGGGAGGCAGAGAGGTTTAGGAAGGGTATTCCAGAGTTTAGGGCCTTGGCAGCTGAAGACACTGGTACCAATAGCAGAGCAATTAAAATCCAGTAGTGTAGACGAGGCCTGAATTAGAGGAGCAATGGAGCATGTATCTCAGAGGGTTGAAGGATGAGTGAGGTCACTGATGGGTTTGAAAATGAAGAGAATTTTCAAATCAAGGATTGCTTAACCATGAGCCATTGTAGGGCAGTGAGCACAGGAGTGATGATGCATGGATGAGCATTTCAGTAGTCTTGTGCTGAGTTGGGCAATATTATGGAGACAGAAGTTAGTAGTCTTAGTGATGCTGCAGATATTTGATTGGAAGCACATCTTGAGATCAAATACAATGCTAAAGTTCAAACTTTTTTGCCAGAATGAGGGAGTAAGAAGAAATGGCATTCGTGCCTAGGACAGAAGATGTTGGTTTTTATCTTCCCAAAATTTAGTTTTGTGGGAATTCCTGCTCACTCATCAGTCTGACAATTTAGAGATACTGGCAGGATTGGGAGAAGTGTCTGGAGCTGGATATCATCAGTGTGCATGTGGGACCTGTGTTTTCAAATGAAGTTACCAAGAGGTAGCACGTAGGCAAAAAATAGGAGCAGGAGGGAGAATAGATCTTTGGAGATCATCAGAGATAATTGTGCAGAGTGGAAAGAGAAGCCACTTCAGTTTATTCTTAGGCTATGACTGGTAAGAATGAAACTGAGTGTAGTCACCCACCTAAACAATGGGGGAAAGGTGTTGGAGGTGGTGGCTGTGGTCAACCATTTCAAAGGCTGCATAGAAGTTGAAAATGATGAGGGTCCAATAAACAAAATTGGATCTCATTTATGACTTTGATCAGAACCATTTTGGTACTGTGGCATGAAAAATTTCAAATATGGGATTTCCAGGTAAGATTGGTATGTATTTGAGTGATAACAGCATGTTCAATGACTTTGGGGAGGAAAGTGAGGTTGGAGAAGAAATGGAAGTTTAAGGATAGAGGGTTCAAGTATTTTTCTTGAGTGGTGATGACAGCAGATTTTAAGAAGCATGGGGTCAATACTGGTGGAGAGCAAACCATAAATAATATCAGCTAACATGGGGACCAGAGAGGGAAGTTGTGGGGGGGTGGTCAGCAACTGAGTGGGACTAGGGTAAATGTAGCAAAAGGTGAGTTTCATAGACAAGATGAACTATAGAGCATGAGGGGTGATTGTAGATCATTGGTTATAGCAAAGATGGAGGTCATTCGGTTCAGGGAGTCAGTGCTGGCTCTCTGCTCTCGCCTGGTCCCATGCCTCTGCTTTTTCCTTTGTAGCCTTGCAAATGTTTTTTCTTCAGGTAATTGTCAAATAGGAGAAAGATACTCAGGAGATGGAAGCCTGCTCTGATCAGTAGGGAAATGGTTGGAAGCAGCAGAGACATCTGAACAAATCGTTTCAGTCTTGCTGACAAAGAAGGTGATGAGCTCCTTGCACTCGGGCGAGGACAGAGAAGACAAGAGAAAGTGCTTTAAGAACATGGATTGCAGTGGGGAAGCTGGTTTCCATTTCGGGATTATCCTGGAATTGCGAGCAGTTTTGGCAAACAGCAAAGCAGGACAGTGACCAAATTCTGCTACGCTCCATTTTAAATTTGCTTATTCCAAATTGTCTTTAACATTGAGGAGTATGTCGTGAATGTGCCAGCAGGTTCAAAGTCACCAGTATTTCAAAGGATGTGAATCCTAATAATGAGATTAGCAGTTGTAGACAGACCAAAAGAAATACATTGTCCTACTAATAGGAAACTCTTTGGGTAGATGATTATACCATCAGGGAAGACATGCATATGTTAATTGTTTTAGATCTAACCTAAGCGGAGGGGACAGTCAAATATACAGAGAGAATCTTCAAAGGGAAATGATATAATTGGCAACTTTTTCATGGAAGCAGATTCTGTCTAGCAGTCTGAGGAGTAGGTTTCCATCTAGTAGCCTATAAGGCAGTTCTAGCTAGCACACCAGAGGCAAGAGTGCAGAAACCTTTGTGGAGGCAGTTAAAGCCCATATCTTTGAACTAAAAAAAAAGACCTTTCCTAGAATAACTCCTCAGTCGTATAGTGTGGTTACAAGCTGACCTTTACTTGTAGATCCATTGAATTGGATGTTGTTTGAGAAGAGAGAAGTCCTGAACATGTTCAGATCTTGTAAATATACTTTGAAACAAAAACAGTAATTTCTGCTGACCTGTGCAGGTGTTTAGTAGTTTCTTGGACATAGATCAGAATAGTCCTGTTTGTGTGTATATATGTATTTTCTTGTAATTTTTAACGCAAGTGTTATACTATGACTGGGCTGGTTACTGTTCTCACTGGGTCTTGTACATGGATCTTGTACCATTCCTGTGGACAAAACTATACAGTACCATGACACCCTCACAGAGAACATTGGGTTTGTGATATACTGATTCATCAGCTGAGGGAGTACTAAGTGATAATCAACAGATTTCCTCCTTCACGTTCCACTGAAAGCCATGAACCTTCATGGTGTTCAGAATTAGCATTGAGGACAACTTCCAGTTCCACCCCTCCACTTGAATTTAGTGGCACATTTACCCATAGAATAGCATTTTCTATGTTTAACAATACCTAACCATACTTTCTATTGGAGGCCTCTGAGAAACTTGAGGCTTGTGTTGATGAGTCTGCCCAAAATTGTGCACGCTGCTATTTGTCTAACTTTGATAGCTACAATTTTTGATAGCAACATGACATTTCCACTCCTGCAGAACAGATTGTTGCATAAGCAAAGCTAGCTAGAGTTAACTGGTGGGGGACAGGCATGACTGCATGTCCTTACCTTAGGTTAGAGGGTCATTAGATTGGTTCCACTGGTTGGCGCAACATTGAGGGCGCTGTTATGTTCTATGATATTGGAGATGGTGGTTGCTGTCATTTTGATCAGCAATTGATGGTACCATGGCTAGAGGTAAGGCTGAAAACATTGCAGGTGGCAGCATCCTTGTAGCTAATCTTCTTCCTTGCATCACTTCTCTGCCATCCCCTCCCTCCCTCCCACAATCTCTGCAGATCTACAATCTGCATGTTTAAGCTTTCCTCTCCTCCCCCTCAGCACAACCCTAACTGTACCTTTCTTCTTTCAGATGCTCAAGCACTGTCACCAAACCAGGCATGGTGGAAGAGCAGGATGACAGTGATGATGAAGAAATGCCATCACTGAATCTCTCTCATGCAGCTACCAGCACTGGGCATAATTTAGAGGACATCACAGAGGTGGGATCTACACAGTGAGACTCGAGTCAAAGCAGGGTCCAAGGACTCTGCAGTTGCCTGCTTGCTGGAGGGTAAAGTTGCATGTGTTCTTTGGATTGAGCTACAGAAGAAAACTCAATGGGGAATGCTTACTGCATTGGCAGACCTGCATAAAATGACAAAGAACATAGGGAGTTCCAATTTGATATAGGAATTTGTGCAGAGCTTGGAGCCCATCTTTCCAGTGTGGAGAGCTGGCCCAACTCATTCACTTGTGGGTCCAATCATGATGCAATGCTAATGGCTGGATTTTGCCGCTTCCATTGTAGTACAAGCAGAAGCTACCCAATGTCTAGGGATGTGATGGAACCTTAGATTTGAGTAATGCAAGCTGAAACTGTTGCCATCATGGCTTCAGATATCATTATTTAAAGGGTTTGCAGGATGTCACAATTGTCCTGCTTTTTCACCTATCAACAGATCACTAAGATTGCAAGCTGCTGGCCCAGGGGACTGGCAATGGCTTCATGGAACATGAATTTGCTTTCCTGTCTCAAGAAGCCACCAATGCCCTTGCAGTTGTCTGTCAGCCAGCCAATCCAGACTGATGCCAAGATAGTGCAATCTGAAGCTGGACGTTCTAGATCATTGAAGTCACCCTGTAACACGTTCTGCAATCTGTTTGTAAAGGATTTGGGATTTGCCTTGGGAATTAGTATTGTGGGGAGTTGGTTAGCTCAGTTGACTGATGCCAACAGCGCAGGTTCAATTCTCATACTGGCTGAGGTTGTTCATAAAAGTCTGCCTTCTCAACCTTGCTCCTCACCTGAGGTGACATGATCCTCAGGTTAAATTACCATCAGTCAGCTATCCCCATCAAAGGGGAGAGCCGCCTATTGTCATTTGGGACTATATCTTTTTGCTGATATTGTAATCTAATGAGTTGTTCATGGCTAGAAACGGGTTCTGTTGGATATCTCGTCTCCTTGGTCTCCCTCTTCTGCCTCCAGCTATTTAGCTGGTTGACATATCTGTGCCCTTGTGATGGTGAGTTTGTGCAGTATGCATAAACCAGTAATGCTTTATGCATACTCTGGACAGTATTGAGGAGCCCTTTAAGAGAGTTGTTCAGATAATGGCCATTATTATGACCTGCATCATACTCTGCATTTGATCACATACCAGCTGGATATTACAAGAATTCCTGTCTCTCAGTGCCTCTTAAAATTGCCATGTGGCACCTGCAAAGTGACATGTATAAAATCAATAGTGCTCTACACTGCAATCCTTTTAAAGCCTGTTTCTCTTTAGTAATAGAAAATGAAATGCATATCGTTCCCTTGGAACACACAAACTTCCCTTTTGCACCATGAGTGGCAAACTGAGGCATGTTGCAAATCTTGCCACCGAAACTTGGAAGGAGCCTAGCGCTCACGGCCGTGTTGTCTAATAGGAGACAGTTGGTATCAATGGGCGCTATTCTGATTGGCGGTTGGTGACTAGTGGAGTGCCGCAGTAATTGGTGCTGGGGCCTCAACTATTTACCATTTATATAGATGATCTGGAGGAGGGGGCTGAGTGTAGGGTGTCGAAATTTGCTGATGACACGAAGATAAGTGGAAAAGCAAATTGTGTGGAGGGTGTGGAAAGTCTGCAGAGGGATCTGGATAGGCTAAGCGAGTGGGCAAGGACCTGGCAGATGGAGTATAACATTAGCAAGTGAGGTTATCCACTTTGGCAGGAATAATAGTAGGAGGGATTACTATTTAAAGGGCAAAAAGCTGCAGCATGCTACGGTGCAGAGGGACCTGGGGGTCCATGTGCATGAGTCGCAAAAACCCAGTCTGCAGGTGATTAAGGCGAATGGGATGCTGACCTTTATAGCGAGGGGGATAGAATATAAAAGCAGGGAGGTCTTGCTGCAACTGTACAGGGCACTAGTGAGGCCGCAGCTGGAGCACTGTGTGCAGTTTTGGTCGCCGCACTTGCGCAAGGGTATTTTGGCCTTAGAGGGAGTGCAGAGGAGGTTCACTAGGCTGATACCGGAGATGAGGGGGTTGGACTATGAACAGAGGCTGAATAGACTGGGTCTGTACTCGTTGGAGTTTAGAAGGATGAGGGGGGATCTTATAGAGACGTATAAGATAATGAAGGGGATGTATAGGGTAGAGGTAGAGAGATTCTTCCCGCTCAAAGGATAGCAGGACTAGAGGGCACAGCCTCAAGATAAGGGGGGAGCAGTTTAGAATGGAGTTGAGGAGGAACTTCTTTACTCAAAGGGTGATGAATCTCTAGAATTCTCTGCTCGTTGAAGTGGTGGAGGCTACCTCGCTAAATATATTTAAGACACGGATAGGTAGGTTTTTGGTAGGCAAGGGAATTAAGGGTTATGGGGAGAAAGCGGGAAAGTGGAACTGAGCCACTTCAGATCAGCCATGATCTTATTGAATGGTGGGGCAGGCTCCAAGGGCTAGATGGCCTACTCCTCCTGCTATTTCTTATGTTCTTATGTCGCCTGTTTTGTGGTTGCAGTAGCTGACAGATTTCAGTGAAGCTTGCTGATGCCAAGGAGTCTAACACACTTCTTTGAGGTTTGGGTGGGAGAACCATGGGGAATAGAGTGGGGGAGGGAATAATTAGATGATCTTTTGAAGCGGCAACGCAGTCCTAACAGACAAAATAGTTTCTTTTTTGTGTTGTATGTTCCTATAAACCATGCTAGTGTATACTGAGAGCCTTTCCATCCTCCTTCACCTCTCCCAACAGCTTGAACTGCTGTGTTACCTCTGCTTAATCTGCATTTAATGCTATATTCCAAGGGGAATGCAAAATACTATGCCCATGTTTAGGAGTAAGTGGTTTGTGCAGAATCGTCCAAACAAAGTTCTTCAGCACATGATACACCATTTTCCTCCCCCCCCCCCCCCCCCCCCCCCCAGAAACTTTGAACTCTTTAAAAACTACCCAATACTTCTACAATCGCTGATTTCACCAACTAAGCTGAAAATAGTTAATGATCCCAGAAAGGGAGGGAGTCCTTCCTTCTGCTGAATGCATGGTCAGTTGTTGTGTGTTTGAGACAGTATTTGTTGATTGATGTCATAATCCAACTACCCTGCATCAGCTCTAATGCTCTCATTGAAATAGCATTTGGTGGTGCTCGCATGAGACGTGAATGCATGCCCAAATGCCACTCATAGCACAGAAAAACTGGAGCCAAATTTTGTAGCTGCAGTCTAAACCAGAAAGAATAAGTTAGAATAATTAATACAAATGCACAGAAGTGGGAAAGAAAGATGGGATCAAGAGAGAGGTAAAAGACAGAAGAAGTTTCAATTTTCCTTTTTTTTTAAAATCCCCAGCATTAATTGAAATCTGACCGAATGGAACACATTTTTAAAAGCAAATTTTCACTTTTGGAGGTGATTTGGTATTAATTAAGACTCATCATGTTGTTAAAAATTGAATTGTCTTAACTTTTGTGTATGTTGAATGTCTGTGAAGTTTCAGTATAACATAACCTCTGGATGAGGAAAGACAGCAGTCAGCAATCTCTTGATTTCTGCATTGTACTGCACATGTGGATACTGGACGTTGCTGCTTGAGTTAGGCCTTAATGTGAGTGTGCACAAATAGTTTCACCATTATTTCCATTGCAAAACTAGGCCGATTATAGTAATTAGTATTTTGCATTTCATTTGTCTATTATAAATAAATCTATTCATTTTGCTTTAGTAACATCCAATGCATGGTTGTGTAGCATCGTGAGTCTGTTTTAATCTAGTTCACAGCTCTGAAAGGACGATCAGTGTTAAAAGTACAGCTTGCAAATTGGGGGTTCTCAATCAGAGACATGTAGAGCCCTTTGGGTCTGCGAGGATATTTCGAATGTTTTGCCACGTTAATCACCGAGAGAGAAAATTACATCAAGATGACAAAAAAAAGCCTTAACACCGGGTGCCTTATGCCACAATGACAGTAGCAGGCAAAGGTATCAAGCTTAGTCTCCCTTCCCACTGCACTCTACATATGAAAATAATGTGCCAACAAAAAGCCATGCAAAAAAATACTGTCAGCTTTCTGACACTAAGCCTGGAGCACTGGAATCGCTGGCCTTGAATTACTTATGGAGATGGTCATCTTCAGAAGCAGGCCTCAGAGTCAATTAATGTAAAATAAAATAGAGTATTTAATACATGGGTAGATGGAGGCTTCACTACAGGGCCAGAAATTGTACAGAAGTTTCATATTAAGTAAGAAGACAATATATTATGTTTTTGTGCGTAAAACATGCGTGTTACAGATGGTCCATGGAATTTTTATAACACATAGGGATCGATTATAGGGTCTAGAACTCCTGTTCCAATTCATCGGGATCACGTTGTAATACTCTGATTAGAACTTCCATTCACATGCTACAGGAAATTAGATATTGAATGACTCATGTCACAAAGACAGAAGTTTTCAAGTGCTCAGATATACCTGTTGGTGAAGATCAGGTATGTCCTGGCCACAACTTAATGGAACATTTAATGGTGAAAGCCACAAAAAAGGTAGCCCACGCTTTGTGGTAGTAATAATGACAAAATTGTCAGTGTCCACTGTCCTTATTTCCTGGATTCAGCACAAATGCTATCCAAAGTCACTGGCAGTGCTTCAATGCATCTAATATGTGCAGTTGAAATTTCTGTTGATTGAAATCAATTAGAAACCATTGAAATTGCCCTTTTATACCATTAGTCTTGCGTGAAGCTCTTTCTTTTAAAAAAGATTGCACCTTATTGGGTTGTAACTGGCTTTTTAACGTAATTTTAAGTTCATAGTTACCGTTGAATAACATTCCTGACCTCAGAAAATTGTATTATGGAATATATCTCCATTATTATTTTTAAAATTCCATTTTTTAAAATTTGATATTTCAGCTTCTACCTTAACCCCATGTATACATACAATCATTTATTTTGCTGTCTGTAAAATAATGTTAAAGAGAAATGTAATCAGTGCATTTTACTTCCGGGTTTGCTCTCTGAGGATTCTTCAATGTGACATGCTGCTTTATGACATTATTGCTGGTTGCCTGGAGATTCCCTTGACTTGGTGCCAGATTCAAATTAATGCCAGAAAAGGTGAAATCCACACTTTAGAGATTTTAGATCTTTGTGGGTACCTCCTTCGAGTGAGCGCTATTGCTTTGCCAATGAATGCAAAATCTGGGTCATGTTCCATTATAGGAGCAAACTTTCTGTTGTAAAGAATCTCAAACTCTGTCTACCCTCAAGTTGAACAATTTGCATTGTCACGGTTTCAGTACTAACCATAGTAATTATTGGTAAGAGTGGACAAGACAACTGTTATACTCATCAATTACATTATTCAAAGAGAGCAATATTAGAGCAATATTTGTGAGGGCAAAAAGGAACAAAGAATCAGGAGAAGTCTGTGTGGTTAGTGCTGATGGAACATAAGTAACAGTTAAATTAAAAGACAAAGAGCACAAAATGAGATGCAAAATGACCACAAAAGGATCAAAATGATGAATGCATGTGTTTTTAAGAGTAAAAAGTAAAGGTACCAAAATAAACAAAATTAAAGGGCTACATTTGTCTTCAAATTTCCCCAACAATACACAATTTCTTGACTTAGTCGTACAACATTTAATCTGGTTTGCCTTTTGGGTAAATATTGCATTGAACAGGTGCCCAGTTTGTAACCTCAGTTCAATTTTAGATCAAAATTGTTTCTAAATATATACTTTGCTCCACCCTTTCCATGTACCCAATTCAAAACTGAACCACAAAGAAGGAAAGTGCAGGGTGGAGTACCTCTACTGCAAAATAATCCCACTTCAGTTACTCTGAAAAATAATTTAATTTCAGGCCACATGTAAGATATTTGTAGCTTGATGACTTTTTTCCAGCTCAATAAGGATGCCTATTGGGTTTTAGTAGAAACATGCACTCCTGGTGTATGGGGGCTTTCACAAATTGTCCTATAAGTTGTCAGTGTCTCTGGCTCTGGCCTCAATGGAAAAGAAACTAAACTGAGAAAAGGCAGAATAGGTTGCATTATGCTGTGCACATGGCAGTACTCATTTTTTACCTCTTAATGTTGTACCTGAGAATTCGGAACAATATATTGCTTTAACTTTAAATTCATTTCTGGATTGAAAAAGTGAAACCTAGGTCTAATTTAGTTTGATTTTAATTTATTTAGTTTAATACAGCGATGGAGCTGTTTGTATACCTGCATTCTAATGAGTTTTTATGACTCTTGAAGGGAAGTTAAAACAAACAATGTGCTGTTGCCTAACAATAGGGGGTCTGGAAAGCAGAGATAGAACTTTTAGTTCAGTTGGTAATAATGCTCCTGGGTAAAAGGAGCAGTTTAAGTCTCTGTCTAACTGGACAAAGCAAATTTCTGAGGAAAATAAGTAGAATCTTTGAGCTGCTCTAAAGGTAAAGTAACAGTGTATGTCAAGTGAGTTCTGGATCTCGAGGGAATACCAAGTTATCTGCAGTTTACTGGGAAATGGAATTGCAGGGAGCAGGTCCTAAAAGAAAAGGAGAAAGTTCAAGACCTTTTAAGATAAAGGAAAAGAATAGGAATCTGGAAACGTTGAGTGAAGTCGGAGGAAGGTTTTAAGTTTAAAGAGAAAACAGCCCGAACAAAATGGGCTTGCAAGGAGCCAGAACATCCGAGGAGACAACCAAACGTGAGTGACTCCTTGCCCCTTTGATGTACCCGCATGCTGACTGTTTGATATACCCGCAACCAATGTAGCAGTTAACTGTCAGCTCTGACAAAAGATCCTGATTCAAAATGTTGGCTCAATTCTTTCTCCCCAGATTTTGTCAGACCATGAGATTTTTCAGCATTAGCCGGTGGATGTGGTCTTTCTTGATTTTCAGAAGGCGTTTGACAAGGTACCTCACAAGAGGTTATTGCAGAAGGTCAGGGGACATGGAGTTGGGGGTAGGGTGTTAGTGTGGATAGAGGATTGGTTGTCAAATAGGAGGCAGAGAGTGGGGGTCAATGGGTGCTATTCGGATTGGCGGTTGGTGACTAGTGGAGTGCCCCAGGGGTCGGTGCTGGGGCCTCAGCTATTTACCATTTATATAGATGATCTGGAGGAGGGAACTGAGTGTATGGTGTCGAAATTTGCTGATGACACCAAGATTGGTGGAACGGCAAATTGTGCGGAGGGTGTGGAGAGTCTGCAGAAGGATCTAGATAGGCTGGGCGAATGGGCCAGGAACTGGCAAATGGAATTTAATGTTGGCAAGTGCGAGGTGGTCCACTTTGGTAGGAATAATGGTAGGAAGGATTATTACTTAAGTGGCGAAAAACTGCAGCAGCCAACGGTGCAGAGGGACCTCGGGGTCCTTGTGCGTGAGTCGCAAAAACCCAGCTTGCAGGTGCAGCAGGTGGTCAGGAAGGCGAATGGGATGCTGGCCTTCATAGCGAGGGGGATTGAATATAAAAGTAGGGAGGTCTTGCTGCGGCTGTATAGGGCATTGGTGAGGCCGCAGCTGGAGTACTGTGCAGTTTTGGGCGCCGTACTTGCGCAAGGAATTTTTGGCCTTGGAGGGAGTGCAGAGGAGGGTTACTAGGCTGATGCCGGAGTTGAGGGGGTTGAGCTATGAGGAGAGGCTGAATAAACTAGGTTTGTACTCGTTAGAGTTTAGAAGAATGAGGGGAGATCTCATTGAGACATATAAGATGATGAATGGGATGGATAGGATAGAGGTGGAGAGACTCTTCCCGTTCAAAGGACAGTAGGACTAGGGGGCACAGCCTCAAGATAAAGGGGGGGTGGTTTAGAATGGAGTTGAGGAAGAACTTCTTCACTCAAAGGGTGGTGAATCTCTGGAATTCTCTGCCCGTTGAAGTGGTGGAGGCTACCTCACTAAATATTTTTAAGACGTGGGTTGATGGGTTTTTGATAAGCGAGGGGATTAAGGGTTATGGGGAGAGGGCGGGAATGTGGAACTGAGCCGCGACAGATCAGCCATGATCTTATTGAATGGCGGGGCAGGCTCAAAGGGCGAGATGGCCTACTCCTGCTCCTATTTATGTTCTTATCTGCAGTATTTTGCTTTTATCTTAGTGAGAAATATTAAATGTTGATGTTCAGGGGGATTTTGGTATGTTTGAAACAGATAACATGCAGGCACCAAGCAATTAGGAGGTGAATGGTCTGTTGACCTTTATTGCAAGGAGGTTGATGTATAAGAGTATAGAAATCTTGCTGCAATTGTACAGGGCTTTGTTGAGAACACATCTGGAATACTGTGTGAGGTTTTTCTCTCTGTTCCAGTGGAAGTATGTGTGTGTGTAATGAAGTTTCACTAGTTTGGTTCCTTGGTTATTATGTGCAGAGGAGTGCCTTTACTTTGGAGTTTAGAAGAATGGGATATCATTGCAAACTCATAGAAACAAATAGGATTCTGAGAGGGTATGGCAGGGTAGATGTTGAAAGGTTGTGTTCTCTGGCTGGACAGTCTGGAACTACGGAGCAAAGTCAACCCCTGATTTTAGACTATTTCAGACTAGAGAACTTTCTTCACTCAAAGATGTGAAAGAGGTACGGCGCATACTCAGTTTTTTGAATAAATTCAAAGCTGAGGTTAATTTTTCGACTCCAAGGGAATTAAGGAATATGGAAGTATTGAGTTGAAATCGAAGGTAAGCCATGGTCTTACTGATGCCTGAACAGGTTTAACAGTTCTACAAGCCTCGTTCTGGTTCTTACGTTATTTTGCAATTATGTTATTAAAGGAGGGATTTGAGTTAGAATGTAAACTAGATGCTTATAACAACTTGTCATCATAGCAAATCGGTCTCATCAAGAACATTTATAATATCCTTTAGGATTTGGAATTGATCCCCATTAATTAACTAGATGTAAATTCTATTGTAATGTGGAGATGCTGGAGTTGGATTGGGGTAAATACAGTATGAAGTCTCAACAGGTTTAAGTTCAACAGGTTTATTTGGTAGCACAAGCCAATAGCTTTCGGGGTGCTGCCTCTTCATCAGGTGAGTGAGAGTTCTGTTCACATACAGGGCAAACACAAACTCAATTTACAAGATAATGGCTGGAATGCGAATCTTTACAGGTAATCAAGTCTTAAAGGTGCAGACAACGTGAGTGGAGAGAAGGTTAAGCACAAGTTAAAGAGATGTGTATTGTCTCCAGCCAGGACAGTTAGTGAGATTTTGCAAGCCCAGACAAGTCATGGGGATTACAGATAGTGTGATGTGACATGAATCCAAGATCCGGTTGACGTCGTCCTCATGTGCAAAACTTGACTATCAATCTCTGCTCAGCGACTGTGTTGTGTATGTGTCGTGAAGACCGCCTTGGAGAATGCTTATCCGAAGATCAGAGGCTAAATGCCCATGACTGCTAAGTCTTCCCCCAAAGGAAGAGTTGGGGAACATTTTAGCAGTCACGGCCACTCTGCCTCTGATCTTCAGATAAGCGTTCTCCAAGGCGGTCTTCACGACACACGACAATGCAGAGTCACTGAGCAGAGACTGATAGCCGAGTTCCGCACACATGAGGATGGCCTCAACCGGGATCTTGGATTCATGTCACATCACACTATCTGTAATCCCCATGACTTGCCTGGGCTTGCAAAATCTCACTAACTGTCCTGACATCTGTAATCTAATTACAGATTACTGTAATGCCAAGGACCTTTCTGCACCAATATTTTGCACAGCTTTCAGTCTCAGCTGCTATTTCAGTTGAATACTCTTTTGTAATCATCTAATAAATTCGTTATTTGTGACAGTAATAGTCACACTGTTAGTTTATATCTACATCTGTTTTGACTACAGGAGCAGAATGTCTTCATACAATTATACAGATCTTGGTGAGGCCACATCTGGAATATTGTGTGCAGTTTGTCTCTTTATCTGAGGAAGGTTATTTTTGCTCCGCAGAGAAGGTTTACCAGATTGATGCCTGGGATGGTAGGACTGACCAGATGAGAAGAGATTAAGACAGTTAGGATTGTATTTGCTGGAGTTCAGAAGAATGAGGGGGGGCTGTCATAGAAACCTCAAATGCTAACAGGACTAGACAAGGTAAATGCATGATGTTCTTGAAGGTGGAAGATCTAGACCAGGGTTCACAGTCTGAGGACACAGGGTAGATTGTTTAGGACAGAGATGAGAAGCTTCTTCACTCAGACAGTGGTCAGCCTGTGGAATTCGCTATCACAAAGTAGTTGAGGCCAAAAACATTGTATATTTTCAAGAAGCAGTTAGATATAGCTCTTGAGGTGAAGGTGGGATCAGGCTATTGTGTTGGATGATTAACCATGATCATAATGGTGGAGCAGGCACAAAGAGCTGAATGGCTTCCTCCTGTACCTATTTTCTATGTTTCTATCTCTGCCTCATGAAAGAAAATCAGTAAGTGTAAAGTAGTTTAACCTGCTTTTTAATGTTTTTTCTTGCACTATTGCCAAGTTTGCAGCCGGCAGCCAAATGATAGCATTTGTTTCTGGCGGTTAAAATTAACCTCCATGACCAGCATTCCAAAGACTATGCATTTCAGAAGAGTGTACTTATTGTCTGAATTGCAAAGCCATCATACTGATTGTTTCTGACCATAAATATACCTAATGTTAAGACGATTCATTTTAGCTTGTAGAATCAATTAATTTTGACCTGACGCTAATAAATATGATTAATGTTCTGCATGTGGCAATGGTAGCAACTTGTGACACAGTAGCACCACCTCTGATAGAGCTGGCTGAGTGCTGAAGGATACATCTGCCAAACTGAGCCTGCAGTAGGTGAGAAAACCAACACAAGGGAAAAACCTACTTGACCTCTTCCTCACCTTTCTACCAATTATCAATGCATCTGTCTATGACAGTAGTGATAGGCATGACTACCACGCAGACTTGACGCGTTCCATCGTGTTGTGTGGCACTTTCACCATTCTAAATGGAATACATTCAGAGCAGACCTAGAAGCTTAAAACTGGGCATATTTTACACAGGCTGTTCCCTCACTCCACATTTACCAGAAAATCAGGGGACCAACCCTGGATTAATGACGGGTGTAGGTGATCATGTAAGGAGCAGCACCAAGTGTTTGTAAAAATGAGGTGCCAGCCTGGTGAAGCTGTAATATAAGACCACATGTATGTTAAACAGAGGAAGCAGCATGCTACAGATAATAACAGCCAACCAATGGATGAAGTCAAATCTCTTGTAACTGTGCCACATCCAGTTATGAATGGTAATGGACAATTAATAGGAGGAGGAGTCTAAATGATCATTCTCGTTCTCACTGATGGCAGAGTCCAGCACTGAAGACATGTTTCCAACCATCTTCAGTCAGGTGATCGATTTGCTTCCTTTTGAAGTCACCAGCATCACAGATGTTAGTCTTCAACCAATTCAATTCACTCCATATGATATCAGTCATTTGGTTCAAGCTATTGGATACAGCAAAGACTATAAGCCCTGATAACATTCTGGCTGTATTACTGAGCACTTGTGTGCCAGAACTGTCTGTGCCCCTAGACAAACTATTCCAGTACAGTTAAAATACTGGTATACAGCCAGCAATGTGGAAAATTTCAATCTGACCAACTATTGTCCATCAGTCTGTTCTGAATCACCAGCAAAGTGATTAACTTAAGAACTAGAAGCAGCATTAGGCCATTATTGCCCCTTGAGCCTTCTCCGCTGTTCAATAAGATCATGGCTGATCTTTTTGTGGATTCAACTCCACTTATCTGCCTGCTTACCATATTCCTTAATTTCTTTACTGTTCAAAAATCTATCTTTACCTTAAAGCATTCAACGAGGGAGCCTCAACTACTTCACTGGGCAGGTAATTCCACAGATTCACAACCCTTTGTGTGAAGAAGTTCTTCCTCAACTCAGTTCTAAATCTGCTCCTCTACTTTGAGGCCATGCTGCCTAGTTTTGCTCTTATTCCTACCAAAATGAATGACCAACATTTGTACTCTATCTGCCAGACTGTTGCCCACTCACTCAAACAATTTATATCCTTTTGCAGATATTAAATGTCCTCTGCACGCTTTGCTCTACCACTCATCTTAAGTGTCATCTGCACTCCTTTCCTTCTCTATGAATGGTATAACATGCAAGAAACAATACTTTTCACTGTATACTAATACATGTGACAATAATAAATCAAATCAAATTAGAACGTTGACACGCCAGACTTGGTCCCCAACTCCAAATCATCTATGTAAATTGTAAACAGTTGTGGTCCCAACACCATTGTGGTGACCCAAGAAGCTAGATGAGGGCAGTGCAGTTGATGTCATCTATGTGGACTTTAGCAAGGCCTTTGACAAGGTATCACATGGTAAGTTATTGCATAAGGTAAATCTCATGGGATCCAGGATGAGGTAGCCAAATGGATATAAAATTGGCTTGATGACAGAAGATGAGGGTGATTTGTAGAGGGTTGCTTTTCAAACTGGAGGCCTGTGACCAGGGGTGTGCTTCAGGGATCGGTGCTAGGTCCACTGTTACTTGTCATTTATATTATTGATTTTGGATAAGAATTTGGCATGCTTAGTAAGTTTGCACATGACACCAAGATTGGTGGCATAGTGGACAGTGAAGAAGATTATCTAGGATTGCAAAGGGACCTCGATCAATTAGGTCAGTAGGCTGACAAATCACACATGGAGTTTAATTTAGACCATGTGAGATGATGCATTTTGGTAGATTGAGCCAGGGCAGGACTTAGTTAGTGGTAGGGCATTGAGGAGAGTTACAAAACAAAAAAGAGATCTAGGGGTACAGGTTCATAGCTCCTTGAAAGTGGAGTCACAGGTGGACAGAGTGATGAAGAAGGCATTCAGCATGCTTGATTTCATTGGTCAGAACATTGAATACAGGAGTTGGAATGTCTTGTTGAAGTTCTACAAGACATTGATAAGGCCATACTTGGAATACTGTGTACAGTTCTGGTCACCCTATTATAGAAAGGATATTATTAACTAGAAAGAGTGCAGAAAAGATTTAGTAGGATGCTACCAGGACTTGATTGTTTGAGTTATAAGGAGAGGCTGGGACTTTTTTTTTCTCTGGAGCGTAGGAGACTTAGGGGCGATGTTATCGAGGTCTATACTATAATGAGGCGCATAGATCAGCTAGATAGTCGATATCTTTTCCCAAAGATAGGGGAGTCTAAAACTAGAGGGCATAGTTTTAATGTGAGAGGAGAGATACAAAAGGGTCCAGAGGGACAATTTTTTCACACAGGGTGATTAGTGGCAGCTTGTTCCAGACACACTAATAGTGGAGGCAGGTACAATTTTGTCTTTAAGAAGTGTTTAGACAGTTACATGGGTAAGATGGCTATAGAGGGATATGGGCCAAACGCGGGCAATGGGACTAGCTTAGGAGTTTTAAAAAAAAAAAAGGCGGCATGGACAAGTTGGGCCAAAGGGCTTGTTTCCATGCTGTAAACCTTTATAATTCTATAACATGAGTCTTGATCCCTGAGGCACACCACTAGTTATGATCGCCAACCAGAAAAACACCCATTTATCACCACTCTTTGCTTTCTATTAGTTAACCAACACTCAATCCATGCTAATACATTACCTGTAATGCTATGCACCTTTATCTTATGCAGTAGCCTTTTGTGCAGCACCTTGGATTGCCTTCTCGAAATCCAGATGCGCCACTTCCATCAGTTCCCTGTTATCCACTGCACTTGTAATAGAACATAGAACATTGCAGTGCAGTACGGGCCCTCGGTGTTGTGCTGACCTGTGAAACCAATCTATAGTTCATCTAACCTACACTATTCCAATATCATCTGTATGTTTATCCAATGCCAATTTAAATGTCCTTAGTGTTGGCAAAGAATTGTAATGTCCTCAAAGAATTCCATTAAATTAAACATGACCTGCCTTTCATGAACCCATGCTGTGTCTTCCCAATGGGACAATTTCTATCCAGATGTCTCACTATTTCTTCCTTGATGTTAGATTCAAGCATTTTTCCCACTACAGAAGTTGAGCTAACTAGCATATAGTTACCCATGTTTTGTCTACCTCCTTAAAGTGTGTCACATTTGCTGTTTTCCAATCTGCTGGAACTGCCCCAGAGTCCAGCAAATTTTGGTGAATTACCACAAGTGCATTTGCTATTTCCTCTACCATCTCTTTTATCACCCTGGGATGCATTCCATCAGGAATGGAATGGAGACTTGTCTACCTTTAGCCCCATTAGTTTACCTAACACTGCTTCTTTGATAGTTTCTAGGTCCTCAATTGCCATAACCTTGTCATTTTTTGGGCATGTTATTTGTGTCTTCCACTGTGAAAACCGACACAATACCTATTCAATGTCTTGGTCATTTCCCATTTTTCAACCCACCTCGTTGTTCTCCGGAGCAGTGTACCTGGTGGCTTTGGTGAGTGTTGGATTTACTTGGAATCACTTTCTGACTGCACTTCCGGTTTGCGGAGTTTGTGTGTGTATTTTACTTCCGTACCGGAAGTTAGGCGACGGGATTGTCGGGAAGGGGGAGCGGGGGGTATAAAAAGGTAGTGATAGACAGCGGGCAGCGGAGTGAGTGGGGAGCTGAGTGAGAGTTATAAGGGCTTTGGCTCGCTGGGCTTGGGTGAGAGCAGGCTTAGAGAAGGTGAGTTGCAGTTTCTATCTTTCCCGGGTTGCGTTTCGACACATACAAACCCTAGGGAGGTTGGGACATGGCAGGGGCTATGGGGAGGAACATAAGCTGTGTTAGGTGCCACATGTGGGAGTTCTTGGAGGCATCACGTCTCCCGAGGGTCCACATCTGTGTTAAGTGTTTAGAGTTGTTAAGGGCCCGGGTCAGGCAACTAGAGGGGCGTTTAGAGGATGTGTTTCTGGTCAGGGAAAATGAAGAGTTAATGGCTAGGAATCATGAGCAAGAGGAGGTCCCAGGGGCTGAGGAGCAGGATGGGTGGACAACTGTCAAGAGGAAGAAGAAGAATAGTCCTGGCCCTCAGACCTCCCCAGTGGCTCCCCAAGGTTCATCGACAGGGGCACAAAAGGATAGACAGGAGGGCCAGAATGACTTAGAGGGACAGAAGGGGGCTGGCAATGTGATAGTGGTAGGGGATGGGAAGGTCAAAGGAATCGACAGGAGGTTCTGTGGGCAGAGGCGTGAGTCCAAGATGGTGGTCTGCCTCCCTGGAGCAGGGGTACAGGACACAACGGGAAGGATAGAGGGAATTTTGAAAGGGGAGGGGACCCAGGCAGAGGTGGTAATACACGCAGGGGAGAGGGATGTAGGAAGGCGGAATAGGGTAGATGTACGTAGGCAATTTAGGGAGTTGGGGTCCAAACTAAAGAGCAGGACCTCCAGGGTGGCATTCTCTAGGCTGCTGCCTAGTACCAGTAGGGTTAGGAATAACGAGATCATGCAGCTGAATGCATGGCTGAGGGATTGGTGCAAGGTAGAGGGCTTCACTTTTGTAGACCACTGGGAGGTATTTGTGAGAAGGGCAACTATATAGGTGGGATGGGGAAAATTTGAATGGGAGAGGGACAAATGTCTTAGCAGGGAGGTTAGCTGGAGTGTTTAGCCAGGGTTTAAACTAATAGGGAGGGGGGGTGGGGATGTGACTGATAGCTCAGTAGACACTGGGGTCGGGAGGGAGTTGGGTGATAGGGTAGGTTTGGGTGAAAGGAAAATTATCAGGGAGAAGGAGGTTCTGAGAGGCACTAGTAGGTTGGACTGCGTCTGTTTCAATGTGAGGAGTGTGACGGGTAAGACGGATGAGCTTAGGGCCTTGATGTTTGTGAGGAAGTTAGATGTGGTGGCAGTAATGGAGACGTGGTTACGTGAAGGGCAGGATTGGCAGCTGAATGTTCCTGGGTATAAGTGTTTTAGGTGTGACAGAGGAGGGTTGAAGAGAGGTGGTGGGGTGGCATTGTTAGTAAAGGAGCACATCACAGCAGTGCAGAGGGAGGACAATATGGAGGAGTTAAGGATTGAGTTGCTGTGGGTGGAGTTGAGGAATAAAAAGGGAGAGATTACGATGCTAGGGGTATACTATAGGCCACCCAACAGCCCGAGGTCAGTGGAGGAAGGTATTTGCAGAGGCATTTTAGATAGGTGCAGAAAGAATAAGGTGGTTGTAGTGGGTGACTTTAACCTTCCTGGAGTGGATTGGAAGGTGCCTCGAGCTGGGGGTATGGAGGGAGAAGAGTTTGTAAAGTGTGTGTTGGGAGGATCCCTAGAGCAATACGTAACTAGCCCGACTAGGGAGGGGGCTATACCGGATTTAGTGCTGGGAAATGAGCTGGGGCAGGTGGTTGAGGTTGAGGTAGGCAAACATGTGGCTAACAGTGACCACAAGTCTGTCTACTTTAGGATAAAAATGGAAAGGGATGAGTGCTGGCCGAAGGGGTGTTCTGAACTGGGGGAAGGCGAGCTATAGTCGGATTAGGAGGGAGCTGAAGGACACTGGGAGAGGTTGTTAGCTGGCAAGTCCACAGTTGGTAAGTGGGAGTTTTTTAAGGGCAAACTGAAAATGTTGCAGGAAAGGCATGTGCTGGTAAAGAGGAAGGATGGGAAAGGCTGGATTAGGGAGCTGTGGATTACAGGGGGTATCGAAGACTTGGTCAGGAAGAAGAGGGAGGCGTATGTTAGGTCGAAACAACTGGGTATGGAGAGTGCGCTGGAGGAATATAGAGAGAGTAGGAGGGAGCTAAAAAGGGGAGTTGGGGCGAAAAGGGGGCATGAAATGGCCTTGGCTGATAGGATTAAGGAAAATCCAAAAGCATTTTACTCTTTTATTAGGAGCAAGAGAGTAGTTAGAGGGAAAATTGGTCCTCTTAGCTATGTATCAAGACTGAGGGAATGGGTGAGATCCTGAATGAATACTTTGCGTCAGTATTCACGAAGGAGAGGGGATTGGTGTCGTGTAGTGTCTTGGAGGGAGCTGTAGATCAGTGGAAGGAAATATCCGTTACGAGGGAGGAAGTGCTAAGGTTTTTAAGTAGCATAAAAACGGACAAAGCTCCGGGGCCTGATGGTATTTATCCCAGGCTGCTTAGGGAGGTGAAAGATGAAATTGCTGGGCCTCTGACACAAATCTTTGTCTCTTCTTTGGATACAGGTGAGGTCCCAGAAGACTGGAGGGTAGCTAATGTGGTACCGCTGTTTAAAAAGGGTAGTAGGGATAACCCTGGTAATTATAGACCAGTGAGTTTGACATCGGTGGTAGGAAAATTATTGGAAAAAATTCTTAGGGATAGGATGTATGAGCATTTGGAGCGTTGCGATCTGATTAGGGATACGCAACATGGCTTTGTTTGGGGGAGGTCTTGCCTTACGAATCTGGTGGAATTCTTCGAGGAGGTGACAAAAACGGTTGACGATCAGTGAGCCGTTGATGTCATCTATATGGATTTCAGTAAGGCGTTTGACAAAGTCCCTCCAGTAGGCTGGTAGAAAAGGTTAAGGCACATGGGATACAAGGACAGGTAGCTAGGTGGATTGAAAACTGGCTGGGAAATAAGAGACAGTAGTTGTTGAGGGGACCTTTTCTGGCTGGAGGCCAGTCATCAGTGGTGTGCCACAGGGCTCAGTACTGGGACCTCTCCTCTTTGTAGTATATATAAACGACTTGGAAGAGGGTGTATGTGGTGTGATCAGCAAATTTGCGGATGACATCAAGATGGTAAGATTGGCAGATACTGAGGAGGACTGTCAGGTGATGCAGCAGGATATAGATAGGTTGGTATATTGGGCAGGTTGATGGTAGATGGAATTTAATCCTGACAAATGCGAGGTGATACATTTTGGAAGGAATAATGCAGGGAGCAGTTATGTGATAACCGATTAAGAGTATAGAGATACAGAGGGACCTGGGAGTGCAGGTGCACAACTCTCAAGGTGTCGACACAGGTAGAGAAGGTTGTGAAGAAAGCTTATGGAATGCTAGCCTTTATAGGAAGGGGTATAGAGTATAAGAGCTGCCATCTAATGCTTCAGTTGTACAGAGTGTTGGTTAGACCGCATTTGGAGTACTGCGTCCAGTTCTGGTCACCTTACTACCGGAAGGACGTGGAGACCCTGGAGAGGGTGCAGAGGAGGTTTATCAGGATGTTGCCTGGCATGGAAGGACTGAGTAACGAGGAAAGGTTGGAGAAACTGGGGCTCTTCTCCTTCGAAAGATGGAGATTAAGGGGTGATATGATTAAAGGTATATAAAATACTGAAGGGAATAGATAGAGTAAACAGTGGTAGGCTTTTCCCTAGATTGGGGACAATTACGAGAGGTCACGATCTAAGGGTGAGGGGGGAGAAGTATAATTTGGATATGAGGAAGGTTTTTCATGCAGAGGGTCGTGGGGGTATGGAACGTGCTACTGAGTAGGGCGGTGGAGGCAGGCACGTTGGACTTGTTTTAAGGTTTACTTAGACACATGAGCGAAGCAAGGATGGAGGGTTATAGTAGAGGGTATTAAATAGGGTCAGAGCCTCGGGACGACACCGGAAATGTAGTTTTATATGTTAACGTATTGTCTTTTTATTCCATAGGGTCGGTCCACCTTGTTGTCAAACGAGGGGCGTGCACACAGTGGGTCGTGCGTGGGTTGCTCTTGGAGGTTCCGGGAGTGGCCTAGTACTTCGTGTTGTTGTGTGTGCTTAATCCTGGACCAACAGATGGGCACCGCAACAGCTCAGTGACTAGCACTGCTAGCTGTGCAGATACATGGATTTGGGCCTGTGTCTGTGGGAGTTTGCGCATTCTCCCTGTGGTTGCGTGGGTTTCCTCCGGGCGCTCCGGTTTCCTCCCACACCCCAAAGATGTGCTCTTAGGCTGATTGGTGTACCAAATTGACACTCTTCTCCCCTGAATCTGGCTACAGTAGGGGTTCCACTCATATACAGGGTGGGGTAGGTGTGGGAAGATGTGGTGGCGAGGGCTCGTTGGGCTGAAGGGCCTGTTTCCTGTGCTGGGATGTTCTTTGTTCTTTGTTCTCATTCTCAAAAGGGCCAATATTTATCCTTGCCACTCTTTTTATATCTTTGTAGAAAATTTTACTATATGTTTGAATATGCTGAGCTAGTTTACTCATGATCTATCTTTTTAGCTTTTTTTCCTGGCTTTTTGTTACCTTTAAAGACTTCCCAATCCTCTGGTTTTCCATTAATCTTTGCCACTTTGTATGCATTTCCTTTCAATAGGATACCTCCTTTATTTTGGTAGATATCCATGGCTGATTATCCCTTTTTCTACAGTTCTTCCTCATCACTGGTATATGCTTTTGCTGAGCACTGTGAAAAATCACTTTGACAGTCTTCCACTGTTTCTCAATTGTCCCACTATAAATCTACCTTAGCCGCCAACTCCCTCCAAGTCTCCCTTTAGCACCAATCCCCTCATCCCATTGTCATCTCCAGTGTTCAAGCACAGGACGCTGGTATTGGATTCTACCTTCTCACGCTCCATCTGTATTTTAAATTCAACCATAATGTGATTGCTCCTTCTGAGAGGATTTCTAACTGTGAGATCATTAATTATTCCTGTCTCCTTACACAGGACCAAATCTAGGATGGCTTGCTCCCTTGTAGGTTCTATTACATACTGTTGGAGGAAACGATTACAGGTATATTCTATGAGCTCCTCCCAAGGCTGCCTTGACTGACATGTAGATTAAAGTTCCCCATGATAATTGCTGTACCATTTTTTACATGCATCAGTTATTTTCTTGTTTATTTTGTGATGTTGTTATTTCGTTGCCAATGGACTATGCCTATCAGTGACTTTTTCTCCTTACTATTTCTAATTTCCATCCAAATGGATTCAATGCTTTTCTCCATAGAATCTATATTGTCTCTTACTACCGCCCTGATGTTATCCTTTAAATATCAAAGCTACACCACTTCCTTTACCTTCTTATTTGTCCTTTCGAATAGTCTGATACCCCTGGATATTTACTCCCAGTTGTGACCACCCTGCAACCATGTCTCTGTTAAGACCACAAAATCATACTCATTTGCGATCGTTTGTGTTGTCAACTCATTTACCTTGTTTTGACTGCTACGAGCATTTAGGTAAAGTGCCCTTATGGTAGTTTTTATACCTTTTTGAATCCTAACATTTAAGTTCTTCTCCCTTTTTAACTTTTTTTTTGTAATTTTCCATGTAGTTGAAACCTTTTCCCCTATTTTCCCCACGATAGGAAGCTTTGCTTCCTATTTACCATTGCCCTTGCCCTCGCCACACCCTATTTATCCTTTCTGCTAGAACAGTGGTCCCAGATCGGTTCAGGTGAAAACCATTTCAACAGCACAGATCCCTCCTGTTCCAATAGTGATGCCAATGCCCCATGAAATAGAACCCCTCTTTCCCGCACTACTCTGTTAACCGTGTGTTCACTTCCCTATTTTCTCGTCCCTATACCAATTTGCATTGGCTCGGGTAGTAATCCAGAGATTATGACCCTTGAGGATCTGTCTTTAATTTAATAAGGGGGATGCACACGCATCACTGCTCTCCTTATCCACACCACCCACCCCTGCCCCGGACAACAATCTGGTCTCTCTCCCTCCCAAAGAATGGTCTGGCCTCACTCTCCCCCTCCCCTCCAGAAGAACATCTAACCTATCACCACCCCCCCCCCCCCCGCCCCCCCGGAAAAACATCGAACCTGCCTCCTCTTCTCCTCCCCCACCCCCTCCTCCCCCCCCCCCCACCCCCTGCTTGCCACAGATACATCTGACCTGCCTCCTCCTCTTTTCCCCCCCCCCCCCCCCCTCCCCCCCCAACCACCCAACCAGATGACAATCTGACATCACTCCCCTCCTCCCTCCAATCAGAGAATGACCTAACCTGCCTCCACCTCCACCTCCACCCCCACCACTGAACTAAGTCAGAAAGCTGTTGGAATCACTGAAGGTGCTCTTCAGAGGCTGGAGCACCAACTTAGATTTTTATTCAGCAGGTCTCTAAAAGTGTGGTTCAGGATTGGTAAATGCGGTGGTAGAGGGGGAAATGCTGATAGAGTTGGGCAGGCAGTTCATTAATTCAATTTAAATGCATTTGTGGGTCTTGTTAAAGTGCCATCTGCGTGGACTCAGGTGCAAATTGTTGGTAAAATTGGGCCCTTAAACTGCAGCTCGTTAATTCTGAGCTGAAGTTCTTTGAGCAACCAATGCTTGCTGCAGATGTGGTTACTGCACCTTGCAATGGGATCTGCCAGCTCCCACATATACAGCTACAGCACATCACCTGTCCAGCATCTCTACTTAGTTAATTGATTCATTAATTAGTTCTTTTGTTCTGATGTTCTTTTTCAAATTTAGCATAGATTTCCTACCAGCCAATCAGGTCACAGCTTTGGTTTTTTTTCAGGAAATTAATTTTATACCCTCTCTACTCCCTGCAGACTAGGCCGCAGATCCCCGAGGTACGTTTGTTTTATATTCACTGTATTGTTCTGCTCCACCCTCTGACTGCCCCCTGGAGATTTGGCCACAGCTGCTGTTAACAACAGTGCTACCAGGCAGCATAATAACCTGCTTATTGATGCTCAGTTTGGGTTCTCCTATAGATGCTCAGCCCCAGACCACAACCTACTCTGGAGGTGAGGGGAGAGTGACTGTTCTTGGATCAAGGCTGCATTTGACGGAGTTAAAAAAAATCAAAGAGCCATAGCCGGATTGAAGTCGATGGGAATCAAAGGCAGGATTCGCCATCGGTTGAGTCATACCTGGCACAAAAGATAATTGTGGTTGCTGAAGGCCCATCATTTCAGTTCCAGAACATTGCTCCAGGAATTTCTCATGGTAGTGTCCTTGGCTCAACATCTCTAGCTATTTAATTGATTATGTTCTCTTCGTCTAAAGGTCAGAAGTGGAGATGTTCTGATTTTGGTACTGTTCAAGACTGCTTAGATAGTGAAGCAGTCCATGACTGCATGCAGCAAGAACTGAACAACATTCATCCTTGGACTGATGAGTGGCAAGTAACATTCACGGTAGGCAATGACTTGCTCTAACTAGAGAGAATCTAACGGCAGTCAATGGCATTAGCATTGCTGAATCCCATGCTATCAACTTTTTGGAGATTAATATTGACCAAAAACGTCAGTATGCAGTCGTATAAATACTGTTGCTACAAAAACAGACAAGGAACTCTGCAGCAAATAACTCATGTCTTGACTCCCAAAATGAGTGTATCTTTCTAAAAGGCACAAGTTAGGAGTGTGATTTAAATACAGCCCAATATCCTAGATGTGTGCAGCATGAATAACAGCCACAAAGCTTGACTTTATTCAGGGACAAGTTTGCTTGATCAGCACTCCATCCGCCATCTTTAACATTTACTCCTTCACCACTGGCACACAGTGGCAGCAGTGTGCACCATTGGTTGTACTGACACAATTCACCTACATCTACTTTGCAGCACCTTCCAAATTAATGAGCGCTACAACTCAGAAGGACAAGGGGAGCAAATGCAAGCCACACAAAGGGTACGAACTTACTGCCCATTCACTGCAGTGAGGTCAGAGAATTTGGTAGCCTGTCTTCACTGAAGCAGGATAGGAAAATCCTCCCAGTGTGAATGGTGTAAGCTTCAGCCAGTGTCTTTACTTGAAACTATTTTGTCTTTCCTTCACTTGCTGGGTCACAAACCTTGAACTCTGTCTGTAAAAGCATTGTGGATTTATCTACAAGACATGGACTGCAGTGGTTCAAGAAGATGTTCATCAGCATCTTCCTGAAGGAAATTGGGCCTCGGCAACAAATGTTTGCCTTGTCGTGGATGCTCACATCTCTCACTTTTTTAAAATGCTGAGCTTGAGTTCCGTCAGCACCACTTAGCTCCAGACCTCATTATAGTGTTGGTCCAAATATGGTCAGACAAGCCAAATTCCAGAGCTGAGGTGACTGCCCTTGATACCAAGGTAGCATTTGATCGACTATGCTACTAAGGAGCCCAAATAAAATAAAAGTCAGTGTGGATAAGGGCAAAGCTTTCCACTGGCTGAAATCATATCTCCATCTAAGGAAGATGGTTGTGGTTGTTTGAGGTCAATCCCAGAACATGCTGCAGGAGTTCCTTAGGACAATGTCCCAGGCCCAACCATTTTCAGCTGCTTCATCACTGATATTCTTCCATCTTAAGATCAGAAATATGGATGTTCACTGATAGCACAGTGTTCAGTTCCATTTGCAACTCCTTAGATGATGACACTGACCATGTCCACATAGAGCGAGACCTGGACAACATGCAATCTTGGGCTGATCGATGACTAGTACCATTGTGCTATTAAGAATGCCTACACCTTATGGACCTGTTATGATCCAGAACCACCAGATTTGGGAGATCAGACACTGCTGATGGTAATTCTCCTGTGCTTTGAAGTGCCTGCTGTGGGTTGTCCAAGCATCTGATGGATAAATGAGCATGGGGGTGACCAGGACCTTAGCTGCAGGTTACATTATTTTGAACAATTGTCAGCGCAAAAGAATCAGCCATTTAAACTTAGCCTTGATAATTAAATTGCTAAATTTATATTTCTTTATATGATCAAATGCTGATTTTTTTTTAATGTAGCAGTCAAAATATAATGTTATTGATATTCTCTTTTGTTAACAATATACATGGCATTTTTGTACTTCCAATGAGAATATGCCACTACAATAGCATTTTCCCTAGTTTTTAAAAAAATGCATAAGTTATTGAAAGTGTTGGAAAATCCTCGGTGTTTTTTTTTCAGTGAAAGTTTTTGGTTTATAAATCAAAGCTAGAACATTCACCTCCTTTTCAAGGTGCATCTTTCATACATTATAGAAATGCTATATTTAGTTAGCATTTCCTAACCATTCTGGTAAGCACAATTCAAATGTTACAATCAAATTTGTGTCACATTTCAAGGAGGAATAAAATCAAAACAAAGGCAACCATTTCACACAGGAACCAGATGCAAAGTGTAGTATAAGGGTATTCAGCAGAGCAAAGGTTATTCTGGGACTGAGGAAACAGGACTACCCACAGAATAAGAACATAAGAACATAAGAAATAGGAGCAGGAGTAGGCCATCTAGCCCTTCGAGCCTGCCCCGCCATTCAATAAGATCATGGCTGATCTGTTGTGGCTCAGTTCCACTTTCCCGCCCTCTCCCCATAACCCTTAATCCCCTCTCTTATCAAGAACCCATCAACCCGCTTCTTAAAAATATTTAGCGAGGCAGCCTCCACCACTTCAACGGGCAGAGAATTCCAGAGATTCACCACCCTTTGAGTGAAGAAGTTCCTCCTCAACTCCGTTCTAAACCGCCTCCCCTTTTATCTTGAGGCTGTGCCCCCTAGTCCTACTGTCTTTTTTGAGCGGGAAGAGTCTCTCCACCTCTATCCTATCCATCCCATTCATCATCTTATACGTCTCAATGAGATCTCCCCTCATTCTTCTAAACTCTAACAAGTACAAGCCTAGTTTATTCAGCCTCTCCTCATAGCTCAATCCCCCCAACTCCGGTATCAGCCTAGTAAACCTCCTCTGCACTCCCTCCAGGGCCAAAATATCCTTGCGCAGGTGCGGCGCCCAAAACTGCACACAGTACTCCAGCTGCGGCCTCACCAATGCCCTATACAGCTGCAGCAAGACCTCCCTACTTTTATATTCAATCCCCCTCGCTATGAAGGCCAGCATCCCATTCGCCTTCCTGACCACCTGCTGCACCTGCAAGCTGGGTTTTTGCGACTCATGCACGAGGTCCCTCTGCACCGTCGCCTGCTGCAGTTTTTCGCCACGTAAGTAATAGTCCTTCCTACCATTCTTCCTACCAAAGTGGACCACCTCACACTTGCCAACATTAAATTCCATTTGCCATTTCCTGGCCCATTCGCCCAGCCTATCTAGATCCTTCTGCAGACTCTCCACACCCTCCGCACAATTTGCCTTTCCCCCAATCTTGGTGTCATCAGCAAATTTCGACACCCTGCACTCGGTTCCCTCCTCCAGATCATCTATATAAATGGTAAATAGCTGAGGCCCCAGCACCGACCCCTGGGGCACCCCACTAGTCACCAACCGCCAATCTGAATAGCACCCATTGACCCCCACTCTCTGCCTCCTATTTGACAACCAATCCTCTATCCACGCTAACACCCTACCCCCAACTCCATGTCCCCTGACCTTCTGCAATAACCTCTTGTGAGGTACCTTGTCAAACGCCTTCTGAAAATCCAGAAAGACCACATCCACCGGCTCTCCTCTATCCACTGCCCTAGACACATCCTCATAGAACTCCAGTAAATTTGTCAGACACGACTTCCCTTTAATGAAACCGTGTTGCGTCCGCCCTATCAAGCAATTCCCTTCAAGATGCCTCGCAATTTCCTCCTTAATGACGGATTCTAACATTTTACCTACCACAGACGTTAAACTAACCGGCCTATAATTCCCCGCCTTTTGCCTGGCACCCTTCTTAAACAACGGCGTAACATTAGCCGTTTTCCAATCTTCCGGCACTTCCCCGGAATCCAGCGACGTCTGGAAAATAACCACCAAGGCATCCACTATAACCTCCGCCATTTCTTTCAGAACCCTCGGATGCATTCCATCCGGTCCTGGGGACTTGTCCACAATCAGCCCCTCCAGTCTGTCACGCACCACCTCTCTAGTAACAGTAATGTCATTAAGACCCTCCAGTCCTACCACCTTTCCATCGCTAACACCCGGCAAATTATTCACGTCCTCCTCCGTGAAGACAGAAACAATGTGTAAGGTTATGATAATGAACTGAGTACGGTACTAGTTAATTGAAATCAGCATGAAATTAACTCCTAGTCTGGGCTATACTTATGTATATTGTGATGTGTTACCAATAAACATGACTATTCACCCCTACAAGTTTCTGAGCGTCTTTGTGAGCCCTACAGAGCAAATCCTTACAATCAAAGAAACCTCTTGGCAATGCCTGGTAGCCTCACCCAGTATTTACATAGATATAATTAAGTTATACATCTTTGGCTGCCACACTGAAAGTCACTACACATAGTTTGAGGGTGGCTCTGGATGCTGAGGATGATTCTCCTGTGGGGGAAATCTAAAATTAGGGGCAGAATTTCCAAATAAGGAGTCTCCCATTTATGGTGAGGAAGAATTTCTTCTTTCAGGAGTTCGTTGGTCTATCGAATTCTTTTCCTCAGAACAATGGAGACTGGGTCATAGTGACAGCTGAGCACAAGGGAGAGTCTTGTGACAGTGGGTATCATAACTCTCTCTCTGAGGCAGAAGCTCCAGATTTGAATTCCACTCTAGGAATAGAATGTTTAATGCTCAATGCTCACACTTGGTGGCAGAACCTGAAGCAGCTTTGATTCCTGGTCCCCTCAGAGTTCAATAAATATTTGCAATATTACACTGGCTGTCATGAATTGTGGTCACTTTGGGTGAGCAGGGGTTGTTGCCATTTGGCCAAACAGGCCATCTGAAATGGTGTTTTGTAAAACACTCTGGGACAATGGGGCTAGAAACTAAACCTACAGGCTGCAGTTTAAAGACCGAGACAAACAGGCTGCAACCCTGACAAGTGAATAAACAGGATATGGGTCATCTGCAGCATGAAAAGGACTTTATAGTCACACTGGGTTGTGTACCAGACATCAGGGCACCATGAACCCTTATTTAGGAGGGAGGTATATGACCTATGTGCCTCCAGCACCTATAGACATGGGTGTTGGGGACACAGCCAGAGATCGGTGTGGTAGCACCTGACTGGAATCTTATTGATCAGGGGCATCAAGTCCTGATCAACTGACTGGCAATGGCCAAAAGGGGGTGTGAAACCAAACTGGGTATAAAGGAGTCTGCGCAACTAGGAATCTCTCTCTCTCTCTGACCCCACGAACGAGCTACAACAACAGAGAGCCACTACACCCGAGAAGGAAGATCAGAGCCAGAGTGCCAGACCAGACCAAAGGACCAGATTACGTAGACGACCATCAAGACAAGCGCACAGATAATGGCCAACATGTGCTTGGGTACTTGCCAGTGACGCAAAGTTAAGTCAAGGTCTCATATTGGACTTGAACTTTAGTATTTTCCTGTAAGATAACTTATTGTTAGTTGGGTGGGTGATTATTGGTTGTGTGGGTTTAAATAAATATTGGTTGTACTAACAAGACATCTACTCGTCGTTATTTGTCCACCATACAAGGGTTAAAACAGACAGTGTTGCCTGCTGCACAATGTCCAATAGGTGGAGAACCTAGATCCGGTGCCAGAAAAGGTTGACCTTCAATGACCTTCTGTGCTCAGAATGAGTGAATTCTGAGTGGGCATTTTGCAGAACAGGGCACTGAGGTATGATGTCCATCCTTGTTGTAAACACTTCTGTGGGTTTCAGGAAGTCTGTGTGTGCATCCAAAGGCTGGAGAAAATAAGAAGCAGCCTTTGTTTCATCAAAGGGTCAAATGCCTAAAGAGGCAGTAATGTTCTTAACTCTCCTGGGGGCAGTATGGTATGGTGTTGGTAAAGGTTTTAGTATTTAATGGAGTTCTGCACTTACTTATGGAGAAACATAGCCAGAACAATCTGCTACTGATGGTGGTGTACTAAACCTGGTGATCCTCACCAACCATAAGCTGGGAGCCCTGGAGCTTAGGTGAGTGAGGAGGGAAGTGATCAGGTCATGGATAGGCTGGTGTCTCTGAGGAAGGTAAAAGCCCATTGAGCTGAAGTGTGACAGGCTGAGTGCAAGTGGTGAATGAGTCACATCAATTGGAAGGGCCTCAACTATGTGCCAATCACTGAAATGCCTCAATGTGATTGAGACCATTCACGATATGCAGCATGTGCTGAGAATTTAATCTGTGATATGAGTCATGTATCTTACCCTTGCCTTCGTGCTTCTGACAAACCATCCACCAGAGCCAGCCAAGAGGTCTACAACTGTCTATTGACACTCAAGACATAGTGTACATGCATCCTAGTATCTCTCAGCACTGAACATCAGCACAGATGCTGGTATGCTGGTGGATGTGATTGTATTCAATGAGTTGTTAGGGGAGAGCATTGAGGGCATGTCACTCACTAGTGCAGGCAGAGGCAGGGAGTGCCCAGTATGTCAGCAGTCAAAGGACTACTGAAGACGAGGACCAAGCTGAGTACGAGGAAGATGATGGGTCTCTGGAGTTGTCAATTAGGTGGCAAATGCTGGATGCCCAGCGGGATGTATGGGAAGATCTGGCCGAGAGCCTGCGGGTTTACGCTATAGTATTTGTCATGGAGGAGTCCTTGCAGAGCATGTGCACTGTGACCCTGAGTTCCAAGGCTGCAGCTTCATCCATCGAGAGTGTGGCAATTGTCATGGAGAAGCAACTCCAGGTGTAGAACAAGGCATTTAAACATAAGAACTGACCTCAGAGGTCAATGCCTGTAAGAAAAGGAGGTGGCAACTATCTGACTGATGGTTGCCTATTCTTTTATTGAGCAGAGAACTGAGGGTGCACCTGACAATGGTGGACAAGGTGGCCATCATCTCTGTGGACTCTTCTCACAGTGCCTCAATTGAGGGCAGCAGTTCCTCTGTTTACCAGTTGCCGCTCTATCCTCCGAGTCAGTGATGTCAGGCAATCCCCAGTCAATGTTGTTGAGCATATACTGTTAGGCGGAACCTGCTCAGGCCCTGCTGGTCAGCTGATGACTGTCAAGGTCATCTGCATCAACAGAACAATGAAATCATCCACATGCCTCAAATGTGCTGTCAGTGAGGGAGTGGGGAGTTGCTAGCAGGCACCTAGGTGTAGCACTCAACAAAAACTCAAGACACACTCATCACAATCAGGAATTTGCACTTGATGCTTTTGTTTATTTTTCATTTAAAAAGTCTCTTATTGTCTTGGATTTGTTTCAAGTAAATTTTCATTCATAAATCATTTACTGTACTCCAGCCAAAAATGTCCTGTGTCTACTTTGGTGTCAGCCTCATCCCTGCCTGTTGAAAGATTTCCTGCATAACAAACTTTATTTGGGAGGGACTGGGCTCATGGAATGGTTGTTAGTTGTTTGGGATTGAGTTATTGCCCATTGAGTTTGCAGGAAGTCAGGACATGCCAGCTTAGCTGAAAGACTATTGAATCAGGATGTTCCGTGTGCCCCTGCTCTCCTGAAGGTTTCTGATTGCATCCTCACACTTTGGCTGCCCAGCATCGTCCGTGGAGTCTTTGTCAGTGTCTACTCAATGGCGCATTAACCATTAAGCTGAGTAGGCTTAAGCCTAGGGGCCTGGAAGGGAGGGGGGCTCGAGAACAAAAGAAAATTGGTTTAATCCTTTTAAGGGTGAATAAATTTTCATAACTATACCCTGTGGGTATATTAAAAAAGGCAGTGAATACCCTCATACAAGTTTACCTGGACGACTTTGACTTGGCCTTTTTGGAAGAGCTTGTCCACTTTCAGAAGTACATTCAAGGACAATCCGATGATGAAGTCACTGTCAGTGGGATGTATTGATATCGAGCAAGAGATTGACTGCACGAGGTATATCCAAATACATATACTTGCTTTAGAATTTATCTGTCCTTAATGATTACTAACTAATCAGGTGAGCGTTCATTTTTGGCACCGAAGAGGATCAAAATCTAATTATGCTCAACAATGAGCGATGAGAAACTTAGTCATCTGCCACTCATGCACATTGAATCAGGTATGCTTTGATTCATTGATTTACATGCTATTATCGACACTTTTGTAAACCAAAAAACATGGAAGCTTTATTAAAGTACAAATGTAAAGAAAATGAAAAATAAATGAATAAAAGAGCTGTGATTGATTCATCTAAGTTTATGATATTATACATATAGTACATTATACATAGTACAATGATATGTTATCTAATGTCACTTAACATCACTTTATTTTATTCAACGAAGGATGAGGCGGGGGCAAGGTCAGGGGGCCTTACAAAGCTCAGCCTAGGGTTCTGGGTGGTAGTTAATCCACCACTGTGTCCACTTCTGAGGCATCTATTGTTTAAGAGGTTCCCCTGGTGAGAGTGAAATTGTGAAGAGCACAGTAGACGACTCTGAGTGACATGTGCCTGGATGAGTACTGCAGGGTGCCCCTCGATCAGTCGAGATATCTGGACCTTGTCTTTGGCAGCCCGGTGGTCCTCTCCACTCCCGCTCTTGTGGATACGTGGCAGTGGTTGAATCTTCCCTCAGAATCTGTCCTCAGTCACCTAACATCAGCCATCCTTGCAATGGGTAACTTTGTCACCAATCTAGCATAGTTGAGGCAAGCTGGAGCAGTGAAGACCCTGAGCACTTGTGGTTTGCAAAGAAGTATGCATTGTGCGAGCCGGCTGGGTATCTTGTATGCACCTGCAGAATCTGGGTCCTGTGGCTACATATATTCTGAATCAGGGTGAAAACCCTTCCTGTTCGCAAAGGCACCCGACTGGCCTGCTGGCACCTTGAAGGCCATATGGGTGCAATCAATAGCATCCTGTATGAGGGAGAATCCTGCAATGGTGGTGAGCCCTCTTTCCTGCTCAACCTGGCTGACGTGGTCCATCCTGAAATTAATGAATGTCAGTGATCGGTCTGACACAGATGCTTGCAGCTGACTTCACAAGGATCATCCACAGCATTCTGGAACAATCTGGAGGTATAAAGTTCAGTGCCACAGTGATCTTCAGAGGCAGAGGCATTGGGTATCCACCCCACGCAATTGGAGGCTATCCCCAGCCCAATCATCTGGCAGATGCTCATCATTAGTTCCCTTGAAAGCCAAAGCCTCCTACAGCACTGAACCTCTTGCCATGTCAAGGTAGTTTGATCACTGCTTGTAAACTGTGACAGTTGCATCTTCTGCAGGGGTGGTTTCCTTGCTCTCTGCTGGCCCTGATCATCCTGTGCCTCTGCCTGAGGGAGATGCATGTGACCACCAGACCCCCCTTACTCTTTATTCCGTCTCCTCCTTCTCCTCAGAGGTGCTTCCTGCTGAGTAGACAGTACCCAGCTGCAGGTTGGCAGATGTGGCTCACTCATACACAAAAGTGACAGAGGAACCCAAACCTCCGGTGCCAGAAGACAGAAATGTCCTGTGAACTCCATACCATGATGAATCCAGAAAATGCTCTTTCAACACTCAAACACCATCTCAACTCACCTAGAAGCTCAACTCTTCAATCAGTGTTTGAATCAGGCTCTTTTTATCCCACTTTTGCATGAGAAAAGATCAAATTCAGTTGGACCTCCTGTTCATGTTGCCTGTGCTTAAAATTACATAAGAACATAAGAAATAGGAGCAGGAGTAGGCCATCTAGCCCTTCGAGCCTGCCCTGCCATTCAATAAGATCATGGCTGATCTGTCGTGGCTCAGTTCCACTTTCCCGCCCTCTCCCCATAACCCTTAACCCCCTTGCCTATCAAAAACCTATCAACCCACGTCTTAAATATATTTAGCGAGGCAGACTCCACCACTTCAACGGGCAGAGAATTCCAGAGATTCACCACCCTTTGAGTGAAGAAGTTCCTCCTCAACTCCGTTCTAAACTGCCCCCCCCCGCTTTATCTTGAGGCTGTGCCCTCTAGTCCTACTGTCCTTTCTGAGCAGGAAGAGCCTCTCCACCTCTATCCTATCCATCCCATTCATCATCTTATATGTCTCAATGAGATCTCCCCTCATTCTTCTAAACTCTAACGAGTACAAGCCTAGTTTATTCAGCCTCTCCTCATAGTTCAACCCCCTCAACTCCAGTATCAGCCTAGTAAACCTCCTCTGCACTCCCTCCAAGGCCAAAATATCCTTGCATAAGTACGGCGACCAAAACTGCACACAGTACTCCAGCTGCGGCCTCACCAGTGCCCTGTACAGTTGCAGCAAGACCTTCTTACTTTTATATTCAATCCCCCTCGCTATGAAGGCCAGCATCCCATTCGCCTTCCTGACCACCTGCTGCATCTGCAGGCTGGGTTTTTGTGACTCATGCACAAGGACCCCGAGGTCCCTCTGCACCGTCGCATGCTGCAGTTTTTCGCCATGTAAGTAATAGTCCTTCCTACCATTATTCCTACCAAAGTGGACAACTTCACACGTGCTAACATTAAATTCCATTTGCCAGTTCCTGGCCCATTCGCCCAGCCTATCTAGATCCTTCTGCAGACTTTCCACACCCACCGCACAATTTGCCGTTCCACCAATCTTGCTGTCATCAGCAAATTTTGACACCATACACTTGGTTCCCTCCTCCAGATTATCTATATAAATAGTAAATAGCTGAGGCCCCAGCACCGATCCCTGGGGCACTCCACTAGTCACCAACTGCCAATCCAAATAGCACCCATTGACCCCCACTCTCTGCCTCCTATTTGACAGCCAATCCCCTATCCACGCTAACACCCTACCCCCAACTCCAAGCCCCCTAACCTTCTGTAATAATCTCTTGTGTGACACCTTATCAAACGCCTTCTGAAAATCAAGAAACACCACATCCATCGGCTCTTCTCTATCCACTGCCCTAGACACATCCTCATAGAACTCCAATAAATTCGTCAGACACGACTTCCCCTTAACGAAACCGTGCTGCGTCTGCTCTATCAAACAATTCTCCCCAAGATGCCTCGCTATTTTCTCCTTGATCACGGATTCTAACATTTTACCTACAACAGATGTTAAACTAACCGGCCTATAACTCCCTGCCTTTTGCCTGCCACCCTTCTTAAATAACGGCGTAACATTAACCGTTTTGCACAGACAACAGTAAATTCTGGTCAACTGGGGCTTTAATCTGCATAACTAACCCCATTATTGTAGGCAGACATGTCAATGTAAAATTCTACCCTAGGACTTAATAGCCACGAAGATGCATTCATAACCTGGCCAAGCAGGTTGAGTATCAAGCTGTAAATCCTTCTGATTGACAGGCAGCAAAAGTGATCAGCATGATAGAAAGAACTTTGGAACCTCTACCATGAAACATCTGTAACTCCAGGCTACAACATGTATGTAAAAGTGCGTGTTGCCATGGCAACTCAGACATCTTGAGCGAACTGTAATACACCACTGCCACACAAGGGAAAAGCTCATTATGTTGAGTAATATCTTAGCCTGGATAGATGATTGACAAACAAGAAACAGTCGGGACAAATTAATATTTTTCAGGTTGGCAAATTAACTAGTGAGATGTTACAGGAATCTGTGCTGGAGCCTCAACTATTAAAAACCTATATTAATGACTTGGATGAAGGGGCCAAGTGTATCGCAGCCAAATCAGCTGACAATAGAAAGATAGGTATGCAAGCAAGCTGTGAAGAGAACACAAGGAGCCTGCTAAGGTATGCAGCTAGATTAAGTAAGTTGGTATAAATTTGGCAAAATGTGAGGTTGTCCATTTTAGTGGGAAGAATAGAGGAGCAGAATATTATTTGCATAGAGACTGCAGAATGCTGTTGTACAGAGGCATCTGAGTGTCCTCATACAGGACTCACAAAACGTTAGCATGCAGATAAGTAATTAGGAAAGCAAATTAAAGTTTTAAGCCTTAATTACAAAGGCGGGGGGTGTAATATTAGGGAAGTCTTGAAAAGAAGGCATCTGGATAGATATGTGAATAGGCAGGGAATAGAGGGATATGAGCCATGTAATGGCAAGACAATATTAGAGAGGCATCTGTGTCGGCACAGACTTGGTGGGCCGAAGGGCATGCTCCTGCTGGTGCTGTACTGTTCTTTGTTCTTTTCTTGCTGTAATGTAACAACATTGGTGAGAATGTACCTAGAGTACCATTTTGGTATCTTACATAAGAAAAGATCAATTTGTGCTAGAGGCAATTCAACAAGTTGATTCCTGTTATCAGAGGATAACCTGTTGAACAGGTTGGATCTATATTCACTGGAATTTAGAAAATAGATGATTTTGTTGAAACATATAAGAGTTTGAGGAGCACTGTGGATGCTGAGTGATTCCCCTGATGAGAAATCTAAAACTAGGAGCACAATTTCAATATAAGGGGTCTCCCATTTTAGACAGAGGTGAGGAAGAACTTTTTCTTTTGGGGGTCATTAGTCTGTGGATTTTTCTTTGCCAGAGAACAGTGGAGATTCAGTCATATTGAAGGATAAATTAGACAGATCTTTGATATGCATGGCATCAAGGGTAATAGGGGGTGGGGGGTGGGGGGAGGGAGTGGAGAACAGGGAATAAAGTGTAGTTAAGACCACAGTGTAATCAACCATAATCCTATTAAATGTCAGAACTATCTTGAGAGGTGGCAGGGTGGCACAGTGGTTAGCATTGCTGCCTCACAGCTCTAGGGGCCTGGGTTCAATCCTTGGCTTGGATCACTGTCTGTGTGGAGTTTGCATGTTCTCTCCATGTCTTGTGGGTTTTCTTCCCCAGTCCAAAGATGTGTGGGTTAGTTGGATTGGCCATGCTAAATTGTCCTTGAATGTCAGGGGAAATAACAGGGTAAATACGTGGGGTTATGGGGGTAGGGCCTGGGTGGGATTGTTGTCAGTGCAGGGTCAATGGGCTGAATGGCTTCCTTCTGCACTGTAGGGATTCTATGAGTCAACTGGTTTATACCTCTTATTTCTTCTAATCTTATAACATTAGTTATTCTGCTCATAGAAAAATGAAGGCACGTGACAGTGGTTTACCAGGCAGCAGTCTAATGAAGAGATTCTTGCATGTGAATACAAATAAACTGCAAGGTTTTCCTACTTTAAGTCTGGAGATATTTTTATGCTCTTCTAGATCAGAGATGACTATGCACTTTCCCTTTTCAGATAACAAGGTCATCATCAGGCACCCAAATTGGGCATAGTGTATCCCAGTCTAGATTGCAACTTTATCTACTCAGTCCTGGAAATGTTTCAACTCTTACCATAAGGAGCACCACCCACCTCATGGACATTTCCAGTTGTTGCCACAGCCGCTGCCTGAAATTGATAGTCGAAATCAACGTAGAGGTTAGTTTGTGCTCTGAGCTGATATTAATTGGGCCGAGGCTTTCATAAACTTTTGGATTTTTGAAGGTGGTATTCAATGCACTGCAGTCTGTAGGAAATGTGCTCCCACAATGCTACAGGGAGTTCTAAGACTTCAACCCAACAGCAGCTGTGATGTTCGATTATTAGGGCAGCACGTTGGCACAGTGGTTAACACTGCTGCCTCACAGCGTCAGAAACCCGGGTTTGATTCCCAGCTTGAATCACTGTTTGTGCGGAGTTTGCACGTTCGCCCTGTTGTCTGCGTGGGTTTTCGCCGGGTGCTTCCGTTTCCTCCCACAGTCCAAAGATGCGCGGGTCAAGCTGATTAGCCATGCTAAATTGTTAGGGGGACTAGTAGGGTAAATACGTGGGATAGGGGCTGGGTGGGATTGTGTAGGTGCAGACTAGATGGGCCCAATGGCCTCCTTCTACACTGAAGGGATTCTATGATTCTCAATCCTGGCATTTTGAATGATATGCCCCGCTAAACATGTTATTGATGTTGTAGTCTAAGACGATCACTGTACGATCGAATCATTTAGATTTTAATGCGAAATTCAACCAATTCTATTTGTGCTGGAGCGCATTAAGGAGTATGCGATAATGACTGAAGTCAGCGGTTTCCTTGTTGCGTGTTTTAAACTGCAGCTAAAGATTTTTGGATATCTCAAATTAGGAATCTTCTGAAGGGGTGTCCTCATAAGTGGCAATAAAAGAGCAGCAACTTCTACATCTTTTCCAGTTGAATTCTTTCTGGAGGGGGTTTCCAGTAAATAGTCACAATCATAACATTTTCTTAAGTGGAAGAGCCAAACGTTCTTGCAAATTTAATTGTAAATAAAATATACCACTCTGCAAACTTCCCGGCGCTCTATCAGAATTCGGAGTTCTGCATTGTTCAACAGCTAGTGTTCTAACTTTAGAACCCGTCATTTGATTGTAATAGTGCCAAGCAAACTGGAAATATTTGCCCATAATTGATACCAATCTGGACGGAACCAAACGAATACATCCTTGCGTTGGAAACATTATGTTTTTGTCCTTTCAATGTCGAGAATTTGAAAATTTGACGACTGCATATACATTCTTACTCAAAACCCAAATTAATTTCAGTAATGGACATAACGGCTGATATTAGTTTTAGACTTGCCTTAAGATGAAGACGCCCACAAGAGTATTAAAACTGTGTCTAACATCAGGCTCGAAACTACCCACTACATTGCATTTGCAGACTTCTGGTCACATAGTATGCTATTTAACACGCTAAGATTTTCCCTGTTCTTGGTTAGTTATTCTCGGGTCCGTGTTTATTTTAACAGTTTCTGGCGATTTTCTCATTAAAAACAGGTGTGTTTTTGTTTGTATGTATACAGCTCTGATCAAAACTTCTTAATTACAAAGGTACAAATTCGTATGACATCATTGCAACTAACAATCCTTCAGCCGAGGCCAAGTTCTTAAATATATCAGTACTATCGCGTCTGATTGGTGAATAAAACGGAAGTTTTAAAGTTTAGTTATTAGTGTCACAAGTAGGCTTACATTAACACTGCAATGAAGTTACTGTGAAAATCCCCTAACTTAAAGCAATTAGCACTTTCATTTTTACGCAGAACTCTTGAATGAAATTCCCTCTGTTGATGCCTTCTACTAAGTCCTGAATCACTACATGCATTCAGTACAATTTGTGACCATGTTATTAACAAAGTCACCGGTTTTAAGATATAATCTAGAGATCTATCTAACGAAATTAAAATTGGGAAGTTTTGTCCAAGGTTTGTGAACTATACTCGGCAGTTCCATTAGACTTGCGGTGTACTCCTTGTGCGTGGCACACTGATCCAACTTCAGTCGATGAAAATAAATGCGCACCACCTTTAGCATTCTAGACATATGATCTGGTACATTATTGAAAGTAAAATCGTGCAGAATTACTTCTTGCTTTCTGTGGTATTTGCTTATAAATTTCATGTCTTCCTGTTCCTGTTCTGTTAGATCACGTGATGCTATTGATTTTGTATCTGTATTGAAGGGCTAGATGACCAAAACACATGTTTTATAATCCTTAGACAATGAAACGCCCAATTATAGTACACTTTAAATCAAATCATTAACAGGCGTATATGTGTCAGTTGTGCGCGATTCTTTTCAATGGTTCTGTCAAAAGGAAAGAGGAAAATAAATGCAAAGTCCAACCTGAGCGGAAATGAAACTATTGTATGTTTTAAGTTTGCTCAGAGGAAATCTATCTGATATGAGCTTCCAACTGGTTAAATGTCAAACTGTGATAATATGTAATATTGCAGCATTTGATATTAAATATATTTTACAATGCAAGTCATAAGCTACGAGGTTGTGTTTCTCAGTAGACACGCCAGGGAAATAGAATGAGATTCCACTGACTTTTCCCAACACTCCCTCGGCTGAGTAGCATCTGGACCAGACTTGGGAGCTGTATTGTCAAAAGTGGAAATCACCTGGGAAAGGGTAAAGTGCAGTAGAAATGAACAAAAATAAATAATGCGGATGCTGGAAATATTTAGAAGTTAAACAGCGTCTGTGTTGGGAGAAACAGTAAACGTGTCACATACCATCATTTTTCATCAGAATACCAATGATACTGACTCCCGGTTCTGTGGCCCTTCGAAACTCCCATGCACATGCAGCTCTCGGAAACCGGACAACAGATATTAACAACAGGAATACGGCAGTGATTTGTGGTCCTTAACTCTACATCAACAAATTGCCAGGTCAATTTTCCTTTCGAGCTGATTTTGAGTTATTTTGCTTTCGGATAAGTTGCAGACTCCGTTATCTCAGGAGAACCCGGGGTTCGGGGTTAGTGGAGTATTGACTCCATCCTTGAGAGAAAGCTGCAGAGAGTCTAAAGGCTTTCAGTATAAACTTGGCCGAATTGCTGTCTTTATGTGCTTTGAAATTAAAATAGAGATCGCAGGAAGGACTTACGGCAGAGAAAACATATACATAGGATAGATATGCGACGCACAGATGCAAACTGATAATAGATACACCAAACTAAAGTCTCCAATTATGGATGCCGTTTAGCATTACTTAATTCTACATCATTTCTGCCTTTGAACGGACGTAAATCTCAGTGCCAAATAGAAAAGCAAGCAACCAGCTATTCCGAATTTACTTCTGATAATCCGTATTTTACACCTACGTTTGACTCGATCAAAAAGTGGGATTTTAAAGACATTATTTCGTGGGATGTGGGCGTCCCTGGTTAGGTCAGCATTTATTCACCATCCTTAACCTCATGAAAACTTTTCAACTCAGATTATTTTATCGTTCTTTTCACCGCCGCTTGCATTCTCACAATCGCTATAGACGCCCATAGATTAGTTGAGAAGATATTTATTTTAACTACTTTAACTTCTAACGGCGCTGAACATAAACGAGTTTAAGTAACGCAGGAAACCGCAAATAGCGCAGTGCTTAGGCGATTTGGTGTCAACGTTAACCTAATTTACTCTTCAACGAAATTGGAGTCCCTGAGATCACTATCGAAAAGCTGGTAGTTGGACAATAACAGGGTGGCTCCGGTGAAGCGTCTGAACCCTTTGAGCCATTAGACTCTAGCAGTTCTTTAAAAAAATAAACGGGCGGTAACACCCTGACGGATAGACAAAGCTGCAGAATAAGAATAATCTAAAGTTTATTTATTAGTCACAAGTAAGGCTTACATTAACACTGCAATGAAGTTACTGTGAAATCCCCCTAGTCTCCACACTCCTGCGCATGTTCGGGTCAGTGCACCTAACCTGCAAATTCTTCAGAATGTGGGAGGAAACTGGAGCACCCGGAGGAAACCCATGCAGACATAGGGAGAACGTGCAAACTCCACACAGACAGTGACCCAAGCCAATTGAACCCGGGTCCCTGGCGCTGTGAGACAGCGGTGCTAACCACTAAATATGGTTAGTTCTAAATGTGGAAATACTCAACATGTGGAACAGCATCTGTGCAGATGTGAACAAACTTAACGTTTCAGGTTTATGAACCCGGGTAGATTTTTCAGGAGGAAAATAATTTGTAAGAATTAAAAATAACCTAATTGAGGTATTTAAGAATGGGTGGATAGAAACTATTTCCTCTCGTGGCGAAGTCAGGAACAAGAGGACATGACCTTAAAATTAGAACTGACCCCTTCAGCATGCCAGGGAAGTGAAAACCCCTTTGAAAAATTCAAAATTGAGATAGATTTGTGTTGGGGCAAAAATGACTAATGGTTGCAGAACAAAAATAGGTCGATGGAGTTAAAATACAGATCAGCCATGATCTAATTGAATAATGGACCAATATGACGGGCCGGCCAAAAAAGGACTACTGGAATAGTGGGCGGGTGGGGGTGGGGGGAGTGACTGCAGAAATGGCTAAATAACTCTCCTCGGACTGCTGTTCTACCGCTCCACGCTTCTCTAAATAACCCATGTTCAGGGAATGGGCATTTTGGCAGAACGACCCGAGAGACAGGACCTGGTGCTGTTTATAAATCCAAGAGTTGAATGGTACTCTTGGAGCCCTTCCCCACCACCACCACCACACTGACTCTCGAGCAGAAAGATTCCGCGAATCAAAGTTCACTGGCTTGGAGAAAAAAGAGGTGAAGCAAGCTCAAGATGCCAACCGAGAGCAGACCGTCCCGGTGAAGATCTATAAAAGGGGAAGATGACATTTCCCTATGGCAATCCATATTGATAAATGAATTCAAACTCCCATACACACGACTACTGGCTCAGTTGCAACTGCAGAAGTGGCAGAAAATAGAGTTTTTATAAACAATATTAGAAAGCCGGAGACGAATTTCGTGTAATACAGTAATACACGATCATCCTAACCCAACAATACAAATCGCAGTAAACACGATGGCACAATGAATTTAGACATTTGAAATAAAGACGTATTGCTGGCCTAACTAGTTGGGAATAAAGCAAAGTAATAGTTATTACAACCATTCTAATACATTGTACAGATTCGATCATTATGGCATCGATAGTAATAGACAAAGATCGGTTGCATTCACATTTTAAATTCAGTTTAATATTGAACTATTCGATTCTATTTCTTAAAAACAAACGTTTCATTGTCCAAAATAAATAAGTAGCAGCAATTCATATCATTGTCCTGCTTGGCTCTTTAGCATAAACAATTAACGGAGAGCTGCAAATTCTCATGCAGTTTCATAATAGTGATTATATGGGGTCTTCAAAAAGAATTCGCAAAATTTTGAAATATGAGGACTAATGAAAGAACGCAATGGCGCTGTGTGCGCAGCTTCCAGCAAACACCTTGGGATATCGGTCTAATATCAGAACTTCATAGGAACGTCTCCGGCGTATATATAAAATCGTCGGAGAGATTTGGATTATACCTGTAATTTAAGAATGAAATGAAAGTCACAAGAATCCAAATTATTTGGGCAATATGCTGTCGAGTCCACTGACACCCCGAATGAACTGGTCCATCAGAGTTCTATGCAATAAATTCCATACTTAAAAATGCTGTTCTTATTGGCAGCCAGTGCAGGACTAATTTAATTCACAATTATATTCGTTGCTTGTAATTTCCCCGCCTTTGCTCTTGCACTTTCTCCCTTTAAATATTCCCTATTTGCTATTTTTATCGTGATTTTTTTTGCACAATAGTTCATAGCTCCGACATTTTTAAAAAAATCATTAAACGATGTCAGCAAACACATTTCTTTTCCACTCCTGTTGCCAAAAGAGTCCTCGACTTGGAAATGAAATAAAACAAAAACCTCCTGCAGGATGGTAGCAGAACAGGGCGGCTTTCCAAAAAAAACGAGGCATTTTATTGGAGTTACTCCTACTTGTCCCCTATTATTTTTGGAATGGAAGTAGTCACCAACAGGAGCTGCAGTTTGGCGATAAATCATTCGTGGACTTCGATTGCTGAAATCATCGGCTTTATTTGCTCCCGATGTTTCACTTAAATCATTTAAGCGCACGTTTTTTGCATACGTTTTTCAAGCTGGCAGGTACACTCTTGAATAAAAACAGAAAATGCATTTTTCCAGCATTTCTATTTTTTATTTCAGATTTCCAGTATCCGCAGTATTTTATTTTTATTTGAGGTACAATCTCGACCAATGTGAAGATCACCGATTAAAAGGTTGCGATAAATAATCCGTCCACAGTGTAGAAAGACTGGAAGTGCTTTTCTGAAGCACTTTCTGAATGTTGATCTCTGTCTTTGCCTGAAATTCCTGATCCATAGAAAGGCCACAACGAGCATTGGAAGTGTTCCCACCCAGGCGGAATTAAGATAAATGCTTCTACTTTTTGGACAGCAATGGCCATTCTAGGCCAAGAGAAGGAAATTGGAGATAGTTAGGATGGATAGAATTGTAGCCAAACAGGCCATCCAAAATGGCGTTTTGTAAAGCACTCTGGGACAACTGGGCAAGAAACTAAACTGACAGGCTGCAGTTTAAAGACAGACATACAGGCTGCAACCCTGATGAGTGAATACACAGGATATGGGCCATCTCCAGGATGAAAGAGACTTTCTGGTCACACTGTGTTGTGTGCAGACATAGGGGCACTGTGAATCCTTATTTAGGAGGAAGGTATGTGACCTATGTGCCTACAACACCTACAGGCATGGCCGCCGGGGACACACCCAAAGATCGGTGTGGTAGCACCTGATTGGACTCTTATCGATCAGGGTGATCAAGTCCTGATCGATTGATTGGCAATGGCCAAAAAAGGGGCGTGAAACCAAACGGGGTATAAAGGATACTGCACAACCAGGAATCTCTCTCTGACCCCACGAACGAGCTACAACGATGGAGAGCCACCACACCTGAGAAGGAAGGAAAGAAAGAAGATTAGAGCCAGAGTGCCACAGCAGACCAAAGGACCAGACTACGCAGACAACTACCAAGACCAGTGCAGAGATAAAGGCCAATATCTGTTTGGGTGCTTGTCAGTCACGCAAAGTTAAGTCAAGGTCTTGTATTGTACTTGAATTCTAGTATTTTCTGTAAGTTAACTTGGTTGGGTGGGTGATTATTGATTGTGTGGGTTTAAATAAATATTGTTTGTACTAATAAGACGTCTACTCTAAGTTATTTGTCCACCGTATAAGGGTTAAAACAGACTGATTTTACAACAGAATGGTTTTATTAGTGTAGAATTTTGGGGAGACTGGATAGGATGGCAATAAGATCTCTGAGGAAGGATCATCCAGACTCCAAAAGTTGGCTCTGATCTCTCTCCACAGATGCTGTCAGACCTGCTGAAAGTTTCCAGCATTTTCTGTTTTTGATGCAATAAGATTTTTGTCCTCTCTTTGAATGAACTATCCATTAGTCCCACTGTTCTTTCCCTATAGACTAGCAAATTATTCCTTTTCAATTATTTATCCAATTCGCTTATCAAAATGACCATTGACTACGGTTCCATTCCTCACTTAGGTAATGCATTTCAGAGCATAATAACTTAGCATGTAAACAAATCTCATGGTCCCTCTGGCTCCTTTTCCAATTATCTTAAATTTGTGATCTCTGATCATTGACTTTCCTGCCAGTGGAGAGGGTGTCTTCCTATGTACTTTATCAAAATTCTTCAACATTCTGAATGCCTCTATTAACTTACCTCAACCTTCTCTAGTTTCTCTAATCTCCCCTGTTACTGACATTTCTCTGCCATCTCTGATGCCATTCTAATACATCTCCTCTATGTCCTCTCCAAGGCCTTGATATTCTTTCTAAGGTGTGATGCCTGGAAATGGATACAATACTCAAGCTGGATATAATGATTTAGCAAAGCTTCTATGATTTTGTACTTTACAATTTTTTAACAGCCTTCTGAATATGTGCCGCCACCTCTGGGGTTGTGTACATAAATGCTAATATCTCTTTGTTCCTGCACCACTTTTAAAATGTTAATATTGCAGTACCATTTGTTTGATATTTATTGCCCATCCCTAGTTGCTTTTGAGTAAACAGTGACAGTCCTTCTTTATCCTGCAGTCTATGTGGTGAAAGTACTTCTACAGTGTTGATAGGTGAGGACTTTCAGTGGCTTAATATAATGAAGATGAAGGAGCAGCGATGTATGTCTAAGTCAGTGACTTGGAGGGGAAGTTGGGGGTGAGTATATATTGCCATATGCGTGTCGTTCTTGTCCTTTTAGGGCCTGGGTGGGATTGTGGTTGGTGCAGACTTGATGGGCTGAATGGCCTCCTTCTGCACTGTAGGATTCTATGATTCTATTGTAGCAATCATGGATATGGGAGGTGCAATCAGAGAATACAATCACAAACCCTGTATCCCACATATTTTAGAAGTACAAAATATAGGATCTGAAATAAAGGAACATTGATTTTCCAATTAAGAGACCAAATTAAATCTGAGCTTATAGAGTCATAGACATTTAAAGCATGGAAACAGGCCCTTCAGCCCAACTTGTCAATGCCACACTTTTTTTTAAACTCCTAAGCTAATCCCAATTGCCCGCATTTGGCCCAATCCCGTCTTATCCATGTAACTGTCTAAATGCTTTTTAAAAGACAAAATTGTACCTGCCTCTACTACTACCTCTGGCAGCTTGTTCCAGACACTCATCACCCTCTGTGTGAAAAAATTGCCCCTCTGGACACTTTTATATCTCTCCCCTCTCACCTTAAACTTATGCCCTCTAGTTTTAGACTCCCCCACTTTTGGGAAAAGATATTGACTATCTAGCTGATCTGTGCCCCTCATTATTTTATTGACCTCTATAAGATCACCCCTCAGCCTTCTATGCTCCAGAAAAAAAAGTCCCAGTCAATCCAGCCTCTTCTTATAATTCAAACTATCAAGTCCCAGTAACATCCTAGTAAAACCCTTCCGGTTTAATACGGTGACCAGAACTATACACAGTATTCCAATTCTGGCCTTACCAATGTCTTGTACAACCTCTGTATTCAATGTACTGACCAATGAAGCCAAGCACGCTGAATGTCTTCTTCACCACTCTGTCCATCCGTGACTCCACTTTCAAGGAGCTATGAACATGTACCTCTAGATCTCTTTGTTCTGTAACTCTCCCCAATGCCTTACCATTAACTGAGTAAGTCCTGCCCTAGTTCAGTCTATCAAAATGCATCACCTCGCATTTGTCTAAATTAAACTCCATCTACCATTCGTCAGCCCACTGGCCCAATTGATCAAGATCCCTTTGCAATCACAGATGACTTTCTTCACTGTCCACAATGCCACCAATCTTGCTGTCATCTGCAAACTTACTAAACATGCCTCCTATATTTACATCCAAATCATTAATACAAATGACAAATAACAGTGGACCCAGCACTGATCCCTGAGGCACACCATTGGTCACAGGCCTCCAGTTTGAAAAACAACCCTCTACAAACACCCTCTGGCTTCTTCAAAAAGCCAATTTTGTATCCATTCAGATATCTCACCCTGGATCCTGTGAGATTTAACCTTATGCAACAACATATCACCTTGTCAAAGGCCTTGCTAAAGTCCATGTAGACAACATCAATTGCACAATATCTACTACTTGTAAAATGGCCCTCAACTGATGAGATTGATTACATATAGCAATTGTTTATTATCAGCTAAATGTTAGTAAATAACCATCCTGCTAAATATTTGATATGCTTTTGAAATTGTTGGTTTATTCTTGAGGGGAGGCGATGGCCTAATGGTATCATTGCAAGAGTATGAATCCAGGAACTCAGCTAATGTTCTGGGGACCCGGGTTCAAATCCTGCCACAGCAGATGGTGGAATTTGAATCCAATAAAAAGTAACTGGCATAAAGAAACTACTGATGACCATCGATTGTCAGAAAAAGCCATCTGGTTCACTAATGTCCTTTAGGGAAAGAAATCTGCCGCCCATACCTGGTCTGGTCCACATGTGACTCCAGAGCTGCAGCAATGTGTTTGACTCTCACCTCCCTTCCAAGAGCAACTAGGGTTGGGCAACAAATGCTGGCCAGCCAATGATGCCCATGCCCCCCCACAAATGAATAAAAAAAAGTATGATATGTTGTTGTGGATTATCTCTATGAGTTAAGGATATACAGAGCATATTTTGCTGCCTCTACTTAAGATACAGTAAGAAGTCTCACAACACCAGGTGTAAGTCCAACAGGTTTATTTGTTAAGATTGTTAATGATATTAGATTGTATTGCTAATTGTTGTTATAAACACATAGCAATGAATCAAGTTTTATTCAGCTCTGCTGAAGTTTCAAATTTGACCTGACGGTGAGAAGTATCTCTCTATGAATCTTTAACATTTAAATAAAGAATATGTAGTTTGTGAAATTTCTGGAAAATAATCATTGATTTGAAAACTAAGGATGGAAAGAATGCAGATTAAATTTGAGGAGCAATAAAAGAACCTGGGAAGAACATGCAAAGGAAAGACAATAATGACATGTAAGTGACATAGAAGGAAGGAAGACATGTAATAGACACTTCAATATGGTTTCTTCGACCAATGGAACAAACTAGAGAGCAGGCCATCCCAGACTGGGTTTTGTATAATGAGAGAGGATTAATTAGCAACCTTTTGGGGCAAGATCCTTTGGAGAAGAGTGACCATAATATAGTAGAATTTTTCATGAAGATGGAGAGTGACACAGCTAAGTCTGAGACTAGGGTCCTGAACTCAAGGAAAACTAATCCTGGGTGGCACGGTGACACAGTGGTTAGCACTGCTGCCTCACAGCACCAGGGATCCAGATTCAATTCCAGGCTTTGGTCACTATCTGTGTGGAGTTTGCATGTTCTCCCTGTGTCTGCATGTGTTTCCTCCAGGTGCTCTGGTTTTGTCCCACATTCCAAAGATCTGCGGGTTAGGTGGATTGGCCATGCTAAATTGCCCCTTAGTGTCAGAGGAACAAACCAGGGTAAATGCATGGGGTTATGGGAATAGAGTCTGGATGGGATTGTGGTCGATGCAGACTCGATTGGCTGAATGGCTTCCTTCCGCATTGTAGGATTCTATGATTCTAACATTGATGGTATGAAACATGCATTGGCTAGGTTAATCTGGCAAAGGATACATGTGGGGTTGACAGTGGATAAGCAATGACAGACATTTAAAGAGCACATGGATGAACTTCAACAACTGTACATCACTGTTTGGCATAAGAGTAAAATGGGGAAGGTGGCTCAACCATGGCTAACAATGGAAGTCAGAGATAGTGTTAAAGCCAAAGCGGATGCAACTTGGCCAGAAAAAGCAGCAAAAGTGAGGACTGGGAGAAATTTAAAATCAAGCAGAGGAGGACAAAGTGTTTAATTCGGAAGGAGAAAATAGAATATGGGAATAAGCTTGCAGAAAACATAAAAACTGACTGCAAAGGCTTCTATAGATATGTGAAGAGAAAAAGACTGGTGAAGACAATATAGATCTCTTACAGTTAGAATCAGATGAATTTATAATAGGCAATAAAGAGATGGCAGATAGGCTGAACAAATACTTTGGATCTGTTTTCACTAAGGAGGATACAAATAACCTTCCAGAAATACGAGGGGACAGGGGTTCTAGCATGAAGGAGGAGCTGAAGGAAATCCTTATTAGTCAGGAAATCGTATTGGGGAAATTGCTAGGATTAAAACAGATAAATCCCCAGGGCCTGATGCTCTGCATCCCAGAGTACTTAAAGAAATGGCCCTAGAAATAATGGATGCATTGGTGATCATTTTCCAGCATTCTATTGACATTGGAAGAGTCCCAATGGATTGGAAGGTAGCTAATGTTACTCCACCTTTTAAAAAAGGAGGGAGAGAGAAAACAGGGAATTATAGACCTGGTAGCTTGACATCAGTGGTGGGGAAAATACTGGAGTCAATTATTAAGGATGTAATAACTGAGCATTGGGAAAGCAGTGGCAGGATCGGTCCAAGTTGGCATGGATTCGCTAAAGAGAAATCATGTTTCAGGATGTGGCTAGTAAAGTGGATAAGGGTGGACCAGTGGATGTCGTATATCTGGACTTTCAAAAGGCTTTTGACAAGGCCCCACACAAGAGATTAGTGAGCAAAATTAAAGCTCATGGTATTGGAGGTAATGTATTGACCTGGATAGGGAACTGGTTGTAGACAAGAAGCAGAGATTGGGAATAAACAGACCCTTTTCAAAGTGGCAGGCAATAACTGGGTTCAGTGCTGGTACCCCAGGTATTCACAATATACATTAATAATTTGAACGAAGGAATTGAATGCAATATCTCCAAATTTGCAGACAACCCTGAGCTGGTTGGCAGGGTGTGCTGTGAGAAGGATTCTAAGAGGCTACAGGGTGACTTGGACAGGCTGATTGAGTGGGCAAATACCTGGCAAACACAATATAATGTGGATAAGTGAAAGGTTATCCACTTTGCAGACAAAAACAGGAGGGAAGATTATTTTCTGAATGGCGGCAGTTTAGGAAAAGGGGAAGAAGTGCAAAGTGACTTGGGTGTCATGGTGGAAAAGTCACTGAAGGTTGGCTTGCAGGTACAGCAGGCTGTGAAGAAAGCTAATGGCATGTTGCCTTCGTTGTAAGAGGATTTGAGTATAGGAGAAAGGATGTCTTGTTGCAGTTATACTGAGCCTTGGTGAGGCCACACTGTGAGTATTGTGTGTAGTTTTGGTCTTCTAGGGTGAGGAAGGACATTCTTGCTATTGAGGGAGTCAGCAAAGGTTCACCAGACTGATTCCTGGAATGGCAGGCCTGACACATGAAGAGAGACTGGATCAACTGGGCTTGTACTCACTGGAATTTAGAAGAATAAGAAGGGTTCTCATAGAAACATATAAAATCCTGATGGGACTGGACAGGCCAGATGGGGGAAATTGTTCCTGATGTTGGGGAAGTCCCGATGCAGGAGTCACAATCTAAGAATAAATGGTAAGCCATTCAGGACTGAAATGAGGAAAAATTTCTTCACTCAGAGAGTTGTGAACCTGTGGAATTCTCTACCACAGAAAGCTGTTGGGGCCAGTTCATTAGATTGTTCAAGAGGGAGCTGGATGCGGTCCAGGGTATTAAGGTATATGGAGAGAAAATGGGATTCTGAAAGTCTATGATCAGCCATGATCATATTGAATAGTGGTGCAGGCTCAAAGGGATGAAAGTTTCTATGGATCAGTACTTCTACACAGGCTGAGGACATTTAAAAAGTTGGAAAACAATCATTTTATTTTAACAAACATTTTTGTAAACCATAGAGAGATAGAAAAGAACAGTGGTTCAAGAGACACATTGAAAATAGCAGAAAGAATAAGTAAATAATAGACAGTAAGCAATATTAGTGAAACAACAGATAATGTGTTCATTCCTCTATCAGTCCAGCGGCATGGTGACACAGTGCCCAGCATTGCCGCCTCACAGCACCAGTAGACCTGGGTTTGATTCTCGGCTTGGGTCACTCTCTGTGCTGAGTCTGCATATTCTCCCAGTGTTCTGTATGGGTTTCCTTTGGGTGCTCCAGTTCCCTCCCACAGTCTGAAAGATATGCTGGTTAGGTGCGTAGGCTGCAGTAAATTCTCCCTTAGTGTACCCAAACAGGTGCCAGAATGTAGTGACCAGGGGATTTTCACAGTAACTTCATTGCAGTGTTAATGTAAGCCTACTTGTGACAATGACAAATATACTGTAAACTCTATTTGTTGTTTTAACATACATTTATCAATTTAAAATGAATGTGAATAATTCATGAATGCTTTAAAATAAAAGTCTAAGTAATGCCACATAAATTTATGAAGCATAGACCCCTTAATATTGCCAACATCAATTTCTATGAATGAAGTTACATTTATGCTGCCTATTATTCTTTAGGCAGAACGTGACATAAGATACATAGAGCTTGCTAGTATTGATGGACTCAAATCTGGTTGATCTCTGTTAAAATCTGGGGTTAAATGTTTGTAGGTAACATAAGCAATGATTATTTTAAAATTGTCAGCTCTCAAAGACATAATTTTCGTCTTGACAAGTTGGTTGCGGAAATTTAAGAAGTGCAATCAGTCAGTAAGTTATCTTAAGAATGCTGTGAAGCAGAAATATTCTCACCTCATTTAATTTTAAATGTTTCAATTTTAGTAATCAAATGGCTAAATTAAACTCTAGAGTAAAGAGATCACTGACTATCAGGTTTCACAACACAGATATTGTAAATACTGTACTTTAAGTGGTGCAACATTATGTCAAAACTTAAAACCTCAAGACCAACATTATTGAGTAAACCTCTAATCACTGCTTCTACTTTCTCCATCTGACTTGGTGTCCATTTTCTTTACATTTATTTATGATATGCCTTGAGACGTTATTGATGATAAAGCTGCTGGATTCATGCAACGTTGTTATTTGCATAGTGACTGGCATTCACCATGTGTAAAAGATTAGAATTTGGCAGAATTTAAAAGATAAGAGCTCAAGGATGTTTTAGATTGGAGAAAATGTTTATTATAACACCTGAAATGTCTTCCCGAACTTCTGCCAAATTGGGACAAGAATTTTCTTATAAATTCTCAATGATGCTTTTCTTATGTATTCAAGCAGTGGGCTTATATTGGCAGAACATCAGGCACCATTATGCAAGGGCACCCCAATCTCACAGTGCACTGGGAGACCCTCTCCCTCCCCCTCCCCCCGTGGATATCAGGACAGCCCCCTACCCCCTTGGCACTGCCCTGGCACACTGCCAGTTTGCTAGGTGTCTCTGAACACCTGGGCTTTCATTGACCACTGACCTTTCATTGACCATTGACCACTCACCTTTCATTGGCACTGCCCTGGCACACTGCCAGTGTGAACCATGTCTCTGAACACCTGGGCTTTCATTGACCACTGACCTCCTGCCTCCCCCAGCATGGCCATTGTGCCTGGTCTCTGCTGGTGGAGACCACTAGTGATTCTCACTGATCTATACACGCCTGAAGGTTGGAAGGTCCCGAGAGCTGGGAGAATCTGGTGTCAAATGGACTAAGCATATTTAAATGCTACTTGGTGCGATCCGGTTTACGCTATTGGAAAGAGACCGGGATGAGTGCAAATTGTTTGGCCCTGAGTGTGGAACTGAGTTTTAGGCTCAGTCACTATTTTCAATGATCTGCGCCAGGTGTAGCGAAGTTGGAAAATTGCCCCCTTGTGTGCAAATTGACTGCCACAATTCTTACGTTACAGAAGTGAAGTACATCATTAGCCAGAAAGCATGGGGACCTCTGGAGGTTGTAAAAGATGCTGTATAAATGCAAGTTTTTGTTTGCAGTAAAATAAACAGCGGGATCCCCTTCAGCTGTTCAAGTAATAACTGGATAAGCAACCTGGGTGCGAAAGCATGTAAACTATGTGGAATATCACAAATAAATTGACTTAAAGTGGCATAGAGATGCCCGTTAGCAATTGCTCTGCAAGCAGTAAACACTTATGCTGATATAAGAACATCTGGACTCAGCTGAGTTTGGAAGTGTTCCCAGGAGTTAGGGTTGCTATCTGAGGCTGTTATCCTACTTTCATTTGGAAGTAGTTTTCAGAAAATAGCAATGTGGCTGCCACTCAGTAATGATTACTGTTACACCAGAGGGGTATCAATCATAAGCTTCATTTTTTAGTTGAAGAACTAATTAAAAGTAATGGGCAAAGTATGGGCCCAAAAGAGCTTACAGCTTGCATTCAGATTTGTAAAGAAGATCAAAGTAATTTAAGCCACAAAGTCACTATAGAAAATCAAAGTCAGGATGGTTTTATTTTATTACCATAGATCATGGCATATAGGTTGACCCAGTGTATAAGACGATACAGTTTTTTTGGCACCAAAATGTATTTTTAGGTCTTTTCCAGTAGAGTATTCAGCTCCCTATTTTTCGGCTAATAAATGCATGTTTAGAATTATATTTACATTAAGAACTGACCTCATTGTTCAGCTCAGGAATACTCATTTAGTGTTATACTTGACCTTTTTTTTCAATCAAGGAATGTGGGCTTCACTGACGATGCCAGCATTTTATTACCCATGCCCAATTGCTCTTGCAAAGGTGGTGGTGAGCAGCCTCAGTGAATCCTGCAGTCCATGTGATGTAGGTGGAGGCAGTGGCATTGTCAATAGACTTGTATTCCAGAGACCCAGGGTAAGTCTCTGGGAATCCAGGTTTGAACCCCACCATGACAGATGGTGAAATTTGAACTGAATAAGAACATAAGAACATAAGAAATAGGAGCAGGAGTAGGCCATCTAGCCCTTCGAGCCTGCCCCGCCATTCAATAAGATCATGGCTGATCTGTCGTGGCTCAGTTCCACATTCCCGCCCTCTCCCCATAACCCTTAATCCCCTCTCTTATCAAAAACCCATCAACCCGCGTCTTAAAAATATTTAGCGAGGTAGCCTCCACCACCTCAACGGGCAGAGAATTCCAGAGATTCACCACCCTTTGAGTGAAGAAGTTCCTCCTCAACTCCGTACTAAACCGCCCCCCCTTTATCTTGAGGCTGTGCCCCCTAGTCCTACTATCCTTTCTGAGCGGGAAGAGTCTCTCCACCTCTATCCTATCCATCCCATTCATCATCTTATACGTCTCAATGAGATCTCCCCTCATTCTTCTAAACTCTAACGAGTACAAGCCTAGTTTATTCAGCCTCTCCTCATAGCTCAACCCCCTCAACTCCGGTATCAGCCTAGTAAACCTCCTCTGCACTCCCTCCAAGGCCAAGATATCCTTGCGTAAGTACGGCGCCCAAAACTGCACACAGTACTCCAGCTGTGGCCTCACCAATGCCCTATACAGCCGCAGCAAGACCTCCCTACTTTTATATTCAATCCCCCTCGCTATGAAGGCCAGCATCCCATTCGCCTTCCTGACCACCTGCTGCACCTGCAAGCTGGGTTTTTGCGACTCATGCACTTGGACCCCAAGGTCCCTCTGCACCGTCGCCTGCTGCAGTTTTTCGCCACGTAAGTAATAATCCTTCCTACCATTATTCCTACCAAAGTGGACCACCTCGCACTTGCCAACACTAAATTCCATTTGCCATTTCCTGGACCATTCGCCCAGCCTATCTAGATCCTTCTGTAGACTCTCCACACCCTCCGCACAATTTGCCGTTCCACCAATCTTCTATATAAATCTATATAAAATAGAAGTCTGAATTTAAAAAAGTCAAATGATGACCATGAAACCCTTGTCAATTTTTTGTAAAAATCCATCTGCTTCATTATTGTTCTTTAGGGAAGGAAATCTGCTGTGCTTACCTGGTCTGACCTATATGTAACTTCAGATTCACAGTAATATGGTAGACCCTTAAAGTTTAAAGTTTATTTATTTATTAGTCACAAGTAAGGCTTACATTAATACTGTAATGAAGTTACTGTGAAACTCCTCTAGTCACCACTCTCTGGCGCCTGTTCGGGTCAATGCACCTAACCAGCATGTCTTGCTGTGGGAGGAAACTTGAGCACCTGGAAGAAACCCACACAGTCATGGGGAGAACGTGCAAACCCCACACAGACAGTGATCCAAGGCCAAGAATCAAACCCAAGTACCAGGCGCTGTGAAGCAGCAGTGCTAACCACTGTGTTATCCCCTCAAAGGCAATTAAGGTTGGGCAGCAATGCTCCCAGCTCATGAAATAATAGAAAAAAGGTATACCCACCGTGCTATTAGCCAGGGAGTTCCAGAAATTTGATTCAGCTTCTAAGTCGACACCTCGATTAAGGAGGCAATATGGCTGTTGAGCTGACTGTGTACGGCATGGTGAATGGCAAACAGAAGTGAATACTCCAGCAAAATGATGAGGTACAAAACTGCTTTCACACTAAAAGCTCTAGCATTTGCTAATTTGTTAAATAATTATGCTGCAGTAAGGAAATTCAATATTAGTGAAAAACAGGTGTGAAAATGGTAGAAGAAGGTAATCCACCCTGAGAAAGATGCACAAGTGACTGGCCTGATCTTGAAATGTTTATCTCAGAATGTCCTAAAGTCATCAGAATGTTTACCTCATCACCAGATATGCAATGCGTATTGTGTACTTAAATGGGCCAAATCAAACCCTGATTCCAACAAAGATTTATAAGCAACATCTAGTTGTGGTTGCTTTATGGCACGACAGTGTCTCAAATCACAGCCGATTATCAAAATTACTCAGAGAATATCAAAACATCTCAGTGCCAGTTTCCAGCAATTCGTCACCAGACAGCAGCAAAAACTTGAATACCCATTGTATGAATCAGCAACATGGATGGAACATCCATGAAATTTGATATGCCCAGCAAGAGAACTGTGGAGTGGAAAGGTTTGAAACAATTCTAGTGAAAACCATATAACACGAGAAGACATGATTCATGGTGGTTCTAACCTGCATAGCCAACGGAGAAAAGTTAAAGCTAATGGTAATTTTCAAAGATACAATGATGCTGAAGATCAAATTTCCTCCAGGAGTTTCTGTGCACATCTGTCACAATGGTTGGATGAAAGAGAATGAAGTGGAGTTGTGGATCAATAGTGTGTTCAATAGGCATCCTGATGGCCTACTCAAAGAATGCAGCTTATTAATGTGGACAATATTCAGATCCCATGTGAAGAATTAACACTCAAATTGCAGTTATAGCAGGGGGTCTAACTTCCATAGCTCAATCTTTGGGTGTATGCCTAAACAAGTCATTCAAGATTCATGTTCACGCCAAAATTGATCGAGGAAAAATACTTTCACAAAGGTGAAAATATGCATGCTTCCCCTCTTCATGTTTTGTGATGATATTTGTCATCAAATTGAGAAATGCTGTTAATGTGCAAACTGTCATCAGATCCTTTCAATGATGCATAATATCCAATTCAGTGGATGACGAGGAAGATGATTTGTTGTGGAGGGATGAAAAACGCCATATCTGATCCTTACAATGGCATAGCCAAAATGACTTAGATGAATTTGATGTACACTTTGGCCACAATTTTGCATCCATATTGTATGTGGTGCAGAATGTGTTAGAGCAAAGTCAGACCAAAGAATCACGAGTGAGCAGGTTCTCCACTGGCAAGAAACCTCGTTCTGCATCTTCCCACCCATCACTCCTGTGCAGCATATTTAAATGAACATTTAAATATGCTGAGTCTGTTCAAGGCTGGATCTTCTCACAATGCAGAATTTTCGAATCCTCAGGCTCAGCAGGAGCTCAATGAGAATCACCACCGGTCTGCAAAAATGGAGACCAGGTGTGATGGCCACATGGGAGGGAGAAACAGAACAGAGAATCCCGCTGACATGAGTGGCTGGTGAATTCCAACCGGGCACACCTTTATTATTGATTCACGCACGTGGCTAATTCCACAGTGGAATTCATTTTTGGTGTGTCCGAGGAATAGAATGAAGATAAAGAAAGACCAAATAAAAGTATAACACAGGAACAGGCCCTTTGGCCCTCCAAGCCTGTGTCGATCATGATGTCCTAATTGAATTAAAATAAAATCTTCTGCCCTTACTTGATCTGTACTCCTCTATTCCCTCCCTATTCATGCACCTTTCCAGGTGCCTTTTAACTGTTGCTACTGTGCCTACTTCCACCATCTCCTCTGGCAGCGCATTCCAGACACCCATGACTCTTTGCATGAAAAGCTTCCTTGGAACATTTACCTTAAACTTTCCCCCTTGAACCTGTGCCCCCTTGTAATTGACACTTCCACCCTGGGAAAAAAGCCTCTGACTATCCACGCTGTCTATTCCTTTCATAATTTTGTAGAACTCTATCAGGTCTTCTGTTAGCCTCTGTCTTTCCAGTGAAAACAATCCTACTTTATTCAACCTCTCCTCATTGCCAACATCCTTGAGACTAGACAACATCCTGGTGAATCTTCTTTGTACTCTCCAAAGCTTCTACGTAGTTCTGATAATGTGGCAACAAGAACTGCATGCAATACTCCAAATGTGGCCTATCCAAAGTTTATATGGTTGCAACATGATTTGCCAACTTTTGTATTCAGTGCCTCCACCAATGAAGGCAAGCATGCCATATGCCTTCTTAATCACCTTGGCTACTGGCGTTGCTACTTTTAGGGAACTGTGGACTCGCAACCCAGATCCCAGAGCTGTGTCTGTGCTAATAGTTTTTTGCTGATACAGACTTACAGCTGAGGTAGATTCTCACATATCAAAATGCCCAGGATGCAAATCCTGATACTTTACATGATCTGGCAGATATGCAGCTTCCAATATGATTGCCTTTATTTAAATTCTCACATACCTCTCTGTTGAAGATCAAATGGTGTCACTGTATTGTGAAGCCAATTACTTCTACAATCTCTCGCTAAAGTGCAAAGAGAAGCAATGGCTCCAACAGAACCTTCTCAAAGAAATCTTCCTCTTTTCTATCAGCTCTGACTCCATCTCAATGTTTTGAATCCAGATGGTTTGAGAGCACCACCCTGAAATGGCTCCCTGAGTGCAGCTTTGTGCATCTCTCACACTGACTCATACCCCTCCCTTCCAGATTCTTTTCCACTTTTGATTTGTCACTGTGTATAACTTTGTGTTGGCAAGAGGGTGGTGTTGAGATTTTATTTTGAGACCAGTTTGATCCTCTCTCTGTGAGTGTTTGTGTCCCTCCTATCTTTCTGGAACCTCAATGTACAGGTAGAGTTTCCTCCCATTATGCTCTGCCTTCCCCTAGTATTTCTCGATCCCATTGTAATTATGGTCAACATTCCAACCCTCCCACCTGAACACTTAGCACTCTACGACTTGAGGCTGTGTATATGATCACATACAGAGGAAACCCCTCCCAGGAAAGTTTTAAGTACACCTCTTTGTATTACGTTTTCCTCCTTTGCAGGCTACAGATGCCTCCCATAATCCTCACTATCCTACCTGCACAGTAAGAAGTATCACAACACCAGGTTAAAGTCCAACAGATTTGATATCACGAGCTTTCGGAGTGCTGCTCCTTCATCAGATGAGTCTTGATGAAAGAGCAGGGTTCCGAAAGCTCGTGATACCAAATAAAACTATTAGATTTTAACCTGGTGTTGTGAGACTGTGCCCACCATAGTCCAATGCTGGCATCTCCCTATCCTATCTGCAGTGTGGTACCAAGCCAGACAAAACTATAACCAGTGGCAGTAAGACTATAACTGCAACTTCTGACAGAGTGAAAAATGGTGAGAAGAGGAAAATTTTGAATAGCTTTCTTAAAATCTTATGTTGTTTGTATTTGCGTTTAACATTACACGTTAAGCATTGTTTAACTTGTAAATCTCATCTAAAGGCCGAAGTAGGGGCAGAGAAGCTGTCTACTGGCAGCAGCTGAAAGAGTTAATTAATTAAGGAAGCTAGCTTGAACGGTTTCTGCTGTACTTGGGCTCAGCTAGTCCCTTTGTTCAGGACATATAAATTCAGGCATTCTGGGTGCAACCGGAGTGCAATTCTGCTGCTGATGATGGTCCATGGAACCTCATGGATGCCCGGTCTTCAGTTGCTAGATTTGTTGCTATCCAATTTAGCACAGTGGTAGTGCCAGAATAACATGATGGGGAGTATCCTCAATGTGAAGACAGGACTTGTCTCCACAAGAACTATGTAGTGGTCACTCCTCCCAATACTGTCATGGACAGATGCATCTGCTGCAGGTAGGTTGGTGAGAATAAGGTGAAGTATATTCTTCTCTGCTGTTTCCTTACCACCTACCACAGTCCCAGTCTAGCAGCTATGTTTTAGAACCTGGCCAGCCTGCTCTGTGGTAGAATTACTGAGCCATTCTTGATGATTGACATTGAAGCCCCCCCACTTTCCCCCACCCAGAGGGTGCCCATGCCACCCTCAGTGCTTTCTCCAAGTGGTGTCCAACATGGAGGAGTACTGATTACCATATTTGCCGTGAAACTTCATGTAGTCTGGAGTAGATGTTGAGGGCTTCCAGGGCGACTCCATCCCAACTGTATACTACTATGCTGTCACCTTTGCTGGAATGGTAATGGTGGCATTATCTGTAAGGCATGATTCTGTGAGCTTGCCTATGTCAGCATCTTGCTTGACCAATCTGTGAGAAAGCCCGAGGACTTTGCCGCTGTCATTTCTGGTGCCCAGCTTGATGCCGGGTGGTCCATCTGGTTCCATTTTTTTTGTTTTCTTTGCAGCAGTTTGATACAACCAAGTGTCTAGCCAATTTAAAAGTCAGCCACATTGCTGTGGGTCTGGAGTCAAAAGGAGGCCAAACCAGGTAAGGATGGCAAATTTCCTTCCCTAAATAACATTAGTGAACTAGATAGATTTTTACAGTAATTGACAATGGTTTCCTGGTCATCATTAGATTTTTAATTCCAGATATTTTCGTAGAATTTAAATTCCACCATCTTCCATGGTGGGAGTTGAACTCAGGCCCCCTGTACATTACTCTGGGTCTTGGATTACCAGTCTGATGACCACACCAGTGCACCACCGCCTTCCCTTCATGCAGACCCAGTAAAATTATGCATCCCCAACCAATCGTCTGCAATGCCAGTGGGAAGTTATGCGTATCTGGACCAACGTGATGTGTACATATTGGCACTTATGTAAAGTAGGCCTGGGCTGCCTCCAGAGTTTGGGTTGGAGACCTCCAACAAGTGTGGCTTCTGGAAATTGCAGCAGTGGGTGGAGGGAGCATCTATCAGGTTTTTTTTTGGTTTTAGTGTCTACAAGCATTTCCATCTTCCAGCTTCAGAGTATTCCTGGAGGTCCATTTTCTTTTTTCAATGGTGGGTCAATTGTGTCCAGATACTTAAAAAAAACAGTGCCAGGATACGTTATGAGGATGGGGAGGGTGGTGAACCATTCTGCCCACCCTGCCTTGCAAAACATTGCAAAATACTTAGTGAGGTTGAGGTCACACAATATGACACAAGTTCCCAGCAGGCTCCATAGCGGGAAACACTCCCCATCCTACCCCCACCATAGGACATAGTTCCAAGAGAGAAAATTCCATTTCCCCCTTAGCTTTAGATGTGTCAGAGCCTTAGTCATCCACAGTAAAGATGGTGATTTAATATTGATTGAAATACTATACCTCAGTGTTTGCAAACAGACATTCCTAGCAGGATCCAGTAAAAACAATTTATTTTAATAATTTATGTGACAGGTAGTTAAGATACTTGGTCAGCCTTTCAAGAAGTCGCACTGTCTTTTTCAAATACACAGATTGAAAAGGAGCTCCTACAGTCCAATCACTTATATTTACAGGATTTTAAGATGCACATATACTTAAGGGAATAGAAACATAGGACAGAATTTTCTTTCCTGGAACTATGTCCGAAGGTGGGGGTAGGATGGGGAGTGTTTCCCACCACAGAGCCTGTTGGGAACTTGTGTCATATTGTGTGACCTCGACCTCACTAAATGTTTTGCGATGTTTTGCAAGGCAGGGTGGGCAGAATGGTTCACCACCCTCCCCATCCTCATATCATATCCAGGTCCTTTTTAAAGTGTCTGGACACAATTGACCCACCATTGAAGAAAGAAAATGGACCTCCAGGAATACTCTGAAGTTGGAAGGTGGAAGTTGTAGACACTAAAACCAAAAAAGAACCTGATAAATGCCCCCTCCACACACTGCTGCAACTTCTAGACTCCACGCTTGTTGGAGGTCTCCAACCCAAACTCCGGAGGCAGCCCATGCCTACTTCATGTAAGTGCCAATACGTTGTTTTGTGCCACTGTATCATTTGTCAGTTTTATTTTTGTTATTTTAGTTTTGAAGTCTGATCTATTGTGAGGCTTTCGTTATGAAAGAGAAACTAGAAAAAGATTGCCCTTTTTCAATAGAACGAGGGATGTGAATTTATATAGCATCGATCCTTCATTACCTCGGGATGACCCAAAGTGTTTTACAGCCAATAAAGTACTTCTGCAATATAGTTAATGATGTAATGTAGGAAACACTGTAGGCAATTTGCATAGAACAAGGTTCCATGAATGACATTAAATGACCAAATAATCAGTTTTTGTGATATTGCTTGAGGAATAAATCTTGGCCAGGACAGTGGCGATAATACCACTACTGCTCTTCAATGTCAAGGAATTGTCTACATCCATCTTCTCTCATATTCAGCTGTGAAGATTAGAGGAGATCTGATTAAAAAAAATTCCAAATTTTGGGAGGTTTTAATGAGGTAATTGAGTTGGCAATAGAGAGCTTAAATTTAAGATCATCACAAAAACAATGAAGGGACAGGAAAGGAGTTTTTTGTGCAGAGGGTCTCTACAATAAACAATAGGAAGGAAACCGGAGCACTGGGAGGAAACCCATGCAGACACAGGGAGAACGTGCAAACTTCACACAGATTGTGACCCAAGTTGGGAATTGAACTTGGGTCTCTGGCGCTATGAGGCAGTAGTGTTAACCACTATGCCACCAAAGAAAGAAAGTTTCCTTCTCTACTGTAACATTCAGTGGTTCTTTGATTCTCTTTATACGTTAATAAATTATTTGCAACATATTTCTTTCATCCATCTTTAAAGGTCCATAATGTTATGAGATCAGAACTTATTTTGATGTCGCCATGTAAATGGAACCTCAGATTCTTAAAGTGTCCCGTTGCTTTAAATGTTCTGATACAAAATATCTGCAGTGTCATAGATTTCATGACTATCCTCACAAGATGTTTAACATAACTTATGTGTGGGTAGAGTTGGGGAGGGGAAATTCCATTCATTTTGAGTCAGTGCTTTCAGCAGCACCAGTGGGACTTACAACTCACTGGAAAGGAAATTGACAATTTTTTTTATCACACAGTATTTAGATCAAATAGACAAGTTATACATTAAGGTTAAGTAAAACAATATGCAAGTCTACAATACATTTGCAATTGACTTTGGAACTCCCTAATTGTCTGTACTGTTTTGAAGGGACACATTTCGATCCTACAAGTTCCCTTCACACGTATCGAAATTCAACTAGAAAACAGAGTGGTTACCCTAGTGACAACAGACTTTTTTTGCTTGTGAGTAAACTCTAAACTTTCCAATTAGTTGTTTAATTGTTTCATATTGATCCAATTCACACAGCTGGTAAAAATAAATCACTATATTAAATCTGAACTATATATAGAACTTACGAGGCAACATTGGTTTTGCTTACATGGGATGTTTGCAGAGGAAGTCGAACAATGTTGGTTAAATTGATCAAAATTGCACAGGGCAGCAATGTTAATTTACTGTTCAATATTCTTTTTATCTAACAAATGTGATTAGAATAGAACAGAGAAATACTGAGTATTTCCACAATCTAATTTGTGGATTTAGACTAATGCACCAAAATACATTTTTAAGACATACCAAAGTCATTCTCAAACCATTTGTTTCCCATACAGTAATGGTTAGTAGTTGAAATTTTTTTTTAACCAACGATTAACTGATGGTTTTATGTTTCTGTAGCAGATACCAGGAAAAATTGGGGCTCTCTTTCCTGGAAGAGGGAGGTCCAGTGGATGTACAGAACAAGATGGCATAAATGAAAGATTGTTGCGAACAATTAAAGTATTTTGGAGAAAATGGTGAAAATGTGTAACTCAGTGCTTCATGAAGTGGTTGAAGCATATAGCATTTATATATTTAAGGAGAGGCCTGAAGCATACACAAGGAGAAGGAACTGTGGGGTTTTGAGAAAAGGATCCAGAGAGGTCATTAGTATGGGAGGATTGTCATTGACCAGTTAACCTAAATAGCTGGTTTCCAAGCTGTAGATTTTATGTAATCCTATGTAATATCATACCCTGTTCATAACAACAGTTGACTAAGCTGAAATCTTGTTGGCGGTAGGGTAGCTCACTGCTGGCATGCTGATTTTAATAAAATCTTCTTAGGCATTTAAATCCAGTATTTTGACAGACTAGCAATTGGGTGACTGTAAGTTAGGATAAAGAAACAAAGTCTAAACCAAAATCATCAAAATTGAATATTCTGGGTTACACAATGACTTTCTATTTTGTGCCAAATGTTTGTCCAAGAGCCTAAAAGCTCATATTTGTTTATCATTACCTCAAATGAAGCTCCATCAACAAGCTCAATCTAAACAGATCACCAGTTTGTTAAGATTAAATTAGCTTCAGTGACCTGACATGAGCCATTGCTCGAACTTCAAAGAAAGGCATTTTAAAATTCATTTTCTTTTGTTCTGTACTGTGAATTTTCAGCAACTTTAGTAATATTTAAAAATTACAGTTGAAAGACTCTATTTTGTTTATTAGTGTCACAAATATTACATTAACACTGCAATGAACTTATGTAAAAATCCCCTAGACACGGTATCCATTTTGTAGGCGTTAACAATCTAGACTTCCTCATGATCATTTATGGCAAAGCATTTAGCTCAAATAGACAAGTTATACATTAAGGTTAATGTATAACCTTAGTTGTGTACTACTAAAAGAACTGATTGTGAATGTAGTGAAAAAATATAACACAATAGCACTATTATCTGTCTGGCATATATAGCAACATATTTGTTAAGAAGCTCTGATGTGCTTGGCAGGACAACAAGAAGGATAGATACATTATTCTGTATGATTAACATGTTTTTGCATTCAGAGAAGCTGTAGTCCTCAGTGGCTCAATAATATACATTAATATAGGTTTTTGCAGTGGTGTTGTGGTAAGATATGATTTGGCAAGTTTTCAAAATAACTGACTCACACAAAAAGGAGACATGTTAGTTAAGCCAAACAATGCAGAAACCAAAAAAAAGGACGTAAGAGGCAGTTGAACAAATACAATTGAAATTGGTTTTTGATGGTAGCACTGTCACCCTGTACCATGCCTAAAGGTTAAATTCTCAATGTTGGTAGTATTTTTGATCTGACTCAAGAATACACTCTGGTAAGGCTGATACTAAAAACAGACTGGTTAATATTTTGGCCTGTTCTTTTTCAGTGTGCAATGAAATTTTTCTGCTACAAAAAGATTAAGAAATATTTCAAAACAAAAAAAGAACCCTACAAGAGCTAAAAGCAGAAAATTTAAAATTTTTATTTAACATCAAATTATTATTTCTTATATTCTTAATGGTGTTCCAAAAGCACAATTGTTCAAGAACAATTCTAGGATACCATAATATTCTCAATAACATATTTATCATGAGCACAGGAGCATGAAAGTACAGTTCAATCTACTGGAAGTATTTATATTTAAACAAATTTTATCAACAGAAATAACATAATTCTCACAGCTACAGAAACCAAACTCTATCTATATCTCTCTTCACGCAGCTCAATTCCTGTTGAGCACTATGGTTTGCTGCATTTCTGAGAAACTCTCCAACCTTGTTTCCTTCCTATTTCTGCTTGAACAGTCTGTCCATTCCCTCAATTAACTTCAGCACCCCAATGCTGGTTCTCAGAGATTCCTCATTGAAACAGATATCATAGAATGACAAGAATTGACTTAACAGTTCCAGTTCTGCGTCAAACTAAAAGGTAAAGCCTCTACTTGTATGTATCACAATTTAGGCAACAAAGCCATTTTGTAAGATAAGCACACAGTTTGAAAAAAGATGTGTAGCAAAAATCTTACTTGCGACTTATCATCCTAAGGCTGAATGTTGTCCAGGTTTTGCTACATGTGGGCATGGACTGCTTCACTCTCAGAGACTTTGTGAATGAAATTGAGCATTGTGCAGTCGATTGTGAAACCCCATTTCTGATCTTATATTGGAGGGAACTGAGGAAGCAGCTAGAAATATTTGGACCTAGGACATTAAATGTGAAGAAAATAACATGCCCCACAAGATATGTAAATATTGGTGCAGTAGATATTTTTGCAGCAGCCATTTGCAGTAGAGATAGGCTGTTGACTATTACGGCCACTTGTTTGGGATCATGGCCATCCTCTGATTTCCTTAGACCTTGAGGGCCCAAGGCCAATGCCCTGTATAGTGCCAGGATCTGTTGATGTGGCAATCAAAGATATCTGTGCCAATGGCAAGGGGACAGAGGAGAGACTGTCCCCACCAGAAGTGCCCCCCCTCCCTGGTGGCATCAGCTACTGCTTACTCGTTATATGGTCCTCCCTGCTTTCCTCAGAGGGATGAGGGGCCAGATGTGACTCAAGGCTCCTTGTTTCCCTTTCACCCTGGCTGTGGACCCCCAAGCTAAGGGAGAAGATGATGGAGTGCATGACAGAATGCCTACCCACTATCATTTCAGTGATCTCCTGGGTTTTGCCCTCTATGATAATTATTAATCCACCTATGGAGGGAGCCATGCATTCTGTAGAGTGGATGATTGCAGTACCCACATGAATGGACACTTCCAAAGTCTGTGGCTGTAACTGCAACCCCTGTCATATGTCTACCACATCTCCATGAACTTGAGTCATGCTGGACATCCAACATCTGCTACCAAGTGAATAATTCCAGAGGCTTGCCACTAGATAGAGATTCAACATCTTGGTCACCTGCAGCACTCCTCCGACTGCTAGAGGCCTGCTCTATTTCAGTCTGAGCCAGTGGTATGTACAAGTGTGATGTTTTCTCATCAGTTTGTGATTCTCTGACAGTTGAGGTGCCTGTATCTCTGCAGGTGCTGGGTGTGGAACAAGGATGTGATGCTACACCTTCTGAGGCACCCTCTTCTTTCTCAGAGGTTAATGTTAGACCCTGGCAGTTAGTCGCAGCAGCTGTCAATTTTGCACCTGTGTAGGAAACAAAAGTAAGGAGATTCAGGGGCAATTTCAATCTTCCAGGTGAGTGCACTGTGACAAGCTGCCTCATTAAACCATTGTAAAATGTGACTCAGTGTTTGAACATGCATTCACATGTTCATTCCTGATGCATAAAAGCCTTCAAAGCCATTCACCATCAATGATTCATTCGACAGCTTTCCAAACATTGAGTATCTTCCCTCCATAGCCCATTTAATTCATCTTCGTTGGTATTATAAAAATGCTTCCTTGAAATCTTACCACCAATGGGTCTTCCTCCTTTCTCGCCTTGACCAATGGCCTTGCTCCAGTTATTGGCAGCCAACTGCAGCACTTCCTCCTTGATGGAAGTTAATATGGCCAAGCTTGCAAGCCATCTCCGATTCTATTTCTCCCCCTGACCCTCTGCTCCTACAATTAAAGAGGGACATTGTAATGTTCCACAATCATTCCTTCAGATGTTTGATCAATATGAACTCTATTAGAATAGAATCCCTATAGTGCAGAAGGAGGCCATTCGGTCCATCAAATCTTCACCAATCACAACTGCACCCAGGTCCTATTCCCATAAGCCCACATATTTACTTTGCTAATCCCCCTGACTCTATGGTCAATTTAGCATGTCCAATCAACCAAACCCGCACATTTTTGGACTGTGGGAGCACTTGGAGGAAACCCACACAAACTTCACACAGACAGTGACCTGAGGCTAGTCCCTGGTGCTGTGAGGCAGCAGTGCTAACCGCTGTGCCATTGTGCCACTATTGATAGCGCACTTTCTCAATGTTCTCTGTCAACTAATTACTTGCATTTACCACCTCACCCTTGCTTCATAACTCCTATTGACATGCAGAGTGGCATCATGCCCCCTTACAAACTTGGGCACCACCCAAGACAACCCTATAATGGATCCAGCACACATCCTTCTAAGAATGCCCATACCCAGACTGGTGGACACACCCTTGTAGATCTCAGAAAGTAATTGAAGTGTTTGCTTCCCTGAATCCAGATTTGCTGGATTACTTCAAGGCTGTTCTGCTCCACTGTGATCTCTGTCCATGCTGCTTTGGCCAGGCCTGGACAGCTCACAGGGTGTCACTGCCAAACTTTGGGAACCATCCTTGATCTTTTACCCTCCCCCCTCCTGATTGTCTTCTCTTGGCCATGTGTGAGTTAACAACCCGATGTTCAATATCTCCCTAAGCACATCAGGATAATGGCTCAGCTTGCGTCCCAATACTACATCTTTCCTGAGAAAAGGTACTGAATGAGTCCCAGCCATAAGAACAGTCATACACATTTATAAATAATCACTTACCTTCTGCAATAGTTTAAATAAATTCAGTTTCACATGCACAATTTAAAGTTGTCTGGTGGACCTGACACAGTCCTGTGCCAGGCTCCCTTTAAGTGATTAGCTTTTCCTGGATGATGGTCTGTGTCTCTCAGCTTGGATTTCCACCTTCACTTGCCAATTGAGCAGCCCACCATCTCTTGAAGTCGCCAGCTCCCTGCAAAAATAGCCATTACTTGATGATTCCTGTCAAAGGTGGCTCCCAAGGTCTGTCAATTGGATGTCTTTCAGAGGCTGGGGAAAGATTTGGCAATCCATTGACTTCCAGAACAGACTGTTGCCCACCTCTGAGGCAAGTAAATTCAGACCAGTGTTTTAGTAAGAGAAAGACTTCAATTTATATTGCATCTGGATAGGCTGAGCGAGTGGGCGAGGACCTGGCAGATGGAGTACAATGTTAGCAAGCGTGAGGTTATCCACTTTGGCAGAAATAATAGTAGGCGGGATTATTATTTAAAAGGCGAAAAGCTGCAGCGTGCTATGTGCCGAGGGACCTGGGGGTCCTTGTGCACGAGTTGCAAAAACCCAGTCTGCAGGTGCAGCAGGTGATGAAGAAGGCGAATGGAATGCTAGCCTTTATAGCGAGGGGGATAGAATATAAAAGTAGGGAGGTCTTGCTGCAACTGTACAGGGTATTGGTGAGGCCGCAGCTGGAGTACTGTGTGCAGTTTTGGTCACCGCACTTGCGGAAGGATATATTGGCCTTGGAGGGAGTGCAGAGGAGGTTCACTAGGCTGATACCGGAGATGAGGGGGTTGGACTATGAAGAGAGACTAAATAGACTGGGTCTGTACTCGTTGGAGTTTAGAAGGATAAGGGGGGATCTTATAGAGACGTATAAGATAATGAAGGGGATGGATAGGGTAGAGGTAGAGAGATTCTTCCTGCTTAGAAAGGATAGCAGGACTAGAGGGCACAGCCTCAAGATAAGGGGGGAGCAGTTTAGATCAGAGTTGAGGAGGAACTTCTTTACTCAAAGGGTGGTGAATCTCTGGAATTCTCTGCTCGTTGAAGTGGCGGAGGCTACCTCGCTAAATATATTTATGTCACGGATAGATAGGTTTTTGATAGACAAGGGAATTAAGGGTTATGGGGAGAAAGCAGGAAAGTGGAACTGATCCACTTCAGATCAGCCATGATCTTATTGAATGGCGGGGCAGGCTCGAAGGGCTAGATGGCCTACTCCTGCTCCTATTTCTTATGTTCTTATGCATCCTTCATAATTCCCTGCCACCGCTAAACATCGTACAGTTAATTAAGTACCTTCGAAGTGGAATCATTGTAATGTAGAAAACGTTCCAACCTGTTTGTGCACTGCAAAGTCACATTGACAGCGCTGATTTAATGACTAGTTCATCAGCTTTTTAGGAGTTAGTTGGGAAATGAATATTGGCCAGAGTATTATTCCCTGCTCTTCTTCCAAATAGTGTCATGGAATCTTCTAGGCCCTTCTGAGATGGCAGCCTGGTCCTCAATTTGTCATTTCATTTGCAAGGCAACACAGTGCTACAATACACACTGAAGTGCAGCCTAGATTATACACTCAAGCCTCCAAAATGATGCTTGGAAATCATAATCCTCTGTCTTAGAGATGGAAATGTTGCCACTGAGTCAAAGCTGAAATTTTTAGTAGTGAAACTGAAGAGTGGACTGCAATCAAACAATGCACTCTAAGGTATTGCACATGTGAATTAGTTGAACTGATAACAATAAATAAACTTCTAATTAATATCAAATCTGCTTTATTAAAATGCAAATAGTAACACATACATTTTAATATAATTTTGGTATTATGCAGTGTGGTGGCAGATTAGCAATGTTTGTCATGAATGTTTATAGGCAGATTTTAGTCATGAAAATGACAGCATTTCGCTATAGTATGAGTGACATGGTGGCACAGTGAATAGCACTGCTGCCTCTCAGCGCCAGGAATCCATGTTCAATTCCCGGCTTGGGTCACTGTCTGCGTGGAATCAGCATGTTCTCCCTGTGTCTGCATGGGTTTCCTCTGGGTGCTTTGGTTTCCTCCCTCAGTCTGAAAGACATGCTGGTTAGGTACATTGACCCAAACAGGCTTCGGAGTATGGCGACTAGGGGAATTTCACGTAACTTCATTGCAGTGTTAATGTAAGCCTTACTTGTGACTAATAAATAAATTTTAGTACTTGTTATTTAACTAGTCAACTTCCTTGATGAAAAATGCACTGCAAAACTTGACAAGAAGGGGAATATATGTTGAAACGAAGTTAGAGATGTTTTTTACTTTTTGAAGAAATAGCAGTCCATAAATAGTGAGAGCTTGGGCCCAGGGAGCCCATCAATGGCCGGGGCCCAGGGACCCCATCAATGGCCGGGGCCAGGGAGTCCATCAATGCTGAGATCTCAGGCCCCTGGAGCCCAGCAATAGCTCAGGCCTAGGGAGTCCATCAATATCGGGAGCTCGGACCCAGCAAATCCAGCAATGGCAGGGACTTAGGCCAAGGGAGTCCATCAATGGTGGACTGGACCCAGGGAGCCAGCAATGGCAGGAATTCGGGCCCAGTGAGTCCATCAATGGTGGACTGGACCCAGGGAGCTCAGCAATGGCAGGGACTCGAGCGCAGGGAGCCGATCAATGGCAGGGGTCTTGGCCCAGTCATGGCAGAGACCCAGGTGCCGAGCAAAGACGGGGCCCGTGAAGCACTGCAATGTGGAGGGGGGCCCGGGTGCTGAGTAATAGTGGGATCCAAGGCCCCAGGAGCCCAGCAATGGTGGGGTGGGGTGGGGGGTGGGGGGGGGGGTCCAGAGCCTGGAGAGCTGAGCTATATCAGTAATGGAGCCTGGGAGACCTTTTGTAATGTAACCAATGTAACACATTGTGAGGGTCAGATGCCCCAGTATAAATAGAAAGCAGATAGGTATTGTGGAGGGCATTTGTTACTCAGGACATAGCTCAAGTTGTGATGCAATGAAGTTTCTTTATTAAATCTTTACTTTGATTTACTTTGTGAAGTTAATTCTTTTATTGCTTGCTACTGGATTATCCTTACTGCTGGACGGACAGATTTATATAGTATACGCCCCACTAGTGATATGAAAATGTATTTAAATGGATTACTGCATGGCGGGGTCCCTGTTATTTCATTGACTGGGCACGAAGACAATTCAGTGAGAAATTCTCACCAACATGAAACAGCGCCAGGTTTAAAAGGAGGCCTGATGTAGACAGCGGGCAGCGGAGTGAGAGGGAAGCTGAGTGACCTATTAGGGCTTAGGATCTGAGGGCTTTGGAGAAAAGGGCCAGGTAAGTTTGCATTGAAATCGGTGTTCAGGAGTATGACAGGGAATAATGGAGGGGCATGTGATGTGCTGTTTCTGGATGATGTGGGAGCTGGTGGACCCCAGGGTCCTTCCCAGTGACCATGTCTGCAGTAAGTGCAGGTTGCTGGAGGAGCTCCAGCTCAAAGTAGACGAGCTGGCCTCTGAGCTACAGACACTGAGGCTCATCAGGGGGAGGGAGGGTGCCATTGATAATGGGGTGCAAGAGACATCCACACCCCCTAGACTGGCTAACTCTAAGGGTCAGGAACAGGAGGGGACTGCTGAGAGGAGGAAGGAGGGTGGGGACTGGAGGAAGGAAGGTGGGGACCAAATGCTTCAGCCTCTCAATCTGCATAACAGGTTTGAGGTTCTTGCTCCCAGCGTGGACAAGAACGAGGGCTGTGAGGTTGGTGAGCAAACTGCACACAGTACAGTGATGCAGACGCAGGACATAGACAAAGAGAAGGTGAAAAGGAATGTAGTGGTGATTGGGGATAGTGTGGTCAAGGGTATTGACACTGTCCTTTGTCACAATGACAAAGAGCACAGAAGGGTGTGTTGTCTGCCTAGTGCTCGGGTCCAGGATGTTGCATCTGGGCTGCAGAGGAACCTGGAGTGGGAGGGTGAGAACCCGGTCGTTGTGGTACATGTGGGTGCCAATGACGTAGGCAAAATGCAAACTGAGGATCTGGAGAGGGAGTATGAAAAGCTGGGAATGGAATTAAAAAATAGAACCGACAAGGTGGTTATCTCCAGACTACTGCCTGAACTGTGTGCAGACGGGCGTAGGGTTGATAAGATTAAGGAAGTGAATGGGTGGCTCAGGGATTGGTGTGGGAGGAATGGGTTTGAATTTATGGGGCATTGGCACCAGTATTGGGGTAGGTGGGACCTGTTCAGATGGGATGGGGTTGGTCTGAACCGTGCTGGGACCAGAGTCCTGGCGAATCGTGTAGATAGGACTGTAGATAGGGCTTTAAACTAATTGGGGGGGAGGGTGCGAGGGTAGGTGAAATTACAGGGTCGAAAGTAAAGGAGAGGGTACAGGTACGGGAAGAGGCCAAGGATGTCCCAATAATAAAGGGAGTAGGGGGCGTGAGTAGGGTTGGTGTTCCGGTGGATAGGGTACAGGTGAAGGCTGGGATGAAGGCACTTTATCTGAATGCACGAAGTATTCGGAATAAAGTGAATGAGCTGGTGGTGCAGATCAGCACAAATGGATATGATCTGGTGGCCATTAGAGACGTGGCTGCAAGGTGACAGGGACTGGGAGCTGAATGTACAGGGGTATCACGTGTTTAGGAAGGATAGGTGGGAGGAAAAAGAGGGGGGGGGCGCAGCTCTGATGATTAAGGATAGCATCAGGGTGGTAGTAAGGGATGATATAGGAGCCAAAGAGCAGAAAGTGGAATCGTTGTGGGTGGAGATTAGGAACAGCAAAGGGAGGAAGACGCTGGTGGTGTCGTCTATAGGCCCCCAAATAATGATCTGGAGGTGGGGCGGGCTATTAACGCGCAAATAAATGCAGCGTGCAGGAATGGAATGGCGATAATTATGGGGGATTTCAATCTACATATTGATTGGTCGACCCATGTTGGATGCGGTGGGCTTGAGGAAGAGTTCTTGGAATGCTGCCGGGATAGTTTCCTTGAACAGTGTGTGTTGGAGCCGACGAGGGAGCGAGCTATCTTGGATCTCGTGTTATGTAATGAGGCAGGTAGAATTAGGGACCTTGTGGTGAAGGATCCTCTTGGGAAGAGTGATCATTGTATGGTGGAGTATCTGATGCAGATGGAGGAGGAGAAAGTGGGTTTCCGGACCTGTGTCCTTTGTTTGAACAGAGGGGAGTACGATAGGATGAGAGAGGAATTGGCGAATGTTGATTGGGGGAGAGCATTGGAAGGTAGGTCTGCTGAGGAACAGTGGAGGATCTTTAGGGAGATCTTTCTTGGTGCTCAGCAGAAATTTATTCCTATGGTTAAAAAGGATTGTAGGAGGAGAGATAATCAGCCATGGATAACAAAGGAGGTAAAGGAAAGTGTTAAATTAAAAGCGGATGCGTTTAGAGTAGCTAAGAGTAGTGGGCGAGAAGAGGATTGGGAGAGGTTTAAATATCAACAAAGAATGATGAAGAAGTTGATAAAGAAGGGTAGGATAAACTATGAAGTTGGGCTAGCGCTTAATATAAAAAAGGATAGTAAGAGTTTTTATAAATATATAAAAAGGAAGAGGCTGACTAGGGCGAACGTTGGACCCTTAGAGGATGAGAGGGGGGACTTAGTGGTAGGGGCTGAGGAAATGGCTGAGGCCTTGAATAACTTTTTTGTTTCGGTCTTCACGGAGGCGGATGTGAATAATTTGCTGGGTGTTAGCGATGGAAAGATGGTTGGAGTGGAGGGCCTGAATGATATTATTGTTACTAGAGAGGCAGTGCTTGACAGACTGGAGGGACTGATTGTAGACAAGTCCCCAGGACCGGATGGAATGCATCCAAGGGTTCTGAAAGAAATGGCGGAGGTGATAGTGGATGCCTTGGTGATTATTTTACAAACGTCGCTGGATTCCGGGGAAGTGCCGGAAGATTGGAAAACGGCTAATGTTACGCCGTTGTTTAAGAAGGGTGGCAGGCAAAAGGCAGGGAATTATAGGCCGGTTAGTTTAACGTCTGTTGTAGGTAAAATGTTAGAATCCGTGATCAAGGAGAAAGTAGCAAGGCATCATGAGGAGAATTCTAGCTCGTTAGAGGGGTCAGTTTTTGTACAAAGCGTGCAGGAAGGTTTTTTGACTCAGTATGTAGATAGGCCAACTAGAGGTGAGGCTATATTGGATTTGGTGCTGGGAAATGAGCCAGACCAGGTGCTAGACTTGGAAGTTGGTGTGCATTTTGGTGATAGTGACCACAATTCGGTTACGTTCACTTTAGTGATGGAAAGGGATAGGCATGAACCTCGGGTCAGTAGTTTTAGCTGGGGGAAGGGTAATTATGAGGCTATTAGGAGAGAATTAGGAAGCATAGGTTGGACTAGGAGATTACAGGGACTGGGAACATCCGAAATGTGGAGTTTTTTCAAGGAGCAGCTACTGCGAGTCCGTGATAGGTATGTCCCTGTCAGGCAAGGAGGATTTGGTAGGGCTAGGGAACCGTGGTGCACTAAAAAAGTTGATTCGTTGGTTAAAAAGAAAAAGGAGGCTTATGTTCGGATGAGGCTTGAGGGCTCAGGTAGTGCATTAGAAAGCTTTAGATTGGCTAGGAGGGAGTTGAAGAGTGAGTTAAGAAGGGCTAAAAGAGGACATGAGAAGACTTTGGCTGATAGGATTAAGGAGAATCCTAAGGCGTTCTATAGGTATGTCAAGAACAGAAGGTTGGTTAGGGCAAGATTAGGGCCAGTTACAGACAGTAGAGGGAAGTTGTGTGTGGAACCGGAAGAGATTGGAGAGGCATTGAACCAATATTTCTCTTCGGTGTTCACGCAGGGGGACATGAATATAGCTGAGGAGAACACTGGGTTGCAGGGGTGTAAAATAGACAGTATTGCAGTTGATAAGGGGGATGTGCTGGATATTCTAGAGGGTTTGAAAATAGATAAGTCCCCTGGTCCGGATGGGATTTACCCTAGGATTCTCTGGGAGGCAAGAGAGGTGATTGCAGAGCCTCTGGCTCTGATCTTCAGGTCGTCGTTGGTCTCTGGTATAGTACCGGAAGATTGGAGGATAGCGAATGTTGTCCCATTGTTTAAGAAGGGGAACAGAGACTTCCCCGGGAATTATAGACCGGTGAGTCTTACTTCTGTTGTGGGCAAGGTTTTAGAAAAAATTATTAGGGATAGGATTTATAGTTATTTGGAGAGTAATGAATTGATTGGAGATAGTCAGCATGGTTTTGTAGCGGGTAGGCCGTGCCTTACTAACCTTATTGAGTTTTTTGAGAAAGTGACCAAAGAGGTGGATGGGGGTAAGGCAGTTGACGTGGTATATATGGATTTTAGTAAGGCGTTTGATATGGTTCATCATGGTAGGCTTCTGCAGAAAATGCAGATGTATAGGATTGAGGGTAGTCTAGGAAATTGGATCAGGAATTGGCTAGCAGATAGGAGACAGAGGGTGGTGGTTGATGGTAAATATTCGTCATGGAGTTCGGTTACGAGTGGTGTGCCTCAGGGATCTGTTTTGGGGCCACTGCTGTTTGTAATTTTTATTAATGATCTGGATGAGGGTATAGTTGGGTGGATTAGTAAGTTTGCTGATGACACCAAAGTCGGAGGTGTGGTAGATTGTGAGGAAGGGTGTCATAGTTTGCAGGGAGACTTAGACAGGTTGCAGAGCTGGGCCGAGAGGTGGCGGATGGAGTTTAATGCGGAGAAGTGTGAGGTAATTCACTTTGGTAGGAATAACAGATGTGTTGAGTATAGGGCTAACGGGAGGACTTTGAATAGTGTGGATGAACAGAGGGATCTAGGTGTATGTGTACATAGATCCCTGAAAGTTGGGAATCAAGTAGATAAGGTTGTTAAGAAGGCATACGGTGTCTTAACGTTTATTGGTAGGGGGATTGAATTTAGGAGTCGCAGCGTCATGTTGCAACTGTACACAACTCTGGTGCGGCCGCACTTGGAGTACTGTGTGCAGTTCTGGTCCCCACATTACAGGAAGGATGTGGAGGCTTTGGAGAGGGTGCAGAGGAGGTTTACCAGGATGTTGCCTGGTATGGAGGGGAGATCCTATGAGGAGAGACTGAGGGATTTGGGGTTGTTTTCGCTAGAAAGAAGGCGGCTAAGAGGGGATCTTATTGAAACATATAAGATGATTAGAGGTTTAGATAGGGTGGATAGTGATAGCCTTTTTCCTCGGATGGAGAAAGCTAGCACGAGGGGGCATGGCTTTAAATTAAGTGGGGGTAGTTATAGGACGGATGTCAGGGGTAGGTTCTTTACCCAGAGGGTGGTGAGGGATTGGAATGCCCTGCCTGCTGCAGTTGTAAATGCACCTAGTTTGGGGGCGTTTAAGAGATCCGTGGATAGGTTTATGGATGAAAAGGGATTGGTTTAGATTAGTGGGTCATTGTTTTTTAACTGGTCGGCGCAACATCGTGGGCCGAAGGGCCTGTTCTGCGCTGTAATGTTCTATGTTCTATGTTCTAATTGTTTGATAGAGCAGATGCAGCACGGTTTCGTTAAGGGGAGGTTGTGTCTGACGAATTTATTGGAGTTCTATGAGGATGTGCCTAGGGCGGTGGATAGAGGAGAGCCGCTGGATATGGTGTTTCTTGATTTTCAGAAGGCGTTTGATAAGGTGCTGCACAAGAGGTTATTACAGAAGGTTAGAGGACATGGAGTTGGGGGTAGGGTGTTAGCGTGGGTAGGGGATTGGCTGTCAAACAGGAGGCAGAGAGTGGGGGTCAATGGGTGCTATTTGGATTGGCGGTTGGTGACTAGTGGAGTGCCCCAGGGGTCGGTGCTGGGGCCTCAGCTATTTACCATTTATATAGATGATTTGGAGGAGGGAACCGAGTGTATGGTGTCGAAGTTTGCTGATGACACCAAGATTGGTGGAATGGCAAATTGTGCGGAGGGTGTGGAAAGTCTGCAGAAGGATCTAGATAGGCTGGGCGAATGGGCCAGGAACTGGCAAATGGAATTTAATGTTGGCAAGTGTGAAGTTGTCCACTTTGGTAGGAATAATGGTAGGAAGGACTATTACTTACATGGCGAAAAACTGCAGCATGCTACGGTGCAGAGGGACCTCGGGGTCCTTGTGCATGAGTCGCAAAAACCCAGCCTGCAGATGCAGCAGGTGGTCAGGAAGGCAAATGGGATGCTGGCCTTCATAGCGAGGGGGATTGAATATAAAAGTAGGGAGGTCTTGCTGCAACTGTACAGGCACTGGTGAGGCCGCAGCTGGAGTACTGTGTGCAGTTTTGGTCGCCGCACTTACGCAAGGATATTTTGGCCTTGGAGGGAGTGCAGAGGAGGTTTACTAGGCTGATACTGGAGTTGAGAGGGTTGAACAATGAGGAAAGGCTGAATAAACTAGGCTTGTACTCGTTAGAGTTTAGAAGAATGAGGGGAGATCTCATTGAGACATATAAGATGATGAATGGGATGGATAGGATAGAGGTGGAGAGACTCTTCCCGCTCAGAAAGGACAGTAGGACTAGAGGGCACAGCCTCAAGATAAAGGGGGGACTGTTTAGAACGGAGTTGAGGAGGAACTTCTTCACTCAAAGGGTGGTGAATCTCTGGAATTCTCTGCCCGTTGAAGTGGTGGAGGCTGCCTCGCTAAATATATTCAAGACACGGGTTGATAGGTTTTTGATAGGCAAGGGGATTAAGGGTTATGGGGAGAGGGCGGGAAAGTGGAACTGAGCCACGACAGATCAGCCATGATCTTATTGAATGGCGGGGCAGGCTCGAGGGGCTAGATGGCCTACTCCTGCTCCTATTTCTTATGTTCTCATGTTCTGGCATTCCCACTGGATTTTTCATCCAACCCCCATTTCCAACCACTGAAAGCAGGGTTGGATAATCACAGTCAATGACATTGTGTGTATGAGAGAGAATGGGGGTGATTTTGAGCCTGTGCTGTCTGTGGGAATGGTGGCGGCACGCTCAAAATCCAGTGAGTTTCTGAGTTCTGATCTTCCCACCCCCTCGCCGATGGGGTAGCATGAAACACGCCATGGGATCCCAGGAAGCTCATTTGAACACAGTAGCATGTCATTGGCTAGTGCTCTCTCCGGGACTTTCCCCATCACTGGAAATTCAGTGGATGATGGTGTGGCATAACACCGACACCATTTACAAAAGGTTCTTCGAGATGTACACCAGTTTTCCCCAGGGGTGTAGAGGTGAGTATAGCCCTCGGGGGAGACGGATATGGCCAGGCAGTTGCTCTGGAGAGAAACATGCTGATTTTCTTGCCGGAAACAACACGCTGCCATTTTTTGGTAAGATTTCCCACAGAGAGTCAGTGACTCCGTGTATATGAAAGAGAGTTAGGGAACGTGTGTGTGTGAGAGAGAGTGAGTGGGTTAGTGACTGTGGCCAAAATCATTTGTTTGCATCAGGGATTTTCCAGTGCCACAGCAAGTACATGTAGTTTTGGCTGGAATATCACTTGCATTCATTCTCACTTGCAACAGATCCCGCCATTGATGCGACTGCGGAATCCGGTTCTATGAGAGTGAGTGAGTGAGTGGATAGGCGTGTGTTAGGCCTTACACCCAGTCTCAGTTTTCTCACCCATTTTCTCTGCCACACACCAACACATATACACACACATGCAACCACACCCTCCCACCCACATACACTGACCCTCCAACATTTTGGTAATTTTTATTGCTACTCTTGTTTTAACATAACAGTTTATTGCTACAACCTTGTTTTACATTTGTTCAGCAATTGTTTCTTTCCTTAAACCTCAACTTTTTCTGAAATTCAGTTTATTGTTTTGCCAAACAATATCGTTCTAAAATTTGTCCTTGAGTAAGAAAAATATGGCCTCTGGAATTGGATTATATAAGCCTACTTAAAGTGTATGAAGGCAATTAGATTAGACTTTTATAAGTAAAAACAGAAAATGCTAGATAAACTCTGGAGAGAGAAGCACAGCTAATGTTTCAAGGCCATTGATCATTCTGTTGGGCTCAAAATGCTAGGCAGGGTTTTACAGTCTCGCTTGTTTTGAAACCGTAAAATCCCACCCGAGGTCAACGGACCTTTCCACAGTACGCTCCTCGCCTGCACTGATTCCCATGGCACGGGGTGGTAAAATTCTGGCCGATAACTCTGTTTCTCTTCCACAGATGCTGCTAGACCTGCTGAGTTTACCCAGCAGTTTCTGTTTTTATTTCAGGTTTTCAGTGTCTGCAGTATTTTGCTTTTACTTGAGATTTTTAAGATGTGTTTTTAAAAAAATCCAGGCCTTGCCACGATTACCAAACATTTTTTGCAGATGTAGGAGCGATGCAATGAGTGTGAATAGTATCATTAGAAAAGTGCCCCTATAAAGGGATAAGTGAAATCTGGGGACTTTACTTGGTAAAAAGTGAAGGACTGTTTTCACTGGTGGATGAATGTAGGACAAGGGGACGGAGAGCAAGAAATTTCAATAAAAGAATCAAAGGAGAAGAAAGATTCTTGAGTGGAGGGCTATTCTAATACAGGATCTTCCCCTAAGGGGCTACTGAGATAACAAGACACATCGCCTGATTTTGTGTCTACAGCATCAGGAGATCAAGCCTGCAGGAATGCCTCAAACCAGCGTTGACAACTCTATGCCCCCACCGCCCACCACTCTCCCCCCCCACCACCCACCCAAGGATCTGCCATACCCTCTCCCAACATCCCCTGTCACCACACTGAACTAGCAAGCTGTAGCAGAAAGTCCATAAGGCAATCCAGTCTTTGTTAGTCAGCACGCTCAGCTGCTAAGCAGATATGAACTCACAGACATGCACACAACCACAATGTCTGCAATGTGTGCAGCTGCTTAGTGACTGCATTGCAAAAGTGCCACAGTACTGCCGACAGAGGCAACTGATTGCCTCAGACACAATTTTCAGGCCACACGTGTCAAATTTTACAGCTGCATTTTCTAATGATCTTTAAGAACTCGCCTTTATTAGTTTTCAATATATTTAAATATATGAGTATACTTTCTTGTAGCTTGCTGAGCACACACTTGAGCTCCAGATTTAGACTACAGGGTTAACAGCAAGTGACAGGTTCACATGTAGGTCAACAGATACTTTACACTGGCGATTCCCCCTTCAGCAGAAGGCCAGCTTGTTCCCTGTGGGGCTGATGCAGCAACTGAAATGACAAAAAAAATTATTGGTCCAATTCTAATATTTTTAGAGGCAGAAAATATTACAGCTTAGAGGGAGTTACATTCAACTTACCTTCGTGAGAGCTATCTAATTTTGAAGTTTATTTATTAGTGTAGCAAGGAGGCTTACATTAGCTCTGCAATGAAGTTACTGTGAAAATTCCCAAGTTGCCACACTCCTATTTGGGTAAACTGAGGGAGAATTCAGCACGGCCAATGCAGCTAATCAGCACGTGTTTCAGACTGTGGGAGGAAACCAGAGCACCTGGAGGAAACCCACACAGACATGGGGAGAATGTGCAAGCTTCACACAGACAGTGACCCAAGCCGAGATCAAACCCAGGTCCCCGGTGCTGTGAGGCAGCAGTGCTGACTACTGTGCCACCATACAGCCACACTTCACACTCTTGTTGCAATGAACGAGCCAAACTCTCGTTGCAGTGAATATAGTCTAGTGCATGAGAAGCACAACCTGGTGGACATGCAAAGTCCTGATCTGAATGCACATGCACAGGAGTGTTAAAAATCCTGTGTTTTCGTACTTTCTCACAGGACAATGTGGCCGGGATTCTCCCAAAACAAAACTAAGTGCCCAGTGGGCAAGAAAGTGGGAGTAATTCGCGCCTGTCTTTTTGGGCGTACTTATCTGAACGCATCTCTGACGCTCTGAGTAATACAGAGTGCCATAGTGTGATTCACTCTGAAAAGTGGTAGGCGGGGTCTTTTCCTGTTTGAGAGGCCGGCAGCACAGTGCTGAGCGGGCCACTACACATGTGCTGTTTTGTCTGCACATAAATCGGTGCATGCGCAGTGGCCCATCCCATTGCCTGCCTCCCAATCCCTGACCTCCAGCCACTGGCCTATCCTGGAACCCATCCCCCCCCAATTGCTGGCCTTCCTAGTCCCTCGACTGATCACTAGCCTATCTGCTTCCTCCTTCCCCCAAACCAGCCCAAATCCTCCCTTCCCGGGCCAGCTCTGAATTACTACCACCAGCTACCCCCCGCCAGACCCAAACCTCCCCAGGTGGCCAGCCCAATCACCCTCCATCCTCCCTTTCCCACTGATACCACTTACAGAGTTGCAGCATGTCTGCCATCCAACTGCACACCGCAATAGGTCCCACCCCCCCAGTCTGTCCAGCCCCTTCTGGACCCACCCTAGCACTGCCCAGTGTCCGGTGGGCAGCCAAGATGCTGATGAGCAGTGCCAAGGTGCCCAATGGGCAGTGCCAGTATTCCCTTTGGGCAGTGCCAGTGTGCCAGGTTGTCACTGCCAGGCTGGCACTGACGAGGGCACCTTCCCCCTGCCCCTGTTATTCTAGAATCATAGAAACCCTACAGTGCAGAAAGAGGTCATTTGGTCGATCGTGTCTGCACCGACCACAATTCCACCCAGGCCCTAACCCCATATCCCGACATAATTACCCACTAATCCCTCTAAGCTATGCATCTCAGGACATTAAGGGGCAATTTTAGCATGGCCAATCAACCCAACCCACGCATCTTTGGACTGTGGGAAGAAGCCAGAGCACCTGGAGGAAACCACCGCAGACACAAGGAGAATGTGCAAACTCCACACAGACAATGATCCAAGCCGCGAATCAAAGCCAGGTCCCTGGAGCTGTGAAGCAGCAGTGCTAACCACTGTGCCTCTGCACCATCCTTGGGGGATCTGAATGTCTTCTATTCCCACCAGTGGAGAGTAGATGCCTGTTCCCCTCAGTAGGGAGCAATTGTAAACCCTGCTGGTGGGAACCATTCCCAGCCGGGGTCAGGGGAAGGGCGGGTGTGGGGGGGGAGGGGGGCAGGGGGAGATGCTAGCGGGTCTGGAAAAAACTGTCCTGGGTCCACTAATCATATGGGAATGTCAATTTCAATGACATTTCCATACGATAATCAGCTCTGCACTGATTTCCTGAGTGGAGCTTATTGTGCTAAATAAAAGCACTTGGGAAACTGGGGAGACTCGCAACAGGCTGGACACTGGTCATGAATCTTGCAAAAGGCCCCCTGCTGATGTCTCCTAGCCCATATCTCTCACAATTAATTTATGAGAGTTGACATGCATGCTACCACTAAAAATATATTTTCCCCTTCTCTTCCTTTCAGCATTTCAAAGGGACCATTCCTTGTATGGCACCCTCATTGTGAGAAGTAGAAATCACCCTTTCACCTTGAAGTGATGCTTGAGGCCTTGGATGGTGTGTGAGGAAGTAAAGGGGCAGGTATTGCATTACCTTCACTTTCATCAAAAGGTACCATGGGAAGGGGAATGTTGTGATAGATTGGGGAATGGACCACGGTATCGTGTAGAGAATTATCCCTTTGAAATGCTGAAAGGAAGAGGAGCAGAAGAAGTATTTTTGCTGGTGGCATACATGTCAGCTCTCCGGGGCGGGTGAAGTGGTAAAATTCCAGCTGATTTTCCAGTCAAGTTCGGTCTCTCTTGGTATCTTGTGAGAAGCTCTGAAAATTCAGGATTTTTAACAGTCCCATCATGCATGCAGTTTATGACTATGCATGTCCACCTGATTGGTTGTGCCCTATAAGTACTTAGACACTGGAGAGCTGACCACAGAGGAAACCCAATAGGCTGAAGTATGTTACCTTGCTGTACCTGGAACCTGAAGCTAACTTGCCTTCCTGCTGCCTGCCTTGACTGGAGCTTGAAACTGCTTTCTTACCTGTCACCTGAAACTGTTTCAGCTACAGAACATGGGGCCTGAAAGTGCCATGTTGTTTGCTGTTTAGAACCCTGACTGTTAGGTAAAGTCACCATTGTCCCAGATGACTAAAGGCTGCTCTTCTCTTTGAGGAGGAAAGCTGACTGGTGTTGATTTAATCTGAGGATTATCACACCTCAGGTGAGGGGCAAGGTTGAGGAGGTGCAACCTTCATGAATGACTTCAGCCGGTACAGGAATAGAACCGGCACTATTGGCATCTCTCTGCATCACTAACCAGCCACCCAGCCAACTGAGCTAAATCGCCCTGGCTGTGCAGGTTGTTAACCTCGATAATAATTTGTAGACGAAGTGTCATCCAGACTCAAAATTATTCTATTCTCTGTCCACAGATGTTGTCAGACCTGCTGAGATTTTCCAGCATTTTCTGTTTTTGTAATAATTTGTAGCATTGTAGATTGCTGCTTTAATCTTTAATTTAAGTAGTAATTCAAAGTAGTATTATTAGAAATTAATCTTTGTATTTAAGATGTAAATTGATTGTTGCCTTTCCTGTGATATCTTGTGAGTTCATAGCAATTGCATGTTAACCTCAATAGTAATTTCATAGATTTTCATAGAATCCCTACAGTACAGTATGAGGTCATTTGGCCCATCGAATCTGTAACGACCACAATCCCACCTTATCCCCATAACCCCACATCTACCGCATGGTAGGTTGTTGCATAAGGTTAAATCTCATGGGATCCAGGGTGAGGTATCTAAATGGATTCAAAATTGGCTTGACAACTGAAGCCAGAGGTTGGTTGTACAGGGTTGTTTTTCAAACTGGAGGCCTGTGACCAGCAATGTGCCTCAGGGATCAGTGCTGAGTCCACTGTTATTTGTCATTTATATTAATGATTTTGATGAGAATATAGGAGGCATGGTTGGTAAGTTTGCAGATGGTATCAAGATTGGTGGGGTAGTGGATAATGAAGAAAGTTATCTCCGATTGCAACGGGATCTTGATCAATTGGGCCAGCGGGCTAACGAATGGTAGATAGAGTTTAATTTAGATAATTGCAAGGTGATGCATTTTGATAGATTAAACCAGGGCAGGACTTACTCAGTTAACGGTAGGGCATTGGGAAGAGTTACAGAACAAAGAGATCTAGGGGTTCATGTTCATAGCTCCTTGAAAGTGGAGTCACAGGTGGACAGAGTGATGAAGAAGGCATTCAGCATGCTTGGTTTCATTGGTCAGAACATTGAACACAGGAGTTGGGACATCTTGTTGAAGTTGTACAAGACATTGGTAAGGCCACATTTGGAGTACTATGTACGGTTCTGGTCAACCTATTATGGAAAGGATATTATTAACTAGAAAGAGTGCAGAAAAGATTTATTTGGATGCTACTGGGACTTGATGGATTAAGTTATAAGGACAGGCTAGATAGTCTGGAACTTTTTTCTCTGGAGCGTAGAAGGTTGAGAGGTGATCTTATAGAGGTCTATAAAATAATAGATCAGCTAGATATTCAATATCTTTTCCCAAAGGTAGGGAAGTCTAAAACTAGAGGGCATAGGTTTAAGGTGAGAAGGGAGAGATATAAAAGGGTCCAGAGGGGCAATTTTTTCACACAGAGGATGGTAAGTGTCTGGAACAAGTTGTCGGAGATGGTGGTAGAGGCAGGTACAATTTTGTTCTTTAAAAAGCATTTAGATGGTTACATGGGTAAAATGGGTATAGAGGGATATGGGCCAAATGCGGGCAATTGGGATTAGCTTAGGGATTTAAAAAAAAGGATGGCATGGATAAGTTGGGTCAAAGGGCTGTAAACTTCTATGACTCTATGATCCTTGCTAATCCTTCTGACACTAGGGTCAATTTAGCACAGCCAATCCACCTAACCCGCACATCTTTGAATTGTGGGAGGAAACTGGAGCACCCAGAGGAAACCCATGCAAACATGGGGAGAACGTGCAAACTCCACACAGATAGTGACCCAAGACTGGAATTGAACTCGGGTCCCAGGCACTATGAGGCAGTGGTGCTAACCACTGTGCCACTGTTTGTGGTAGTTACTAGTACAGTGGTAAATTGTTTAGCAATTTGTGGAGTTGCACATGAATTGATTGTCAATAAGTCGATTGATTATTGCTTTAATGACTGTAGTGATTTCTGGCTTCCTAATAATTCCTACTATTGTGATTCAGGCTCCGGAAAGGCACAGGTAGAGCAGTTAGCAAGCAATCTCAGACAGGGGGATATTAAAGATCCTACAGGATTGTTTTGAAAAACAGTGGGGAGTTCCCTCAGGTGTGCTGACCAATATTTATCTCTCAGCCAGTGTCACTAAAAATGATTATTTGGTCATTTATCCCATTGCTATTTGTGGGAGCTTACTTTGCGCCAATTGATCACTGCATTTCCTACATTAGAGCAGTGGCTGCATTTTATTGTTTATATGCTTGTGAAAGGTATGTCAGCTGTGACTCAATTGACAGCATTCTTACCTCTGAATCACAAGGGTTCAAGTTCACTCCAGGGCTTAAATACAAAACGTATACTGACTCTTAAGTGCAGTACTGAGGCAGTGTTATTCTGTTGGAGGTGCCATCCTTTGCATGTGACGTTAAACTGAAGCTCTGTCTGCCTGCTCAGGTGGATGTAAAAGATTCCATGGTACTATTTCAAAAAAGGGCAGGGAAGTTATCCCTGATGTCCTGGTCAATATTTACCCCTCAATCAACATCACAAAAACAGATAATCTGGTCACTAACATGTTGCTTTTAGTGGGAACTTGCTGTCCCTAAATTGACTGCTGAATTTCCTGCAGTACGACAACAACTACACTTCAAAAGCAATTTATTGGCTGTAAAGTGCTTTGAGATTCAGGTGGTCATGAAAAATAAATGCAAGTATTTATTTTTATGAAGTTCCTCTCTAATTCTTGGCTTGTGCCAATTTATAGAAAGCAAAGCACTACAAACAGCAATGCTAGTTGTGGCTCAGTGATAGCACTTGCGCTTCTGACTCAGAAGGTTGTGGATTTAAATGCCACTCGGGGGGCTTAAGCACAAAATCTAGTGTGGAAATGCTGCATTGTCAAATGAAATGTTAAACTGAGATTCTGTTCTGAAAGTGAAAAGAACCATGGTCCCGGGAAGCGGAAATCCCAAGGGATTTCGACCTCTTTCTTGGCTGATTTCTATTCCTCAACTGACATCATTAAAACAGATTTGAGATATCTCGTGAAAGGTGCTGTCTTCACAGCCTCTGAATAAGAGGTTTATGCAGTGTTATGCTATGTGCTGTAAGGATACTTGCAGCTAAGAATACAGTAGAAGGTTGACAATACCAATGATAACGATGATCAGTTGCAGCTTCCAGCTTGTCTCTAGCTCTTCCAGGCATACTGCAGTGCTGGTTTACACTATGTAGTTGTTTTGCAAAAGTTGCACCAGGCTGAGCTACTCATCACTTGCCTGCAGATTGAGGCCTGCACATTGCGTTTCCTCTCCTTTAGCTTTACCTCTTTAAAGTTCTCTCCCTTTCACCTGAGAAAAAATCTGTCAATGGATTGATACTCCTTAAAAGGCTAAAAAAAAATTGCCTTCTATTTTATAACTATGTTCGAGTTAACTGCAGTCTATTAATTAGCATTTATACCCAACTTTCTTTTTCATCAGTAATATACTCCTTGCACATACCTGTACTGGGAGCTGCCAATAATCATACAAATGGATTCTGTAGTAGAGCAGAATCCAGTATTGGGGCAAATCCAAGGTGTGCCTGTAACAGCCGGAAAAGGAATGTCTAAGAAAGGATTAAAACACAGGGTCCACTGTAACTATGGGCAAACATACCCAATTAATACCTCAGATTACTACACAGTTACTTTACAGGTAAGATCATTTCAAGGCCTTGGCGAACAATACAGAGTCGATACTGATTAACAAGGCTGCATTGAGTCTAGAGAAACCATTGTTCATACAAATTGGGGAAATGGGACAGACATCACACTATCGAAACGTATTTATCTCGCACATCGCATTGTATCACAAAACAGATAGACAAAGGGGTGGCTCAGTGGTTAGCATTGCTGGCTTACAGCACCAGGGACCTGGGCTCGATTCTTAGCTTGGATCACTGTCTGTGTGGAGTTTGCACATTCTCCCTGTGTCTGCATGGGTTTCCTCCCACACTCCAAAGATGTGCAGGCTGGGTGCATTCGCCATGCTAAATTCTCCCTCAGTATACCTGAACAGGTGCCGGAATGTGGCAACTAGGGGACTTTCACAGTAACTTCATTACAGTGTGAATGTAAGCCTACTTACGATTAATAAATAAATAAACTTAAACTTAAAGGATAGCTGGACACAACTGATTAATGTGAAGTACCCATGACAGTAAACCCGTCTAATATGATCAATCCAAGCTATTCCCATCAATGATATCCTGTATTACAATACTCTGGATGTCAGAGAACAGTATAAGTAATGTGTACAACCTTTGTATCTTCAAAATCAACCTACATACAGACTGGACTTCACTGGGCCCAGGCTGATTCCCCTCATGCATATGGAAATAAAACCATTTTACTGAAGCCTGACACAGCTTCAAAGACTCCTCATTTGCTCCCTCCTATAAAGTCGTAAAGGTTTACAGCATGGAAACAGGCCCTTCGGCCCAACTTGTCCATGCTGCCCTTTTTTTTAAAACCCCTAAGCTAATCCTAATTGCCCGCTTTTGGCCCATATCCCTCTATACCCATTGTACCCATGTAACTATCTAAATGCTTTTAAAAGATGAAATTGTACCTGCCTCTACTACTACCACTGGCAGCTTGTTCCAGACACTCACCACCCTCTGTGTGAAAAAAATTGCCCTTCTGGACACTTCTGTGTCTCTCCCCTCTCACCTTAAACCTATGCCCTCTAGTTTTAGACTCCCCTACATTTGGGAAAAGATATGTCTATCTACCTTGACTATGCCCCTCATTATTTTATAGACCTCTATAAGGTCACCCCTCAGCCTCCTACGCTCCAGAGAAAAAGGTCCCAGTCTATTCAGCCTCTCCTTATAACTCAATCCATCAAGTCCCGGTAGCATCCTAGTAAATCTTTTCTGCACTCTTTCTAGTTTAATAATATCCTTTCTATAACAGGATGACCAGAATTGCACACAGTATTCCAAGCATGGCCTTACCAATGTCTTATACAACTTCAACGAGACATCCCAACTCCTATATTCAATGTTCTGACCAATGAAATCAAACATGCTGAATGCCTCCTTCACTACTCTATCCACCTGTGACTCCACTTTCAAGGAGCTATGAACATGTACCCCTAGATCTCTTTGTTCTGTGAGTCCCCCCAGTGCCCTACCATTAACTGAGTAAGTCCTGTCTTGGTTCAATCTACCGAAATGCATCACCTTGCATTTGTCTAAATTAAACTCCATCTGCCATTCGTCAGCCCACTGGCCCAATTGATCAATCCTATAGATTCTATATGGAAAATTAAGTGACATTAGCAAATTAGCATCTCATCAGAACCCTTTAGAACAGAGATCAGTGCATAAAATTATCTCAGATTGCGGTCATCCTGTTGTATGCTTAAGAGACTGGAATGAGTTTGAAACCTTCAGGTACCAAAAGTTTCAATTAATAATCAGGTCTGCAAAAAAACCCACAGCATTAAATTTAGTTTATATGATGAGAGTCTCCCTTTTGAACCTCTACGTCTTTCCCTTTAAAATACTCATTAAAACTTATCTCTGTGACCACGCTTTTGGACAACCAATCCTGGTATCTTCTTATTTCCTTATGTATTTCAATGTCATATTTTTCTCATTCTAGTTCCTGTGAAGGAACTTGGGACTTTATAACTATGTTATGAGTATTACATAAATACACAATTGTTGGAAACAACAATGGCAAACCCAACCCAGTTCACTGTGCAAAGTCCTCCTTACTAACATCTGGAGGCCTGTGCTAAAATTAGGAGAGCTTATATAAATTAATATTTTATATAATACATCTTCATAATACAAGTTACATTCACTCCATGCAAGTTCCAGGAAAAGACCATCCGCAACAAAAGAGAATCTAATCTTGATATTGCTGATTCTCCCTCTATCAACATCTTGGGAGTTAACCATTGACCCAAAACTGAACTGGACTGACTATACTGTGGCTACAAGAGCAGTCAAAAGTCTGACAACACCAGGTTTTAGTCCAACCGATTTATTTGATAATAGACTCACAAGCTTTCGGGGTTAGTCCCTTTGTCAGGTGAATGGAGAATTCTGGCCTCAGACAGAGCATATAAAGCACAGACAGTTTAGAGATTACTGATTAGAATGCGAATCCTTACACCTAACCTGCTGTTCAAGACCTGAAGTGGCTGACAATGTGAGTGGAAGGAGCACTGAGGACGGTCTCAACAGGGATCTTGGGTTCATGTCGCACTATCTGTAACCCCCCGTGACTTGCCTGGGTTTGCAAAACCTCACTTACTGTACTGTCTGGAGACAATACACATCTCTTTAACCTGTGATCAGTGCTCCTTCCACTCACATTGTCAGCCACTTCAGGTCTTGAACAGCAGGTTAGGTGTAAAGATTCGCATTCTACTCAGTAATCTCTAAACTGCCTGTGCTTTATATGCTCTGTCTGAGGCCAGAACTCTCCATTCACCTGACGAAGGGACTAACCTCGAAAGCTTGTGAGTCTATTATCAAATAAATCGGTTGGACTAAAACCTGGTGTTGTCAGACTTTTTACTGTGTTTACGCCAGTCCAACGCCGGCATACCCACATCATGGCTACAAGAGCAGGTCAGAGGTAGGGAATTTTGCAGTGAATAGCTCACTTTCTGACTCCCTAAAGCCTGTCCACCATCTGCAAGGCTCAAGTAAGGGGTGTGTTGGATGAGTGAAGCTCCAACAACACTCAAGAAGATTGATACCATCCAGGATAAAGCACCGCACATGATTGCCATTCCATCCACTATCACCTTGAGCATTCACTCCCTCCACCACCGATGCACAGTGGCAGCAGCATGTGTCATCTACAAGATGCACTGATGCTGCTCACCAAGACAGCACCTTCCAAATCTGGGATGTTTACAACATTGAAGGATAAGCGCAGCAGATGCATGGGAATATTCACCTGTTAGTTACTCTCCAAGCCATACAGCATCCTGCCTTGGAACTATATTGCTGTTCTTCACTGTCACTGGGTGGGTGAACCAGCACCACATGAACTGCAGCAGCTCACCACCACATCTCAAGAGCAATTAAGGTTGACCAATTAACACTGGCCTAACTAGTGATGCCTACACCCTAGAAATAAGACTAGCAATGGTTCCTATTTCAAAAATGTACTACATGTGGTCGTTTTCAAGATATTAGTAATTAGGTCTGACAGTGCAGCCTCGCATCTGATACTTTATATTTCTAAAAAATAAGATTAAGTTTATTTATTAATGTGACAAGTTGGCTTAAATTAACACTGCAATGAAATTACTGTGAAAATTATTTAAAAACGTTAATGTTTCAATTATCATAGAATCTCTACAGTGCAGAAGAAGGCCCATTTGACCCATTGAGTCTGCATCGACTCTCCAACAAAGCATCTTACCCAGGCCCACATCCCAGTCTTATCCTTGTAACCTCATGCATTTACCCCGCTAATCCCCTAACCTACACATCTTTGGACACTAAGATGCAATTTATGGTGGCTAATCCATCTAACATGCACATCCTTGGACTATGGGAGGAAAAGAGAAAAAGGAAGCATTTGTCAAGGTTAGGAGGCTGGGAACACAGGAACCAAGTGTGGAATAAAAGGAAAATAGAAAGAAGCTTAAGCAAGGAATAAGGTGGGCTGAAAAGGGTAACAAAAAGTCATTGGCCAGCAGGATTAAGGAAAATCCCAAGGCTTTTTATACATACATAAAGAACAAGGGAGTAACAAGGGAGAGGGTTGGCCCCTCAACGACAGGGCAGGGACTCTCTATGTGGAATCAGAGGAAATGGGCAAGGTATTAAATAAGTACTTTGTATCAGTATTCACCAAAGAGGGGTGTGTAGATAGTTTGAGTCATGTTGCGATCAAAAAGGAGAAGGTATTGGGGTTCTTGAGAAACAGTAAGGTAGACAAGTCCCAAAGGCTTAATGGGATATACTGAGAGAGACAAGGGAGGAAATTGCTGGGGCCTTGAGAGAAATCTTTGTATCCTCATTGGCTACAGGGGAGGTCCCAGGAGATTGGAGAATAGCAAGTGCTGTTCCTTTGTTTAAGAAGGGTGGCAAGGATAATCCAGGTAATTACAGGTCGGTGAGCCTGACATCAATTGTAGGGAAATTATTGGAGAGGATTCTTCGAGGCAAGATTTACTCCCACTTGGAAATAAGTGGACATGTTAGTGAGAGAAAATATGGTTTTGTGAAGGGGAGGTTGTGTTATCACCAACTTGATCAAGTTTTTCAAGGAAGTGACGATGATGATTGATGAGGGCATTGGATGCTGTCTACTTGGATTTTAGTAAGGCCTTTGACAAGGTCCCTCATGGCAGACTGGTGCAGAAAGTGAAGTCACATAGGATCGGAGGTGAGCTGGCAAGATCGAGACAGAACTGGCTTGGTCATAGAAGGCAGAGGGTAGTATTAGAAAGGTACATTTCTGAATGGAGGGTTGTGACAAGTGGCATTCCTCGGGGATCAGTGCTAGGACCTTTGCTGTTTGTAATATATAAATAAGTTTGAGGAAAATGTAACTGGTTTGATTAGTAAGTTTGCGGATGACACAAAGGTTGGTGGAATTGCGGATAACGATGAGGGCCATCAGAGAATACAGCAGGATATAGATTGGTTGGAGACTTGGGTGAAGCGATGACAGATAGAGTTTAATCGGGCCAAATGTGAAGTAAGGCATCTGGAAGGTCAAACAAAATGGGAATTATACAGTAAATGGCAAAACGCTGAAGAGTATTGATAGGCAGAGGGATCTGGGTGTACAAGTACACAAGCCACTGAAAGTGGCAACACAGGTGGAGAAGGTAGTCAAGAAGGCATACGGCATGCTTGCTTCATCAGTTAGGGCATTGAGTTTAAAAATTGGCAAATCATGTTGCAGCTTTATACAACTTTAGTTAGGCCGCACTTGGAATGTATGGCCCTATTTTACCATTTTGATTCTAAGTGCTGGGGGGACTTGAAACTGGGAATGTTTCAGATCTGACTTTTAGATCTGTTCTGAGGTGCCCCCGTAGGCACTCTGCCTGGAAAAATATCATCAAATCCGAAACATGCTGCACAAGCCTGTGGGTGGGCTTAATGCACCCAAAACCCTGCAGCTCCGATGAGCGCCTACAACTGTGTACATGCAGAAAAATGTTGATAGAATGCTGCTTTGCTGGCACATCCCTCCCGGGCAGGCTAATGCCTCCCCAAGCCCTCATCCAGAAAACTGACCCTCTTATCCTCCTGCCACCCAGATCGATTGCGACCCTTCTCTTCCCCACCGCCCCACTGATCTCGGGGAGAGTGGCAGCGGAGCCCCTTTACACCGCCACCCCCCCCCTCCACCGATCTGAAGCAGAGTGGCAGTGGACCCCCTCCCGGCACTCCAAGCTGAAGCAGATGCTCACTAACTGGAGCAGCCGAATTGGATTTATATGGAGCATGTCTGTTTAGTGTCAATTCTGGATGGACAAATGCGATGGTAAAGGGGGAAGTGCCAGTAAGGCTGGGCATATAGCCCATTAAGTTAATTTAAATGCATGCAAATGCATCTAAGTGGCTGTTGCGCCCATTTTGGGCACCGTCCTGATCGCTGCCAATTTCGTGCCTTGGTAAAGGGGGAACCAATGCGGAAGCGGAAACGGGCGCAATGCCATGGTAAAATCGGGCCCATAGTATTCAATTCTGGTTGCCACACCACCAGAAGGATGTGGAGTCTTTGGAGGGGATACAGAAAATACTTACCAGGATGATGCCTGATATAGAGGGCATTAGTTATGAGGAGTGGGTGCAGAACTTAGTCTGTTCTCACTGGAACGACGGAGGTTGAGGGTCGACTTGACAGAAGTCAATAAGATTATGAGCATGGACAGAGTGGATAGTCAGAAACTTTCTGGATGGAAGAGTCAATTATTAGGGGGCATAGGCTTAAGATGCAAGGGGCAAGGTTTAAACGAGATGTACGAGGCAGATGTTTTACACAGAGGGTGGTGGATGCCTGGAACTCTGCCGGGGGAGATAGTGGAAGCAAGTACAATAGTGACTTTTAAGGACATCATGGCAAATACATGAATAGGAGGGGAACAGAGGGATATGGTCCCCAGACGGGTAAGGGGTTTTAGTTCAGTCGAGCAACATGATTGGTACAAGCTTGGAGGGCAAAAGAGCCTGTTCCTGTGCTGTCATTTTCTTTGAAACCGGAACACCTGGAGGAAAGCCACACAGACACAGGGAGAACACACAAACTCCACATAGTCACCAAAAGCTGGAACTGAACCTGGGTCTCTGGTGTTGTGAGGTGGCAATGCTAACCACTGTGCCACCCCATTCACAAATGGTCCTTGTGTTTATAACAGCATTAATGTAATTCAGTACAAACATAAGGAATCCAGAAAAATTAGTGCAATCTATTAAACTGAAGGGAACTAAAATTTTAAAAGTTTATATAACTATTTTGGCAGAAAATTCTCATTACAATATGCTGCATGACATTTCATATAATCAACTTTGTGCTGAATTTGTTTGTGGTGATTTGGAGTTTGACTCTATTAACACAAATGAATCATAGCATTTCTGAAGGAAATAATTAATCTGTACAGTCGCTGTCATACACATGTTTGCTTTGAAGTGCAAACATTGGACGCCTATCCTCCCTCCATGTGATATACAGTCAGCACTAGCTGTGTGCAGATTGTGGTATTTATTGAGCCAGACTCTGAAATGACTTGGCTCATGTATCCTAAAATTTATTTTTTGGAAACCCCACTCAAAAGAGATACTGAGCAGTGCACATCTGCTGACTAAGAGCCTGTGCACGTAGGAGTGAATGCCCATCTTTGAAAGTAATGACACATTATGGGATATCTAAACAGTATGCTTTTGTATAAACCCTAACAATCAGCTAAAAAGACATCTTGTGTATAGAAATGAACCTTTATGATAGTCAGTAGTGCTATGTTTGGTAGTTCTAACCCAGTTCCTACTAAAACTATGAGACCATGTTAATTAGAACTGTTATGCGCAGTGGCACAGTGGTTAGTACTGCTGCCTCAGAGCACCAGGGACCTGTTTTTGATTCGCAGCCTAGGTCACTGTCTGTGTGGAGTTTGCACATTCTCCCTGTGTCTGTGAGGGTTTCCTCTGGGTGCTCCGGTTTCCTCCCACATTCTGAAAGATGTGCTAATTAGGCGCATTGACCCGAACAGGTGCCGGACTGTGGTGACTAGGGGAATTTCACAGTAACTTCATTGCAGTGTTAATGTAAGCCTTATTTGTGACTAATAACTAAATAAACTATAAACTTGAAAGTTCCATTTAATAATGATTTTAGATTTTGTAATATGACATCAACTCCAATTGGTAATCACATTCTGCTGGGAGAGCTTGTGGCATACAAGTGCAGATGGTTATAGCAGATGTATTAGAAAATCTGCTTAAAATTGTGGCCCATGGAAGAAGCAGTGTTAGCTCAATGATTTATGGATTCACCTTCCAGACACTTTACGTAGCAAGCTCTCCAAGGCAGCCTTCACGACACATGACAGCGCAGAGTCGCCGAGCAGAGACTGATAGCCAAGTTCTGCGCACATGAGGTTGGCCTCAACCGGGATCTTGGGTTCATGTCACACGATCTGTAACTCCCACAATGGATAGAGACTTCCTCGTGAGAGAGATGTGAAAAGAAAATCAATAGACGTGTCGGCCAACATGGCAGCTATACTCTGACATCATATATCGGGCTTCTTTTGCACTTTGGCTGAGGACTTGAAGGATTCCTGCCCACCTCCAAATCCGTTGTGGCAAATGTTGGGAGGGAAGAAAATACAAAAAGGATGGAAATGAATAAGTCAAAAAGAGGGCAAGAAAATAATTAAATATCTAAATGAAAGCAAGATTCCCATTTGTCTGGTGTGCTTCAGATTGTGAGTGTTATAAGACCATAAGACAATAAGACATAGGAGCAGAATTAGGCCATTCGGCTCATCGAGTCTGCTTCGCCATTCAACCATGGCTGATATTTTTCTCATCCCCATTCTCCTGCCTTTTCCCCATAATCCCTGATCCCCTTATTAATCAAGAACCTGTCTACCTCTGTCAAGACACTCAATGACTGGCCTCCACAGCCTTCTGTGGCAAAGAGTTCCACAGATTCAGCACCCTCTGGCTGAAGAAATTCCTCCTCATCTCTGTTTTAAAGGATCATCCTTTTAGCCAGAGGTTGTGCCCTTTGGTTCTACTGTTTCCTACTAGTGGAAACATCCACTCTATGTTCACTCTATTCAGGCCTCGCAGTATCCTGTAAGTTTCAGTAAGATCCCCACTCATCCTTCTAAACTCCCAACAAATACAGACCCTGAGCCTTCACGTTCCTCATACGACAAGCTCTTCATTCCAGGAATCATTCTTGTGAAACTCCTCTGGACCCTTTCCAAGGCCAGCACGTCCTTCCTTAGATGACTTTATATTTCTTACAGTGTTGGCCACAGGAGTAAGCAATTCATCCCCTTTACTTAGGACCTGGCTGACCGACACCTCAACTACATTTGCAACAACAAAACCTTGCTCTTATACAGCAATTCTAATGTAATGAAACAACGTAAGGTGCTTCACAGTAACATCATTTTTGGGTTGTGATCTCCTGGAAATTATGTCCTTCCAGCTCTGGCTGCCAATCTGTGAGATGACACCTTCCAGATATGTAGCCTTCAAATCCCTGTAGGCAGCCTGCATGCAAATCAGGCTCTTAATGGTGTTGTAAGACTCCAATCAAAATTGACAGAGATTGTGCTATGCATGCTCCACTGAGTTGGTTCCAGGTGCCAAAGCAGTCTAATCTTAAAGGGCTGGTCAGGGAAAACACCTTCCGATTCCATAAAAATACTGCAGACTGCTGCTGGCCTGGATACAGAAGACATTACTAATAAACTGTGTGTGGAAGGATGTGCAATTCTTCCTATTGAAAATGGTTGCCTGCATGTGGCAGAATCCATGGTGACAGCTGAAGAGGGAAATGTTGAGCGGGTTGACAAGCTGACTGGGGACAGAACTGTTTCTTTGGAGACAAAACGCCGTACTTTTGGTCGCTGTACTTACGCAAGGATATTTTGGCCTTGGAGGGAGTGCAGAGGAGGTTTACTAGGCTGATACTGGAGTTGAGGGGGTTGAGCTATGAGGAGAGGCTGAATAAACTATGCTTGTACTTGTTAGAGTTTAGAAGAATGAGGGGAGATCTCATTGAGACATATAAGATGATGAATGGGATGGATAGGATAGAGGTGGAGAGACTCTTCCCGCTCAGAAAGGACAGTAGGACTAGGGGGCACAGCCTCAAGATAAAGGGGGGCGGTTTAGAACAGAGTTGAGGAGGAACTTCTTCACTCAAAGGGTGGTGAATCTCCAGAATTCTCTGCCTGTTGAGGTGGTGGAGGCTGCCTCGCTAAATATTTTTAAGACGCGGGTTGATGGGTTTTTGATAAGCGAGGGGATTAAGGGTTATGGGGAGAGGGCGGGAATGTGGAACTGAGCCACGACAGATCAGCCATGATCTTATTGAATGGCGGGGCAGGCTCGAAGGGCTAGATGGCCTATCCTGCTCCTATTTCTTATGTTCTTAAAACATCTGTGCCTCTTTACTGATTTCATTCAAAGTACATGGAGTCAACATATTTCCCTAGATAGAGATGGATAAGAAACACGAGTAAATGTATCTTACCTTATCCATTCATGAGGAACAAACTCCATATTTTCCCCCTCACAGTTTTGAACCATTCCTGAAACAATCCAGATTTCTTCTTTCCACTTCCCTACCTGGGCTTTCATTCTGTTTGCTGGTCACTCTTTATATGGAGAACTTAAAGTTTATTTATTAGTCAGAAGTAACGCATTGCAATGGAGTTACTGTGAAATTCCCGTCGTCACCACAGTCCTTCACCTGTTCAGGTCAATGCATATAACCAGCATGTCTTTCAGACTGTGGGAGGAAAATCATGCAGACACTGGGAGAATGTGCAGACTCCACACTGACGGTGACCCAAGCCAGGAATCGAACCCGTGTCCCTGGCACTGTGAGGCAGCATTGCTAACCACTGTGCCACCATGCCACCTTTACTTGCTGCTCCTACCATGCCCAATTTACTTGCTTTCCATCAATTTGAACCTTGTCACCATTTCCTACCATCATTGTTCCATTAAAAATGGTACTCTTGATGGTTTACCAGATTAGGTGGTATTGCATAGTATTATGTAGAATTTGTAAGCACAGAAACAGATAATTTTGTTCAGTGTTTATACTTTACAACCAATGAAGTACTGTTGAAGTATAATCAATACTGTAATTTAGGAAACTGAGTAGAAATATTGAACCAAATGACCAGTTTCTGTTTCCAATGTTGCATCATGCCAATACGAACTTATATCGGTCTAAGATCTGATTGCTAATGAGTGGTGTGCACAAGCTCATTCCTCAATTTGCAAGAGTCTTTGGGGTGACCACAGCCCTGCTCCTGATGTGCTGTTCACCACTCTGGTAGTGTAGGGGAATCTAGAGTTGGGGACATAGTTTAAGAAAAGGGGTCTCATATGTAGATGAATATGAAGATGAGGACAAATTTCTTCTCCCGGGGAGTCATTAATGTTTGAAATTCTCTTCCCCAGAGAGCAATGGAGGCTAGGTCATTGAATATATTCAAGGTTCCGTGAGATAGAATTTTGTAGAGTGTCAAGGCTAGTAGGAGCAAGCATGAAGGTGAAATTACAACCACAGTCAGACCAGCATGTTCTTGTTGAATGGTGGACCGGGCTTGATGGGCTGAATGGTGTACTCCTGCTCCTATTCCTTATGATCTGCTTCAATGGGAGCAGACATGGGTTAATTGTCCCAAAACATGAACATTTCAAATTTTAAAACTGTGATTCCACACAATCTAAAAGTGTCATATTAACAAGAAAATTCCACAACAGTATATCTTTTAATTTTGTATGAATTTAAAACCTCATGTGAGGGGTGGCATGGTAATACAGTGGTTAGCACTGCTTCTTCACAGTGCCAGCGACCCGGGTTCGAAACTCAGTAGGGTCACTGTCAGTGTAGAGTTTGCACATTCTCCCAATGTCTGCGTGGGTTTCTTCTGGGTGCTCTGGTTTCCTGCTACATTCTGAAAGATGTGCTGATTAGGTGCATTGACCCAACAGGCTTTGGACCGTGGCGACTAGGGGAATTTCACAGTAACTTCACTGCAGTGCTTGTGTAAGCCTTACTTGTGACTAATAAATAAACTTTAAAAACTTGAAAACCCTCTTTTCAGGAATATAATTATGAGCAGTGGTAGGCCCCATGGCCCTACTCTGTCATTCAATATGATTGCACTGGAACTTTTACATCATCTCCACTTTCCCTCCATATCTTTATATCTTTTGATTCCCTTTGTATCCTGAATTTACTCAATGACTCAGCATACTTGGATCACTGGAGAGTAAAATTCCAAAGATTTCTTATTGCTGGAAATCCAACAGATTCACAAGATGGCTGAATGGCTCCTTTAAAAATCTTCCCTTTATCCTTGATTGCCATTGAAGACAACTCTTCATTCTCTTCTGGACTATTCCAGGTCCCTTATTATTGGCAGTATACTTGTTGGCAGAATCAGAAACAGGCGTGGATGTTTTTGAAAATCTGTAAGAATGGGATCCCAACTCTTTTAGTTCAAGTAGGCCCTCACATTTCCAGGGCAGGAGTCCGACATACTGCCCAAAATCCTTTCGCTAAAACTGTGAGTCAACGTAGATGAAGTAGGTGTCATGTTTGTGCCATTCTTCCTGCACACGCCATTCTTGCCTGGCAAGGGGGGAAGAGGGATTAAAATCAGGGCTGTATTTTCAATGAGCACAAGGAAGATTGCTCCATTTTGTGAAACAGAGACTAGCTTTCTCTTCTTGAATTGCTCTCGCAGTGGTTGACTGTGTTGTGGAATTGATTGCGGTCATGAGGAAGCTTGCAGTTCAAGTTCACTTAATGTCCTTCAGAGAAGGCAACTTCCTGGCCTTACTCAGCCTGGCTACAAATGAGTGGAATCCCTCTGATGAGGGAAAGCTGTTCTGTTGTATCAAAATCTCGGTCAGTAGAAATTGACAATAAATGCCCATATTCTGGGAATATTTTGGTCTTAAAAATCATATCTCTGCCAATCTGGATGGAGAGAGAAAATGCTAGCAACATGAATTTTTTTTCCAAAATATTTGCCCGTTTCTTTAGCTGTGAATCCCATGTATATGTATTTGACCACTTTGTAAACAAAATGTGGCTTTGGCTGTAATACTGGTTGATCCCATGTAAGAAGCTGTATTTTTTTAAACTTAGGAACAGCTTTGTTCCATTATCAGAACAGGATTACTAGAAAAATTACAATGACAACCATTTCAACATAAAATAATTTAAAGACACTTTCTGGTGCAAAGGATGTCAGAATGTAACTGGTGACATTGGATGTAATGTAATGGTAACAAGCTGTAAGGGTCAGTTGACCCACTAACCCATGGAACCAATTACAGAATGATGTAATAGTCAGCTGATCAGCTGACTCACTATAAGTAAGAACTTGTTTGGAATTGTGGGAAGCTTGGACTGGCCCAGGGCAAGGCCACAAGTTTGGAGTAATGAAGTTTCTTTATTAAACCCTCCCGTTGATTTATAAATTGGATTAAGTTTTGTTATTTTTTATTGTCTGCATTTGAAGAGTTCCTTCTGAAGAAACATAGGATGATGGATACCAAATCAAAGAAAGAAGGGATAACTAAAGATTTGGCTAAAGAAATGGCTTTTAAGTAAGCTTTTAAAGAAAGATGGGAGGTTATTAAATAGGTTATTTAATGCATATAGTCCGGTTGACACTGGTTTTTGCATCACATGATGACTATTTGTGTCAAATTGAAGAACAAATCGAGAGTACATTGAGGAAAATGTTTATAAATGCAAAAGTATGACACAAAAGGCTGACCAGACATTTACTGGAAAGCTGAAATGTTGAATCCAACTTTGTGACTATTGTTAATTGTGAACTGCATACTGTGAATCACCCAGTATTACTTCCACATCCTCTGGAAGTTGGAAATGAGTTAAGGTTCTGAGTTAAAATTGCAAAATAAGTATGAGCAAAATGAGACATGGAGAGAATGTGCAAAACCCACACAGACAGTGACCCAAGCGAGGAATCGAACCCGGGTCCCTGGCACTGTGAGGCAGCAGTGGTAACAGCTGTGTTATCGTGCTGCCCCAGAATCACAGCATCCCCACAGTACAGAAGGAGGCCATTCAGCCCATCATGTCTGCACTGACAACAATCCCACTTGGGCCCCATCCCATAACCCCAGGTATTTACCCCATTAATCCCCTAACACTAAGGGGCAATTTAGCATGGCTAATCCATCTAACCCACACATCTTTGGACTGTGGGAGACAACCAGAACACCTGGAGAGAACACACGCAGACATGGAGAGAATGTTGAAACTCCGCACAGACAGTGATCTGAGGCTGGGAATTGGACGTGGGTCCCGGGTGCTGTAAGGCAGCAGTGCTAACCACTGTGTCACCATGCCACTGTTCAAAAGAACCAATCAAAAGAATGTAGAATACATAGAATCATCGAATACCTACAGTGTAGAAGGAGGCCTATTGAGCATGCACCGACAACAATCCCACCCAGGCCCTTTCATATTTACCTCCATATTTACCCTACTACTCCACCTGATACTCCCCTAACACTAAGGAGCAGTTTAGCATGGCCAATCAACCTATCCCACGCGTTTTTGGACTGTGAGAGGAAACCGGAGCACCCAGAGGAAACCCATGCAGACATTGAGGAGAATGTGCAAACTGCATACCGACAGTGTCCCAAGCCGGGAATTGAAGCTATAAGAACATAACAACATAAGAACTAGGAGCAGGAGTAGGCCACCTGGCCCCTCGAGCCTGCTCCGCCATTCAATGAGATTATGGCTGATCTTTTTGTAGACTCAGCTCCCATAACCCTTAATTCCTTTACTGTTCAAAAATTTATCCTTGCCTTAAAAACATTCAATGACGTAGCCTCAACTGCTTCACTGGTCAGGGAATTCCACAGATTCACAACGCTTTGTGTAAGAAGTTCCTCCTCAACTCAGCCCTAAATCTGCTTCCCCTTATTTTGAGGCTATCCCCCTAGTTCTAGTTTCACCCGCCAGTGGAAACATTGCTTCTATCTTCTCTAATCCTTTCATAATCTTATTTGTTTCTATAAGATCACCCTCTTCTTCTGAATTCCAATGAGTCTAGCCCCAGTCTACTCAGTCTCCCCTCATAAGCCAACTCTTTCAACTCTGGAATCAACCTAGTGAATCTCCTCTGCACACCCTCCTGTGCCAGTATATCCTTTCTCAAGTAAGGAGACCAAAACTGTACACAGTACTCCAGGTGTGGCCTCACCAGCACCTTATACAGCTGTAACATAATGTCACTGTTTTTAAACTCCATCCCTCTAGCAATGAAGGACAAAATTCCATTTGCCTTCTTAATTACCTGCCGCACTTGCAAACCAACTCCTTGAGATTCTTGCACAAGGACACCCAGGTCCTTCTGTACAGCAGCATGCTGCAACTTTTTACCATTTAAGTAATAGTCCACTTTGCTGTTATTCCTACCAAAATGGATGACCTCACATTTACCAAAATTGTACTCCATCTGCCAGACCCTTGCTCACTCACTTAGGCTATCTATACCCCTTTGCAGACTTTCAGCGTCCTCTACACACTTTGCTCTTTCACCCATCTTAGTGTCATTTGCGAATTTTGACACATTATAATTGGTCCCCAACTCCAAATCATCTATTTAAATCGTAAACAATTGCAGTGTCAGTACTGATCCCTGAGGCACACCACTCGTCATTGATTGCCACCCAGAAAAGCACCCATTTACCCCCACTCTGCTTTCTGTTAGTTAACCAATCCTCTATCCACGATAGTACATTACCCGTAACACTGTGCACCTTTATCTTACATAGCAGTCTTTGGTGCGACACCTTGTCAAATGCCTTCTGGAAATCCACATACACCACATCCACAGCTTCCCCATTGTCACTGCACATGTAATGTTCTCAAAGAATTCCACCAAATTAATCAAACATGACCTGACCTTCATGAACCTATGCTGCACCTTACCAATGGGACAATTTATATTCAGATGTCTCGCTATTTCTTCCTTGATGACAGATTCAAGCATTTTCCCTACTACAGAAGTTAAGCTAACAGGCCTATAGTTACCTGTTTTTTGTCTACCTCCTTTTTTAAACAGTGGCATCACATTTGCTGTTTTCCATTCTGTGGAAACCACCCCAGAGTCCAGCGAATTTTGGTAAATTACCACTAGTGCATTTGCTATTTCTCCTGCCATCTCCTTTAGTACCCTGGGATGCATTCTTAGATAGATAGATAAATAAATACCTACAGTGCAGAAAGAGGCCATTTAGCCCATCAAGTCTGCACTGACCACAATCCCACCGGCTCTACCCCCATATCCCTACATATTTACCCACTAATCCCTCTTAGTTAGCCTAAGGGGCAATTTTAGCATGGCCAATCAACCTAACCCGCACATCTTTGGATTGTGGGAGGAAACCAGAGCACCTGGAGGAAACCCACACAGACACGAGGAGAATGTGTAAACTCCACACAGACAGTGACCCAAGCCGGGAATCCAGCCAGGTTCCTGGAGCTGTGAAGCAGCAGTGCTAACTACTGTGCTACTGTGCTGCCCATCAGAACCAGGAAACTTGTCTATCTTTATCCCCATTAACTTGCCCAACACTACCTCCTTCATGATAATGATAGTCTCTATGTTCTCACCTACCATAGCATTCCTGTCATCAATTTTTGGTATGTTATTTGTGTTTTCCACTGTGAAGACCAACACAAAATACCTGTTCAATGCCTCAGCCATTTTCTCATTTCCAGTTATTGAAACTCCCTTCTTGTCCTCTAAAGGGCCAATGTTTACTTTCGCCACTCCTTTTCATTCTATATATTTGTAGAAACTTTTGCTATCTGTTTTTATATTTTGAGCTAGTTTACTCTCATAATCCATCTTACCTTTCTTTATAGCTTTTCTCGTGGCTTTCTGCTGACCTTTAAAAATTTCCCAATCCTCTAGGCTCCCACTAATCTTTGCTACTTTGTATGCATTGTCTTTCAATTTGATACCCTCCTTTATTTCCTTAGATATCCATGGCTTATTATCTCTTTTTCCACAGTTCTTCCTTATCACTGGTATATACTTTTGCTGAGCACTGTGAAAGGTCGCTTTGAAAATCCTCCGCTGTTCCTCAATTGTCCCACTAGAAAGTTTTTGCTCCCAGTCCACCTTAGCCAACTCCTCCCTCATCTCTTTATTGTCTCCTTTGTTTAAGCACAAGACACTAGTATTGGATTTTACCTTCTCACGCTCCATCTGTATTTTAAATTCAACCATACTGTGATTGTTTCTTTGAAGAAGATCCCTAACTGCAAGATCATTAATCATTCCCATCTCATTACAGAGGACCAGATATAGGATAGCTTGCTCCCTTGTCAGTTCCATTACATACTGTTCAAGGAAGCTATCGTGGATACATTCTATGAACTCCTCCTGAAGCCTGCCTTGACCGTCCTTGTTTGACCAATTGATATGTAGATTAAATCCCCCATGATTTATAAATATATAAAATATTTTTTAAATACATAAAAATATATTTTAATATATAAATATATAAAAATATATTTTTATAAATATATAAAAAGGAAGAGGCTGGCTAGGGTGAACGTTGGTCCCTTAGCGGATGAGAAGGGGGACTTAGTGGTAGGGGATGGGGATATGGCGGAGGTCTTGAATAACTTTTTTGTTTCGGTCTTCACGGAGGAGGACGTGAATAATTTGCCGGATGTTAGAGATTGAAAGGTGGTAGGACTGGAGGGTCTTGATGACATTACTGTTACTAGAGAGGTGGTGCTCGACAGACTGGAGGGGCTGATTGTGGACAAGTCCCCAGGACCGGATGGAATGCATCCGAGGGTCCTGAAAGAAATGGCGGAGGTGATAGTGGATGCCTTGGTGGTTATTTTCCAGACGTCGCTGGATTCCGGGGAAGTGCCGGAAGATTGGAAAACGGCTAATGTTACGCCGTTGTTTAAGAAGGGTGCCAGGCAAAAGGCGGGGAATTATAGGCCTGTTAGTTTAACGTCTGTTGTAGGTAAAATGTTAGAATCCGTCATCAAGGAGGAAATAGCGAGGCATCTTGAGGGGAACTGCTTGATAGAGCAGACGCAGCACAGTTTCCTTAAAGGGAAGTCGTGTCTGACAAATTTACTGGAGTTCTATGAGGATGTGTCTAGGGCGGTGGATAGAGGAGAGCCGGTGGATGTGGTCTTTCTGGATTTTCAGAAGGCATTTGACAAGGTACCTCACAAGAGGTTATTACAGAAGGTCAGGGGGCATGGAGTTGGGGGTAGGGTGTTAGCGTGGATAGAGGACTGGTTGTCAAATAGGAGGCAGAGAGTGGGGGTCAATGGGTGCTATTCGGATTGGCGGATGGTGACTAGTGGAGTGCCCCAGGGGTCGGTGCTGGGGCCTCAGCTATTTACCATTTATATAGATGATCTGGAGGAGGGAACCGAGTGCAGGGTGTCGAAATTTGCTGATGACACCAAAATTGGTGGAAAGGCAAATTGTGCGGAGGGTGGGGAGAGTCTACAGAAGGATCTAGATAGGCTGGGCGAATGGGCCAGGAAATGGCAAATGGAATTTAATGTTGGCAAGTGCGAGGTAGTCCACTTTGGTAGGAATAATGGTAGGAAGGATTATTACTTACGTGGAGAAAAACTGCAGCAGGTGACGGTGCAGAGGGACCTCAGGGTCCTTGTGCATGAGTCGCAAAAACCCAGCTTGCAGGTGCAGCAGGTGGTCAGGAAGGCGAATGGGATGCTGGCCTTCATCGCGAGGGGGATTGAATATAAAAGTAGGGAGGTCTTGCTGCGGCTGTATAGGGCATTGGTGAGGCCACAGCTGGAGTACTGTGTGCAGTTTTGGGCGCCGTACTTACGCAAGGATATTTTAGCCTTGGAGGGAGTGCAGAGGAGGTTTACTAGGCTGATGCTGGAGTTGAGGGGGTTGAGCTATGAGAAGAGGCTGAATAGACTAGGCTTGTACTCGTTAGAGTTTAGAAGAATGAGGGGAGATCTCATTGAGACGTATAAGATGATGAATGGGATGGATAGGATAGAGGTGGAGAGACTCTTCCCGCTCAGAAAGGATAGTAGGACTAGGGGGCATAGCCTCAAGATAAAGGGGGGGCGGTTTAGAACGGAGTTGAGGAGGAACTTCTTCACTCAAAGGGTGGTGAATCTCTGGAATTCTCTGCCCGTTGAAGTGGTGGAGGCTGCCTCGCTAAATATTTTTAAGACGCGGGTTGATGAGAGAGGGGATTAAGGGTTGTGGGGAGAGGGCGGGAATGTGGAACTGAGCCACGACAGATCAGCCATGATCTTATTGAATGGCGGGGCAGGCTCGAAGGGCTAGTTGGCCTACTCCTGCTCCTATTTCTTATGTTCTTATGTTCTTATGACTTACCATGCTGTACTATTTTTACATTCATCAGTTATTTCTTTGTTTATTTCTCACCCCACCATGATGTCATTATTTGGTGGCCTATAGATTACGCCTATCAGTGACTTTTTCTCCTTACCATTTCTAATTTCCACCCAAACGGACTCTATCATTTTTTTCCATAGAACCTATAGCATGTCTCACTATCGCCCTGATATCATCCTTAAATATCAGAACTGCACCACCTCCCTTCCCTTCCTGTTGGTCGCTCTGAACAGTTTGATAACCCTGGATAATCAACTCCCAGTCGCGCAACCATGCCACCAAATCATACTCGTTCACAATGATTTGTGCTGTCAACTCATTTACCTTGTTTTGAATGCTACGAGCATTCAGATAAAGTATCCTTATGCTAGTTTTTGTACCCTTTTGAATTCTAACAGTTCTATTAATAACGTCTCCTGAGTTCTCCTTCCTTTTAACTTTTTTCCTGATTTTTGATGTAGTTGGAACCTTCTCCCCACATTTTGTCCTTACCCCCTCCTTCTAGGACTCCTTACATAGGTTCCCATCCCCTTGGCATATGAGTTTAAAACCTCCCCCACTGCTCTAGCAAATACTCCCCCGGACATCAGTCCCAGTCCTGCCCAGGTGTAACCTGTCCAATTTGTACAGGTCCCACTTCACCCAGGACCAGTCCCAATGCCCCAGGAATCTGAAACCTTCCCCCTGACACCATCTCTTCAGCCACATATTTATCAGATATATCCTGTCATTTCTACTCTGACTAGCACATGGCACCGGTAGTAATTCTGAGATCACTATCTTTGAGGTCCAATTTCTTAACTTTCTTCCTAGCTCCCTGTATTCTGCTTTTAGGACCTCATCCCTTTTTTTACCTATGTTGCTTGTACCAATGTGTACTACGACCACTGGCTGTTCGCCCTCCCCCTTCAGAACATCCTGTAGCTGCTCTGAGATATCCTTGACCCTAGCACCAGGGAGGCAATATACCATCCTGGAGTCTCGTTTGCGGCCACAGAAAAGCCTGTTTATTCCCCTTACAACTGAATCCCCTGTAACTATCGCACTGGCACACTTTTTACCCCTTCCCTCTGCAGCAGAACCAACCGTGGTCCAACAAGTTTGGCTGCTGCAGCTTTTCCCAGAGAGGTCATTCCCCTCAACAATATCCAAAGCGGTATATCTGTCTTGCAGGGGAATGGCCACATGAGATTCCTGCACTATGTGCCGATATCTCTTGTTCTGTTTGGTGGTCACCCATTCTCTTCCTGCCTGCGGAGTCTGAGCCTGCAGTGTGACCAACTTTCTATATGCGCTATCCATGAAACTCTTTGACTGGAACTCGGGTCCCTGGCACTGTGAAGCAACAGTGCTAACCACTGTGTCGCCATGCTGCCCATGTAAACATTTGCTCCAGGTGAGGCTGGACTCGGGACGCTTCTTTGTTATTTTCCATAGTGAGCCTAAACCTTATGTTATGATCACTGTCCCCTTAATGTTCTCCTTCTGATATTTTTACTCTTGCTTGCATGTGGTACTGGGAGTAATCTTGAGATTACTAGTTTTGAAGTTCTGTTTGCTAATTTCCAATCTAGCTCCCTAAATTCTGAAAGCAGGACCACATCCCACTTTTCACCTATGTTGTTCATATGAGTATGTGCCATGACTGTTGGCTGTTCACCCTCCCCACTCAGGGTGCTTTGCAGCCATTCAGTGATGCACTTGACCCTGGTACCAAGGAGGCAACGCATCACTCTGGATTTATGTCAACTGACACAGAATTGCTTGTCCATTCACCTAACTGTCAGATCGTCTATTGTTCTTCCAGTCTTCCAATGTACCTCCCGATATCCATCTGTCCAGCTGAGCCATCCATGAACTTGGGTCTGGCTGCTGTAATGAGATGAGCTATCCCCAAAGGGGCAGTACAGTGGCATAATGGTTAGCACTGCTGCCTTGCAGCGCCAGGGACCTGGGTTTGATTCCCGGCTTGGGTCACTGTGTGGAGTTTGCACATTCTCTAATTGACTAAAATTAACTTTACTTTTAATTGGCCCATGTTGGCATTCACTCTACACATAAGCTGCCTCCAACTGCTCTTCATTTAACTGTATTAATATAACCTTTGATTCCTTTTCCCATCATGTATTTACCTAGCTCCCTTTAAATGCATTAGTGCTAACCACCTCAACCATTTCACATGTACTGATTTCTCCATTCTAGTAATTAAGAAATTTTTCTCAAATTCCTTAATGGATTTATTAGTGATTGTTATTATTAAATGATTGTTGCATGCAGTCAGCACTATCTGCAGCAGCTTGCGCTCTGGGTTTTGGAACTTGAACAGCAACTGGCTACTATACTACACATGAGGTTAAGAGCTTCATGGATTGCACCTTTATAGATATGGTCACCCCATAACCTAAGAGTATGCAGGAAGAGAGGGAATGAGTAACTGCCAGACACTCAAGCAGAAACAGACAGGTGGTGTAGGAGTCCCCTAGCATGCTAACTTTTGCAGCAAATAGTAATTTTAATTATATTGTTAGTGAGATAAATAATTTACAAACTACATACATAACCATATGACCTGTTCAGTGATCAGTGTGAGACGGTACTCTGCAAATGCAAACACGCCTATATATGCTCCCTTTGTTGCCTTGGAGGAGGTGGAAGCAGACTCTTCACATCCTTGGTTCAGTGCCTGTGAGGACCGCGATGTTCAGCCTTATTATACAGGAAGCCACTGGGGCTTTTCCTACAACTGCGCTCCTTGCATCTCTGCATAGCCTGCCACCACAGATGCTCTCTCAGTCAGAGGGGCCAGGGATGTTAAGGACAATGAGGATTTGATAAATTGCATGGAACCCTTGTCCTCCTCTTGAACATCTTCAGCCTTTGGTTGGCTTTCACTTTCAGAAACAGTGTGCCACGGTCCATGCCACCTCACAGATATTAAATGCCTATTTTTCCCTTGGGGACAAAAGAAGGAGATAAAATTGTGCAGTACTGCATGGAGAAGGGCAGCTTCTACACAGAGTAGATCAAGATTTTGGTTGGAGAATTGTGGGACTGATGGGTCTTGGATCTCCTGGCTGCTCTATTGCTTCAAGATTCTGACATTGAGCTGATGAAGTGCGCGGGTCAATGTGTGTATTCACCTTCTGTGTGTGCACAATTGCCTGCCATGGTACATGAGATCAAGGGGCTGGTGATTTGTGGTTTGAAACCACTCATGGGTTTGCTCTTTGTAGGCTTGGTGGCCTCACCATTGATGTGTGAATGCCAGCATGGCATGCATTGATATTGTGCAGCAACTTTCTCGGGGGCCAGAGCTCCTTGAGGGGCACCCTTGCATTTGGATGATATGAAGCTTGGCGTGGCTGGCAAAGTGCTCAATGCTCCTCTGTTCATGTTGCAGGAATAGAGATCCTGTGAGGTGCAGCTGGGTTGAGGGATGACTGTGGGAAGCTGGCCCTGAGCTGAGCTGCTGAATTCAATTGCAGCACTGTGTTGGAACTATTACTGCTGCAGCACATGTAGCCTCTTGCAGGGGAGTGCTGACACAGGTTCAGCTGGGAATCCCTCAGAGACATCAGAGCAGGAACTCAAGGGGGCCTGAAATGGATTAAGAGTTTGGTTTTTTTATGCTGGATCAACAATGACAGCTGCATTGAGCTATTGTTCATGAATAATGCCAATGATGAGATTTACCACTCACATTTTGAAGGTCAGTCAGGTATACTTGACACTTTCACTGTAAACCATGGCGCAAAGATTATGTTGGAGGCAGACATTTTATCAGGGCAGCCACAGGATTGTAATGCCTCTGATTAGGCCTCTATTGCTACCTCTATGCTGGCATGGGAGGAAACAGGCCTATCTCTGCTCCAGCCCCCAAGAGAAAATCCCAGTGACCGACACTACCGTAACAGAGGCAGAATTGCGATATTGGGAAATTCCTGACTTTCACCTTCATGATGAAAATCCAGTGTAGGCTGATAGTTCAGTATTAATTGTGGGGGTGGGGAGGGGCAGTGGTGGAGAGGAGCAGTGCTGTCTTTCAGATGAAATGCTGGTGAGGCTTTTTTGTCAAAGAACAAAGCGAACAAAGAACAAAGAAAAGTAAAAAGTACAACACTAGAACAGGCCCTTCAGCCCTCCAAGCCTGCGCCAATCATGATGCTTGCCTAAATTAAAATCCTCTGCACTTACAGAGTCCGTATCTTTCCATTTGTATTCATGTATTCGTCTAGTTGACCCTTAAATGCCGATATCGTATCTGCTCCCTCAACCTCCCCAGGCAGCACATTCCAGACATTCACCACCCTCTGTATAAAAAACATGCCTTGCATATCTCCTCCAAACTTTTCCCCATGCACCTTAAACCTACGTCCCCTAGTACTTGACTTTTCTACCCTAGGAAAAAACATCTGACTATCCACTCTGTCCATGCCACTCATAATCTTGTAAACCTCTATCAGGTCACCCCTCAACCTCTGTTGTTCCAGTGGGAACAAGCCGAGTTTATCCAACCTCTCCTCATAGCTAATACTCTCCAGACCAGGCAACATCCTGGTAAACCTCTTCTGTATCCTCTCCAAAGCATCCACATCCTTCTGAATATGTGGCAACCAGAATTGTTCTCCACAATTCCCTCTCAGATGGTTGTATAATTTCTCATGACAATATGTGAAGAGGATAAGGAGGTTTTCCTTGGTCCCCTGATCAGTATTTATCCCTTAACCAATACCACCAACAAAATGTATGGGTCCAAATTCCATTACTGCTTTTAGAACTTCGCTGAGTGCAAGTTGACTGATTGATTTCCAACAGCTTCTGTATTTAAAAAATAAGTACCTAATTGAGTGTAAAGTGCTTTGGAACATTCTGAGGCAGTGAAAAGTACTAAATAAATGCAAGTGGTTTCTTTTATTATATTGTAGAGATATGTGAAGAATGGAGGATGAAATTGCCGTCAAAGTTACTGCACATTGAAACTGAGGCTTGATAAATTGAAATTCTGAATTCCCCTTCTTGCATCTTCCATCTTCTGACTAACATCCAAGTTATAGTGCAGGCCAGATTTGGTAAACCAAAACATTTGGTTTTCAGTTTCTATCCATTTTTATCAGAATAGCGGATACATAGATAACAGTGACATTTACATTACTGCATTGACTAATGTATTACAACAGATGAGAAAATAACTCGGTGAGGTTCACAGAATTGCAATCTATTTCTAAATTCACAGATGTTCTATTTTAGAAAAACGTAATCACCTTTACCCCTTCCAAATTTAGAAGTGTTCACTTGTGTCCTAGTGATACTTTTCTGTCATTAATTCTCTCCTTCAATATATTGTTTTCCTCAATTTAAATCCATTTACAGTGAGAAAGTAAATTAACTCCTGATTTATCCATATAACATATTAGGTACATGGATGTGATTCCAAAGTCCTCTATCTAAATTGAACATTTTGGATGATGCTATAAACACAACAGTGAAACTTCAGCCCTTTATAGTCATTTGAAAATCCAAGACTACAACCTTGAAATTGCACTCTGCAATCTGTTAAATATATTCTTTCAATTTTCAGTAAGGATGAGTTTTTTGGTTAGCTTTTATGATTGCTGATAATATTGATATTGAGTTCAGTGTCATATTATTAACTGATGATAATTAGCCAACCCAACCTGGACTTCACAGAATCACAGAATTTTTATGGTGCGGAAGAAGGCCATATGGCCCATTGCATGTGCACTGTCTCCATATGAACATTATGGCTAAAGGCCATTCCCCGGTTTTTTCCCTGTACCCCTGCATATTATTTCTATTCATGTAATCATCTAATGCTCTCTTGACTGCCTCAATCAAACCTGCCTCCACTGTACTGAGTGCATTCCAGACCTGAACCACTCACTGTATGAAAAACTTTTTCTCACATCGCATAGGAACACACAAAATAGGAGCAGAAGTAGGCCATTCGGCCCTAATGATCATTCATAATGATCATGACTGATCATCCAACTCAGTAACCTGTTCCCGCTTTTTCCCGTATCCTTCGATCACTTTAGCCCCAAGAGCTATATCTAACTCCTACTCGGAAACATACAATGTTTTGGCTTAACTGCTTTCTGTGATAGTGAATTCCACAGGCTGACCATTCGCTGGGAGAAAAATTTTTCCTCACTTCAGTCCTAAATGGTCTACCTCATATCTTCAGACTGTCATTGCACATTCCCCTCTCTCAGTCTATAGCTGTTCAGATAGTAACCTGCCTTCCAGTTTTTGCTACCAAAGTGGATAATCTCACATTTATCAGCTTTGGACTTCTCTGCCATCGGGAGCATCCTTCCTGCATCACCCTGTCTGGTCATGTTACAATTTTAGAGGTTTCTATGAGAATCCCTTCATTCTTCTAAATTCCAGCCAAAATAATCTGAACTGACTCAATCTCTGCTCATAAGTCGATCCCGCCATCTTAGGAATCAGTCTGGTAAATGTTTGTTGCACTCCCTTCATAGCAAGACCATCCTTCCTCAGAAAAGGAGACCAAAACAATATTGCAGGTGTGGTCTCACCATGGCCCTGTATAACTGCAGCAAGACATCCTCTCACTATGAAGGCCAACATACTATTTGCCTTCTTCACCACCTGCTGCATCTTCATACTTACTTTCAGCGACTGGTGTACAAGGACATGTAGGTTTCATTGCACATTCCCCTCTCTCAGTCTATAGCTGTTCAGATAGTAACCTGCCTTCCAGTTTTTGCTACCAAAGTGGATAATCTCACATTTATCAATATTGTATTGCATCTGCAGTGTACATGCCCACTCACTCAACTTGTCCAAATTATACTGAAACGTCACTGCATTCTCCTCACAGCTCAGCCTCCCACCCAGCTTTGTGTCATCTGCAAATTTGGAGATATTAGTTCTTTTGCAAATCACCTTAAATCTGTGCCCTCGCATCTTTGATTCTTTTATGAGTTGGAACAGTTTGTCCCTATCTCTGAGCAGCCCCTCATGATTTTGAACATCTCTATCAAATCTCCTTTTGGCCTTTTTCTCTCCAAATTATCATCATAAACAAGTTTCTCATTCCTAGAACCATTCTCATAAACCTCTTCTGCACTGTCTCCAATGCGTTCACATTCTTCTTACTGTGTGGTGCCCAGAACTGTACACAGTATTCCAGCTGAGGTCTAACTAATGTCTTGTATAAATTTAGCATAACCTAGTTGCCCTTGTACCCTATGCCCTATTAATAAAGATCAGGATACTGTATGCTTTATAAAATAACTGCTCAGAGGCCAGAACAAAGAACAAGGAAAATTACATCACAAGAACAGGCCCTTTGGCCCTCCAAGCCTGTACTGACCCTGCTGCCTGACTGAACTAAAGCCCCCTACCCTTTCGGGGACCATATCCTTCTATTCTCATCCTATTCATGTTTTGTCCAGACACCCCTTAAAGCTCACTATCGTATCTGCTTCCACTACCTTGCCCGGCAGCAAGTTCTAGGCACCCACCACCCTCTGTGTAAAAACTTGCCTCGTACACCTCCTTTAAACTTTGCCTCCCACACCTTAAACTTATGCCCCCTAATAATTGATTCTTCCACCTGGGAAAAAGCTTCTGACTATCCATACTGAAAATGCCCCTCATAATCTTGTAGACTTCTATCCATAAGAACATAAGAACATAAGAAATAGGAGCAGGAGTAGGCCATCTAGCCCTTCGAGCCTGCCCCGCCATTCAATAAGATCATGGCTGATCTGCTGTGGCTCAGTTCCACTTTCCCGCCCTCTCCCCATAACCCTTAATCCCCTCTCTTATCAAGAACCCATCAACCCGCTTCTTAAAAATATTTAGCGAGGCAGCCTCCACCACTTCAACGGGCAGAGAATTCCAGAGATTCACCACCCTTTGAGTGAAGAAGTTCCTCCTCAACTCCGTTCTAAACCGCCTCCCGTTTATCTTGAGGCTGTGCCCCCTAGTCCTACTGTCTTTTTTGAGCGGGAAGAGTCTCTCCACCTCTATCCTATCCATCCCATTCATCATCTTATACGTCTCAATGAGATCTCCCCTCATTCTTCTAAACTCTAACGAGTACAAGCCTAGTTTATTCAGCCTCTCCTCATAGCTCAATCCCCTCAACTCCGGTATCAGCCTAGTAAACCTCCTCTGCACTCCCTCCAGGGCCAAAATATCCTTGCGCAGGTGCGGCGCCCAAAACTGCACACAGTACTCCAGCTGCGGCCTCACCAATGCCCTATACAGCTGCAGCAAGACCTCCCTACTTTTATATTCAATCCCCCTCGCTATCCGGTTGCTCTTTAACCTCTGTCGTTCCAATGAGAATAAATCAAGTTTCTCCAACCTCTCCTCATAGCTAATGCCCTCCATGCCGGGCAACATCCTGGTAAATCTTTTCTGTACCCTTTCCAAAGCCTCCACATCCTTCTGGTAGTGTGGCGACCAGAATTGAATATTATATTCCAAGTGTGGCCTAACGAAGGTTCTATTAAGCTGCAACATGACTTGCCAATTTTTAACACAGTGTTTCAGGCGATGAAGATAAGCATGCCTTATGCTTTCTTGACTACCTTCTCCACCTGCATTGCCTCTTTCAGTGACCTGTGTACCTGTATACCCAGACCCCACTGCCTATAAATACCCCTGAGGCTTTTGCCATTTACTGTATATTTCCCATCTTTACTAGACCTTCCAAAATGCATTACCTCTCATTTGAATGGATTAAACTCCATCTGCCATTTCTCCGCCCAAGCCTCCAAGTGAACTATACCTGCCGTATCCTCTGATGGTTCTCATCGCTATCTGCAAATCCACCAACCTTTATGTCATCCGCAAACTTACTAATCAAACCAGTTACATTTTCCTCCAAATCATTTATATATTACAAACAGCAAACGTCCCTGCACTGATCTCTGAAGAATGCCACTTGTCACAGCCCTCCATTCAGAAACATATCTTTCCACTGTTATCTTTGTCTTCTATGACCGAGCCAGCTCTGTATCCATCTTGCCAGCTCACTTCTGATACCATGTGACTTCACCTTCTGCACCAGTCTACCATGAAGGACCTTGCCGAAGGCCTTACTGAAGTCCATCTGGACAACATCCATTGCCCTACCCTCATCAATCATCTTCGTGACTTCCTCAAAAAATTTGATCAAATTAGTGAAACATGACCTCGCTTCACAAAACCATATTTTCTCTTGCTAATACGTCCAATTATTTCCAAGTGGGAGTAAATCTTGTCTCGAAGAATCCTCTCCAATAATTTGTCTACCACTGACGTAAGGCTCACCGACCTGTAATTACCTGGCTAATTCTTGCTACCCTTCTTAAACAAAGGAACAAGATTGGCTATTCTCTATTCCAATGGGACCTCCCCTTTAGCCAATGAGGATACAAAGATTTCTCTCAAGACCCCAGCAATTTCCTTCCTTGCCTCTCAGTATTTTGGGGTATATCCCATCAGGCTAACTTGTCTACCTTAATGTTTCTCAAGAACCCCAATACCTCCTCCTTTTTGATCTCAATATGACTCAAACTATCTTTACACCCTTTCCCACGTTTATTATCCACCAGGTCCTTCTCTTTGGTGAATACTGACGCAAAGTACTCATTTAATACCTCACCCATTTCCTCTGGCTCCATGCATAGATTCCCTCCCCTGACCTTGAGTGGGCCAATCCTCTTCCTGGCTACCCTCTTGCTGTTTGTATATGTTTAAAAAGCCTTGGGATTTTCCTTAATCCTGCTTGCCAATTATTTTTTGTGACCCTTTTTAGCCTCCCTTACTCCTTGCTTAAGTTTCTTTCCACTTTCCTTGTATCCCTTGCTTCATGTGGGTTCCTAGCCCCCTACCCTTGACAAATGCTTCCTCTTTCTCTTTGACTAGGCTCACAATATCTCTTGTTATCGAAGGTTCCCAAAACTTGCCATAATTATCCTTCATCCTTACAGGAATGTGCCAGGAATGAATCCCTGTCAACTTACACTTGAAAGCCTCCCACATGCCAGATGTTGATTTGCCCTCAAACATCTGCCTCCAATCTATATTCTTCAATTCCTGCCTAATATTGTTGTAATTAGTCTTTCCCCAGTTTAGCGCCTTCATTTGAGGACCACACTTTTCTTTATCCATCAGTACCTTAAAGCTTACAGTGGTTGCTGTTCCCCAACTATTCCCCTACTGAATAGCTGGGCTCATTCCCCAATACCAGGTCCAGTATGGCCCCTTCCTGATAGTTGGACTATATACATACTGTTTCAAGAAGCCCTCCTGGATGGTCCTTCCAAACTCTGGCCCATCCACACCCCTGGCACTTAGTGAGTCCCAGTCAAAATCTCCCACAACAACCCTGTTACTTTTAAACCCAGCCAAAATCTGCCGACATATCTGTTCCTCTATCTTCCACTGGCAGTTGGGCGGCCTACAGTAAACCCCCAACATTGTGACTACACCCTTCCTATTCCTGAGCTCTATTCATATTGCCTCACTGTATCAGTGCTCCAAGCAGTCCTGCCACAGTACAGCTATGATATTCTCTTTAACCAGTAGTGCAACTCCCCCACCCCTTTTACATCTCTCTTCTTTCCCGTCTGAAACACCTATATCTGAAATGTTAAGCTGCCAATCCTGTCCTTCCCTTAACCAAGTCTCTGTAATGGCAACAACATCATAGTTCCAACACTAATCCAAGCTCTAAGTTCATCTACCTTACCTGCTACACATCTTGCATTGAAAGAAATGCACTTCAGTCCATCTGACCGTCTTTGATTAGCAACTACACCCTGCCTGCTCTTTCTGTGAGTCTTACTGGCCCTACTCTCTGATTCCCCTTCAGTTAATTCACCTTGCTTTCATTCCCACCTCCCAGCCAAACTAGTTTAAATTCTCCCATATGACACTAGCAAACCTCCCGGCCAGAATATTTATGCCTTTCCAGTGTCCCTTCACCAGATTCCCTTTCTTTACAAATTCAATTCCACTCCAAAGAGTGATTCAGGGACGAAGTCAGAATCCAGAGTGTCAGTAGCTCCCTGATTGGTGCAGGCAATCATTACCGCAATCAGGAAGATCATATCCCAAGAGGCCAATGTCATGGGCCTGGTTGAGGTCATTACAATTCATTAACTGCTGTCTCCGGCCACAGTGGCACAGTGGTTTAGCGCTGCTGCCTCATAGCGCCAGGGACCCAGGTTCGATTTCCAGCCTGGGTCACTGTCTGTGTAGAGTCTGCACATTATCCCCATGTCTGCGTGGTTTCCTCTAGGTGCTCCGGTTTCCTTCCACAGTCTGAAAGATGCGGTAGTTATATGCATTGACCATGCTAAATTCTCCCTTAGTGTACCTGAAAAGGCACCTGAGTGTGACAACAAGGGGATTTTCACAGTAACTTCATTGCAGTGTTAATGTAAGCCTTACTTGTGACTAATACATAAACTTCACTTTATCTTGAATGGACATTTTATTTACGTTACAAAATGTAAAGTTTAGTAGCATATGTTAGAGCACTGGCTTCTGAATCCAGTGTAGACATGCTAGTTCTCCATCCTCACTACTGACTAGCATTTTGTCTCCAAGAGACAAAATTGAGATTGCCAAATTTAATGGCCTCCCTTCACAATTAAATTCCCAATTCCCGTTAGATAAAAAAACTACCATTAGCCTTCCCTTATTAGTCTTTAGGGGACTTTTGAAGTTGTGTGAATAATGAGTGTGGGTTAAAGGAATGGAGCTATCCAAATCATGCCTCGTGTGGCTTCACGCTGCCAGTTATACTGTGTGAAATTGCCTCTTTAATTCCCTAGTTTGTAATGCAGTGTCAATTTTTAACTGATTGCATGTAGTGAAATTTCTCAGGAAGTTTTCCTACATTTATAGTGTGATATCAATGCATGTTGTCGTTGTTATGAATTGTAGCATATGAACTTTCCAACGTTGAGGATCAAGGGAGGGATGTGTGGGAAGATCACACAAATTTCTGAAGAAATTTGCTGCCTGTTGAGTGATGAATTTAAAGAGATAGATGTCAAGAAAACCAGGAGGCTGGCAGTGCCACCTAAGACCATAAGACCAAAAGCCCATAAAACATAGGAGCAGAATTAGACCATTCGGCCCATCGAGACTATTCTGCGCAAGGCTAATTTTTAAAAAAAATCTTTACCATGCAAGCATGATATTGATGTGCTGTTGGGGGGTGGGGGATCTAAAAAAAGAAAATGGCATAGAATCATAGAATATTACAACATAAATAGAGACCATTCGGTTTATTGTGCTGTGCCAGTTTTATTGAAAGAGCTATCCAAGTAGTCCCACTCTCCATAAACTATAAATATTTCATTTCAATATTTATCCAATTCCCTTTTGAACGTTGTTACTGAATTTTCTTCCATCATAGTTTCAGATTGTAACAATTCAGTGTGTAAGAATGGCCTCCTCAACTCCCTGTTCCTTTGGTTAATTAATTAATATACATCTGTGTTCACTGGTATGACTCTTCTGCCAGTGAAACAATTTCTGAATTTGTATACCTCTATTAAAACTCTCCTCTGCCTTCTCTACTGTAAGGAGACTAAGTTGCTATATTCTCTCCCAGTGACTGAATTCTTGCATCCCTGGGCCCAATATAGTAAATCTCCTCTACACCCTATGTAAGGCCTTGACATCCATCTTAAAATTTAGTTGCCAGATTTGGACGCAATGCACCAACTGGGACATAAACATATGCCAAAATTTTAATGCATTTCACTGGGCCTGTGCCTGACTCAACCATGCACCCTGATGTCATTGCACACGCATAAAATATTGAGATCGGTGGGTCCATGCGGAAATTGGAGCTGTGTCCATCAATAAATAAAGGGCCACTTCAGGCCATTAAAAAGTCTATTAACCAAGATGTTACATTGCCTGTGCCAAGGGGTAGGCCCCGATGAGAGTCTCATGGGTTATGGGTTAGGAGCAGACGAAAGAACAGAGGATGTTAGTGATGCCATTAGCTGGGGGAGGCGGGTGAGGGCCAGCGCTGACTGTGGTGGGGATGAGGGTAGGGACCAGTGATGTTCAAGGGATGGGGTGGGGTTAGTGATAGGGTGTAGCAGGGAAGGGGCCAATGATCTAGGGGAAGGGGAGGAAGGGCCGATGATTGGGGAGAAAGGGCTGGTGATCAGAGGGGGAGGAATGGGTTGATCAGTTGGGGGAGGGGAGGAGAAATGAAGACTCCGATCGGGGGTAGGGAGGGGAGTCCTTAAGACCACTATGGTGGGCTGGGGATGAGGTTTATTCCTAGGATGCCTGTTAAAGATAGTGCCTGACCTCAGTGCACCTTTTGCCGTGTGCCCCTCTTGCACAACAGCATGAAACATGCTCCCTTGATTTTTTTTTAGACAGTGTGCCATAAGCTCTGGAGAGAAAAGTGGCATGTTTCTCTGGAGGGAAACATACCTGTTTTCTTGCTGGAAACAACACACTGCTATTTCCTGTTAAGATTCCCCCAATGTCTCTAGTCATGTGACCATGAGTCCCATGTGCTTTTCAAAAAGTCTGCTCAATTTGACTTGCAAACTTTATATACCAGACATCCCCAGGGTCTCTATGTTCTTGTAGCCCTTTTAAAATTGTGCCATTTCATTTATATTGCCTCTCCTCATTCATCCAACCAAAATGTATCACTTCACAGATCAATGTGTTAAATTCCATCTGCCATGAATCTGTCCATTTCACCAATCTGTCTTTGCTTGAAGTTTGCTACTGTCTTCCTCACTGTTTATTACATTTTATGGCACACTAATAGAAATTCCTAAAGTGACAATTCTTGTAATTTACCAAAATGATCATAGCCTTTAGCACATTACCTAGCCATAACCCCACTGTTTTGCTCAGAGAGGTAAAAACAGAGAGAGGGATAAGGGTGGGATTTTATGGCCTCGCTTGTTCCAAAATAGTAAGGTCAAAAGACTTTTCCATGATCCACCTCTCTCGCCTGCTCCAATTCCTGTGGCAGGCGGGACAGTAAAATTCTGGTCCTGATTTTGGATCACAGAATTCAGTTAATCAAACTATATATTGCATATTTAAATGAACGTGTTTGTTTTCAAAAATAAGCATTCGCTTAAAGCAATTGATTGCATTTTTACTGGTGCTTTAATGATTAATCATCCTATGTTAAATATAAATGGATGGGTACTGGAACCAGGTAAAATATCTTTAAGAAATTTGGACATATCTGTGTCACTATACAAGGATAGGTCTACATCTACGTATTAGATTAATGAAAAATAATATGATTGACAATATAATTGGGTGGCACGGTGGCAAACACTGATGCCTCAGCACCAGGTTCACTGTCTGTATGGAGTTTGCACATTCTCCGCGTGGGTTTCCTCCAGGTTCTCTGATTTCCTCCCACAGTCAACAGATTTATTTATTTTTAAAGATTTATTTATTAGTCACAAGTAAGGCTTACATTAACATTACAATAAAGTTATTGTGAAATTCCTGTAGTCGTCACATTCCGGCACCTGTTTGGGTCAATGCATCTACTCAGCACGTCTTTCAGATTTGGGAGGAAACTGAGCACCTGGAGGAAACCCACGTGGACGCGGGGAGAACGTGCAAACAGTGACCCAAACAGGGAATTGAACCTGGGTCTCTGGTGTTGTGAGACAGCAATGTTAACCACTGTGCTATGGATGTGCAGGTAAGGTTGATTGGCCATGCTAAATTGACCCTAGTGTAAGGGGATTAGTAGGGTAAAGATGTGGGGTTATAAGAATAAGACCTGCAGGCTCGATGGGCCGCATAATCTCCTTCTGCACTGTAGGAAATCTATGACTCTATGATAAAAGATGGAGATTGGCAAATAATCAAGCCCCACATATTCCTCAAGTGCAAAAATCTCATTATTCATAATTGGCAACACCCTAAAGAAATTTTCAAGACTTTCTCCATTAATTGAGTGTGTAATGAACTGAGTGTATCGACTGTTCCACAATATGCAGTTTGTTTCTAGAAATTGTGATTAAAAGTAATTTATAATTAATTCCACTTTTATTTGACTCATTCTGAGAACCTCCTCCCAGTTGTGACTTTAATATTTCCCATGAGACTCCAGATGCATGACTCTTGCCACTTTCTCCTTAGCTGAGGATTTGGTTCTAACTCAGATAGATGTCAGCTGTGACTTGGTGGTAACAATCCCTTTCTTTGAATAAGAAAGTTTTGAGTTCAAGCCCTACTCCAAAGACTTGAACACAAAATTGAAGCTAGCACTTTAGATAACACTGGTTAGTGTTAAACTCCTTGTTGTTTATGTTCAAGCCGTAAGTGATTACTGTGGGTCCTCCCATGACTGAACTGTCTGATGCCAGTCTGATGCATGGATGACTGCAGATTGGCCATTCATGTTGGTGACTGGAGAAACTTCTGCAGCTCTGCCACATCTGGCCTTCCTCTGGACATGTTGGATGTTGTAACTTTGGTGTAGATGGTCCTTGAAACATGTGAACCAAGTTTCAGCACTTGCTTCCACATAGACTTTTCTCGATAGATGGCCTGCAATGCAGAAGTTTGTAGGCTTTTCTTTAGGGTGCCCTTATATTATCTGCATTCATTGTCTTGACATTGTTTGGCCTGTGATAGATTTCCGTAGAAGATGTGCTTGGGAATTCTATAGTTACCCATGCCAGGTGACACAGCCTGCCCATCTGAATTGCATTTTCTGGAGGGTGGTCTCCTTGTTCTTGAGCTCAGCATGATGAGGGACTGGGATAGAATTTGATCTTGGTCTTCAGCTTAATGCCAAGGTGAGAACAAACTTGATCATGGAGTCGGCCATAAGCAGAACTTGCTTTCTGGATGAGTGCATGGACAGCTTCTTGAATAACAGATTTGTATGTGATCTGACTTATAGCTTTTGACTGTGTGAGCTGACCTGGTCTGTGGCACTTTTCAGATCTGATGTGTAGTGGTCTTTGGACCTTTTTGCATTTGCACTTTAGCTATTGTCCCTTTAGATCCTTGTGACCTTTGAGCAATCCTTTAAGAGGGAGAATGGTCATTCAGACTGAGTTGACATTTGGCCCTGAGCCATTATGGGTTCTCACAAGAAGGTGCATCAAGAATTAAAGTGTCCAAATCCTTCATTTAGAATTTGAATCCTACTAATGTATCTCAGCTAAGACTTGCTCTTTTAACCTAAAGCAGGAATTACATTTGTACACAGTGCACTGGGAGATCTGTCACTCCCCCAACCCCCAGGGCATCAACCCCTCCTCAAAATGCCCACCCAGACATCATCCCCCAATCACTACCTCCTCAATCACCATGCCCCCATTGCCCAATAGGCTCTACTATGGTGCCAAGCTGACAGTGCCAGGGTGCCAGGCTGGTACTGCCAGAATGCCAGGTTGCTAATGCCATGCCCTACCCATGACTACCCAGGGAGCTTTAGTGGCAGCCAGTCCTACTGGCAAGGCCATCACGTCTGGTCCTTGTTGATGGGGAGAACTATACATGATCCTTGTCAGTGAGGATGTCCACCAGCGAGATTATTATGGCAAGTGAGCCCAGACAACTAAATGAATATTTAAATAACCTAATGAATATTTAAAACAGCCTCGCACCCTTTCCTATCATGAGGCTGTTTCGCCTGGCAAAACAGAGCCAGTAACATTGTGAGGGGCAAGAAACCAGGCGTGATCCCAGTTTTTCACCTCTCGCCCGATCTTACCAGCTCGCTTCGCTGATTCACCAACATGGTGAGCTGATAAGATTGCCCCCTTCCTCTGGTGATTTTTTCTTAGGTTATTTTTCAATTGCATTATTCAATAATTCAATTGCATTATTCCATGATAAGACCAGCCACCAACATCCAGGACTGAAATGTATGAGGAACTGACCACTTCCTGCACACAATGCTGTGCACGACTGATACAGGACAGACAGGTCCTCTCCCTCCCTGGACTGAGACCAAGACATGCATGACAGGCACAACATTGTAGCATGGTGCTCACAGCCAGGGACTATCTCTGGTTTCTGGTTTCTACCCCAGGGCTGTTTCGCTTTTGGCCTCGAATACATAGTGCACTTAGCTCTAGGAACGCCTCTGCCTTTTCTTTCCCCCTTTTATGCCCCCTTTTCTTTCCACCACTTCCCAGATGTCTTTGTCAATCCCTTCCCTTCTGTGCGTGAGTCATTCCCTTGCCATCATGTGTGTCTGTCCACGCCTTCCATTGCCTCTGTCTTGTCTCACCCTCCTCTTCGGTAAAGCGTATGCCTTTCCACCCTTTTCTTGCCTCTATAATATTTAACTCTCCCTCCCAGACAAGCTTCATACCTTCCAGCTCCATTCCACCTTGCCTTCCCATTCGTCTTGTCTGAGCTGCCTTGGCAAGGAGTGGAACAGTGCAGTGAAAGGCAATGAATATTGCATGCACAAGCCTTAAAGTTGGGAGGAAAGTGCAGTTTGCCAGATCTGTTAAATCTGGTCGTGATTCATGCTGGCCTAATTACCCACCGTCGTGTCCACTGGATTAAGAGAGAGGGGTTTCCTGCAAGCTGGGTTTTTAATGGGCACTCATGAGATGCAAAGGCCTGCAAATGCAGCTCTCGACTTGGCACAGCGGGCAACCTGACCCATCATGGAATTGACAAAGGGAAAATTGAAATCTCGTTTTCATGCTAGTGGGAAACTGACGTTTGTCCACACTCTGAATTTTAAAGCCCACCCAAACCCCATGATGCCCACTGCTGGCATGTGTGACATTCTAGCAGACTGAAAGACTGAAGCAATATGTACAAAAACATGTAAGTCATGTTTAATCTTTAGGCACTGAAGAGTTGGAGTATTGCTTTCGATTCTAGCAATCACACTTAGAGAACGATATCAATGCCTCAGTGCATGCTAGGTCAGAATCTGGGACTCACTCCCTAACAGCACTGTAGGTGTACCTACACCCAGGGACTCAGCAATTCCAGAAGGCAGCTCACTATCTTCTCAAGGACAACTAGATTTGGGCAATAAATTCTGGTCTAGCCAGTGATGCCCAAAACCAATACAATTAATTTTAAAAAAGGATTTAAGTTACATGGTGATAATGAGGGAAGATGGGCTTCTCTTTCTCAGAGCAAAAAGATTAAGAAAAAATTTGATTGAGATGTTCAAAATAATGAATAGTTTTGATAAAGTAAATAAAGAGCAATTGTTTCCAGTTGCAGAAGGGTCAGACTTCAGAGAACGCTGATGTTAGTGTTTGTCAAAAAATATGAGGAAATATTTCTTTATAGGCAACCAGAAATGCGCTTCTTAAAGCATATTTAACAGTAATATTCAAAAGACAATTGGATAAATATTTGAAAAGAAAGGATGTTCAGGATTATGGGAAAAGCATTCTTCTGTGCTGTTGGATTCCATGTGCTGAATTTTACCCTGTGAAGGCAGGATGTATGTGATAGGGGCAAGCCCATCTCTGGGCGGCCAGCTCACTGAACAGCCATTTAGTGACAGTTAAATATGGTTAATTAGCTGGAGGCAGGCCTTCTGTCCCCATCCAACATGAAGTACTGACTTTGAGACCTACCTGCCAATCAAATGGCACAATATCATCACTGGGGATAGTGACCAAGGCTGGGTTTGTGACACTCCCCAAGAAAGACCTTTAGCAATGGAGTCCAGATGAAGCCAAGCTTTTGTCAGGGCCAGTCTGACAGGGCTCAGTGAGGGGGCTGGGAGCATGAGTGACAGGTTAAGAAGGGCGAACGCAGTGGGGAGTTGACATCTTAGAAAGGGCCTCAATGGGCACTATGGGCCTGAAAAGAAAGACATGCCACTTCGCACGCCATCTGTCTGCCAGGGTTCTTGTGGTGGGCTAAGCACTTGGCTCTACGCTGCCCCACTATAGAAGCAGGCCCTTAAATGGCCATTAATTGGTGATATGCAGATCTCAATTGGTCCACAGGTGAGATGGCTCCCAACACCTTACCAGCCATTGGTAAATTGCAATGGATGCGGAGGGGTCTTGATAAATTGTGTGTCATAGCACCCAATTTTATGGTCCCCCACTCCATCCCCACTTGCCAACTTACTTCGGGGGCTGTAAACTTCCAGCTTATGATTCTATGAATGTACAGGAGGGGAGGCTTCCTGCAGCAGTAGGCAGCTGCACAATGTTATCTGAATCACTCATTCCTAAAAAAAACTTGATATCCTTGTATGTTATTGGTTGAATGCACATACCTCAAGTTCTTTTATCTGCTACCCAGTTACCATTTACTATCAATGGTTAGTGTCTCCGTTACAACAATGGGAAAATAATCTGATATTAGATCATCCAGGGTGGCATGATAGCACAATGATTAGCTCTGCTACTTCTCAGTGCCAGGGATCCATGTTTGATTCCCGGTTGGAGTCACTGTCTGTGTGGACTTTGCATGTTCTCCCTGTGTCTGTGTGGGTTTCCTCCAGGCGCTCCAGTTTCCTCTCACAGTCTGAAAGACATGCTAGTTAGGTGCATTGACCCAAACAGGCACCGGAGTTACAACTGGGGGAACTTTACAGTATATTCATTGCAATGTTAATGTAAGCGTTACTTGTGACGAATAAATAAACTTTAACTTTATCCTTGTGTTCAACTCCTTCCATGGCCCTAAATCTGCAATTGCCTCCAGTTTAACAACACTTGAAGAACTCTGCTCGAAGTGTTGTCTGCTTCGCTGTCACTCTGGATGGAATTTTCCAACAGTTCCTGTCAGTTGGATCTTCCAGTCCCACCAATGGCAAACCCCCGCCACGGTTTCCTGGTGGTGGGGGTACATCAAATTGGAGACCCCGTTGACAGTGGCAGGACCAGAACATCCCACCGTGGACCAACGGCTGGCTTCCTTTGCTGCTGTGAACCCCAGGGTGAGAAGTGTGGAAAATCTTGTCCACTGTCTTCTCTTGTGAAACACCCCTTAAAACCTACTTTGTCACTTGTCCTAATATCTCCGTGAGTGGCTTGTATCACTTTTTGTGAACCAGCTTGGGGCAGCTTGCCATGCCAAAGACCCTATATAAATTCAATTTTTTGTTATTGTTCCAATTCCATAACTCAGCAATCCAGCATTCCCAGCTTTAGGAAGCTGTGCTAAAGGTGAAAATCGATCACACAAGATTGTAACCTTCGTTCTCCAATTCACAATCACTTCATAATATACCTTGGAGTTTCTGACCTGATCCTTAACAAGAGTGTCTGAATCAAATCAGTGGTTCACCTCAATGCTGCTGCTTTGCACTATACCATTTGATATTGCAACATGATGTCTTGACTTAAGTGAAAGCTATAGTGAATGATTAGGGGTTATAAGTTAAATTCAGCTTTGATTAGTGGAACTAGATTCTAACAATGTAACTAGCTAGAATAAACAGGGGTGAAAAGGAACATGTTGAGCAACTACAACTTGAATTATGACACTGCAGTAATGAAGATGTGCATTTTGATGGAGCTTTCACTATTTTTAAAGCAGTACTTGTGCTAATGTTGAGTGAGAGGCTGAGGCTACTTCTTCCTGAGTCAGTGCATGCTGGGTAGCATTGTAAAAAAAGTTTTTAAAAAGTTTATTTATTAGTCACAAGTAAGTCTTACATTAACACTGTAGTGAAGTTACTGTGAAATTCCCCTTGTTGCCACGCTCCGGCGACTGTTCAGGTCAATGCACCTAGCCAGCATGCCTTTCAGGCTGTGGGAGGAAACTGGAGCACCTGGAGGAAACCCATGCAGACGCGGGGAAAACGTATAAACACCAGACAGCCAGTGACCCAAGTGGGAGTTGAAACCAGGTCCCTGCTGTGAGAAGCAATGCTAACCATTGTGCTACCATGCCGCCTGTAAGTGATTATGATAGTGGACTGATTAATATGGCACAGTGGTTAGCTTCATGGCTCCAGGGACCTGGGTTTGATTCCCAGCTTGGATCACTGTCTGTGTGAAGTCTGCACATTCTCCTCATGTCTGCATGGGTTTCCTCCGGGTGCTCCAGTTTCCTCCCACAGTGCAAAGATGTGCTGGTTAGGTTGATTGGCCATGCTAAAATTGCTCCTTAATGTCCTGAGATGCGTAGGTTAGAGGGATTAGTGGGTAAAATATATAAGGATATGGGGCTAGGGCCTGGGTGGGATTGTGGTCAGTGCAGACTCGATGGGCCGAATGGCCTCTTTCTGTACTATAGGTTTTCTATGATTCTATGAACATGAGCCTGGACTAATAATCTATAGAATATGAGTTCAAATCCCATCACATCACCTTTGGAATTCGAATTCCATTTGAAACATATCTGCCATAAGTAAACTGTTGGGTTGTCATGAAAATCTACTGGTTCGTAAATGTCCTTTAGGGAAGGAAAGCTGCCGTCCTTCCCCAGTCTGGCCTATTCAGTACTATAATAATGTGATTGACCCTCTGTCCTTTAAATTGGCCTACCAAGTCCTTCAGTTATACAAATCCACAATACTGCATTATACTCAAGAAAATGGTACATCACCACCTTCTCAAGGCAACAAGGAGTGACCAAAAATAAATGGTGTCTTGTCAGTAATGCCCACATTCCAAAAATGAGCATATTCACCATGTACAACACAGGTCCCTGGCATTGTGAAGCAGCAGTGCTAACCACTGTGCTACCGTGCCGCCCCAGCTGGTCTAATATTAGAACATTTTCTCATTGTTGTAATAGAGACACTAACCATTGATAGTAAATGGTAACTGGGTAGCAGATAAAAGAACTTGAGAAATGTGCATTCAACCAGTAACATCACACAGCAAACTCCTGTTGAATATTTGAGACACAGTTAAACTAAATATCTCTGGTGCTGTATCATTCTGTGATTTGATGAAAGTGGTTAATTTTAACCTTCAGATCGCTGACACTTTGATGTATTTGAATAGTCTTGCAGTTACAGAAGGCTAATTACCAAGAAGTAAAACAAGCATTTTTATTTTGCAAAAATAAAACAAATGCCTGGCAATTGCCCAGCACTGTTGCATGGAAGATAACATTATGCTATCTGTGGCTGGCAATGGTATAAACATTTAGCAATGTTAATGTCAATGAACTGTATCTGGTGTTTACACCTACACACAAACTTGGGTTCAGCTTCACTTGGCCACTATAACCCCCAAAATTCCCCTAACCTACCTTATCTTTTTACATCTCTCCAGTTTCTAGTCAGCAAAACCAATATCCTTTTCCAGTCATATAGATACTACATGCTAATAAACCATGAGCAAAAAATAAGTTCGCTCACAGTCACATGGCTCCCACCTTCTAAAAACAGTGCCCTATTTTTCTACAAGAATGAGTCAAATTTTCCTCTGTGGCGATGATATTGTAATTATATTCTGAGCAAAACTATGTTGCATGGTTCTTGCTCGGCTAAGCTGCTGTGTCAACATTTATTTATTTTGTGGCTGTAGAAATTCATACAGCAGTTCATAGGTTTTGGGTTGTTCCTCGAGCCCACTAAAAATTGAGGCAACTTTGTTCACCTACATGAGCCGTTATCATGAGGAGTCCGGCCTTTTCTTTTAAATGCTCAGCTCACCTGTCTCTCTTTGTGTGTTGTATTTATTTAATTGAGATTTGAGTCATGACAGCCATGAAAGAAGATGTCACCTGAACAATAAAATCTAGCAAATGTGAAAGGAGTTCTGAGTTTCATCCCATTCAAAGATTTCAACAAATAGGTTTTCTTTTGAAAGGCCATGAATTCCATTAGTCATTGTGCAGTGAGCAGAACTTAAACAGACGGACTGTAAAATGCAAATTATTGTTCACAATATCTTTACTGAAAATCTTTTATTGTGGTCTGGGGTTAATCCAACTTGGGATGCAGGATTGATGAAAATAATCACAACCAAGGAGTTTAAGCAGCCATCAAAGTAGCTGACCTCAAAGGGAGGATGATCTGCATGTACACCGTACTGTTTTCAAACTCAGCTATTAATGCCTGCTAAGAAAGATATATTGGCTGAATTGAATATAAGGTTTTGTGCTTCATTCAAATGTGATTGTCTCGAATGCAAATTGTTCATCAATAGACATTTTTGCACTTCACACTTGTTTGCAGATCGTGACTGACTTTCCTGCTGCTTAGCTCAAAGACTCTGAGGTCAACTGCGCAGTTCCTACACTGCCCCAGATTAGATCAGTTAATAGGGCCCATGCCAAGGATTGAAACTGAGGCTTTATTGGACTGCATGACTCAATTCAGATCACTGGCTGCATTGAACATTTTTGAGCCTTTAAAGCCACAAAATAATTGTCCTTGTAATGATAAAAGCATTAAGATAGCATTAAGCAGCAAAACTGATCCCTATCAAGGGATGCAGTAACTCAACTTATGCCTTTTTTTAATTCTTTTGTGGGACATGGACGTCCCTGGCTGGCCAGCATTTATTGCCCATCCCTAGTTGCCCTTGGATGGCAATTGAGAGTCAACCACATTGCTGTGGCTCTGGAGTCACATGTAGGCCAGGCTGGGTAAGGAACACAGATTTCCTTCCCTAAAGGACATTCGTGCACCAGATGGGTTTTTCCAACAATCAACATCAGTAAATTCTTAATTCTAGATTATTTTTACTGAATTCAAATTCCACCATCTGCTGTGGTGGGATTCAGGTCCCCAGAACATTAGCCGTGTTTCTGGATTAATAGACTAGTGATAATACCACTAGGCCATTGCCTCCCCTATGATGAAACGTAGGTGTGTTTTTGTATTCTTACGAATGATTTGATTTGATTTATTATTGTCACATGTATTAGCATACAGTGAAAAGTATTGTTTCCTGTACACTATACAGACAAAGCATACCGTTTGTAGAGAAGGAAATGAGAGCCCCAGGCCACGGAGTTTGGAGATGAGTTTCTTAAGAGTAATGGTGTTGAAGGCTAAGCTAATAAATAGGAGTTTGACATAGGTGTCTTTGTTATCTATGTGTTCCAGGGTTGAGTGCAGGGCCAGGAGATAGCATCTACTGTGGACCTGTTGCAGTGGTAGGTGAACTGAAGTGGATCCGGTAGTCCGGGAGGCTGGAATTGATTCGTGCCATGGCTAGCCTTTCGAAGCACTTCATAATGATGGCTGTCAGAGCCACCAGATGACAGTAAGGCATACCAATTTACCAACATTAATTGTCAACTTTCTAATCTATGAATGGTGCTGTTACCAGATTTAATACTTTTTATTTATTTTTCTCTAATAATTACTGTAAGATTGGTCCAATAGTAAGATATGAATTTCATTTTGTAATACATGGGAGGTGGGGGAAAAATTGAATTGTTTATGCTCATTTTTACAAATGCCCTTAGGGCACCAAAATGGCATTCATGCCATGCACATTTTTGCAGTGAATTGAGCTGAACACCAAATTCATGAGGGTTCACATTAATTGCCCACTTAAGGCCCTTAACTGGTGGAAGAGAGGAAGGCCATCCATACGTCTTGCCATGGACTTAAGATTGGGGTGGGGAGTATGGTGAGGCCCTCACCAGCCATCCTGTCACCCGACTAAATAACTCCTTCCCCCTGCCTGCCTACACCACAGAGTCAGGCAGAAGATTCCAGCCTATGGGCAAGATCTTCTGGCTGTTCACTCCAGTAGGATCTTCCAGTCCCATGACGGCAAACCCCTGCCGCGGGTTTCCCAACAGTGGGAGTGGATTCAATGGGAAATCCCATTGAGAGCGATGACCAGAAGACCCTGCTGCTGCTGGCCAAAGGTAGGCTATTTCCTGCTTCCGAGGAGAACGCTGAAAATCTTGCTCAATTTTCTCACTCTGCCCATCAAAGGAATCATAGCAGGCAGGGCATGCAAAGATCTGTGGACTACAGGTAGGATTTTCCAGTCTTGGGGCGAACACGGCTGGAAAATCCTGCCTATGTGTTTGATGACAGCACTTTGGTAAATACAACTTAACCGTAATCTGCCAATTGCTCCAGTCAAAACTGCAACCTCAGAGTAAGTAAGGCAAGAGAAGCATTGCTAGTGAAGGGAATGTAGTGATGAACATTTTTGCACTTGGGTCATCTTAAGAGTGCACTTCATTTAATTTTCTTTTGCCAGTAAGTAACAGGCAGAGTGAACATATGGCTTCACTTAAATTTCAGACTTCTCCATGCTGCAGATTGCCTTAGATTGCATACACATCACTGTATGGGTGCAGCATGCCAACTTTTCCCAAACTGGAACCAAAAGGGATTTCACTCTCTCAATGTCCAACTAGCGTGCAAGGATTTCACATGACCTTTTAAAAAAATTATTCAATAGTACATGGGTGTCACAGGCTAAGCTAGCATTTTTAGTCTCCATCCCTAATTGCCTTGAGAAGGTAGTGGTGAACCACCTTCTTGAACTGCTGAAGTGTTGCAGTTTACCTGCAGTACTGTTAAGGATGAAGTTCTAGGATTTTGATCCAGCAACAGTAAAGGAATGCTAATATATTTTAAAGACAGCATGGTGAGTGGCTTGGAGGGGAACCTCCAGGTAGTGATGTTCCTATGCAGCTGCTGCCCTTGTCTGCCTAAATAGTAAAGGTTGTGGGTTTCAAAATTATGCATGGCCTTGCTGGTGAAACCAGAGGCTGCTGAGGCCAGCCCAGGGAGACTGAGGGCAAGGGGGATGCCACTTGAAAAGTGCCAGACTGGCAGTGTCACCCTGACACCTTGGCAATGCCAGCCTGGCACCTGGGCAATGCCCCCTGGGCAGTGCAAGGAGGTGGGACCAATGGGGGAGGGGCCAGTGGGAGCCCGCTGCCACTCTGCAGCAATCAGTAGGACGGAAGGACAGCAGGGCAGCAATTGGTAGAGGAAGGAGGGGATCCATGAATTGTCCAGGCAGCAGGGTGGGGGTGGGGGTGTGGGAGGGGGTGGGGGTGGGGGGTCAGCTGGGGCTGTACCTCAGGGCATGGACCCCTGCAGTTGTAGGTGGGGAGCTGCTTCAGATTGCCTGCAGTAGCAGGGGCCTGACAACTTTCTCTTTGTCTGTCAGACTCCTGCTACTGCTAATGTGCACGTGCAGCATTATGGGTCTACACATGTGCACTACCTCCCTCTGCAGGCTTTTTGGCATGTTGTGCCCCAGCCATAGGTTTCTACAGCGAGCAACAGACTTTCTCAAAATTTTGGAGCCAGAGTGCTTATGGGTGGGCCTGAAAACGAGCCCAAAAAACAGATCTAACTCTCCCAGTTCCATGCCCACCTGACACTTAGCAAAAAAGATGGTAAAATTCTGGCCACTGTTTCCACTCTGCATTGTTGGTGGAGGTGGTGAATGTTTGAGGTTGTGAATAGTGCTCTAGTTAAACTTCGTTCTGGATAGTGTCAAATGTTTTGAGTGTTGTTCAAATTGTACTCATCCAGACAAGTGTGGAGCATTCTATTACATTGTTGATTTGTTCCTTGTAAGGCCATAGGAAATAGTAACAGGAATAAGCCATTCAGCCCTTCGAGCCTGCTCCATTATTTAAGAAGGTCATGGCTGATCTAACACTCACTAAGTCCATTTTCCTGCCTTCTCTCCGTAACCCTCAATTCCCCTACTGATTAAAAACCTATCCATCTCTGCCTTCAAAATGTTCAAGGCCTCAGCTCCATAGCTTCCGAGAGAATTTCAATCGTTCATCACTGATTGAGAGAAGAAATTCTTCCTCATGTTCCTCTTAATTGAACACCCCTTTATCTTGCAGCTATGCCCTCTGGTCTTACACTCTCCCATGAGTGGAAACACCCTCTCAACATTTACCCTGTCTAACCTCCTAAGTATCTTATATGTTCCAATCATACCACCTCTTGTTCTTCTGAACGCCAAGGAATAAGACCAAACCTGTTTAATCTTTTCTCGTGTGGCAGTCCCTCCATACCCTCCATATCCTTGTAAACTTCTTCTGTACTGCCTCCAATGATTATACATCTTTCCTTAAATAAGGGGAGCAAAACTGTACATAGTATTCTAAATGGTGGACAGGGGTTATCCTCCCCAATATCTGACCTGCTCTGGTAGCCACAGTATTTATATGGCTAGTCCAGTTCAGTTTCTGCTCAGTGGTAACCTCAGAATGTTAGGAGTGGGAGATTCAGTGATGGTGAAACCATTGAATATCAATGGGCAATGGTTTGATTCTCTCTCGTTGCCTGGCACTTGTGTGACATGACTGTTACTTGCTACTTAACAGCCCAAGCCTGAATGTTAAGCAAGTTTTACTGAATATGGGCATGGACTACATATGGGCATGGACTAGATATGGAGTGAGGTGGCATGGTGGCACAGTGGTAAGCACTGCTGCCTCACAGTGCCAAGAACCTGGGTTCAATTCCAATCTCAGGTCATTGCTTGTGTGGAGTTTGTACATTCTCTCTGTGTCTGTGTGGGTTTCCTCCCATATTCCAAAGATGAGCGGGTTAGGTGGATTGGCCACGCTAAATTGCCCCTTTGTGTCAGGGAGATTAGCAGGGGTTACAGGGATGTGGCTATGTGGGATTATTATTGGTGTAGTCTCAATGGGCTGAATGGCCTCCTTCTGTACTATAGGGATTCTATGGTTCTATGATTCAGTATCTGAGGAATTGCGAATGGTGCTGAACATTGTGCAATCATTATTGAAAATCCCCACTTCTGAACTTATGGTGAAGAGAAGGTCATTGATGAAGCAGTTGAAGATGGTCAAGCCTAGGACACTACCCTGGGGAACTACTGCAGTGATGAACTGAGACTGAGATGATTGACCTCCACTTCTATCACTTTGCCAATGATTGAGAGCTGACAGTTGGGGCGTGAATTAGCCGGGTTGTATTTGTCCTGCTTTTTTTGAATGGGACATACCTGAGTAATTGTCCATATTGCCAGATAGGTGCCAGTGTTGTAGCTGTACTGGAACAGCTTGGCTAGAGGTGCAGCTAGTCCTGGGGCACAAGTCTTAAGTACTATTGATGGAATATTATCAATGCCCATAGCCTTTACAGTATCCTGTGCCTTCAACCGTTTCTTGATTTCATGTGAACTGAATCAAATTGGTTGAAGACTGGCCTCCATGATGCTGGAAACCTCAAGAGGAGGCCAAGGTGGATCATCCAGCTGGCTCCTCTGGTTGAAGATTTTTGCAAATGCTTCAGTCTTGTTTTTCACACTGAAGCACAAGGCTCTCTGGTCATTGAGGATGAGGATGTGGAGCCTCCTCCAGCAAGTTGTTTAACTGTCCACCACTACTCACGATTGGACTTGACAGGACTGCAGAGCTTACAACTGATCCGTTGGATGTGGAATTGCTTAGCTCTGTCTATTGCATGCTGCTTTCACTGTTCTTCACCAGGTTGACATCCCATTTTTTCAGGTAAGTTTGGTGTTGCTCCAGGTATGTCCTCCTGCGCTCTTCATTGAACCAGTGTTGATACCCCGGCTTGATAGTGACGGTAGAGTGAAGGATGTGCTGGGCGATGAGACTACAGATTGTGGTTCTATACAGTCCTGCTGCCGCTGTTGGCCCACATCCTCTCAAGGATGTACAGTATGGAGTTTCTAGATCTGTTCAGAACCTGTCCTATTTAGCACAATGCTAGTGCCACACAACAGAAGGTGTTGTCAATGTGAAGACAGGATTTCAACTCCACCAGAACTGTAGGAGTGTGACCAATACTGCCCGACAAGTACTATCATCGATAGGTGTATTTGTGACAAGTGGATTGGTGAGGGCAAGATGAACTATGTTTTTCCCTCTTGTTGGTTTACATTACCACCTGCCACCACCGACTCAGATCTTTAGGACCCAACCAGCTAGTTCAGTAGTGATGTTATGGAGTCACTTTTGGTGTTGGACATTGAAGTCCCCCAGTCAGAGTACATTTCATGCCCTTGCCACACTCAGTGCTTCCTCCAAGTTGTATTCAACAGTGGTGGGAGGCTCAATAGGTGGTAACCAGCAGGTGGTTTCCTTGCCCATGTTTGACCTGATGCCATGTGACTTCATAGGGTCCAATATCGATGTTGAGACCCCTCAGGGAACTCCGTCAAGACAGCATACCACTGTGCCAACACTTTGATGGGTCTGTCCTTTCGGTTGGACAGGACAATCCTGAGAGTGATGATGGTGGTGTCAGGGGCATTGTCTGTAAGTTATGATTCCATGTGTATGACTGTGTCAGGCCGTTGTTTGACTGGTCTCTGGAACAGCTCTCCCAATTTTGGCTCAAACCCCCAAGTGTTAGTAGGAAGAACTTTGCAGAGTCGAGAAGGTTGGCTTTTCCATTGTCATGTCCAGTGCCTAAGTTGATGTCAGGTCATCAATTCATTTTCAGTTTGTAGGCTTTGTAGTGATTTGATACAATTGAGTGACTCATTGCCATTTCAGCAAGCATTTAAGAGTGGACCTGGAATCTCATATAGGCCAGAGCAGACAAGATATCATTCTCTGAAGGGCACTGGGGAACCAGATCACTATCACCAAGGTGGGCTTTTTAAAAGATTCCCTGTTTATTAATTGAATTTAAATTGCATCAGCCGCTGTGGTGGGATTGGAATCCACCTCGGCGTCTGGATTACTCATGAGTTTCCAATGTGTCACCCCCTCCCTCTGATTTGTCTCGGCGTTGGAGAGTTTTGAGTTACTGTGGGCAACAATTCATCAAAAAGTGAAGCAACTTCATAAAGTCATGTTGATCTACAAAGGGATCATATTGATCCCTTTGTAGAATTATTTGGCTTGTTAATTTGACCTATTCCTAAGAACTATAAATAGACCCTGGTGTGATGTTTGTTTCCAGGGCTGTCTGACATCTCATTTAAGTCACCTTAATCTGATCGAAGATAGTTACTCAAGGATGAATATGTAGCTGAGGTGACAACTGCAAGCAGGATGTGCTTGTGAATTAAAGGAACGAGATCATTTATTTGATGGTGATGTGATAAAGCTAATGATTTCAATGCATTAATTTAATAACGAAGAGATAAAGAGATGCCAACTTTCCTCCACACTGTCTCATGGGCATTGAAATTCACCAAGAATGGTGCAAAGAAAAAAGAAGGCCCATAAAGTCTTGGTCTGCACTTATTGCCCAAGATGGCAGAATTTCACCTGTGCCTGTGTAGAAGGGACACCTGTTGAAACATAATGGAAAGTCCCACTGCTCAATTCCCTGCATCGAAATATCCCAACCTTGGAGCCCAATGTCCCTGGCTGAGAGGCCAGCAGCTTAACTTATTATTGTATCTATCTTTTCAGTCAGCTGGAAGGGCTTGCCCTGATTTTCACTAGACAATGCTAATGCCCCATGGAAGACACAGTGGATCCAATGGCCTCTACTATGAATCTATATTTGATTGCTTGATATTGATAGGGGCATTCCTGAAGGCATTTTACAGGATACTTAGAAGAGACAATCTCCCCAGATGTACACAACATACATCCATAATGTACATCCATTTTGCACCTCAGATATAACGATTTGCATTACATTGCTTTTTGATAAATCAAAGTTTAGAAATTCCATCATGTTTGTATTCCAGATGAGAGACCCAGGAATTTATCAAATTTAATCAGAACTGTCAAGTTCTGATTAAATTTACTGTAAATCTTGTTCAAATACGCCTAGGTTTAAACCAGTGTAAACAATCAAGGTTCAATTAAAGGACTGAATCTTACAGTATGAAAATTAAAGCTTTTGCTTAACAAAAATTCTTCTGGGTAATTATAATGCTGATAACTCCACCACCTCCATGGGCCGCCCTAACCACACCACCCCCCACCATGCCCCCTCCCCAGACTCCCCTCCCCCATACCTCCCCAACCCACACAGGACATCCTGACAATACCCATACCCCTTGAACTCCACTCCGCAGTCACTGACTAACCCCTCCTGCTCCACCCAGCCATGGGACCCCCTCAGTGCCCTCCCAACCCCACGACTATATCCCCACACCCCTAACCAACCTCCACCCCTCGATGATTCTTCCCACAACTCCAACTGGTCATTCAGACTCAAAACATTGACTCTATCCTCTCTCCACAGACCTGCTGAGATTTTCCAGATTTTCTGTTTCTGTTGCCACCAACCACACGGCCATGTCCCAACTACACCCTCATTGCCTGACTGCCCTCATCCCCCTCCTACTACCCCTGCTGCTCCCCCACTGACCAGCCCCCAAATGACCACTTCACCCATTGACCACCCATTCTACTGACTATCATCCCAACTGACAACCCAACCTCCCCCCTGTTGTTCGTCCATTGTTGTCGATGAGGACCTCAACACAATTAGTCATTTTGAGGCTGGATGTAGCGTGTCCGAAGATGACTGATCAGGCCAATTTGGGCAAGGAATCTCCTGGCACATATTGGAAAGACTTGTGTAGGCACTGTATTTGTTGTGATGGTGGCTCTGGACTTGCGCAGCTCACGCTTAAGTTGTGCTTCAGCAATGTACCTTGCTTCATAAGTTTGACAGCCCTTGTGGATGAGGCAGCACCAGATAAGGCAGTTTTGTGCCAGTGTTTCCCAAGTGGTCGTGTCTATGTCAAGCGACTTCAGGGAGGCCTTGAGTGTGTCTTTGTAATGTTTCTTCTGCCCTCCACGTGAGCATCTTCCAGCAGAGAGTTCCTCAAAAAAAAGGAGCTGCTTGAGTATGCGCTCGTCTGGCATACAGACGACATGACCTGCCCACTGGATCTGCGCTCTCATCAGCAGTGTGTGGACTGATAGTAGACTTGCTCTAGAGAGAACTTCAGCACCTGGTACTTTGTCTTGCCATCTGATGCGTAATATTCTGCAAAAACAAGTCATGTGAAAATGATTGAGCAGTCTTGCATGCCTTCGACACACAGTCCACGTTTCACAGGCATACAGGAGGGTAGTAAGTATCATGGCGCTATAGACCTTCAGTTTTGTTGCTGGGCTGATTCCTCGACATTCCCATACAGTGGAGCGCAGTCTACCGAAAGCAGAACTTGCCTTTGCTATTCTGCAGTTAACTTTTGTATCAATAGTCACTGCTTGGGAGAGGGTACTGCCAAGATAAGTGAACTGGGCCACTGCCAGTAGTTTCTGTCCTTTGATTGTGATTATGGGTTCTGTATACGGTGCATGAGGAGCAGGCTGCTGCATGACTTTGGTTTTTTTAATGTTGATGGTGAGTTCTAGTTGTCACAAACCGTGGAAAATTTGCCCATACTGTCTTGCATCTTTGGCTCTGAGCCAGTAAACAGGGCACAGTCATCGGCAAAGAGTAAGTCTCTCTGAACAGTCTCTTTCACTTTGGTAATAGCTTGAAGTCTTCTCAGGTTAAAGAGCTTCCCATCCACTCTGTACTTGAGGCTGATTCCAGCAACACTGTCCTGGAAGGCATCATTCAGCATGGCAGTAAACATCATGCTGAACAGTGTGGGTGTGAGTACACAGCCCTGTTTGATGACATTGGTGACTGGGAATGCCTCAGAGGATTCTCCGCCATCCAGTACTCTGGCCATCATGCCATCATGGAACTGGTGTACTATCTGAATGAATTTGGGGAGGCAACCAAATTTTGACATGATCCTCCGCAGGCGTTGAGGGCTGACAGTGTTGAAGTTTGCCAAACACAAACCCACGTCCCAACAACACCCTCATTGCCTGATTGCCCTTATCTCCCTCCTCTACCCCTGCTGCTCTCCCACTGACCAGCTCCCAATTGACCACTTCACCCATCGACTACCTGTTCTACTGACTATCACCCCAACTGACAGCCCAACCTCCCTTCTCCTGATGAACTGACCACCTCCACTGAGCCCCCCCCAGTGACCAACCCCCCCATAGACCATCCACCACTGATCATCCCCAACGACCTCCCAACCTCCCTCGATGACTACCGCCCTACTGACCAACTGTTCCCTCATTGATGCCCCCTACTGACCACTCTTACCCACTGACTACCTGACCATCTCCTCTACTAATCACCCAACTGATCACCGAAACTGCCTCAGGGTCCAGTTCCCCTTTGACAACCGTCACCCCCGAGCACCACACTCCTCTGGCTCCTCTGTACCATTGACCATTCAAATCCCACCCCCCATCCTACCTTACAACCCAGCTTCTCCCTGGCTTCTCAAAGTACTGGGCCTTTTAACTAATCTGCTTTACGGCAGCTAGAAAAAAAGGGCATGTTTTCTGACTTAGCTACCCTTGGCAGAAGGTCTTGGAAACCCGCTGCTCTGCACTGAGTCAGATGGTCAGGTAAAAAGTAAATGGTTTCATTTTGAGGTAAGTAACTATAAGCAATGAGGCAACCCGTCCCCAATTGCCACTCCACAGAAGTTATGGGCCAACGTATGTTTTAACAAGATATGTTTCATTCCTCTAAACTCTAATAGAGTCATAGAGTCATAGCAGCTTGCAGCATGGAAACAGGCCCTTCGGCCCAACTTGTTCATGTTGCATTTTTTTTTAACAACTAAGCTAGTCGCAACTGCCCACACTTGGCCCATGTCCCTCAACAGCCATCTTACTCATGTAACTGTCTAAACGCATTTTAAAAGACAAATTGTACCCGCCTCTACTATTGCATCTGGCAGCTTGTTCCAGACACTCGCCACCCTCTGTGTGAAAAAGTCGTCCCTGTGGACCCTTTTGTATGTCTCTCTTCTCACCTTAAACCTATGCCCTCTAGTGTTACACTCCCCTACCTTTGGGAAAAGCTGATATATGTCCCTCATTATTTTATCAACCTCTATAAGTTCACCCTTAAGCCTTCTACGCTCCATAGAAAGAAGTCCCAGTTTACCCAGCTACTCCTCAAACCATCAAGACCTGGTAGCATCCTAATAAATCTTTTCTGCACTCTTCCTAGTTTAGTAATATCCTTTCTATAATAGGGTGACCAGAACTGCACACAGTACTCCAAGTGTGGCTTTACCAATATCTTGTACAACTTCAACAAGATGTCCCAGTTCCTGTATTCAATATTCTGACCAATGAAACCAAGCATGCCAAATGCCCTCTTCACTACTATATCCACCTTTGACTCCATTTTCAATGAGCTATGAACATGTTCCCCTAGATCTCTTTATTCTATAACTCTCCCCAATACTGTACCATTAACTATAGGCCCAACCTGTTCAACCTTTCTTCATTAGATAAAGCTAGGAATGAGTCAAGTGAGGCTTCTCCAAACTGCCTCTCACTCAATTAAACCGTTTTTCAAATAAGGACCTGAATTTTCACTCCAGAGTTAGGAACACAAAGTTGGGACAATACACAGCTCTACAAACCAGACCTGGAAAAAAGTAGCCCTGCACGTCTGATTTCATTCTGGGGTGGTTGGGTGGTGGGAAATATACATGTTTTATGAGAATTGTGTTGGGTGATTTTAGAAACAGTGCGGAGGCTGAAAGGTGCAGGGGCAGGCTAGGCGGAGCACTTACCTAAGCGTGTCAGCATTTTGTCAAAGCAATAATGAAAAAAAGTCCTTCAGTCCTTTTGGAAGATTATCCCAATGCATCTACTAGCTCTGCAGTCACTACTTTTAAGATCCTAGGATGCAGGTCATTAGGTCCCAGGGTCATGTCACCCTTCATGTGCAATAGTTTTCCCAGTGCCTTTTCCCTGGTAATGATGATTGTTTAAAGCGCTTACCTCTCTTTCACCTCTTGATTTTCCAGTATTTTTGGGAAGTTTTCTACTTGTTCAACATTTCCACTATAGACAGAGAAAGAAGGGCTACAACAACGATTTAACGACAATAATGGCAATAGTGGCTTTAAAATGACTATTCTGGTTGAGAGTGAAGCATGCTGGGAATTTTGGTCAATTTATAAATTAAAACCAGATGCAGGTGGTAAAGAGGCTGTGGTCTGGGAGCTGTGATCTGAAGCTTTCTGTGTTGGTCAGATCAAGGAAGTTGTTTACATTAACTGCGACAGCATGGCTCTGATTTATGGCTACTATGTATGGAGTATGCAGTTCGAACTAAGTGTAATGGTTTCATTCAAAAGTAATTTCACTGGATGTTCGAGCCAAGTGATTAGTTTCTGGTGATACAATTGCTGGATGAGAGAATCTCCCAGAAGCAAGTGGAGAATTGTGGATAACAGACGTGAATTCTTTGTTTGGCGGCAATAACTCGAACAGAACAACCATTGCAACAAAGCTTGTACCCTGAAGGATACTTCAGAGAGAAGAAGGTAGATTCTACATCAAGGATATTTCCTCGATGGATCGAGGATTCAAAGTTTTCCTAAACTCGTTAGTATCTATTTTCAGTTAAATAGTTGAAGTTGATGTTTAGTTAAAGCGCAGCTTAGGAGTTAAAGTTCAGTAAAGAAATGAGTTGCAACTGTTTATGTTTGTGTTGGTACTAGAAGTTTTAAATAAAGAAATAATTGAATTACTTTGCTTGTTTGTCTCATTAAACTGGAATGCTTGGAAGGTGTTTAAATTAAATCTGTATAATACCACCATTTCCTAATTCCCTGGACTCATCCTCTAAAGGATCAATACTTGCTTTAAATACATGTACAAAGTCTTACCATCTATTTTTACATTTTTGGCTATCTTTATCTCATATTTGGGTGGCATGGTGGCATAGTGATTAGCACTGCTGCCTTACAGTGCCAGGGAAATTGGTTCAATTCCCAACTTGGGTGACTGTGTGGAGTCTGCACATTCTCCCCGTTTCTGTGTGGGTTTCCTCTGAGTGCTTTGGTTGTATCCCACAGTCTGAAAGACATGCTGGTTTGGTGCATTGGCCATGCTAAATTCTCCCTCAGTGTACCCGAACAGGCACGGAGTGTGGTGACTGGGGGATTTTTGTAGTAACTTCATTGCAGTAAGTCTGCTTGTGACTAATAAATAAACTCCTTACTTTCAATCACTCTTCGCTGGATCTTAAAATCTGATTTTCTGATCTATGTTTGCAGATTCATACAGTGTTTCTTTCAATTTGAAACTATCCTTAGCTGAGTACAGCCATCATCATGGGTGGCAAAGCATTTGGGCAGCAGGATTATTAGACAATCGTAAAAAGTCAGGAAGATCTGGGTGCTTTGTACTTCTGCAGTTCGGAATTTCTTGATCCTTCAGACCATCTATTTGATTGGTGCCCAGATTGCATATGTCTCTGGTAACAAACATGAGGCAAATTCTGGGCTCAAATGTGACCGATTCTCAATTTATTTTGGAAGTTGGTATTCTCTTCCTCAAGTTGTCCTCAAGCTGATTTTTAGGCCATAAGCATCAGTTGCAGACAATACTGCTTTTAATGTCCTTCTGTGTGAGTGCTTTCAGTGGAGTGAAACACTTGCTTCTACTGAGTTAACTACTGAATAGGTCAGAATTAATTATAAAAATTGAATGACTTCATCCTCCCAGACAAAACATATTCTATAATTACACATGACACAAGCAAGCATAGAATTGATCCTTATTTTGTGTCACAAAGATTAACAGTCTAAGAAATCTCCATGTAGTTTATATGAACCAGTTCTAAATATAACTTATCCAGTGGCCCCAGTCATGACTTTATGAAATTAAGAAAATGAAGACCTCAGTACAGCAGTAAACAGGATTAGCCTGACTGTGTACAAATCCTCATTGTGTAGTAATAGTCTATTCATTTATATCATAGGGTTAGTGTGCAAAGCTTCAGCTCCAGACTAACACAGAACTGAATGTGCAAACCAGATCAGGGCCTGATCTGGCTCTGATGTAAAGTGGAATAAAGTTCTGCCAGAGTATGACTTTGGTGTGGCGTCACGTTAGTGTAAATCATGAACATTGTCAAAACTGGTTTACACAATTTCCTGTAGACTCCACAAACAACAATTACACATGTGACCAGAGATTTTCCTTAGTCATGTTGGTTGGGGGATAGATTTTTCTTCTCTTCCACAAAGTACCATGGGACAATAATCTCTCCCTCAATGTCAACAAAATGAAGGAGATTGTCATCAGGAAGCCTAGTGGAGAACATGCCCCTGTCTACATCAACAGGGACGAAGTAGAAAGGGTTGAGAGCTTCAAATTTTTAGGTGTCCAGATCACCAACAACCTGTCCTGTTCCCCTCATACTGACACTATAGTTAAGAAAGCCCACCAATGCCTCTACTTTCTTAGAAGACAACCAAAGATGTGCCATGCTAAATTTCCCCTTAGTGTCCCAGGATGCATAGGTTATAGGGGTTAGAGGGTAAAATATGTAGGGATATGGGGATAGGGCCTGGGTGGGATTGTGGTCAGTGTAGACTTGATGGGCTGAACAGCCTCTTTCTGCACTGTAGAGATTCTATGATTCTATGATCCTTTTATGAAGATGAAGGAAATTTGCCATGTCAGCTACGACTCTCAACATCTTTTACAGATGCATCATAAAAAGCATTCTTTCTGGTTGTATCACAGCTTCGTATGGCTCCTGCTCTGCCCAAGACTGCAATAAACTACAAAAGGTTGTGAATGTAGCTCAATCCATCGTGCAAACCAGCCTCCCATCCATTGACTCTGTCAACACTTCCCGCTGCCTTGGAAAAGCAGTCAGCATAATTAGAGACCCCACGCACCCCCGGACATTCTCTCACCTTCTTCCGTCAGGAAAACGATACAAAAGTCTGTCATGTACCAACTGACTCAAGAACAACTTCTTCTCTGCTGCCATCAGACTTTTGAATGGATCTACCCTGCATTAAGTTGATCTATCTCTACATCCTAGCTATAACCGTACCACTACATTCTGCACTCTCTCGTTTTCTTCTCCATGAACGGTATGCTTTGTCTATATAGCACGCAAAAAACAATATTTTTGACTGTGTGTTAATACACATGACAATAATAAATCAAATTAAATCAAAATCTTTTGCATCAACCTGAGTAGGTAAACCGAGCTTTAGTTTAATGTCTCATCCAAAAGGTAGAGAACACCCATTTAATCATAATTAGCTTTATTGTTGAGCTGCTGTTGTGACTTTGAAAGAGGTTCAGTGGTGTGCAGTTCATAGTAGAGACAGTAAAATTCAGCCACATACAGTAAGAAACAGAACTACTGCACATATTATTAAAATATTTTAATATCTATATCACTCCAGCTGCTGTTACATGTGTGTATGATAGCCTCAAGTGAACAAAATGTACACTGCATTTTTCAATACACTACATCATTCTGCTCCTTAGTAAACAGGTGTATTTCCAAAAGTGTAAACAATAAACTTAGGGCAGAATTTTACCAGCACGCCTGCCCAAGGTTCATATGATCCTCCCAAGGCCGAAGGAGAATGCCGTTCTCCGAGCATTGCCCGCCCCGAGCGCCGTGTCGCTCTGCCTTAGCATCATTTGAACATTCAACTTCATGAGTGACGCTATTAGTTTTGTAAACTTTTGCACTAATTTAACAACATACTCAATTATATACAACGAGGTTAAAAATGAGTTCAGCAACTGAAAATAATTCACTTTGTGATAAAGTCATTTAAGTATGCTGGATGTTTCCTTTCATGAGGGAGATTTATCTGATATCAGATATGGTTTCATTTAACTCATGTCCTTCTTCCAAGATGTCAATATCTTTTTCACATTCAGCGCTTACAAATGATATTTCAGTGCTTTGAATAATGAAACATTTTGTGAGATGTTTGGTGAACCATGCTTAGCAGAGATCATTGAACCTTTTGTGTTGGTCACAAGTGACTGGATGTTATAAGGGGTTGTCTGTTTTCCAACATGACTTTCTTCACCATCACTTTATCTTCTAGCTTTAGCATTGTAAATTTCATGTTTCACTCTCCATTTGCTTTCACTCGATCCTTCTCTACTTGATCATATTCGTGTACATGTTGATCATTCACTGCACGGGATAGGATGTGCAAATATGAGTGTAACTGGAGGAATTCCAGTAAATGAAATGGCGAGTTGCTCTGAAATTGCAAAGAAAGCGAGACAACTCTTGCTCCCATGATTTGCCCTCTGCTGTAATTGGACATAATACTTTTGTCAACATACATATAACTTTCTTGACTTCGCTATTAACCTCTTAGGTATGATTTTTTGATGAATGAAGCCCAAGTAGTTCACAAATTTACTGAACTCATTACTGTTCAACTAGGGATCCATTGTCACTTCTCACCATTTGAGGAATTCCAAGCAAGGCAAAAATCTGGTTAAGCTTTGGGGTGACTATTATGTTGAAGTTGATACAATTATTTGCATGTCTGGGTATCTGTTGTAGTCAACAGTGACAACAACAAAAAGTAAAGTATATTTATTAGTCACAAATAAGGCTTACATTAACACTGCAATGAAATTATTGTGAAATTCCCTGAGTCGCCACATTCCGGCACCCGTTTGAGTCAATGCACCTTAACCATCACATCTTTTAGACTATGGGAGCAAACCGGAGCACCTGGAGGAAGCCCATGCAGACACGGGAGACCGTGCAAACTCCACACAGACAGTAACCCAAGCCAGGGATTGAACCCCGGTCCCTGGCACTGTGAAGCAGCAATGTTAACCACTGTGCCACCATGCCACCCCATGCAGGTGTTTGTTTGAGCCTCTAGGTTGCAATTCAGTAAAGAAGACACAAGTTCTACTTCTTCGTAATCTACCTTTATTTCTTTGATCCAACTTCATATACAATCTCCATCAACCCCCAGTGCCACCTGAAGCCCCTTTATATATCAGTGACTTCTATTGGATAATTGACATCAAATTAGGACTTAACTGGAAGATTGGTTAACCCATTCCTAATAGTGTTTTTTACCACTGGGAAAGCCTGACAAAATCAGTGCTATCTTACAATCCATAGTCCTGGAAGTAGTTTAGAAATATTGAGAGGATCACAGAGATTTGATACTGTGGTTGATTTGACATCCAAACACTGATTTTGTGCTCTACCATGCACCAGTTTATGGGAACCGTATCTTTTCCTGAAGGGGCTTTTGAGAAAATTCCCTGGTGAACTTTATGCGGTATATTGACAATAATGAGTTGAGAATGACAATGCAGTTGTGGAGTAACCCAAGACCAGATGTGGTTGTATTGGTAAGCTCATTTTGAATATTGTGGCTTATGAGCAATTACATTCATACACGCTTTCTTGATCACATCTTTCCAGTTTTGTGATTCATTAGCCATCATATCTAATTGCAGTGCTTCATCTTGTCCTGTTGCCGCTTTGATATCTGCTAGTTTTGGCAACTTTGACACTGCATTTAGGCTTATGTAGTTAAAATGTTTTCAGCAATCTTTTCCTCACAACTAATGGGACTGACTAGGCAGCAGTCGTCGTGAAAGGTAATCGGCTCAGTTGAACTTGCCTGGCTGATACTGAACATGAATTCACACTCTTGTACTATGAGCGTTGAACATTCTTTTCAAGTAGATCGTTTGCTATGTGGATTGTTGAACAATTTTACTAATAATTTATGATTGGTTCTTTCTTCAAACTGACTTCCAAACAAGTGTAAGATAGCCCACACGATTGGGAGCATTACTTTCTCTGTTTGCGATGATGGAGCTCTACATGTGTTAATGATCAGCTTGCCATCACAATGACTGACGGGTTACCGGCCTTGTCTTTCTGCATAAGAACTGCTCCTAAGCCAACTGGGCTTCCTTCCATGACAAGCTAGGTCGTCTTCTCGGAGTCAAAAAAGGCATTTATGCAAGTGACTGACAACCAGTGTTTGACCTTGTTCATGTAATGTGGGCCATTCATACTTGCTGGTGTCTTTTGTCAGATTGCCAATGGGAGCAGGTAATGCTGTTGGGTGGGGAATAATGTGATTACAGTATGTGATGAGCCCTAGCAGACTCCAGATTTCTCTGTAGCATTTGCAATGGTTTCAACTTTCTGCTGAACACATAACTGAAGAATTTGACTCTGCTTTCATTGAGCAAGCACTTACTTTCACCCAAGATGGTGTTACATTCTTTAAAACATTGTAGTCACACATGTAGGCATATCTTGAGTTCATTTTCAATGTGACCATAGATGAGAATGTCATCTCTAAGTTTCAGCGTGTCTTCATGTCCTTGAAGTGTAGACTAAATCATGTGCTAAAATACCCCAGCTGCTGAGTTGGCTCCCAAGGCACTCTGAAATGAGTGGAGAATACTGTAAGACACCCCAATTCTTGGGCAAGCTCAATTTGATGGTAATATACATTATTGAATAGTTTAGCACCATTCACTTTCTGTATGATTTCATTGATTGTTAGTGTTGCTCTTGGTGTATGGATGGCCACATATCAATACAAATTCTAATCTGCTTCTCGTGCATGGGTTTCTTGACAATTTGTATGGGTAAGATCCAAGGTAGATTCATCTCCAACCTTTTCCATAATGTCAAAGTCAGGTTAGGTGCTGAAGTTCCTTTTCTGTTTGCTTTCTGATGTGAAATAGTATCCATCGCCTTTAGTGCATGACAGAGACAAATTAGGATCTATATACAATTTACAGGAAACACCTTTCAGTTTGCTGATACCAATGAAGTGATCAGCATTCAACTCAGTAATGTTGCTGGCATGTGAAGGAATCACATATGTAACTGCAATCATGTGGAAACTGACAAGCATGTTGCATTTACCAGAAAAGACATAAAATACAGCATTCAATCTAATGCCTTTGAATCAGATTTCAAAAGAACCTCCAGTGTTTGTCACTGTTGTAAAGGAAATTCTTTGTCTTCCTTGGTTTGCAGAGAAGGGACAATCTTGAAGTTTGTTGATCATTTTGTCTCCCTTGTGATTGACAAAATCTTCTGCATTTTTAAGAGCATCCACCAAGCAACCAATGGCTCCTGTCACACATGACTCACTGCTGTGTCTGGAAGAAAGCACATAAGTATATTCAGCGTTAACAACCTCTACTTTGGCTACATTCTTTTGCTTTTTCCTGTGGGATGCATACGTAGCACCCTTCTGTCGGTTTTGGTCTTAATAATTGATTTTGCTGATGAACAACAAACATGAGCAAAGTGTTTGGGTTTCACACAAGCTTTACACTGTTTCCTAGTAGCAGAACATTATCTAGTATAGGTAGGAACATAGGAAATAGGAACAGGGGCAGGCCAGTCTGCCTCATGAGCTTGCTCTGCCATTTGACTAGATCATGACTGATCTACAGCTTAATCCCATTTTTCCAACTATCACCATATCCCCTGCTATCTTTATTATTTTTAGGTATACCCCACCATAATGCGAACATCATGGACAAACTCAGTGAGACTGATGTTGTAACTTTGCAGGGGGTTTCATGGCTTGTGAGTGATGAATAACGTCAACAGAATTTTAACTTTGAGCTTGGTAGTTACCATTGGCAACCTTAACTTCGGTCACTTTGGATTCTGAAAGTGGCAGTGAACTTGCTAACTCTAATAGCCCTGGCTGCTTTATGTCTTTCTTGAGTGATTTTTGGCATAGTTAACTAAAGAGATAACTTTTGATTATTTGTATTTTGATTTCCTATTCAACATGATCAGCATCACCAAAATCACATTTGGTTTCTAGTCGCCTCATTCACATGTGATGAGCAGCGTAAGTGCATTTTTCAGAGACTAGGTATTAAGCTGGCTTTCATGTGAGGGATTTCCCTTCTTAATTCCCTTCTTTGTGCTAACACAAAGACTCATGGAGACAGTATTCTGGTTAAAGACTTATTTTTATTTTCTAGGTCTGATCAACATACGAAGGAGAGAGATTTGAACCAGTTCCAAATCATTCTAAAATTACATTACTCTCAGTATTACACTTGTATAATTTTCAAAAGTCATTTGCCGGCTCATCTGCTCACCCTGTACGAGCCAATCATTATTAATATAGATTATTTACCTTGACCAAAAACATTTACCCTCTGACAGCATGGGGCTAAGTGAGTTCATGGACTTTGAGAGTCTTTCTCATAATTTCTTAACATTCCCTAGACCTGCTTAACTGGTGTAATGTGTGATCTATCCATTGACCTGTCTGACAACTCTAGTACTGTCCTTGGTTAGTGAATATTCTATTCATTAGGACTGTCTAGAGATACTGATAAAAATTGCTTTCTCCCTTCATCCAGCAGTATTATTCCGAAGAATGTAGTTCTTTTTACGTAACTACATCCTGTCATGCCTTAGATCAGTATGTTATTGGCCAAGGTGTATGCTTTTAATACAGAATATAATATGTTTTCAAAAATACATGTTTAAATGATCTAACAGTGGTTATATGTGTCTCAATGCAAACGGTACCTTTGTAACTATATTCCAGGCACTTTGTGACTTCTCTATACCATCTTCATTCCAAGTTAATCTTCCCTGATCAGTTAATTTTTTAATCCCAGGTTATTCTGAACTCCCCCTTATAGGAAGGATTTTCCTCACCCCGCACAATGTGTTGTGCAGTGGCAGGGGTGGCTTTCCACTGGCTGGTGGTGGGATCTTTTGGTTTCACACTGTCAATGGGTTCCCTGTTGTTTGCACTCTCTCTGCTGGGGAACCTGTGGCGGCAGACTTGTCGTCATTGGGGTAGAAGATCCCACTGGCGGGAATGGCCAAAAAATTCTCACTCTGTATTAGTAAGTTGTCTGACTTGCTTCTTGATAAGAGAATTGGAAGACAAGGGCATGAAATAGGTGGTTAATTTTTTTTTATGTTGAATTACAGACATTTTGCTCAGGCGTAAGTGCCTCAAAAATATCTTTCAATTCTTCACCTGGGTAGTGAAGAAGTAAGGTCATTTTTCTTTTCTCATCTCTGATTGCAAAATCTGGTATCACATCTTCAAACGTCACAGCCTCTTTTACCAACGTGGCTGTGGATGCACATCAAAAAGTGGTGGATTAGGCGGAGACAATGCCCTATTTGTCAGCAACACAGTGATAATGTGCAATCAAGCATCTTAGTTCATGTCCTTTCAAGCAAAACCTTCTTTGTCTCGACCTGAGATTTTTTTTTGTTGATTGGATGTTTATTTTGGTGAGATCAGTTTGTGTAACACAGACTCAGTGGGCGGAATTTTAGAGGCACATCTGCCCAAGCTTCAAATCTTCCCACCTGAGGCCAAGGGGAATGCTGTTCTCCAAGCCTCACCCGCCCCCAGAATCAGGGCGGGTGTGCTGGTAAAATTCCAACCAGCGTATCCCTAAAACACCAATTTAAAATGATGCCTACAGAAAGTAGACAAGTGCCTTCCAAAATTTTCATATCTGAAAAAGTATTTTTCTTCATACTGATTGCCATTGCGAAGTCCTTGGTAGAAACAGCAAAGTTTAGATGAATTCAGTAAAAAAGCAAACAATAGCTTGTGCTTTTAAAGTATGGAACTGTTAACACTTATTTCCCCACAGAGAGGTATATGCCAGGCGGAGATTACAGATGTCAGGAAGGTTGAAACCATGAAGTTTATTTATTTGTGTGTATGGTGGCCTCAAGTGGACAAATGCACAATGCAATTTTTACTATGCTTCACTTGGATACTTCATTTGCGTGTGCCAGCCTATTTTTTGCTGCAGTTACAGCCTTGCTTTCTAAACATTTAAAGAATGAAAGCGCTTGCATTTTTAATGCTGCTCTTCAAGGCCACATGGAGTCCCAGCTTTAAGCCAACAAATTATTTTTTGAAGAATAGTCACAGTTGTAATTCCTATGCTTCAAAAAGTTCCTTATTGGTTCTGAAGCACTTAGAAACATTCTGAGGTGATTAACATTCTATATAAATGCAAGTCCTTTTTTTCCTGTAGAAAAAGTAGCAACCAATTTGCACACTGCAAGGTCACTTTAAGAGCAATGTTATAATGATCGGATTTCAAAAAATGTGCGATTGGAGATTTTACATCCACCTGGAAGGGAACTCTGGAAGACAACCCTCTGTAATACAGCACAACCTTAGTCCTACATTGGAGCATCAGCTTGGATCTTATGTTCAAATCTCTGTACTTCTGACTCAGGAATGACTGTGCCTCAAGTTAGAGACATGTAGAGGTGTAGGGATTGAATTCCAGAACTTGGGGCTTGGCAATTGAATGCAAAGCCAACAATGGTGGAGCAGTTATGATTGGAAATGGGCAAAAGTTCAGAATTAGAGAAGTGCGTCTCCTCCGGATGGCTGGAGGAGATTACAAAAGTAGGGCGGGGCAAGGCTTTGAAGGGATTCAAAAACAACAATAAAATTTTTAAAATCATGGCATTAGTTGACCAGGGACCATTACAAGTCAGCAAGTATAGGGGTGATAGAGGGACAGGACTTGCTGTGAGTTAAGGCATGTGCAGTAGGGCTTTGGATAACATCAAGCTTTTGGAAGATAGAATGTAGGAAACCATAAACCTTAAGATGTAGGAGCAGAATTAGTCCATTAGACCCATTAAATCTTCTCCGCCATTTAATCATGGCTGATAGGTTTCTCAACCCCATTCACCCACCTTTCCTTGTAACTTTTGATCCCTTTACCAATTAAGAACCTATCTAACTCTGTCTGAAATACACTCAATGAACTATCCTCCACAGTCTTCTGTGGCAGTGAATTCCAGATTCACCACTCTCTAACTGAATAAATCCTTCTCATCTCAGTTCTAAAGGGTCATCTTTTGTGACTATGACCTTGAATCCTAGTCTCTCCTACTAATGGAAACATCTTTCCCATGTCTTTTCTATCCAGGCCTTTTGGTATTCTGTAAGTTTCAATGAGATCCTCCCTCATCTTTCCAAATTCCATTGAGTACAGACCCAGAGTCCTCAAATGCTCCTCATACATCAAGCTTTTCATTCCGGGGATCATTCTTGTGAACCTTCTCTGGACCCTTTCTGAGGCCAGCACATCCTTCCTTAGATATGGGCCCAAAATGGGTCGCAATATTCCAAATGTGGAATGACCAGAGCCTTATATAGCCTCAGAAGTACATCCCTACTTTTGTCTTGTAGTCCTCTTGAAATGAATGCTAACTTTGCATTTGCCTTCCTAACCACCAGGTCAACCTGCAAGTTAACTTCAAGAAAATCTTGAACTAGGGCTCCCACATCCCTTTGCATTTTCGATTTCTGAATTCTCTCCCCGTTTAGAAAATAGTCTACTCTATTCTTCCTACCAAAGTGAATAACCTCACACTTTCTCACCAGCCAGGAGTGTGTTGAAATTATTAAGTCTAGAGAAAGTGAAGACGTAGATAAGGGTTCCAGTTGGCCTGAGATAGGTCAGGATCAAATATGACACCAAAGTTGCAAATAGACTGGTTCAATCTCAGACTGTTGCCAAGGAGAGGACTAGCGTTGGTAGTTAGGGACCTGATTGGGGCCTGCAAACAAAGGCTTCAGTCTTCCCAATATTTGACTGGGAAAAGTTTCTGCTTCTCCAGTTCTGGATGACAGATAAGCAATCTGGTAATTTAGCAACAGTGGCGGATTCAAGAGAGGTGGTGCTAAAATGGAGCTGGGTATCACTTATGTGGAAACTGACACCATGCCATCATGTTATGATGACAAGGTTTACATGTAGTTGAGAAGTAGAGGGAACTAAGGATTGGTCATTGGGGAACAACAAAGGTAACAGTGTGGACCAGGAAAAAGCCATTGCAAGTGATTTTCTGGCTATGATTAGATGACTTGTTTACTCTGTTTATTTTTAAAAAGTTTCTATCAGTGGAATTGCAGGGGAATTCCAGCAGGTTAATTTAACTCTATTCTTAAATTTGCCCATATAAAAATCAGTTTTACTCTGATAAAATTACATTATGAATCAGAACTGCATTTCGAAAGCAGAGCTACACATGAAATCAAAATCTCTTAGGAAATAAGCTTACTGTGTCAAATGTGTTTAACTAGCACGTGGTGAGGTACCTATTGAGACATTTGAACCAATATGTTAAACTGCTTGGCCAGGCAAATGAGATTGGCGAGGATTAAAATGTGCACTACATCCAATGTCAGCAATATACGGCGAGACAAGAAATAAAAGTAAAGGAAATGAAGAAAATCTAATTAATTTGTATTTATAGAAAACCTTGCACAAACACAAGATATCCCCAACGATTTGCAGGCAATGAACTACTTTTGAAGCTGTAATGTAGAAAACACTGAGGCCAATTGTACAGAACAGGGTCTTACAAATAATAAAATAATGATCAAATAATCTGTCTTTAGTAAGGTTGTTAGGGGATTATATATCGGCCAGGACATGAGAAAGAACGTCTCTGAATATTGCCATAGAATCTTTTATTTTGCCTGAGAATACAGTGAGGGCTTTGGTTTAAAGTTCTTTCTAAAAGATGGAAAACCTGTCACTACAGCATTTTCATAACACTGCAAATGGACTGAAAGGCCAGACCTTTACAAATTCTTTCCCAGCACATGGGCATCACTGGCTAGCACAGTAAGAAGTCTCTAAACACCAGGTTAAAGTCCAACATGTTTATTTGGTAGTAAACGCCACTAGCTTTCAGAACCCTGTTCCTTTGTCAGGTGAGTGGAGAGTTCTGATCACAAACAGGGCACATAAAGGCACACACAGTTTACAGAATATTTGATTAGAATGTGAGTCTTTACAGCTAATCTGCTATTCAAGTCTTAAAGGTGCAGACAATGTGAGTGGAGATAGCATTAAGCATTAAAGAGATGTGTATTGTCTCTAGACCAGACAGTAAGTGAGATGTTGCAAGTTCAGACAAATCATGGAGGTTGCAGTTAGTGTGACATGAACCCAAGATCCTGGTTGATTGCTAATTCATTGTCCAGTACTTCCCTGGAGCAGAGAAGCTATGACATCTTCTATGGAGTCTTCAACACGTCATTGATGAAGATGAACATCTCGCCAGGGCCATCCCCACACCCCCACTTCTTGCCTTCAAACAACTGCACAACCTCAAAGACCATTGTTCGCAGTAAACTACGCAGCCTTTAAGAGAACAGTGACCACAACACCACATAACCCTGCCACAGTAACCTCTGCAAGACATGCCGGATCATCGACATGGATGCCATCATCTCACGTGAGAACACCATCCACCAGGTACATGGCACATACTCTTGCAACTCGGCCAATGTTGTCTACCTGTTAAGCTGCAGGAAAGGATGTCCCGAAGCATGGTACTTTGGGGAGACCATGCAGATGCTACGACAATGGATGAATGAACACCGCTCGACAATCACCAGGCAAGACTGTTCCCTTCCTGTCGGTGAACACTTCAGCAGTCACGGGCATTCAGCTTCTGATCTTCGGGTAAACATTCTCCAAGGCAGCCTTCACGACATATGACAGCGCAGAGTCACTGAGCAGAAACTGATAGCCAAGTTCCGCACACATGAGGACAGCCCCAACCGATCTTGGGTTCATCTCACGCTATCTGTAACCCCCATGACTTGCCTGAACTTGCAACATCTCACTTACTGTCCTGTCTGGAGACAATACACATCTCTTTAACCTATGCTTCATGCTATCTCCACTCACATTGTCTGCGCCTTTAAGACTTGAATAGCAGATTAGTTGTAAAGATTTGCATTCTAATCAGTATTCTGTAAACTGTGTGTGCCTTTATATGCCCTGTTTGTGATCAGAACTCTCCACTCACCTAAAAATGGAACAGCATTCCGAAAGCTACCAAATAAACCTGTTGGACTTTAACCTGGTGTTGTGAGACTTCTTACTGTGTTTACCCCAGTCCAACACTGGCATGTCCACATCATCACTGGCTAGGCCAGCACTTTTATTGGCCATCCCTCTTGAGAAGGTGGTGGTAAGCTGCCTTCTTGCAATCCATGTGATGTAGATACATTCACAGTGCTAATAGGAATGGAGTTCCAGAACTTGACCCAGCGACAATGAAGGAATGATGATATATTTTCAAGTCAAAATAGAGCATTGGTTGGAGGGGAACCTGCTGGTGGTGATGTTTCCATGTGTCTGCTTCCCTTGCTCTTTTAGATGGTAAAGGTCATGGATTGGAAGGTGCTGTTGAAGGAATCATGGTTAATTGCAACAGTGAATCTTGTCGATCATACACACTGCTGCCGCTGCATGTCAGTGATGGAGAATGTAGATGTTAGAAGTGGTGGATGGGGTGCCAAGTTAGCTGCTTTGTCTTGGGCAAAACACCTTTGCCAAATCTAATCAATTCTTCCTTGGGCCATACCATATCTGCCTTTCAAATTTCACTGAAATCTGTCTATTAGGTTTTGGAGATACACATTTACAGATAAACAGAATAACAGGGGCAAAAATCATCACATCCATGGGCTTTCAGTGACAAGGGACATAAAAGTTAATGGAATGTTGACCTTTATACTTAAGAAGGCTAAAATACAAGGAGGCTGAATTCATGCTTCAACTGTATAAAATCCTGGTTAGACACATCGCGCATTTTAAGCAGTTCTGGCACTAAATTTTAGGAAGGATATATTGGCCTTGGAGGCCTTGTAGATGCACCAGAATGGATTCTCTTGGTTAAGTTACACATAGAGATTACACCAAGTTGTATTTCCCAAAATTTAGCAGGTTGAGGGATAATTTGATCAAACTTCTCAAGGTATTAAGAGGAACAGAAAAGGTAGATAGAAACTATTCCTGTTGGTTGGAGAGTGTAAAACTAGAGGAAAAATAGAATCCAGACCTTTCAGAGTTGAAATTAGGAAACTCATCTCTTTGCAGATGGCAATAGAAGTTTGGAATTCTTGTTATGCAAACATTAATTGATTAAAAAAAAGTTTGTTTATTAGTCACAAGTAGGCTTACGTTAACACTGCAGTGAAGTTACTGTGAAAATCCCCTAGTTGCCACGCTCCAGCACCTGTTCGAGAAACACTAGGGAGAATTTAGCATGGCCAATGCACCTAACCAGCACATCTTTCGGACTGTTAGAGGAAACCAAAGCACCCAGAGGAAACCCACGCAGATACAGGGAAAATGTGCAAACTCCACACAAACAGTGAACAAGTTGGGAATTGAATCCAGGTCCCTGGCGCCTTGAGGCAGCAGTGCTGACCACTGTGCCGCCATGCCAACCCAACCGGATGCTGGATAAAACTGGGATAGATTTTTGTTAACTAAAGTTATTAAGGGATATGAAGCACAGGTCAACAATGATTTTGTTGAACAGCAAACAGGCGTGAGTGGCTTCTCCTGTTCCTCTGTTCCTTTAATGATCCATATAATGAATCTTACGCACTGAAGGGAACACTGACAGCAGAAGCAACTACAATATTAACCACAGTTCTTCTTTGCTAAGAGCAAATCAATTAGCAAATGATAAGTTGCCACCAACAGAAAATAAGGCAGTTAAGATGATGGCTTCATGTTGAGGCAATCAAATGGATTTCCGTTTTTCCTAATGGCAAAAAAAAAGTTGGAGACCTTGAGAGTGGGTTTGTAGGCAGTTCTATACAGCTCTGAGACTTCAGTAGAACATGGGCAAAGCCAAATTCACGTTGCTGTGTGCTTTGGAACCGGACTCTATGATCTCACCTGCAGCTTGGGATTCTCCAGTCCTGCTACAGGGAATGGAGATTTGGCTGAGTGCTAAATTCTCTGTTCGTGGTGATGGGGCATGAACAGCTGGAGAATTCTGGCCTTGTCACCATAATGTTTCAAATACTTTACAGGACCTTAAAAATGCTACATGATATTGCCATGGACAAATGGTTTTACAAGGCAACAGCAAATCACAGAAGAGTAAGGATTTATTGATATGCAGGAGTCAGCAATAGTTGATGAGCCACCATGCACTGCTGCATCACAGCACCAGGGACCCGGGTTCAATTCCCAGCTTGGCTGTCTGTGTGGAGTTTGTGCATTCTCTCCGTGTCTGCGTGGGTTTCCTCTGAGTGCTCCAGTTTCCTCCCACTGGAGGGAGGAGTCCAAAGATGTGTGGGTTAGGTTGATTGGCCATGCTAAATTGACCCTAGTGTTGGGGGATTGGCAGAGTAAATATGTGGAGTATGGGAATAGGGCCTGGGTGGTATTGCACTTGGTGCAGAGTCTGTGGGCTGAATGGCCTCCTTCTACACTGTAGATTTTATGATTCTATGAGAAAGGAGCAGGAAGCTCACAATGCCTAACACCTCAAGCAAGCTGCGTAATTAGATGCTAAATTGGTTTCTTTGATAGAAATGCTTGATATTTTATTGGTTCAGTTTTGGTTTTTAAAAAAGGTTTAGTTCATTATTATTATCTGATTGACAATACAGGCACTCTGATCTCAGTTGTTAATTTCCCAAGTTTGTTGACACAAGTTAAGTGGATTCAAGGGTTTGTGCTTTGTAGTTTTTGAAACTTCAAAGAGCCTAGATGATTGCTACTTTCATTAGCTTGCATTCCAGACTTTTTTTAAGCATGAGATAAAATTATCAGCGGATTACTATTTTTCAAAGATTTTTAATATATATATACACACGCACACACACACTACAATACACTATGGGGTTCGTTTAGTTCTACAAAGTATACAGTGCATCAAAGAGACATGGAAGTACCAAAGTAGAGGGCATTAGGAGCTTGAGGGGTAGATGGAAGGGCAAAACTTGACGTAGGGACATGAGAGGACATACTGGTTGGGTGGAAGGCCAAAGGATAGCATGCCTGCATGAGCCAACATATGGTGTGGCTGGAAGGACGTGCCATAGGAGGCATAAGGGGGACCTTTAGAACTTAACTTTTAAAAGATGGCCTCATGCAAACTAAGGTTCATGACTTCTCTGAGAGGCCATGAATCATCACTATTTAAAAACCTAGCCCAATTCCATGAAAATTACAGAGGATTAGGACATAACTATTTCTGCAATGGAGTTGGCCAGGTCAGGAGTGCCAGATGTGCTCTTTGGACAGAAACCAGCCTGCATCCTTTAAAGGCACTCCCAAGAATGTGACCATCTAGGAATGGGTTTGGTAATCCAGGGGTTGAGATTTTTGATGGGCTCCTGAGTCAAGTCGACTTGGTGAAGATCCAGGCCAATGCTGCAAAACTGGCAGCTTTGAGACTGAACCTGTGCTGTATTTCGGACTTTGCTGGTTTTTGATTTGGGCAGTTTGGGTTAGATGGTTTGGGCTGGGCTGGGTCGGGTCAGGGATTGCATTCATAACATGGGAAAAGATAGGCATGCAAAGCTGATCGCTGTTTGATGTGCCAATGTGACATCTAGCTGAAAAAACTGGTAAGTTATTTTACTCATCTGAAAATAATCACAATTTCTGCTTTAAAAAAAGGCTAGTTTTTTTTACATATTTTGCATAGCTGTATGTGAGACATGATATCTGTAATATCATTATTAATAAATGTCTGAATCTTCCTGAAGTGTTGCCTTGTGGTATGTGTGCTTCTGTGCATTGGCTTTGCATGGCCTGTGTGCTCTGAATGCCAGTGGTTTACTGTCTTCTGAAGTGGTGCCTGTGGCCATTTTTGCTCCACCACCACGGCTACTGTTTAGGTCATCTCCTGAATCCTGCTGAGGTTAGAACAGTAGCCTATGCTTGAATTATACTTGTAAGCATCAAATTCTATGTGAGTATTTGTGTGAGTTACTGTACTTACAGCTTGTCACCACTATAGTTGTCACCGGACAGGGGTGGGGGTAGTTGTTGCACCCTGCTCAATGTCAGATTGCAAAGTTGACAACTGTTTGTTTATTCTCTGCACTGTCCCGATATCTAAAGATAGTCTATATCTTTGTTGGAAAGACTCTATAACTCAAAGCAACTGAAAGGGGAATTCAACTCACCGGATTTCTGACCACTACCTGACAGCTCTTCAACAGAGGCCAACTGAAGTGAAACACTGAAGGCTGTCTCAGAATGCTGTGGCTACAGCCAACATAGTGGCGTTCCCCGACATGATGGTCTGGGTCAACTTGCACACCAACACATGTTGATGGAATGATTGTAAGGATTTCCTGAGTTTAGAGTCTTTAAAGTTTAAAGTTTATTTATTAATGTTAGAATTAGGCTTACATTAACACTGCAATTGAGTTACTTTGAAAATCCCTTTGTCGCCACACTCTGGTGCCTGTTCGGATACACTGAGGGAGAATTTAGCGTAGCCAATGCACCTAACTCGCACATCTTTCAGACTGTGGGAGGAAACAGGTGCACCCGGAGGAAACCCACGCAGACACAGGGAGAACGTGCAGACTCTGCAGAGATAGTGACCCAAGCTGGGAATTGAACCATGGTTGCTAGTGCTGCGAGGCAGCAGTGCTAACCGCTGTGCCACCATACTGTTCGGGTGGTAAGCATAAAGGATCTCTCTTCCTGGATACACTAAATCCTCACCTTGCTGCAACTGCAGGTAAAGTTGAAAATTTGGAAAACAACAAGGGTTGCAGTTTGTTTTTGGTTGGGAAGTAGATTTTTACCCCCCACCCTCACACCCACGCCACCCCACCCAAACCATTCTTTATTATTACCTTTGGTTAACATCCCTCTATAGGTACAATTGAGAGTTTCTTCACTTGCTCCACTATTTCCTGTCAATGTAAAAGCAGTGAGAATTCAGACACAGTAATTGGAATCAATTTGCCAATTCTTTCTAGCAATACAATGCTTTTGCTACCTGGCTTGTTTGATGTTATCAATATTTGCTCGCTGTTTGTGTATTGAATAACATTTCTAATTACATTGATGTATTTATAGCATGTCATACTCTGTATTCAAAGCCTTTACGTATCCTTCAGCTCTGCTCTATACTTGCCTTGCTATCTGCTCCTCATACATCATAATGCTTCTAGTCTTCCTCAAGCCTCCTCCTAGTGGTTGATCTCAAGGTAGCTAAGGCTGTGATGTGTCATCATGCTCCTTGAATTTAGTACAAGTTATTGGGTCATCCATCATTGCAAAACTTTGGGTGCATTTCTTTAAAGTGCTGACTATCGGGGCCCTTGTGTCCCAGTCAGTTGTTTTTTTTAAAAAATGGTGCAATTTCTCCTACATTTTGCACAGTTTCATGCATCGATTAACATCGATTGCGAATTGTGAAGGGAATGTGGTTACAGACATGTTCTGATTGGATAATTTTCTTCTATGGATACACAAACACATCCTCAGCTAGTTGTTATCCACCTGCCATTTTGAATAGGGCTTTATCTGAAGTGTGAGAAATAAAAATAATGCCTGCAAAAGGAGGAAACAAATGACTGTGTCTGCAAAGGTAAGTATGGAAGGATGTATACCAATTCTCCCTATCTTCTGCCACACAAAAGAAAATAAGTGGCTGCCCTTCCGTCAATAATCAAGTCCTTGCAAAATTGCAAGCAATTGTATTATACATAACTAATACACAAACTGTTACTTCATTAAGCTGTTGGCCTTGGGTCAGTCGTCATTTTTTTACTCCTGACTCAGAAGATTGTTGGTTCAAGTCCCACTTCAGAGGTTTGATCATAGAATCTGGGCTGATACTTCAGTGATTCACTGAGGGTGTCCAACCAAAGCCAACTTGTACCATCTCAGCTGGATGTAAAAAAGTTTATGGCATTATTTTTAAGAGGAGTAGGGCAGCTTCGAGAGCTCAGGGTTGAGGGTTGAGAGCTTCAAGTTTTTAGGTGTCCAGATCACCAACAACCTGTCCTGGTCTCCCCATGCTGACACTATAGTTAAGAGAACCCACCAATGCCTCTCAGAAGACTTTTGGCATGAAATTTCGCATGTCAGCTGTGACTCTCACCAACTTCTGTAGAAAGCATTCTTTCAGATTGTATCACAGCTTGGTATGGTTCCTGCTCTGCCCAAGATGGCAAGAAACTACAAAAGGTTGTGAATGTACTCCAATCTATCACACAAACCAGCCTCCCATCCATTGACTCTGTCTATACTCCCCACTGTCTTGGAAAAGCAATCAGCATAATTAAGGACCCCATGCACCCCAGACATTTTCTCTTCTATCTTCTTCTGTTGGGGAAAAAAATACAATCGTCTGAGGTCACGTAACAACTGACTCAAAAATAGCTTCTTCCCTGCTAGATTAGATTTTTGAATGGATCCACCTTGCATTAAGTTGATCTTTCTCTACACCATTGCTATGATTGTAACACTACATTCTGCACTCTCTCATTTCCTTCTCTAAGAACAGTATACTTTGTGTAGTGAGCAAGAAACAATACTTTTCACTGTATGTTAATACACGTGACAATAATAAATCAAATCAAATTAAATCAAATCAACAATAACTGGTTGCCTTGCCTAATATTCAACTCTCAACCTATATCAGTTACGCAGATTATCTGGTAATTATCAGTTTGTGTGGGAACTTGCTATGTAGAAATTGGCTGTCATGTTTTACATTACGACAGCTGACTACACTTTAGAAATACTTCATTAGCTGTAAAGCACTTTGGTACGTCCTTCGGATGGTGCAGTTCTATTGAAACGCAAGTTCTTTTTTTAATGAAAAAAATCGCTTCTGCAGAACTCTGTATTATTAAATCAATGACACTGGAAAATGGTGTGATCCTGAGGTAAGCAACAACTAAAATTAGAACTCTAACATAGTAATCAGTTTCTGTGGGACAGCTGGTTACAAAAATGTGCCATCAGTGCAGGATATAATTATGATTCAAGCACATGTGTAAGGATTGATTGTAACAAGTTAAAGGACAAAAAATTTGAGTTTTCTTTTAAGAGGAAAGGTGAATTTATTATTTGGGTACTTTGATCATTTCCTTCTTCCCAATCCAGTGACAGCACTCAGCACTAGTCAACTACTCTTGTACTTCGAGCTACTCTACCAGCTCAAACTGTGACTGGGTCAATTCTGAATACATCCAGTTTTATGAGTAGCCTGGAGCTTTTCCTTTCTGTGCAGAGCCACAAGCTTAGGCCAAGATTTTGTTCTCCCGTTCGGATTGGGTGTGAATGACCATGGAGATGCAAAATCTCACCAGATGCCCAAATCATGTCATGCATCAGCAGGAAGTCCCATTGTGATTGTCATCCCTGTCAGTGATGTAACAGGATTCCCGACATGCACCTGGCAGGCAGACCCGCTGGAGGAGTTCTGGTGAGCACATTGTTCAGTGGGAAAAGGATCATGCTCAGGAAATATCCTGGTATTGCCCGGGCACTGCCCACTGATACTTCCCCTGGGGGCAGTGCCAGGTGGCAGTGTTGGTCGGGGAGAGGTGAGGTGTTGCGTAGGGTGGGGGGCAGGTGGGGTAGGTTCTATTTTTATTTCATGTACCGGGCAGCTTTTAAAAATGGTGCCTCAATCTTTGAAAATCGAAGTTGCTGAAGGGGTGTTGCGAGACCAGCCCCTGGGATTTATTTTTCCCGAGTTGCTAGCAGTGCAGTGGAGAAAGTCACCGCTGGGACTGGCAACCTCAACACTACTTTTCCTGCCTGCTGCACCACTCTGCTTCAAAAAGGGAAAATTCCACCCTTAAAGTTCTTTTGTAGATATTTATCTGGGTTAATGTGGCTGTACATGGGAAGACTGGTTTTGAAATGGGTTTTGAGTCTATTATGTGACTACATTCTGCCGTCTATTTTTACTTCTCAAGGTTATCAAATGGTGCAAAAATATTGATGTCCAGTTGTACCTCTGTAACATAAACAGGGCCTAATTTTAAGGCTGATAAAATTGGATATCCTAAATTAAAGAATTGGGCATATTAAAATCAAACACAGTCAAACCTCAGGCAGGCCAGTTGTACAATACACAAACCTGCCTGGGCCTGATTCTTCAATCTCCCATCAAAGGTCGTTGCACCCCACTGATACTTAGCAGGAGATCATTGCACCCCATTGAAATGCACCAGCCTATTGTTAGAAGTCCAGATCGAACCAGATTTTGTCTCTGCGAGTTCCTGCAGTTGGCTTAATCTGATAACAGGTTACACGTAAGCAACAGCATGGAGATGGACTCCTGGGGGCGACCCTGGTGTCCTGTCAGGCAGACATCAAGAAACCCACTGGGTATTGGCACCCCCTCCTGGGATCTCATTGGCCGGAAGCCAGAGAAGTTTCTGGAAAGGCAAGCAGGCAAGAGGATAAAGGAACACATTTTCAGACATACCAGGAGTGAAGACTCAAGGAAGGAGGCGACTCTTGACCATTCGAAAGACTAACCAGAGAAGGAAGGAAGGAAGAAGCTGCCATCGAGACTCACCTTCGTGACGACGGACCAGAGGGACTCAGAGAAACGAACCTGCAGTTTTAACCAAACCATCTTTGTGGATAGTATACTTGAATCTGGGGCATCCTCTTGTTTTATGTGGGTAATTTAAGGGTTAGTAGTGTTATTATTAATAAACTTGTTGAACCTTTGCTTATGTCAGTCCTTTGTCTATCTTGCAAATAAGGGCAGTGGGGTAAAACATTGGAGTAAGCAAACTGGTCAAAAGTATTTGAGATTTAACAGGCACAACGCCTCAGTGATTATGATGGGAGTGCATAAAATTAACCTTTGTAATGTCAGGCATATTGAGAAAGTATAGTTTAATTGGTATTCAATATAATAAACTGGTAAGAAATTGGTGCAGTTAGAGTTGAACTGAGATTTGACACGTAAATTTAAGTATAGAAGTTGGAAAAACTGATGATTTTGTGCGGATATGGTGGGCCCACTTTTAAAGTGTAAAGATCTCCTCTACACCCTGGCTATGACTGTAACACTACATTCTGCACTGTCTCCTTTCCTTCTCTATGAACGGTATGTTTTGCCTGCATAGCGTGCAAGAAAGAATACTTTTCACTGTATGTTAATATATCTGACAATAATAAATTAAATCAAATCAAATCAAACTCTTTTAGGAACTGGTGATTACTTTCAATGCTTCCTTTCAGGTATCAAAGAACACAAAGCTTTGCTTTTCTTCTTTATTGCTCTTTCTTCTTTTCCTGCCTTTGTAACTGCCTAAAATCTGTTGCATCTCTAAGTCTTGCCAATTCTGGTGAAAGGCCATCAACCTGGAATGTTAATTCTGTTTGTCTCTCGACAGATGCTGCCTGCACTGAGTATTTCCAGCATTTTATTATTTCATTCCAGCTATCATTGTACTTCTGTTGAATCGCACAATGTAACAAATGTGGAATGCCTTAAATTGTTTTTAACATGTCTCAAATTGTCCATTCCTCAAATCGTAATTCTCACTTGAATGCAAAGCGTGCACACACACACACACAAAATCCCTACAGTGCAGAAGGAGGCCATTTGGCTTGAGTCTGCACGACCACAATCCCATCCAGGCCCTTTTCCTGTAACCCTACACATTTACCCTGCTAATCCCCCTGATACTCAGGTTAATTTAGCATGGCCAATCAATCTGACCTGCACATCTTTGGACTGTGGGAGTGTTGCCACACACAACACAACACACACAAACACACAAACCCATGACTAGACTTTCTTCCTCTATTGTGATCCAAGTTGCGGGGAGTTGAGGTTGGCAATTGATTGATAGTGGTTGACATTGCAGGAAATTAGGCAATTCAACAAAATCAGATTGCAAGGATTACTCCCAAGTTCCTGCCCTTAACTTTGTTTCCCTTGCCCTGCTCCAGCCTGAAGGGCTGCCTTTCTCCACCTGCAGCATGTAAATAATAGTGGTGAGCTAGGATTCTGCCAACTCCAGAGATAACCATGAGAGAGGCTATCCTCTGGTTTGAGGGAGGGATTGGCGTCTTCTCCTTCCATAATGCAACTGGTCACTTGCCATTGAAGGCAATGGTCCGGCCTGAGGCATTTGACCTGGCTTCTAGAGTTCTTCTGTCTCTTTTACTTTGACTTCTCACTTTTACCAGCGCCAAAGGGTACAGTCTACCTCATTTCCTGCTCAGCAGCAACAGGGTCCCTCTTACTGGTTGAGGATCCTGCTGAAACCCACCCCATGTGAATAATCAGACTATGGAAATAGTCCAGGTAATGGCATGATTGGATGGTCAAGCACCAGGCGGTGTAGAATTGTAAAACTGATTGCGCAGTAAAGCCTTTCTTCTTTGATTCTTTTACCAATCACCTTAAATCTTAGGTACTCAGAAGTGTTCTTCTTTTATAAACATTTAACTCAGATATGTCATAACATATTTCCCATTAATTCAGTTAATTGATTCCATACAAAGTCCAGACAAATGTCATCAGCTCCTGTTGGTTGGAACAATCTGGGTTTTTCCATGGAAGACATATCCAGATGAATATTATCATTTCTCATTGTATGAGAATTCTCCTGCTGCTTAAGTTGATGCAGTAACTGTACAGTAGCGGCACCTGGCCTCAAAGTTAACAAGGATTTAAATTACCCTATTTCCTGTACTATGCCTATGGTCCTGATCTTATTTGCATCAGTGTATATGATATTGATATGTTCTTTATGCCATTGTATTGGGTAATGAGACTTCTGAGCTGAAGTATTTGATAGTAGGTAATGGCATTTTCCTGCTATCATTGTTCCCTAGTCATTGTTTTTGCTAGATGTCTGAATTAACCCTTTGCTACTGAGCCCTGTATTGTTAGTTGCAGCTTTGCTTTTGTAATCATAGAATCCTACAGTGCAGAAGGAAGCCACTCGGCCCATCAAGTCAGCACTGACCACAATCCCAGTCAGGCTCTATCCCTGTAGCCCCACATATTTACCTTGCTAGTCCCCCTAAAGGGCAATTTAGCATGGCCAATCCACCTAACCCGGACATCTTTGGACTGTGGGAGGAACCCAGAGCACCAGGAGGAAACCCACGCAGACATGGGGAGAATGTGCAAACTCTACACAGACAGTCTCCACCCAAGGCAAGAATTGAACCGGCGTCCCTGGCACTGTGAAGCAGCAGTGCTGACCACTGTGCTACTGTGCCGCCCCAAATCTATTGCTATTTGTTGCCCCAAATCTATAGCTCCAATCGTGACATCAAAACATGATGTTATGATTCGATTTGAAATTTATATTCCATCAATTTCCCAGTTGGAAGAGATTCCAATCCTACACTTTGCATGATCAGCAAATTTGGCTGTAGTACAGTTGGCCCTCGTCCAAATCATTAATGTAGTTTGTAAATAGATGAGGCTCCAGCATTGATCCCTAAGGCACTCCAGTAGTTACAGTTTGCGAACCTGAAAATAACCCATTCATCGCAACTCTCTGAGGACGATTTTTCCATGTTGATTCTAAGTGCTGAATCTGGGCACAATTCAGATCCAACTTGTAAATCTGCTCTCAAGTGCCCCCATACGCACTTAGCCTGAAAAAAAATGTGAATCTGAACCACACTGCAGGCGGGGCTTAGTGCGCCTGAAATGCTACTGCTCCAATCGGATCCTCCAACTGCATATGCGCGGTAAAAACAAATTGACAAACGCTCCACCTGGCACATCGCTCCTGGGCCGTAAAAAGCGGAAAATGTGGCCTGGCAGCAATGATCTCCACAGACATCGCCCCATCCCCACAATATAACTGCCCCCTTATCCACCCACCATCCCTCCCAGCTGCCTAGACTGATCGCGAAACCCCTGCCCCACTTCCCCCCAGTGATCCGCAGAGTGGCAGCGAACCCTTCCTTCCCCCCACCAATCACCCGCAGAGTGGCAGTGGACACCCCCTTCCTCCCCCACTGATTGTCCGCAGAGCAGCCTACCCCACTGCTTTTGCTTCATCCTCCCCATCAGAGATCCAACTGGCCCTCCTCCTCCCGTCTCCCCCACCAGAGAATGATCTGGCCCTCCCTTCCCACCTCACTAGGAGAATGATCTGGCCTCCCTCCCCTCCCACCAGAGAATGATCTGTCCTCCCTCCCCCCCACCAGAGAATGATCTGGCTTCCCTACCACCCCTCCCCCCCCAGACCAGAGAACTACCTGACCCGCCTCTCTCCTCCTCCCCACCAGAGATGTATCTGACCCGCATCCTGCTTCCTCCCTCTCACCAGACAATGATTTGGCCCGCCTCCCTGTACCACCCCCTAGAATGCAGAGGAGATTCACTAGGTTGATTCCAGAGTTGAGAGGGTTGGCTTATGAGGGGAGTCTGAGGAGACTGGGGCTATACTCATTGGAATTCAGAAGAATGAGGGGAGATCTTATAGAAACATGTAAAATTATGAAGGGAGTAGATAAGATAAAAGCAGGGAAGTTGTTTCCATTGGCAGGTGAAACTAGAACTAGGGGCATGGCCTCAAAATAAGGGAAAGCAGATTAAGGACTGAATTGAGGACGAACTTCTTCACACAAAAGGTTGTGAATCTGTGGAATTCCCTGCTCAGTGAAGCAGTTGAGGCTCCTCATTGAATGTTTTTAAGGCAAGGATGGATAGATTTCTGAACAGTAAAGGAATTAAGGGTTATGGTGAGCGGGTGGGTAAGTGGAACTGAATCCACGAAAAGATGAATCATGATCTTATTGAATGGTGGAGCAGGCTCGAGGGGCCAGATGGCCTATTCCTGCTCCTAGTTCTTATGTTCTTATAAGCCAACCCTCTCAACTCTGGAATCAACCTAGTGAATCTCCTCTGCACCCCCTCCAGTGCCAGTAAATCCTTTCTCAAGTAAGGAGACCAAAACTGTACACAGTACTCCAAATGTAACCTCACCAGCACGTTACACAGCTGTGACATCACCTCGCTGTTTTTAAACTCCATCCCTCTAGCAATGAAGGACAAAATTCCACTTACCTTCTTAATTACCTGTTGCACCTGCAAACAACTCCTTGTGATTCTTGCACAAGGGCACCCAGGTCCCTCTGCACAGCAACATGCTGCAATTTTTTGCCACATAAATAATAGTCCATTTTGCTGTTATTCCTACCAAAATGGATGATCTCACATTTACCAATATTGTACTCCATCTACCAGACCCTCGCCCATTCACTTAGATGATCTATATCTCTTTGCAGACTTTCAGCATCTTCTGCACACTTTGCTCTGCCACTCATCTTAGTGTCATCTGCGAATTTTGACACACCACCCTTGGTCCCCAACTCCAAATCATCTATATAAATCGTAAACAATTGTGGTCCCAACACTGATCCCTGAGGCACACCACTAGTCACTGATTGCTAACTAGAAAAACACCCTGCCACTACATCCTTAATAATGGATTCTAGCATTTTCTCAATGACGGATGTTAGACTAACTGGTCTATAGTTTCCTACTTTCTGTTTCCCTCCTTTTTTGAATAATTGCGTAACATTTCTTGTTCAGAGCTTTATTTCAAATCCCACTGTGGCAGTTTGTGAAATTGAGTTCAGTTTTGTAAAGCTGGCAGTGTAAGAGTGAACCTGAAGCTATAAATGAAAGTTGTTTCATTTTTCTTTTTCTTTTAATATAGTTTCAAGATCAAAAACTTTCAAACTTGTAGATATATCGCCATATAATAGTCACAGTTCCCTGCAGCTCCACACCTGTTGCCAAGCATGCAGTAAAGTAAAAAAGCAAAATTGTAAATTTGTCCCACGACTTTGTGCTTAGCAGTGAGTGTGCGATTCGGTTAAAGATGAGTAGGTTGCTAGTTTAATGGTTAGCGCTGCAGCTTCACATAGCTGTGGTCATAATGATTGGCCACGGTTGCCAACTGACTTTCAAATCTGCCAATAATTTAAAGTGTTATGTAATTACCCAGCAAAACCACAGTGTAGGGCATTACTCAAAGGAGGGAAAAGTAACATGCAATCCAGCTGACTAGGCAACAATGTGTCTCCTGCTGGCCCAGAATTCTGTATTGGTATCACAAGTCTCAGATCAAGTTGAGCTTAAAATGATATGTGGATAGAAATAATGATATTGGATGGGGTTAAGGGACATAAGCTCATCTAGTGCTAGTTGGTATGTTCTTATAATATATCACCCACTCTTGTAATGCTTTTTCCAGATGGCACTAAAGGGCTTCTCACCTGACTGGAAGTAGCTTCTGTCAGCTAGCTTCCTGAGTCTTTCCTAGAAGGTGTAAGGGCAACAAAGAACAGGTAAGGCAGAAAGAAACAAGTCATCTGTGAAGATATTTCTTCCAAATAATCTGAATGGCAGTAAGTGTGGCTCCCAAAGATTGCATTTATATTGCACAGCCACCCAGCATTATGCACAGCTCCATTGTATAGCTCCCAGTCAGCAGTATCACCTAACAAGTGACACGGTAGCAGAGTGGTTAGCACTGCTGCCTCACAGCACCAGGGGCCTGGGTTCGGTTTCCACCTTGGGTCACTGTCTGTGCGGAGTTCTTCCTGTGCCTGCATGGGTTTTCTCCGGGTGCTCCAGTTTCCTCCCACAGTCTGAAAAATGTGCTGGTTAGGGGCATTGGCCTGAACAGCCGCCAGACTCTGGTGACTAGTGGAATTTCACAGTAACTTCATTGCAGTGTTAATGTAAGCCTTACTTGTGACTAATAAATGAACTTTAATTTACACTTTTATGCTGGAGTTGCGGATTCTGTGCTCTGGTGAGCTCTGTGTATATGCATGCATGTGTAAAAAGAAAATAACTTTCATTGGTAAAGCATCCTAACATTTTTAGAACATACCAAACTGCTTTATAGTCAATGAATTGCTTTTGAGATATAGTCACTGTTGTATATCAGTTTGAGAAGACAAGCAATGAGGTCCAGTTTTAATGATCAAGTATAATTCTTTATGCACACTAAGAAGGCAATGAACACAATGGATGGTTATTACTCCAATCCTTTGAAGAGCAGGCAAACTTCTCTTGAAACTGTCTGGGTGTAGTGAAATTCAGATCTGTAGCACTGCTGGAGATGATGCTACAGAAGCTGGAGGTCCTCTGAGTGGAGTACGGGCACTTGCATAGTGGTACTTCGCATGAACCAGAAATCCCTAAACTGTTGCTGTCATGATGTCACTCAACCTTATCACTGATTAACTCAGTGCTCTATAAACTTAGACCATGCAGGTCCAATCAATGTATTTGATGGTCACAGACCCAAGAATATGCATTCAGCTGCAAAAGTGGCCTAGTCCCAGAATTATTTTAAAGACCAGGCACTCAACTTGCAGGTAAAGTAAGTTAGAATGATCTCTGTTTTTGCAAAGTGTCTAGAAGGTGTTGGAGTGAGTTCCTGGATTTGCCAGGGGCTATTCCTGAGTCCTTACAGGGAGAGCAGTAGATTTGGTGACCTGTCCCCACAAGGATTAAACAGGTATGGGGCACCTGTTGCACTACCTCGAGGTTAATCACACAACAGGAAGATGGGGGCCGATTAGGTACAAATAAGGCAATAAATACTTAAAGGGACAAGGCAAAGCTAGAATACTAAATGAGTAATTTGTATTGGTGTTTACTAAGGAAGAAAACACTAACAAAAGACCAGTAGAGGCAGAGATTGTGAAGGTATTGGAAGGGGTAGAAATTGATAGATAGGAAGTATTGCCTAGAGTGGCTAAATTGGGCGGTTATATCCCAGGCTGTAAAGGGAAGTGTGAATGGAGATAATGGTATATCTTGCCATTATCTTCCATTTTCCCGAGATATGGTTAAGTTGTCAGGGGATTGGGAAGTGGCAAATTGATGCCCTTTTTCAAGGTGTCCTAGTAACCAGAGGCCTATCAATTTGACATTGGTGATGGATAAGGTTTTAAAAACAATAATCAAGAAAAAAATTAACTGACACTTGACGAATTTTGAGTTAGGGAGAGCGAACAAAGATTTGTAGAGGCAAATTGTGTTTGATTAATCTAATTAAATTTTTGATGAGGCAACAGTGAAGGTTGCTGAAGGAAGTGCACTGGAAATTACCGATATGGATTTTAAGAATGTATTTGACAAAGTACCACTTAAAAGGCTGGTTAACAAAAGAGGGACCAATATGATTAGGAGGTTTAGCATTAGCTTGGATAAAAAGTTGGATTAAGAAGAGAAACAATGAGCCTGGGACTACTTGGTGCCTGCCATCCTGAGAGTCAGCAGGAATCTCATTCCTCCCGACTCTGACAAACTCTCTGCCATTTCATGCTCAACTGAGCATTGATAGGTTGCAGACAGGACTTTCATCTGCCTTGGATGGAAGACCCACCTTGGAGAGCTGTCAACCAAATAGATTGACTGACTGCTCTTTGGATGGGATTTTATGGCCATGCTTGACCCAAAACTATAAAAGCTTGCCCCAGGTCAACAGACCTTTCCATGGTCCACCCCCTGCCCTGCTCAGATTTCCGTGGTAGGTAGGATGGTAAAATTCCAGCCTATATCTCCTACAAGCACAGCAGTGACCAGAAGAGGTACTGCAGCACTGTGCATGAGTCTACTCCCAGGACTGCAGTTCAGGTTGGTACCATGGGACCAGGGTGGGAGGTGGACAATCCCAGTGTTGAGGGTAAATTGGTGGTGGGAGGTGGAGGGCTGGATCTCCTAAATCCATGAGAACAGAGTGTCCCAAATCTGAAGGGGCCTTCATTTGAATGGGTAGCCAACCTGTTCCTGCCCAAGATCAAGACTGTTAACTTTTTCTATTTTTCACCCTGATCCAGCCAGTAGCTGCCGGCCACAAAATTGAGGCCGGGCAGGAAAAAGCCATTTAAGGGGCATTATTAGGGCAAGCTTCCTATCTGAGGCCCTGTCTGAATTACCATGAAATTGGGCTCGGGTTGGGGCAGGCAGGAGAACATCTAGAGAACAAATCACTGATTTAATTAAGATGCTGCCAGTTTTAGCAGGAATGTCCTAATTTAGATGATTTTATCATTAGCCCAATCTCAGTGGGGTAATTCCATATTTTGGGACTCAGTTATTTGTTTCAAAAACAGTTTCTAAATGATGTAGCCTTGACACGATGTAGCCGTCTTTTTCTAGACGTAGAATGATAATTGTTTATTGACTTTGCTGGACAGGTCATCACCAGGTCGTTTCTCACTATCACCTTTTCATGAAGCCTCTAACATCACAGATTGTTCAACCTATTTGATTCACTCCACAAGTCATCAGGAAATGCCCCAGGAAGTTGAAACTGCAAGGGTTATGGGGCCTGACAACATTTTGGCGAGAGTGTTGAAGACTTGCGCTCCAGAATTAGGCAGGTCCTCCAGTACAGTCAACACTGGTCAATAAGAAAATTGCTCAGGTATGCCTTGTCCACAAAAAATGAGACAAATGTAACTCAGACCATTACTGCCACATTAGTCTACTCTGAGCCATTGGCAAAGCAGTGAAAGGTGTCACCCACAACATGATCAAGCAGCAGTTAGTCAGCAATACCCTGCATACAGAAGCTTAAGGCAGAATGTAAAATGAGAGAGCAGACAAAGTGTAAAGTGAGAGCAGGCAGAATATAAAGCAAGAATACAGGCAGAGAGTAAAGTGAGAGAGCAGAGAGAGTGTAAAGTGAGAGAGTAGACAAGGTGTAAAGCGAGAGAGCAGAACGAGTGTGAAGTGAGAGAGCAGAGAGAGTGTAAAGCGAGAGAGCAGAGTGTAAAGAAAAGATCAGACAAAGTGTAAAGTGAGAGATCAGGCAGAATGCAAAATGAGAGCAGGCAGAATATAAAGCAAGAGCGCAGACAGAGTGTAAAGTGAGAGAGCAGACAGAGTGTAATGTGAGAGACTGAACAGAGTGGAAAGTGAGAGCAGGCAGAGTGTAAAGTACGAGAGCAGAGACAGTGTGAAGTGAGAGAGCAGGCAGAGTGTCAAGTGAGAGAGCAGAAAGTGTGTAAAGTGAGAGAGCAGGCAGAATTTAAAGTGAGAGCAGGCAGTGTATAAAGCAAGCATGCAAACAGGGTGTAAAGTGAGAGAACAGGCAGAGGGGAAAGTGAGAGCAGGAAGAGTATAAAGCAAGAGTGCAGACAGAGTGTAAAGTGAGGGAGCAGGCAGAGTGTAAAGTGAAAGAGCTGACAATGAAGTGAGAGAACAGACAGTGTGTGAAGTGAGAGAGCAGGCAGAGTGCGAATTCAGAGAGCCAGCAGAGTGTAAAGTGGGAGTGTAGGCAGAGTGTAAAGTGGGAGAGCAGGCAAAGTGTAAAGCAAGAGAGCAGGCAGAGTGTAAAGTGAGAGAGCAGACATAGTGTAAAGCAAAAGAGTGGACAGAGTGTAAAGTGAGAGCAGGCAGAGTATAAAGCAAGAGCGCAGACAGAGCTTAAAGTGAATGAGCAGGTAGAGTGTAAAGTGAGAGAGCAGAGAGAATGTGAAGTGAGAGAGATGGCAGAGTGTAAAGTGACAGAGCTGACAGAATGTAAAGTAAGAGCAGGCAGAGTATAAAGCAAGCGTGCAGACAGAGCGTAAAGTGAGAGCTGACAGAGTGTAATGTGAGAGAGCAGAGAGAGTGTGAATTGAGAGAGCAGGCAAAGTGTAAAGTGAGAGAGCAGACAGAGTGTAAAGCGAGAGAGCAGACAGAATGTAAAGCGAGAGAGCAGACAGAGTGCAAAACAAAAGAGGAGACATTGTGTAAAGCAAAAAACAGACAAGAGTGTAGAGTGAGAGCGGGCAATGTATAAAGCAAGAGTGCAGACAGAGTTTAAAGTGACAGAGCAGACAGAGTGTGAAGTGAGACAGCAGGCAGAGTATAAAGTGATAGAGTAGACAGAGAATGAAGTGGGAGAGCAGACGGAGTGTAAAGTGGCAGAGCAGAGAGAGTGTGAAGTGAGAAAGCAGACAGACAATGAAGTGAGAGAGCAGGCAAAATGTAAAATGATAGAGCAGACAGAGTGTAAAGTGTGAGCAGGCAGAGTATAAAGCAAGAGTGCAGACACAGTGTAAGGTGATAGGGCAAACAGAGTGTAAAGTGAGAGAGCAGACAGAGTGTAAAGTGAGAGAACAGACAGAGTGTAAAGCAAGAGAGTAGACAGAGTGTAAAGTGGGAGCAAGAAGAGTATAAAGCAAGAGTGCAGACAGTTTAAAGTGAGAGAGCAGAGAGAGTGTGAAGTGAGAGAGATGGCAGAGTGTAAAGCAAGAGAGCAGAGAGAGTGTAAAGTGAGAGATTTAGACAGAATGTAAAGCGAGAGAACAGACAGAGTGTAAAGCGAGAGAGCAGACAGAGTGTAAAGAGAGAGCAGATAGAGTGTAAAGTGAGAGAACAGGCAGAGTATAAAGCGAGAGAGCAGACAGAGTGTAAAGTGAGAGAACAGAGTGTAAAGTGAGAGAACAGACAGAGTGTAAAGTGAGAGAACAGAGAGTGTAAAGAGAGAGAGCAGATAGAGTGTAAAGTGAGAGAGCAGACAGAGTATAAAGGAAAAGAGCAGACAGATTGTAAAGTGAGAGCAGGAAGAGTATAAAGCAAGAGTGCAGACAGAGTATAAAGTGAGAGAGCAGACAGACTATAAAGTGAGAGAGCATACAGAGTGTAAATCAAGAGTGCAGTCATGGTATGAAGCGAGATGCAAACAGAATGTAAACTGAGAAAGCAGAGGCCTGAGAGTATAAAATAAAGTGAAGAGCGCAGTGACCGATGAGTACGAAATAATATGGAGTGCGCAGAGTACTTAGAGGATAAAACAAAATGGAAGGCGCAGAGACCTTGTAGTATAAAGTGGAAAGCACAGAGGCATGAGAGGATAAAGTAGAAAGTGCAGAGACATGATAGTATGAAATAAAGTTGAGAGCATAGAGACCTGAGAATATAAATTAAATTGGAGAGCGCAGATACCCAGGAGTATAAAGTAAAGAGCCCAGTGACGTGTGGGTTTAAAGTAGAGCTCAGAGACCCGCGAGCATAAAATGGAAAGTGCAGAGATTTGGGAGTGTAAAGTGGGAAGCACGGAAGCCCAAAAGATAAAGTGGAGACTTGAAAGTATAAAGTGGAGACCAGGAGCATAAAGCAAAGGGAATTCTGAATCAGGTGTAAAGCAAACTGGTGGAGACTCTGTAGCATATATACAGACAGAAAACTATGTTAGTAATTCACAGATCTTTTTTCCTCTATCTAATTCTTACTCTTTCTACATTCTTCATTCCTTTGTTGTATGTTCTTCCTGGTTTTCAATGCAAACATTCTAATTTGATTGTTCAGCCCTAGACTCAGCATTGCTTCTACCAGAATTAGTGAATTGACAGGCTCAAGTTTTGCGATTGTTTGCTTGGGGAGGACTAATTTGACCCAAACTGACCACAACTTTGGTGGCCAGAACTGAGGAATGAACAAGTTCTTCCACTGCACTCCTCCCCAATTATCCAGTTATAAAAATAACAAAAGTCTGTAGTGTACACCGAAGGTACGGACGAAGTTGGCATCGGTGCACCATGATGTAAAAGCTCCCTGACAGAGGAACATGGTGCAAAAATCCATGTAAATATCCTTCCTTCTGATGATTTATAACCAAATAAAAGATTTTGCCACTGACACTCATAAACATAGGGTGCATCACTATTGGCAACAAGAGCTAAAAATAAATTGCGTGCAGCTATCAAAAAAACCCACTGTTTAATAAGAGGGAATGCCAAAAAAATTATCTTGAATAGCTGAACTAAAATTACAGTCTAGCATGTTGATCCAATTTGATTTGAGATGTGCTAGATGGATTTAAAATTTAAAACGTGACCTTGAGTGAACTGTACCTAGGGCACATCGAAATGTAATGGCAATGTTAGTTTGATTGGAATAAACAGGCACAATGCTAAACTGATGGCTGCATTTCAGTGCGACTGAACTTCCAATTTAATTGGCCATTAAGAAGCTAGGTTCGCTGGTGCAGTACTGTAAGTGACCAGGGCAGGGAAGTTAAAACTTAAAATTCTCATTTAATTTTAAATCTTTACCTTTACTAAATCCTTCCATGGTCTCATCTGTCTCTGTAACTTTTTCTGGCCCCACAACTCTTTAAGAACTCTACATTATTCCAATTCTGGCCTTTTGTACAGCCCCGACTGGCTTCACAATAATACTCGTGCCTTCAACTGTCTAGTTCCTAAGGCAGTGAAGGGCAACCTAGGTTAGTGAGTGGCCCTCCTTCATTTCAGCGAGCCAAAAGATTGAAATCAGGCTTGTTCACCAACTATGACCCCATAAATAAGATTCAAATCATTGAATGCACACTGAATATCTCATCATGACTTATAGGAAATTTTTAATCATTTATATATTATTAGAACAAACATTAACTTCAAATGTAAAACCAAAAGAATATTTAGCTGGAATACCCTTCCTGTATCTACCTGTCTGTCCTGTTAGAATTTTATAGGTTTCTACGACATCCCCACCCCCCCGGCATTCTTTTAAACTCCAGTGAATACAATCCTAACTGACTCAAACTCTCCTCTACGTCAATCCCAGGAATAAGCCTGGTAAACCATTTTTGCAGTCCCTCCATAGTAAGAACAGAATAGATTCATTCCAATAAGAAACAAAAATTCCAAGGGGAGGTCCCACCATCCTTGGTTAACTAAAAAATGAAAAATAACATCAAACTTAAAGGGGCTGAAGGTACGGTTTGCAGATGGTGCAAAGATAGGTAAGTTGAGTAAGTTGTGAAGAAGATGTAAGGAGGCCCAAAGAGACATGGATAAATTAACTGAGTGGACAAGAATCTGGCAAATGGAATATACTGTGATCAAATGTGAAATTTTCCATTTTGGCAGGAAGAATAAAAAAAGAAATACATTATCTAAATGATGAGAGATTGCAGAGCTCTGGGGTACTGAGGGATTTGGGTGTTCTAGTGCATGAATCGCAAAAAAGTATGCAACAAATCATTAAGAAAGCTAATAGAATGTTACTGTTTATTGAAAGGGAATTGAAAAGTAGGAAGGTTATGCTCAAGTTACACTAGGCATTGCTGAGATCACATCTGGAGTACTGTGTTCAATATTGGTCTCATTATTTAAGGAAGAATATAAATGAGTTTGAAACAGTTCAAATTAGGTTTATTAGATTAATACCTGGAATGGGTGGGTTATCTTATACAGAAAGGTTGGACAGGGTAGGCTTGCATCTGCTGGAGTTTAGAAGAGCAAGAACTGATTTTATTGAAACATAAGATCCTGAAGAGTCTTGGCAGAAACGACGTGGAATGTTTCCTCTTGTGGGAAAATCTCAAATTCGGGGTCACAGTTTAAAAATAAGGGGTTGTCCATTAAAGACAGAGAAGAAGACAATTTTTTTCCTCAGATGTTTGTGAGTCTTTAGACCTTTCTTCCTCAAAATGCGACGGAAGCAGAGTTGGAGGTGGATAAGATTGATCGGAGGTTGATAAGAAAAGTGGTGAAAGGTTATTGGGGAGGCAGGAAGATGGAGCTGAGGTTCCAATCAGATCAGCTGTGATCAAATTGCATGGTGGAGCAGGCTTGAGGGGCTGAGTGGCCTACTCCAGAGCCTAATTCATATGTTTGTAATACATTCCTTTTAACATTCTGCCTTTCATTCTGGACATCCAATCCCTTTTCCCCTACCAAATGCCACCAGAAGGGCTGAAGGCTCTCCAGTTCTTCCTTGAACAGAAGCTCAATCAATACTATCCACCACTGCCCTCCTCCTGACTGGACTTGTTCGCTCATTGTGGGTTATAAATATGTGGGATCATGGGGACCAGGGTGGGATTATTGTCGGTGCAGGTTCAATGGGCCAAATGGCCCCCCTCTGCACTGTGGATTCTATGATTCTGTGATAGATAGTTACAGTCAAGGTGCATCTTCTCTTTGAGAGGCAAAGACTGCTTTTAAATTGTGTCAGGAATGCATGGAAATTGATAACCTCCATTAGGTGACCAGGCAATCACAGCGCTGGTAATGCTAGCACCTGCTTATATTATTTTAACCAATCGATTTCCTGAATTTTAAGGACTTCTTTCAGCTCCGACTTGAAACAATTTCTAAACACAAAAATACACGTAAAGGAGATTCTACCTAGTCAATCATTTGTATCATATACAATGCAGCAACATTCCCACATCCCAGGCCGAAGGGCCTGTTTCCCGTACTGGGTTGTTCTTTGTTCTTTGTTCTATCTAACATACACCTGCCAGCCAGAACAGTCCATGATGTAATCTTAACGTCACAAGCTGAGAGGGACTCATATAAAAGTAAGTTTATTTATTAGTCATAAGTAAGGCATACATTAACGCTGCAATGAAATTACTGTGAAATTCCTCCAGTCATCACACTGCTGCGCCTATTTGGGTCAATCAGCATGTCTTTCAGAATGTAAGAGGAAACCGGAGCAGCCAGACAAAACCCACACAGACATGGGGAGAACGTACAAACTCCACACAGACAGTGACCCAAGCCGGGAATTGAACCCAGGTCCCTTGGTGCTGTGTGGCAGCAGTGCTAACCACTGTGCCGCCATGTCATCCCCATATGGTGGGAAGGATGGTTCCCATCCCGTTTCCCACCATTTCACTTTGTCTAAATTAAGGTGCCAGGAAGTCTGCCCGTCCTAAAGGAGTGCAGACTGAATTTCAATGGCAAAATTGCATTCCACTGGTATCATCAGGACACACATGCTATTTGAACTGCAAGCTTAAAACATCATCTCAAACCCAAAAGAAAAACATTGTTGGTCGCCAGGTTACTGGCCAGAGAAGGTCAAAACAAGTGGGATTTCTGTTCATTTTTTAAAGACTCCCCTACCCTGGGCTTTTCTGACCATGGACTTGCTAAGCCACAACACCCGCCTCCCAATATCTACTTACCTTGTTCAGATTCCATAGGTCCCTGCCCTTACTCTTCTCGCCCACTAATTTTGAATCTGGCCTGCTGTAAGTCAGTCGAGCTTTAGATGGTATCCAGTATCTGGGCTTGTAAATGTTGCTTGGAGTTAAAATCACCTTAGCCTAAAGGTCTGAGATCCTGATGGTTCACTGTCTGTAACAGCTCTTACATTCTCCCTTCCCCACCATCCACAGATAAAATCAGGGCGTCTATTCTAAGACATTAAGATGACAAGAAAGAAGAAATGAATTTAGAGGTGAACAGAAAACTCTTTCTGGATAAAAAATGAATTTTTAAGGAGATTATTTCTCACTACTTATACAGACAGTGCATATTTTTCCCCACTGTTTTGTTAAAATTTAGTTTTACAATAAGGTGACTTTGAATGATTGACTATTGAAATGAAAACTTAAGCATGTGAAGCAGATAGACTTTAAGAAGATAGGGCCGAAGTTTACTAACATCAAAATATTTCGGTTTGGGGCCAAGTATCTCTCCAGTTTCAAATGTCTGGGGATACGGGGGCGTTACTGTGGTATGAGTGACTTCTCTGTTTCAGTTGGATTGCCAAAACAGCCGTGGGTGTGACTTTCATAGTGGCTTTTCAGACAGCCTTATAGTAAATAGCATTGCCGCATACAGTAAGGCATGAGCTCGTTTTAGATTGAACAGGTCAGATGATGATGAGAGCGTTGTGGAAGAGGCTATAGAAAAGTAACACACCACTGCATCAAAAGAGAGTCCCATAAGATGCTTACAGATGAGGAAAATCATTCAGTCTCTCTGAATTCCCCCATCGGAGACAAAGCTACAATCCCACTCCTGTCCTCCATGTTGTTGCATCTAGTTTCCTCTGATTCCATGTTTTCACCACTGCTGCTCTGCTTGGAATTCCGTGTGTCGCTGTTTAATTTGAAGTCATATTTTGGATTAAATTATCAGTTATTATCTTGCATCTGCCCATAAGATCTACTCTCAGAATTTTCCTTCCCAGATCCCTCCTGCCTTTTCTAATTATTTAAGCCCTTGGCATGAGGGATAGACTTCTTGACCCATGTCTGCACTGCCTCCCACTGCCTCCCTTATTTCTCAGAAATAAGAAACAGTAATCAAGGCACAGAATGACTTGTCATGACTTTCTTTGTTTTCTCATTCATTTTACAGAACATGAGTGTCACTGGGCCAGCATTTGTTGCCTGTCCCTAATTGTCCTTCATTTCAGAGGGCATTCAAGAGCCAACTGGATTGCTCTGGAACAGGAGTCAAATGTAGGCTGGACCAGGGTAAAGTGGCAGATGGGTTTTTATGACAATTGACAATGGTTTCATAATTATCATTAGACTTTTAATTTCAGATTTTTATTTGAATTCAAATTTCACCATCTGCAATGGTGGGATTTGAATCCAGATCCCAGATCTTGCTCTAGGTCTTTGGATTACTAGTCCAGTGACAATACCACTGCATCTCTGCCGTCCCGACTATATTGACAATATAGTTCAATATTCTATTGGCATTAGTAGGAAATACCGAGCTTTGGTTCTACTGAGACTCTTGGATCTCTGACAATGCCACCCTTAGCAGTTCCAAATTGTTTGTGAAGCACGGACATTGTATAGTTTTATCTACATCAATGCTATCAGGGAAGAACCTGTTCCCTATTGGGAGTTGTAGTGTGATGTGTGCAGCCAAGGTTGGCATTCAGTGTATAGAAGTTTGACTCTGAGAAAATGCAAGCCAAGATGGGCAGGTCTGGAATTGGAAGTGCACACATGTTAATCCCAAACCTGGGCAGTGGTAACCAGGATCACAGCTGTTTAAGCACCCTCTACAACACCCCCCTCCTACACCCTCCATCACCCTCTTTTACTCCCCCATGCCCCTCTCCTTCTTTGCCCCATTCTCCCTCCTTCACATCACATTGCCCCTCCTTCACCCCATTCCCCCTTCTTCAATCCCCCCTCCTTTACCCCATTACCCCTCCTCCACACATTCAAAGTTCCTTCTTCAAACCCCATCTCCCTCCACCCTCTTATTCCTTCTCTTTCATTCCATCCCGTTTCCTCCCTCCCCCATCCTTCACCCCCATCTCTCTCCTTTATCCCCTCCCCCACCTTCACCCATTGCCCCTCCTTTACTCCATCCCCTCTCCTTCACCCCATCCCCCCTCCTTCACCCCCATCCCCCCTCCTTCACCCCATCCCCCCTTCACCCCCATTCCCCCTCCTTCATCCTCATCCCTCTTTCACCTTCATCCCTCCTTCACCCTATCCCCCTCCTTCATCCCCATCCCCCTCCTTCATCCCCATCCCCCTCCTTCACCCCCACCCCCTCCTTCACCTCCACCCCCCTCCATCACCCATCGTCCCTCCTTCAACCCCATCCCCCTCCTTCACCCATTCCCCCATAAACATAAGAACATAAGAAATAGGAGCAGGAGTAGGCCATCTAGCCCTTAGAGCCTCCCCTCCATGTCATCAGCAAATTTTGTTACCCTACCCCCAGCCCCCTCCTCCAGATCGTCTATGTAAATGGTAAACAGTTGAGGCCCCAGCACCGATCCCTGCGGCACTCCACTAGTCACCAACTGCCAACCAGAATAGCACCCATTGATTCCAACTCTTTGCTTCCTGTTAGACAACCAATCCTCAATCCACGCTAACACCTTACCCCCAACTCCGTGCACCCTAACCTTTGGCAGCAACCTTTTGTGAGGCACCTTATCAAAAGCCTTTTGGAAATCTAAAAACACCATATCCACCGGTTCCCCTCTGTCTACCGCACTAGTCACATCCTCATAGAAATCCAATAAATTCGTTAAACACGACTTCCCCTTCACAAATCCATGCTGCGTCTGCTTGATCAAACCGTTCTTTCCTACGTGTCTTGCTATTTCTTCTTTGATGATGGATTCTAGCATTTTTCCAACTATGGATGTTAAGCTAACTGGCCTATAATTCCCTGCCTTTTGTCTGCTACCTTTTTTAAACAGCGGCGTAACATTAGCCGTTTTCCAATCTCCTGGCACTTCCCCAGAGTCCAGCGAATTTTGATAAATAATTACTAAGGCATCCGCTATCACCTCTGCCATTTCTTTCAGAACCCTGGGATGCTTTCCATCTGGTCCCAGGGACTTGTCTACCTTCAGTCCCGTCAGTCTAACAGGCACTACCTCTCTAGTGGCATTGACTGCATTAACGACCTCATCTCCTACCATCTTCTATCTTTAATATTTGGCAAGCTATTTGTGTCCTTCTCCGTGAAGACCGACACAAAAAACCTATTTAAAGCCTCAGCCATTTCCTCGTTACCCACCGCTAAACCCCCCCACCTCGTCATCCAAGGGTCCAACATTCACTCGAGTCAGTCTCTTCTTCTTTATATATTTGTAAAAACTTTTACTATCATTTTTTATATTTAGAGCTAGTTTAGCTTCATTCTCTATCTTTCCTTTCTTTATCGCTTTCTTAGTCATTCTTTGTTGTTTTTTAAATCTTTCCCAATCTTCTAATTGCCCACTATTTTTAGCCGCTCTGAATGCATCAGCTTTTAATTTAATACTCTCCTTTATTTCCTTTGATAACCACTGCTTTATATCTTTTCTCTTACAGTCCTTCTTTATCATCGGAATATATTTCTGCTGAGTACCAAAAAAGATCTCCTTAAAAATCCTCCACTGTTCCTCAGCCGTCCTACCAACCAATCTGCACCTCCAATCTACATTCACCAATTCTGTCCTCATGTTATCATACTCCCTTCTGTTCAAACAGAGGACACAGGTTCGAACCCTACTTTCTCATCCTCCATCTGCATCAGAAATTCAGCCATACTATGATCAGTCGACCCAAGAAGATCCCTCACAAGAAGATTCCTAATTTTACCTGCCTCGTTACACAGTACCAGATCTAAGATAGCTCACTCCCTCGTAGGTTCCGTTACATACTGTTCAAGGAAATTATCCCAACAGCATCCCAAGAACTCTTCCTCAAGCCCACCGCGTCCAACTTGGGTCAACCAATCAATATGCAGATTAAAATCCCCCATAATTATTGCCGTTCCGTTTCTGCACGCATCAAATATTTGTTTGTTTATAGCCCGCCCCACCTCAAAGTTATCTGGGGGCTTATAGACCACACCCACCAGTGTCTTTCTCCCCTTACTATTCCTTATCTCCATCCACAATGATTCCACGTTTTGCTCTTTGGAGCCTATATTTTCTCTTACTACTGCCCTGATAGTATCCTTTATTAACATAACTACTCCACCTCCTTTTTCCTCCTGTCTATCCTTCCTAAACACCTGATACCCCTGGATATTCAGTTCCCAGTCCCAGTCACCCTGCAACCATGTTTCCGTAATGGCCACCGGATCATACCCATTTGTGCTGATTTGCACCATCAGCTCATTCACTTTGTTTCGAATGCTTCGTGCATTCAGGTGAAGCGTCTTTACACCAGCCTTTATCTGGACCTTATTTGTAGAAACAGTACTAACCTCTCTCGTGCCCCCTACTCCTTTAATTAGTGGAACATCCTCAACATTAACCTGCACACGTACCCTTTCCTTTACTTTAGATTTTGAAATTTCCCCCACCACTGCACCCTCCCCCCCACTAATTAGTTTAAAGCCCTATCTACAGTCCTAGTTATACGATTCGCCAGGTCCCAGCACGATTCAGACGAAGACCATCCCATCTGAACAGGTCCCATCTGCCCCAATACTGGTGCCAGTGCCCCATAAATTCGAACCCATTCCTCCCACACCAATCCTTGAGCCACACATTCATCTCCTTAATCCTATTGACCCTGCACCAATTTGCATGTGATTCAGGTAGTAATCCAGAGATAACCACCTTGTTTGTTCTGCTTTTTAATTTGGTTCCCAGATTATCATACTCCCTCTGCAGATTCTTAATTCCTATTTTGCCTATGTCGTTGGCACCTACATGAACCACGACAACCGTATTCTCACCCTCCCACTCCAGGTTCCTCTGCAGCCCAGATGAGACATCCTGGACCTGAGCACCAGGCAGGCAACACACCCTTCGGTATTCTTTATCCTTGTCACAAAGGAGAGTGTCTATGCCCCTAACTACACTATCCCCAATTACCACTACATTTCTCTTTACTTCTTCCACTTTGACCTCTCCCTGCACCACTGTACCGTGGGCAGTTTGCTCGTCCACCTTGCAGTCGTCGTTCTTGTCCACACTGGGAGCAAGAATCTCAAACCTGTTGTGCAAATTCTGGGGCTGAGCCTTTTGGGTCTCCCCCTCCTTCCTCCCCCCACTTCCCTCCTTCCCCTCAGCTACCCCCTCTTGTTCCTGACACTCAGAGTTTGTCAGCTTAGGGGGTGTGACTTTCTCTTGTAACACATTATCCAGGTTACACTCCCCTTCCCTGATTTGTCTCAGTGTCTGAAGCTCGGAGTTCAGCTCGTCTACTTTGAGCTGGAGCTCTTCAAGCAACCAGCACTTACTGCAGGCATGCTTACTGGGAATGACTTTGGGGTCCACCAGCTCCCACATCATGCAGAAACAGCACATCACATGTCCCTCCATCTCAGTCACCTAGTGTATGCTAGACCCAGTAAAGAGTTTAAACTTACCTTGCCTCGCCCTTTCCGCCTAAGCCCTGTGAGCCAAAGCCCTTACAGCTCACTCTCTGCTCCCTTCTCACTCTGCTGGCCGCTCCCGACGCTGCCCGCTGTCTACTGCAATCCTCCTTTTATACTTTGCACGGTAAAAGTCCCTTCCCAGAAGACCCCGCAGCCCACTTCCTGTTTAAGTTTTAAAGCTGGATTTCCATTAAAAAGCCCGCGAAAAACTTTACAGTGTCAATCACTTACCTTTACTCTCTTTAACCTTCTCTCCGCTCACTCCAACGAACAATGAGCCCCTTCACCTCCATCCCCCCTCCTTCACCCCATTCCCCCTCCTTCACTGTTCCATTCCCCCTCCATCACTGTCCCATTTTCCCTCCTACACTGTCCCTTCCCCCTACTTCACTGTCCCATTCCCCCTCCTTTACTCCCCCAATCCCCTTCCTACACTGTCCCGTTCCCCCTCCTTCACTGTCCCATTCCCCCTCCTTTACTCCCCCAATTCCCCTCCTACACTGTCCCGTTCCCCTTCCTTCACTGTCCCATTCCCCCTCCTTCACTGTCCCATCCCTCCTTCTTCACCCCAGCCCCCTCCTTCACTCATTCCCCTCCTTCACCCCATACCCCCACCTTCACCCCCATCCTCCTACCCTCACCCCATCCCCCTCCTTCCCCCCATCCCCCTCCTTCACGTCCATCCATCTCCTTCACCCCATCCCCCTCCTTCACCAACATCCCCCTCCTTCACCCCCATCCGTCTCCTTCACCCCATCCCCCCTCCTTCACCGCCATCCCCCCCTTCACTCCCCCACCTTCATTATCCCATTCCCCCTCCTTCACCCCCATCCCCACCTTCACTCCCATCCCCCAAAGTTTCTTTGGACCCCAGACATTTTGTCCATCACTTCATTTATCCTAGTTGAAGCATAATCACAATACCTAAAATTAACAATGTTTGTTATGAAACAATGGTAATTGGCCAGAAATTAGGATCTGTATAGATATGTCAGGGAAAAGATAGTTGAGGCTGTAGGCAAGAACTTTTTCCTTGTTCAATATGTTAGGAAGTAATGGATTTAATCAGGAGCAGCGCTCCTGTGATGATATCTCATATCCCAGTGGGATCTGTAGAATTTCACAGCACAGATGGAAGCTATTTGGCCCATCATTGTCACTGCACAGCTTTCTGACAATATCCATGTTGTCCGATTCCTCAGACTTCTCTTTTTTTATTTCAGATATGAAACATGTAATGGAATCTATTCCTGCCTTTGGCCCTCCATTCATATCAATAGTCACTGGGTCATCATATTTCATTTGGTTGATAAAATTATTACTGCAGACAATCTGGTACCTGCTGTAAGAATGGGTTTGATTTTCAACTATAAAAAAAATTTCAAAAGTGAAGATTGAGGTGTGCCAGTTGTTGGAAATAAGTTACAGGGGGAAAAAAGTTATTTATGTAAATAGTCAGAAAGTAATCACAAAAATAAACATCTCACAACGTACAAAACATTGGCAAGATTGCATACATAAGTATCAGATACAGCTGAAGTTAACTAAAGCCACAATCAAATGCCAAAAATGGAGGTTCACAAGAATAATCCCTGGAATGAAGAGCTTGTTGTATGAGGAATGGTTGAGGACTCTGGGTCTGTACTCTTTGGAGTTTAGAAGGATGAGGGGGGATCTTATTGAAATTCACAGGATACTGCGAGGCCTGGATAGGGTGGACATGGAGAGGATGTTTCTGCTTGTAGGAAAAACGAGAACCAGAGGGAACAATCTCAGGCTAAAGGGACAATCTTTTAAAACAGAGATGAGGAGGAATTTCTTCAGCCAGAGTGGTGAATCCGCAGAGGGCTGTGGAGGCCAGGTCATAGAGTGTCTTTGAGACCAAGATAGATAGGTTCTGGATTAAAAAGGGGACCAGGGATTGTGGGGAAAAGGCAGGAGAATGGGGATGAGAAAAATATTAGCCATGATTGAATGGTGGAGCAGACTCGATGGGTCAAGTGGTCAAATTTCTGCTCCTATGTCTTATACTCCTATGTCAACTGGCACACCTCAATCTTCATTTTTGAAACCTTTCTTTATAGTTGAAAATCAAACCCGTTCTTATGTAGGTACCCCCTTGTCTGCAGCAATAATTTTATCAACCAAATGAAATATGATGACCCAATGACTATTGATATGAATGGAGGGCCAGTGGCAGGAATAGAGTCCATTACATGTTTCATGCCACAACTGATCAGATGGCATCCCCATGACAAAGCTTTGTAAACTCTGTAAATGGCCAGAAAAGCCACTAAAAGAAATTTCCCATGAGGGGAGAGAGCCCGAATGTGAGGAGAGTAAAGCAATAGTGTGTGTGAGCAAAATGGGGCGGGGGGCATGGGGAAGTGAGTGTGTGCAAGAAGTTGGGTAGAATGTGCATCTGTATGGGGTGGAGTAGAGAGAGGATGTGCATTCACGGTTTGGCATGTAAGCAGCTTACACCTCATTTTTAGGTATTCCTGGTGTTACTCCTGTACTCTTCATTGAACTAGGGTCGATGGCAATAGTAGAGTGAGGGATATGTTGGGCCATGAGGCTATAGATTGTGGTTCTATACAGTTCTGCTGTTGATGGCCCAAAGCCCCTCGTGGATGGCCAGTTTTGATTTGCTGGATCTGTTTGAAATCTATCTCATTTAGCATGATGGTGATACAAAACTTGGAAGAATTGTGAAATGTGAGAATACTGCAAAACTTCAAAAGGACATGGACAAGCTGGTAGGGTGAGTGGAGAAGTAACTTGAAATTCAGTGCAGAGCTGTGAAGCAATTCACTTTGGTAGGAAGAACACCGAGAGACAATAAAGGATACAATTTAAAAAGGGGTGCAGGAGCAGAGAGACCTGGGTACATATTTGCATAAGACATTGAAGGTGGCAGGACCGGTTGAGACTGTGGTTAACAAAATATACAGTATCTTAGGCTTTATTAATAGAGGCATAGAAGACAAGAGCAAGGCGGTTATGTTAAACGTGCATGAAACACTGGTTCAGCCTTAAATGGAGTAATGAACCCCGTTCTGAGTGCCACACTTTATAAAGGATCTGAAGGCAATTAGCAAAAGGGCAGGAAAGATTCACAAGAATGATTCCAGGGATGAGTTACATAGACCGATTGGGGGCTGTTTTCCTTGGAGAAGAGAAGGTTAAGAGGAGATCTAAAGAGGGGTCAGAATCATCAGGGATATGGACAGAGTGGATAAGAAGAAACTGTTCCCATTAGCAGAAGGATCAAAAATGAGAGGGCACAGAGTTAAGGGAATTGGCAAAAGAAGCGACGGTGGATTGAGGAAAATCTTTTTCACAAAGCAAGTGGTTAAATTCTGGAATGTGCTGCCCGAGAATGTGGTGAAGGCAAGTTTACTTAATTAAGAGGACATCTAAACAACTAGAATGTGTCGAGTTACACGGGAAAATGGGAGAATGTGACTAGGTGAATTGCCGATTTAGAGAGCTGGCACAGACACAATGGACCGAATGGCCTCCTTCTGTGCTGCAACCGTTCTGTGATTCACATTTGACAGGGAGAAATTTTAACCTTGAGAAGTGTGTCGATTTGGGTGCTGGGAAGGGCCAAGAACCGGAAAAAATGCAAATCCATTGGGAAGCTTCTTCCAACCTGCTGATTGCAGTGTTTATCTTAAGGCTTAAAGGTAAAGCTTATTTATTAGTCACAAATAAGGCTTACATTCACATTGCAATGAAGTTACTGTGAAATTCCCCTAGTTGCCATACTCCAGCACCTGTTTGTGTACACTAAAGCAGAATTTAGCATGGCCAATGTTCGTAACCAGCACATCTTCCAGACTGTGGAAGGAAACAAGAGCACCTGGAAAAAACCCACACAGACATGGGGAGAGTGTGCAAACTCCAGAGACAGAGATCCAAGCTGGGGATCGAACCCGGGATCCTGGTGCTGTGCGGCAGCAGTGCAAACCACTGTGCCACTTTTCACAGTGCAAAGCCCTCAGGAGAGAAAGGGCACATGACCATCAAAATAGGGTAAGTGCTCAACTGAAATAACATATCAATACTTTAACAGACTTTCAAATTTAACAGCGCAGCTCCTGGTTTCCTGAAACCTGTCAGTGAAAACAAGGCAAGGACACAAGGGCAATAGAGGGGCTGATTCAAACTAATGGAAATACAGCACTAAATACCCAGTACCCACAATTCTTACCTGCTTGTGGGAATCGGTTTGATCCCAGCTGTTTTGCTGAGTGTTTAGCTTTTCCGCACTTTGGACATTTTCTGAACTACATCAGGATGGTTGGGGCTTGGCTACATTTAATTGAACCGCAGATGAGGAGCAATATGCTGCCTTAGAGATCTGCAATTGGTCATCAGCAATAGCAGAACCTTCCTCTCCGAGAGCTGCAGCTGGGGGACAAAAGTATGATCAGCAGATCTCAATTGTACCTAACCTTTGCTTCATCTGGGTGGAAGACTGCAAGGTGTCCTAGCAGGGATTCTATACTTTTTTGATTTGCCATTTAGCAGCTGGCTCAGACTGGCATTTGTTGAGAGCCAAGAGCATATTACCAGCCTGGCCTCTTGGATGCATTGCCAAGGCTATGCAGTACACTTGGAAAATGACGACTCATATTCCCAACCAGAAAAACAAAAAAAAATTGGAAAGCTGAGTGGAAAGCAGCAGGATGGGATATCAGCAAGATTTTGATGATATGGAGAATCCAAATTGTAAACTGCATAATTTATTTGTTCCATACAGAATAATAACATATCAGAACTAAATAGGACTAGCTGGCTCCAGAAGGAATGGCTAAAATAATTCCAAAGAAACATCATGCCTTGCTGAATGAGTAACCTGCAATTATGTAGACTCATATATAGTGCGCCATGTCTTGTTTTAGAGCATGGATTCACTGTTGATCCACCAGCAATAAGAGTTTTACTCCAGAAAGCCAGTTGGCGAAGTAAAGAACTACACAAACATTTTTATATTTATTTACAGAGTTACTCAATACAAGCATACATTGTCCTAATCTGGACAATGACAAGGGTCAAGAACTTTATGTTTTTAGGTGTCCAGATCACCAACAACCTCTCCTGATCCCCCCCCAACCCCCCATGCAGACATATAATTAAGAAAGCCCACCAACGCCTCTACTTTCTCAGAAGATGAAGGAAATTTGGCAAGTCAGCTATGATTCTCACCAACTTTTATAGATGCACCATACAAAGCACTTTTTCTGCTTGTATAACAGCTTAGCATGGCTTCTGCTCTGCCCAAGACCGCAAAGAACTACAAAAGATCATGAATGTAGCCCAATCCATCATGCAAACTAGCCTCCCATCCTTTTACTCTGTCTATGCTTCCTGCTGTCTCAGCAAAGCAGCCAGCATAATTAAGGACCCCACACACCCCGGACATTGTCTCTTCCATCAACTTCCTTCGGGAAAAAGATACAAAAGTCTGAGGTCACATACCAACCAATGCAAGAACAGCTTCTTCCCTGGTACCGTCAGACCTTTGAATGGACCTACCTTGCATTAAGCTGATCTTTCTCTACATCCTAGCTATGACTGTAACACTACATTCTGCACTCTCTCCTTCTTTATGAACGGTATGTTTTGTCTGTATAGCGCACAAAAAATAACACTTTTCACTGTATGCTAATAAATGTGACAATAATAAATCAAATCAAATCAAATCAAATCACAGTTTCGGTGGGTGCAGTCTTCCCAGAATTGCACAGAGTATTGGATCAGGTGAGAAAAGCTGTTCAAAACTCGCCACCTTTTCTCACCTGATTTAATGGCACTGAGCAACTTCAGTGTGCTGGCAAGGATCACACAGCCTGCTGGAGGGGTAAGGCCCAAAAATACCAGCAATGCCCAGAATGTGAGATTGGGACATCGTTTTTAAAGGGCGCCTTGATCTCAAAGTTAGAGTTAAGACCCCTGCAACAGCCATTGGAACACACCCACAGACATGGGCCCAACCCCCAGTTCAGAGGGCCCCCCCCCCCCATGGATTCCCCAAGTTCAAAAGGGGATTGACCCCACCAATGGAGGAGGGTAACTCTCTACCCATGCCAGTGTTCTGGCAGTGCATCCTGGCATTGCCACCTGGAGGGACTGCTAGGGGGCAATGCCCAGGCATGTCCCTCAACCCTAGGGGCTACAGGCACCTCTGGCCCCTGCATGTCCAGGCATGTCCCTCAACCCCAGGGGCCACAGGCACCTCTGGCCCCTGCATGCCCAGGCATGTCCCTCAACCCCAGGGGCCACAGGCACCTCTGGCCCCTGCATGCCCAGGCATGTCCCTCAACCCCAGGGGCCACAGGCACCTCTGGCCCCTGCATGCCCAGGCATGTCCCTCAGCCCCAGTGGCTTCAGGCACCTCTGGCCCCTGCATGCCCAGGCATGTCCCTCAACCCCAGTGGCTTCAGGCACCTCTGGCCCCTGCATGCCCAGGCATGTCCCTCAACCCCAGGGACTACAGGCACCTCTGGCCCCTGCATGCCCAGGCATGGCCCTCAACCCCAGGGGCTACAGGCACCTCTGGCCCCTACATGCCCAGGCATGTCCCTCAACCCCAGGGGCTACAGGCGCCTGTGGCCCCTGCATGCCCAGGCATGTCCCTCAACCCTAGGGGCTACAGGCACCTCTGGCCCCTGCATGCCCAGGCATGTCCCTCAACCCCAGGGGCTACAGGCGCCTCTGGTCCCTGCATGCCCAGGCATGTCCCTCAACCCCAGGGGCCACAGGCACCTTTGGCCCCTGCATGCCCAGGCATGTCCCTCAACCCCAGGGGCTACAGGCACCTCTGGTCCCTGCATGCCCAGGCATGTCCCTCAACCCCAGGGGCCACAGGCACCTTTGGCCCCTGCATGCCCAGGCATGGCCCTCAACCCCAGGGGCCACAGGCACCTTTGGCCCCTGCATGGCCATTATGGCTGATTCTCATTTTTGAAAATGGTGATTCATGCTGGTGTGAGGGTACACCACCGGGGTGGGCAGGGGGGTGCGCTATGGTGTCAAGCCCAATCATTATATGTAAATTTATTAACATATTTATTAACATTTATGGAAATCAGGTTCAGGCCCTCTCTGGGCATGGATTTGATTACACCACCAGTGGGAGTGGAAGGGAAATATGAAACTGAGATTTAGCAGCCATTATGGGAATGGTGCCTGTGGCTGATGCAGCTATTAGATCACACCCAGCGTGTCTAACATTCCTCACAGTTCTGAAGAAGAGTCAAATCTGTATTTATTTTGTATCTTCAGCAGTTGCAATATTCACTTTTTAATTTCAGTCTGTGCCATATGAACCCTCAGTTAATGCCCACCATCATACAAGTAAGCATAACTAATACAGCAGCACAGTGGTTAGTACTGCTGACTCACAATGCCAGTGACCTGGGTTTGATTCCTGGCTTGGGTCACTGTCTATGTGGAGTTTGCACGTTCTGTCCGTGTCAGCATGGGTTTCCTTCTGGTGTTCTGGTTTCCTCCCACACTCCAAAGACATTCTGGTTAGGTGGATTGGCCATGCTAAATTCTTGCCTGTACCAAACAGGCGCCGGAGTGTGGTGACTAGGGGATTTTCACAGTAACTTAACTGCAGTGTGAATGTTAGCTGAGTTGTGACACTAATAAATAAACTTTACATTTTTACTTTTGCTTTTTAATAACTAATTACCTGATTTCCTTTTCTCTATCTAAATAAAAATTAGAGTCAGTATGTACAACTGAAATTTCAAGACAAATTAAATCAAAAACCTCCATATTCTGTACAAGGCACTACATTGTGAGACTGTATAGCATGCAAGAAACAATACTTTTCACTGTATGTTAATACATGTGACAATAATAAATCAAATCATACCAAATCAAACCACAGTTTTGGCGAGTGCAATCTTCCCAGAATTGCACAGAGTATTGGATCAGGTGAGAAAAGCTGTGCAAAACTCACCGGCTGCACAGCCACCTTTTCTCACCTGATTTAATGGCACTGAGCAATTTAAAAGTGCTGGCAAGGATCAGCCTGCTGGAGGGGCGGGGCCCAAAAACACCCCAAATGTGAGATTAAGACATCGTTTTTAAAGGGCGCCCTGATCTCAAAGTTAGATTTAAGACCCCCTCCAACAGACAATTTCAGTCATGATTTCATTGATGGGCCGAATGGCCTACTTCTGCTCCTGAGTTTTATGACCTGAGTATAATCAGACAGTAGGTGACAAGCACCCATCCACTCTGAGAAATGAGCCTTTGGGTGTGGTAGCTCTGTCCTGTTCATCATAATCATTCATGCTACCGACTCTTGTTCCACCCTGTATTCTGCTCTTCAGGACATTCATCACACAATACAGCAGCACTTGTGGTAGAAGGTAGGGGCGGCACAGTGGTTAGCACTGCTGCCTCACAGTGCCTAGAGACCCGGGTTCGATTCCTGGCTTGGGTAACTGTCTGTGTGGAGTTTGCACATTTTCCCCGTCTCTGCATGGGTTTCTTCTGGGTGCTCTGGTTTCCTCCCACAGTCTGAAAGATGTGCTGGTTAGGTGCATTGGCCATGCTAAATTCTCCTTCAGTGTATCCAAACAGGCACTAGAGTGTGGCGACTAGAGGATTTTCACAATAACTTCATTGTAGTGTTAAGGTAAGCCTACTTGTGACACTAATAAATAAAGGTGCCTTGTTTACATCTATCAGCTGCTCAGAATATGAGATTTTGTAACTAATTTCAATAACTCAAAAGGAATGATAGTCTAATCGTTTGAATGCTATGTTTGATAGTATAAGTTTAAAAGGGTATATCATAAATATAGACTTCATTTAATTTAGCCATGTACAGCCTGATTACTGGACTTCCGTTTAACTCCTTTAGTTATAGAATCATAGAGACATAGTCATTGGGCATGGAAACAGGCCCTTCGGCCAAACTTGTCCATGCCTTCCCATTTTTTTAACCCCTAAACTAGTCCCAGTTGCCTGCATTTGGTCCATATCCCTCTATACCCATCATACCCATGCAACCGTCTAAATGCTTTTTAAAAGACAAAATTGTACCTGCTTCTACTACGATCTCTAGCAGCTTGTTCCAGACACTCACTTTACTCTGTGTGAGAAAATTGCCCCTCTGGACACTTTTGTATCTCTCCCCTCTCACTTTAAAGTTAACTTTAATGCCAAGAGAACATTGATGACTCATTTGAGACTTGAGGAATGACAGCATATGTATTGAAAATTCTCACGTTTCTCTGCTATCCCCACTTCATTAGTAGCGCAGGCACACTCTTCCTCCTCCCTGGCCATTTCGAGGGCTCCCTCCTCAAAATGGGTGAGAGTTCTCAGCCCGGGCATGACACCGGCTGGCTGTGACCATTGTCACTTATTGTGAGTTTGTCCTGCAATGACACAGAGAGGAAGAGTGTAAGTGGCAGTGTTGACATTTAAGATGGTGATGAATGTGGCAGACGTGGGGCCTGGGTGTGAGGACCATAGCAGCTACTGGGAAAACATGGTGATTGTGGAAGGGAGGGGGGAATCTGGTGCTGGCAAAGGCCAAAGTGGCTGAGTGAAAGGATTGGGGATTTGGGGAGGTCCAGTGGGAGACTGTGGGTAGATCTCTGACTGAGCAAAGAAATCATTCATCTTCTGACAATGCTGCCCTGTCCTCTTCTGGAGAGCTGCATCCCAGGCAGGGGTGGGGAACCTGCTGCAAGACTGTCTCCGGGAGTGGGGGTAGAATGTGTCCTGCCTCTGCACCTCTCCAAGCAGCATCCTGGCGAGGGCCTCTCTGAAAAGTGTGGTGCTGCCTTCTTGCCTGCCATCTCCTGCGATCATTTTGGAAGACGTGCTGCTGGGAGTCAGTTATATGGAGCTCCCCAGTGACTGCAGCAGTTATGCCATTGTGGGATAGATGAATCACAGGGAACACATCGCAGGAGCTGTGTGTTTCTCGTGGGCATAATAATTATTACCAATGAGGCATAAAGTTTGCCTCAAAAACATGCCAGCGAAATCGGTGAGAAACACTCGGATTTTCGTGCCAGAACTACCATTGCCATTTTTTTGGTAAGATATCACCTTCAACTCCACATTCTGTTCTGATCTCCATAGCCCTGATTCTCTTTCTGATTTAAAATCTGTCCAACTCAGCCTTGAACATACTTAATGGTGCAGACTCTACAGCCCTCTGTGATAAAGAATTCACCAAGCTCTGAGAGTAACTTTGACAGTAACTTCATTGCAGTGTTAATGTAAGCCATTTTTTAATAAATTAAAAAAAGAAGAAATTCCCCCTCAACGCTGCTGAAATGAATGACCTTCTACTCTGAGATTATGCCTTCTGGTCCTAGACTCTCCCACAAGGGGTAACAACCTCTCAGCATCTACCCTGTCAAACCCCCTGAGAATCCTGTATATCTCAATAAGGTTGCATCTCATTCTTCTAAATTCCATTGGGTACAAGTCCAACCCAATTAACCTCTCCTCATAAGAAAATCCCTCCATGCCCAAGTTCAATCTAGTGAACATTCTCTGGATGGCCCCCAGTGCCAGTAAGAACCTGCATGCTAGCCTTTTGTGATTTATGCATGTGGACCCCCAATTCCGTTTGTGCCACAGCTTTCTGCAATCTTTCTCCATTTAAATAATATTCAGCTCCTTTATTCTTCCTATCAAAGTGCATAACTTCGCATGACTTTTACCCAGGAAATCGTAGAATCCCCACAGTGCAGAAGGATGTCATTCAGCCCATTGAGTCTGTACCAACCACAACCCCACCCATATCCTATTTCCATAACTCCACACATTTACCCTGCTAATCCCCTGACACTAAGGGTCAATTTAGCATGGCCAATCAAACTAACCTCCCTGGCCAGTAGTGAAACCTGTTCAGGAGTGGACTCACTGCCCCTGCTCCCTGCCTCAGATGTTTCTTCATGATTTTGTCCTGCCCTTTAGCCTTGTAAGTAAGATACTGGTCCCACTTACTCCACAATGATCCCAGGGACCCAACTGGGGCCATTTCCAAAGTTCCTTACGTGAGCTAGATCACTCATTTTAAATGTTATTTCTGCCTTTATAGAATCGCAATTCTTTCTTCCCTGGTTTTCTAGGAACTCCATTCTCCCTGCCAGGTTTGGGAACAAATTCTAAGTGTTGAATTTGTGAGAAAACTGGAGTAATTCATGCTATTTTTCTTAGTGGGAGTTCACACTGGAATCTCCCACATTCTGTGCAATGCAGAGGCCACCAGCATGAATCTCATTAGATTTCAGGGAGCAGGGCCTATTCCCACCTGGGAGGCTGAAACCAGCGGGCTTCTGTGCATGTGCAGTGGCCCCAAACTGTGAGCCTCTGGTTAGCCAGCTCAATCACTGGCTAGCCTGGGACACCTTCAGTTTGCCCCCCCCCCCCCCACCCCCACCACCCCCACCATGTGCACCACAGCCCAATCTTGGCCCCCATCACCATTCACGCCCCTTCCCACCCATCCCTGACTGCCCTGGTTCCTTTATCGTTTAAATACGAGCCCTGCCTCCCTGCTGATTTCTGGCATGGAGAAAACCGCACTGGAAATCCAGCGCTGGGAAATGCCAGTGGGTGCAAACTTCCCAGGAACCCCACGAATCGTTCCCCCCACCCCCATGTGATTTTTAGCACAGCAGGATGGGAGATTCACCCTCTATATGTTTAAACTGAAACACAAAACTAAAATTATTTAGGGAACCTGCTGTACTGGTTTCAATATCTAATATTAAGTATAGCATTGGTAACTAGCAAACAGAGACAGATGTCTACATCTACATTTCAAGATTCAGGTAACACATCAGCATTTCCCCCATTAGTGAGTGATTTAGTTAGACAGTGTGACCACAACTGCTCTTTCACAGCACTCTCTATCAGGTTTCAGATACTACTCGCCCTAGTGTAACCTGAGCACCATCACGTAGCACTGCATAATTTAACAAATATAATGGTCTAGATTCCCACCTTATTCCCGGTACACACAAGGGTAGCAAATGTGAGTTTATGCTGCTGACATAAGCCTTTGCTAAATGCAAATATGAGTTGGAGATGTCGCCATGACCTCATGGAACCTCACGACCACCCATAATTGGCACCTATCAGTCATCCTCAGTTTTGCACTACTGCAGTTAAATACATTTTTTGGAGCAGTTACTGTGTATTAAAGTCCCCTCTTAAAAGTCAGTCAGTAACATTATGAATGGGAGGTATTACCTTCTGCTTATTTGAAATAAATAATTTTGAATCATAGAATCATATTATTTTTCATAGAATCTTTCTTTTACTTTTTATAAACTTTATTCCAATCCAATCCAATCCAATTCAGAGTCTCAATAAGTTGAGACATTCCCAATCCAAGCTGACAAGACAGGGCTCTCACCTCCTGTCTTGGGCTTGATCTACATGATTCAAGCCGATTGGAGTAGGTATAGCTCCTCCTCCAAGGCTTGATCTCATTTGCATCTTAGCCAAAAGGCCGAGATGCCACTTTTAATTGAATTGAAATTCCAGCAGCTACCATGGTAGGATTTGAAGCCACGTTCCAGAAGCATTAGTCCAGTGACATTACCGTTATGGCGGTCTCCTCATGAGAGTCACCAGCTGAAATTGTAAGCACTTGAAACCTCTTTATTTTGTGTAAATAAACAGTGTGCAATTGACAGAAAAGATTAGAGAGCCAGAGCTGTGAATCAAGCGATGCTTTCCCTGGGACTAAGCCGATTTGACAGTATAATAGATGCCTGGATTCTCAGCCAAACCTCATTAGACAGCAATGTTAGAAATCAGAAATCTAGGGAATGGAGTCAGGAATCTCAGAACTGGGTCCTGGTCACCTTTTTCACCCGTCCACGGAGTCTCCCCAACTCCATGAAGATCTAGTCCTGTTGGCAACTTGCACATACACTTCAGATGGGGTCAGCATTGATTTTGGAAGTTGGTAGTTTGTGGGGAGAATGAGTACTTCAGCATCTTATATTAACTGATGACCATGGAACTAAATCCTAACAAGGAATCAATACCTAGAATAGGAGAAGGGAGAGGAGGCCACTTGCCAATTGTGCCTGCATTGGCATTTTGAAGGAACTATCCTGTAAGTCCCACTTCCCCTGCACTTTTCTGAGAGCCTAGTTTATTGAAAAGGAAATGAATGTTGTAGAAAGGCTGCACAAAGCAAAAATAAAATAATGTGTATGTCACAAAAGCAAAAAATATCACAGATAGTTAATCAGAAATAAAAACAGGAAATGCTCAGGTCGAGCAGAATATGTGGAAAGAGAAACAAAATTAGCGGGCAGATTCTTCTGCGCTTGCTAATAGCGAGCTTAGACACGGGAAGGCCATGTAGTTAAGTGGGCTGGTGATGTACCTGAACTTCGCTCTCTTTCCACCTCTACCAGGACTAAGTTCTGGATGGGAAAGCCAATGGTCGCCATTCTCAACCCACCATCAGTTGTGGTCCTTAAGTGGCTAATTAATGACCACTTAAGGGCCTCATCCCTTTGATGCCAGTATTGCTGCAGGCAAGCTAGGTGCCATGGTGTAGGCCACTGATTGCCGTGGGGTGGGAGGGGATGGCTCCCTCGATCAAAGTGCCTGATCAAGGGACTGGACACGGGGAAATGGGGGGAATCCCCCCTGAGAACCAACCCCTCCCCTTGCTTCTGACTCTTCTCTCTATGTAACCCCACCCTGTGAAACCATACCCCTTCCCCTGCATTATTTGCCTGTGGCCCAAGTACTTCTTGATCCTGGTGGGTACTTTGGGCAGCACCCACGGCCACTGCAGTTGGCTTTCACCGAAACGGGCAGCGCAGGTCCCTCGCTGGCTCTCCAGCTGACAGGCAGGACCCCTGATATTACAAAAAGACTCCACCCAACATTTCATGCATATGACCTGACATCATTTGACTTTTTGAGAGCCCATTAACTAGGTAGATTGCCCTGGGTATTGGATATGATTTCAGTACTTTTGTAAATTGTATTGTAAAAAACTGTAACTGTAAAAAATATACACTAACTTCTTGTAATTTCCATTTGTATGTTTTGACTTATTGGTGGTAATTCTAACGCTGGGAGGTAGCAGAAAATGGGACATTTTGAATTGTTATTCACACCATTCAATTGTCCTTTCACTGAAGTTAAAGAAAGGCAAAATTGGGCATTGTATCTTTTGAGAGATCAATTGGCTATTGCTCATTTTACACCAGTGTTTCCAGAAGCATTCTGCCCATTCACTTCATCCATTTAAAAGAACTGTACATAATTTATTACCAAGATCATAATTCAAATATTTACAGGCTGTCCTGGAAGTTTCATTATAACATGTGTTGTTTCTTAAATGTTAAACGTAGGCTTTAAAATTATTTACTGTGCCACTCAAAAAGATGTCAGAGCTTTTCTGGAGTTTCATCATCTTCAACTAGTTTATTAAAAACAAAACTACAGTTTCTAGTTTCTCATTTTAGAGAATACTGATTTGCCTTTCATATGTCCAAGGCAAGTGACCTCATTGAGCTCCAAATTTTGCCCACTCATTTAATCTGTCTACCCACTCACTTAATTCATTTGAACATTCAAATTACATCGCTGTATATTTTCTCTCAGTGCCTTTTGGATTTATCAAAGCCGAGTGATGTTAGTGCTGATCAACAGAGCCTGAATTTTTGCTTCCAGATCAGGAGCGTATTGTTGGGATTCCTGGCTCTGCAAATCCAACCTGGGAGAAAGTGTCCTGAAAAGGTCTGATTTTGGTTCTCTGTAGGGGAGGGGGTTGTGGTTGGGAGTTTGGGCAGATGATCTGAGAACAGGGCAGACACTGCTAGATGCAGAGGTGGGTCTCACAGAGGGTCTGCCTTGGTGCACCAGCACTTTGTCTAAGATACAGGAAGAAAAGACAATGAAACAAAAACAGCCCTCCAGGCTTCACACCCCCTCACTCCCACACACGCCTATACCTCATCCATGTCAATCTATGCCCCTTACACCATGCCAGTCTATGACCCTGTACTCATCCTGATGCCCCGTCATACCCTTTATACCAACCTATATCTCTCTGCCTATCCCAATGGTTCTATATAGCCCTTATGCCAACTTAGTGTCAATTCATCTCACACATGCTCCTCCCACCAACCATCATTTTGCCTTATACATACCAAACCAACTCACCCAGTATCCATCATGAGCTGACATCAGAACCCATGCTGAGATTGAATAAAATTCTGAAGTGTCTATTAAAATGAATTCATTAATTCTAGAGAAAATCTAATTAAGAAAAAATTTAGATTTACAAGGATGTTGCCTGGATTGGGAGGCATGCCTTATGAAGATAGGTTGAGGGAGCTGGGACTCTTCTCCCTGGAGAGACAAAGGTTGAGAGGCGACCTGATAGAGGTTTATAAGATGTTGAGAGGAATAGATAGGGTGGATTCTCAGAGGCTATTTCCCAGGGCTGAAATGGTCACTATGAGAGGACACAGATTTAAGGTGCTGGGAAGCAAGTACAGAGGAGATGTTAGGGGTAAGTTTTTCACTCAGAGGGTGGTGAGTGAATGGAATCGGCTGCTGTCGGTGGTGGTGGAGGCGAACTCACTGGGGTCTCTTAAAAGACTTCTGGATGAGTATATGGGATCTAATGGGATTGGGGGTTATAGATAGGTTTATGGCTTAATAGGTATAGAAGTGATCGGCGCAACTAATAGGCCGAAGGGCCTGTTTGTGCTGTAGTGTTCTATGTTCTATGTTCTAAAAACCTAATAACTATATTTAACTTCCTTTAATCCCTTATAAAAACAGACATTGGAATTTATAGCCCCAGTACACAGACTTTATAACCATTTGGAGCTGTCAATCAAACTCTCAATCTTTTTCATGAGACTCTGACAGCCAACAGAAAGAGATGTTTGTGCTTGTGTTAATAAATATGTCAAAAACAGTCACTGTCTTAGCCAAGATTAAATCTTCAACTGACATCAAAACAGATTAACTGGCTGTTTATTTTGCTAACTACAAGCATGCACGTTGTAAAGTGGTTGCTTACTTTGTTTAACTAACAGAGATTTTGGGGTGAGTGTTCATTAGTATTTTTGAGAAGAAGGTTATGAGGCATATCAATCTGAAACTTGGTAAGCTTGTCCCCCTGTGAGATTCCTGACTGACCCAACCTCTTAGTCCAGGCACCAGTTTGTGAAATGGTAACACCCTTATCCCTTTTATACGCACGGCCAAAAATATATATGTAAGAAAATTTAATTGGTTGCAGTTCCTAAACGTTGGGTCAGTAAATTACATCACAATATTTAAGTTGGATTCTTATTTTGAAATTAATAATATGGTGGTATGGTGAGAAATTACAAATGTGTTTTAATTTAATCACTATTTGCAAGCAGACAATTGAAATCTATCCTATGTGGTTGGAGATAATGTTACCCTTATTCTGTCTCATCCTTGCACTTGCTGAATTGCCACTAATTGCCCAGAGAGACTCTCACGAGGCTGAAAAGCTAGGCTGATGGGTGTAAAGGACGATCATTGTTGATAGGATTGGTCCTTCTACTTAGAGCACCACAGATGGGCTGATTTTGCTTCATTGGCCGGAGTTTTATGGATACAGGTGGGTGGATCCGTAAATTAGGGCACTGTGCCATCAGCAGCCTGCCTGCGTCTGCCAACAGTGCCCCCAGCCCTTCCCCAGTATGAGTGGCAGGTGAGACATTGGGTGCACTGCATTATCCAGGCCCAATTAAGGCCCTTAACTGGTTAGTCAATGTCCAGTTAAGGACCACGGCTCTGATTTAATGGGCAGTGGGAGAGGCCTATACCCAATGTGTATCCTCTCAGGTTTAACCGGAGGGTGCTGCTCAGTGAAAGTCGATGGTAAGTGCCTCCTTCCCAAGATCCCTGTGCCAATTGGAGACCCCTCCCTACAGTTTTGCCTCCCCAACACCACCCGTCTCCCCCTGTCCTGTCCAATATGCTCCCAATCCACTCCCCAGGGCCTGCCAATCCAGCCCCAGCGAGTTCTGGACTTCAGGACATCCACAGTTCCTATCCTTTCCTGACCTTCTGCAGTACTAGTTGTGGCCACTGATCCCACAGAGCTGCTGCCCTCTGATTGGCTGGCCACTTTATGAGGTGGGACTTCTTACTGGAGATGGACAGAAGTCCTACCTTATATTCATTAAAGGGCCATCATCTGGAATATCAAAGTGAGGGAGCCAGGCTGACCCTCGATATTCATATTGGAGTGTGGGGAGCTCGCCCTCAGCATATAATCCTGCCTTGGATGTTGTTCCCTGGTGATTCACTGATAGGCTGACTTCTCCAAATAGAACATTATTCCGGAGAGCCCATAGTCAGTTGGCTTCCTTTGGTGACTATAATTCCAGTGGTCAGGAGAGGGCAGATTGTCTGCTGAGGGATTTGGGATTTTGGGTGGATCCTTGTTTCTGTTCTGTTTGAATTACCTTTTGAGAGGAATGGTTGTATCCTCTGCTGCCCTACATCCAGAAACCTTTTTGGGATAATTCCCAGATTATCCCAGGTATTCCAACCTTTATATCCTCCCATTATTCTCAGTGAGATGCATGCCATCTGATCTAGACCCAGTGGAGGGCTTTGCTGCGGTCTCCAAAACATTTCTTCTGGGAACAGTATTTTATCTCAGAACAGACCAATCATTCCTCTGAATATGATCAAGACAACGTCAGGAATATTTAAAATAAAACTACCCTTTTCTCTTTGACATTCCTATTGACCATGAGCATCTGACAGCTTTGCTCCATCCTCTTTCAAACAGATACAGTTTTGGACTTCTTTATCATTTTCTTCCGTTGTGCCCCTCCCTTACTTTGAGAGAGCAGGGAAGAGGTGCAAAGAACAAAGAAAAGTATAGCACAGGAACAGGCCCTTTAGCTCTCCAAGCCTGCGCCGATCATAATGTCTGCCTAAACTAAAACTGTATGCACTACTGGAGTCTGTATCCTTTCATTTCCATCCTATTCATGTATTCGTCTTGTTGACCCTTAAATGCCACTATTGTACTTGCTCCTACCACTTCCCCAGGCAGTGCGTTCTAGACCTTCATCATCCTCTGTATAAAAAACTTGCCTCGCACATCTCCTCTAAACTTTCACCCACACACCTTAAACCTATGTCCCTGAGTACTTGACTTCTCTACCCTAGGAAAAAGCATCTGACTATCCACTCTGTCCATGCCACTCATAATCTTGTAAACCTCTATCAGGTCACCCCTCAACCTCCGTTGTTCCAGTGAGAACAAACCAAGTTTATCCAACCTCTGCTCATAGCTAATACTCTCCAGACCAGGCAACATCCTGGTAAACCTCTTCTGTATCCTCTCCAAAGCATCCACATCCTTCTGATAATGTGATGACCAGAATTGTACACAGTATTCTAAATGAGGCCTAACTAAGGTTCTGTATGGCTGCAGCCGATTTTTATACTCAATGCCCCAACTGGCGAAGGCAAGCATGCCGCATGCCTTCTTGACTATCTTATCCACCAATGTTGCCACTTTCAGTGATTGGTGGACAGATCTCTCTACCTCTCTCTACCTCTCTGCCTGTTGAGTATAGGGCTAACGGGAAGACTTTGAATAGTGTGGAGGAGCAGAGGGATCTAGGTGTATGTGTACATAGATCCCTGAAAGTTGGGAATCAAGTAGATAAGGTTGTTAAGAAGGCATACAGTGTCTTGGCGTTTATTGGTAGGGGGATTGAATTTAGGAGTCGTAGCGTTATGTTGCAACTGTACACAACTCTGGTGCGGCCGCACTTGGAGTACTGTGTGCAGTTCTGGTCCCCACATTACAGGAAGGATGTGGAGGCTTTGGAGAGGGTGCAGAGGAGGTTGGTGCAGAGGAGGTTTACCAGGATGTTGCCTGGTATGGAGGGGAGATCCTATGAGGAGAGGCTGAGGGATTTGGGGTTGTTTTCGCTGGAAAGAAGGCGGCTAAGAGGGGATCTTATTGAAACATATAAGATGATTAGAGGTTTAGATAGGGTGGATAGTGATAGCCTTTTTCTTCTGATGGAAAAATCTAGCACGAGGGGGCATGGCTTTAAACTAAGGGGGGGTAGTTATAGGACAGATGTCAGGGGTAGGTTCTTTACCCAGAGGGTGGTGAGGGATTGGAATGCCCTGCCTGCTGCAGTTGTAAATGCGCCTAGTTTGGGGGCGTTTAAGAGGTCTGTGGACAGGTTTATGGACGAAAAGGGATTGGTTTAGGTTAGTGGGCCATTGTTGTTGTTTTTTTTAAACTGGTCGGCGCAACATCGTGGGCCGAAGGGCCTGTTCTGCGCTGTAATGTTCTATGTTCTATGTTCTATGTTCTCAATATTCTGAAGGGTTCCACCATTTACTGTGTACTGATGGGTTCAATATTGATGCAGTTCAATGGAAAACCGCAGCCTCTGGGGGAGAGCGTTCCAGGTTTCCACAACCTTTTATGTGAAAATCCGCTTTCTGCTTTTTACTCCTGCATAGCAAGAATGGCCAGAAAAAACCCCAAAAAAAGTAAAGATGCAGTCTCGTCAGGGCTTTCCACTTCCTGCTTCACCAGTTGTTAGGGACACAAGAATAGATTTTATTCTGAAAGTGTCACAATTGCACCCAAACATCAAAGGCGTTTATTAGCAAAAGCAGCACCAATAAAAGCAAAATACCGTGGTTGCTGGAAACCTGAAATAAAAACAGAAAACGCTGGACAAAACCTTAGCTGGTCCTGTCAGCAGTTTGTGATCAAGTTGGCACTCAATTAGCAAACATGTTTTCTGATGTATGCCGTTATCTGAGAATCGCAGACGTTGCTTCAGCTTGGCTTTTGTCTCTATTGCATTGCTGTGACTGGGTTATAAGTCAGTTCAAATTGAACGGTACCGAAACTCTTCAGTGTGGTCTCAATCGCAACGAATGACCTGTCACAAAAGACTGTTTTTGCAGCTGTTGACTGCTTATTGGTGAATATCTGCCAGAGCACCACGGCTGTTGCATGTGAAGGTTTCCTTGTGGTTCACTGGAACTGAGAGTGTGGGGGGAGGGGAGGGGATGGGGAGCAATCTTTTTGTTCAATTTTGCTTTGTGGTCAGCGAGTTGCAGGTTTAGCAACCCTGCCCATACATATTTCAGACCTGTTTTGAAGATGGGTGGTTGTATTTCAAATCTGATTTTCTTTTTTAGAAGAAAAGGCATAAATTTCACCTCTGTGTACACAAGTGATAAGTCTGGACTGCTCAACTTCAAACTGAATCAGTTCTGCTCTTTTACTTATCTCAGCAACAGGGGAACACTGCTGTGAAAGGTGGGGATGGCAGGGCGATGGGAATGCTATTTGTACGATGTTGCCACACATGCACCAGTGAGGAACTGCATATGAAGGTAGCACGTCTGAGACCCATTTGGTAGCTTCTATCCCTGACCGTGTGCTCCCATTGAGCCTGACTGAAATTGATGAATTCACTCAAAATGTACATTGCAATGCGATGCAGCTCTTGAACTTGATCCTGAAGGCTCAATTTTACCATCGTGTAAACTCCACGCTGGTTCCCCCTTTACCACGGTCCAAAAATGGCCACGATAGGCTCCGTACCCAAAACAGGTGCAAGGGCCATTAAAATGCATTTGCATACATTTCCATAGAATCATAGAACCATAGAACATTACAGCACACAAACAGGCCTTTTGGCCATTATTGGCTGTGCCAAATCATTTTCCTGCCTAGTGCCACTGACCTGCACCTGGACCATATCCCTCCACACTCCTCTCATCCATGTTCCTGTCCAAGTTTTTCTTAAATGTTAAAAGTGAGCCCGCTTTCATCACTTCATCTGGCAGTGCATGCCACACTCCCATCACTCTCTGTGTGAAGAACCGCCCCCCCAATATTCCCTTTAAACTTTTCCCCCTTCACCCTTAACCCATGTCCTCTAGTTTTTTTCTCCCTAGCCTCAGTGGGAAAAGCCTGCTTGTATTCACTCAATCTATACCCATCATAATTTTATACACTTCTATCAAATCTCCCCTCACTCTTCTATGTTCTAGGGAATAAAGTCCTAACCTATTCAACCTTTCCCTGTAACTCAGTTTCTCAAGTCCCGGCAACATCCTTGTAAACCTTCTCTGCACAAAAATCTATATATAATAATAATATTAGGTGACCAAAACTGCACACAATACTCTAAATTCAGCCTCACCAATGTCTTATACAACCTCACCATAACATTCCAACTCTTATACTCAATACTTTGATTTATAAAGGCCAATGTACCAAAAGCGCTCTTTACGACCCTATCTACCTGTGATGCCACTTTTAGGAATTAATGTATCTGTATTCCCAGAACCCTCTGTTCTATTGCACTCTTCAGTGTCCTACCACTTACCTTGTGTGTTCTACCTTGGTTTGTCCTTCCAAAGTGCAATACCTCACAATTGTCTGCATTAGACTCCATCTGCCATTTTTCAGCCCATTTTTCTAGCTGGTCCAAATCCCTCTGTAATCTTTGAAAACCTTCCTCACTGTCCACTACACCTCCAATCTTTGTATCATCAGCAAATTTGCTGTTCCAATTTACCACATTATCATCCAGATCATTGATATAGATGACAAACAACAATGGACCCAGCACTGATCCCTGTGGCACACCATTAGTCACACCTTCACTCAGAGAAGCAATCCTCCACTACGACTCTCTGGCTTCTTCCATTGAGCCAATGTCTAATCCAATTTACTACCTGTCCGTGTATACCTAGTGACTGAACCTTCCTAACTAACTTCCCATGAGGAGTCTTGTCAAAGGCGTTACTGAAGTCCATGTAAACAATATCCACTGGCTTCCCTTCATCCACTTTCCTGGTAACATCCTCGAAAAACTCTAATAGATTAGAGTTGGATGTTGGAGGTGTTGTGGATAGTGTGGAGGGATGTCAGAAGTTACAGTGAGACATTGATAGGATGCAAGACTGGGCGGAGAAGTGGCAGATGGAATTCAACCCAGATAAGTGTGAAGTGGTTCATTTTGGCAGGTCAAATAAGATGGCAGAATATAATATTAATGGTAGGACTCCTGGCACTGTGGAAGATCAGAAGGATCTTGGGGTCTGAGTTCATAGGACACTCAAAGCAGCTGCACAGGTTGAAGCTGTGGTTAAGAAGGCGTATGGTGTACTGGCATTCATCAATCGAGGAATTGAGTTTAGGAGTCAAGAGATAATGTTGCGGCTATATAGGACCCTGGTCAGACCCCACTTGGAATACTGTGCTCAGTTCTGGTCACTTCATTACAGGAAGGATGTAGAGGCCATAGAAAGGGTGCAGGGGAAGCTTAGAAGGATGTTACCTGGATTGGGGAGCATGCCTTATGAGGATAGGTTGAGGGAGCTTGGCCTTTTCTCCTTGGAGAGACGAAGGATGAAGGGTGACCTGAAAGGTGTATAAGATGTTGAGAGGTATTGATCGAGTGAATAGTCAGAGGCTTTTTCCCAGGGCTGAAATGGCTGCCACAAGAGGACACAGGTTTAAGGTGTTGGGGAGTAGGTACAGAGGAGATGTCAGGGGTAAGTTTTTCACTCAGAGAATGGAATGGAAGGCCGGCAATGGTGGTGGAGGTGGATTCGATAGGGTCTTTTAAGAGTCTTTTAGATAAGTACATGGAACTTAGTAAGATAGAGGGTTTTGAGATCGGTTAAACATGACCTACCACGCACAAAGGCATGTTGACTCTCCTTAATAAGTCCCTGTCTATCCAAATATTTGTCGATCCGATCTCTTAGTACTCCTTCCAAAAATTTACCTACTGCTGACGTCAAACTTACCGGCCTATAATTTCCTGGATTATTTTTTGAGCCTTTTTTAAACAACGGAATAACATGAGCTATCCTCCAATCATTTTAAATATATCTGCCAGAGCCCCTGTAATTTCAACACTAGTCTCCTTCAAGATCCGAGGGAATGCCCTGTCCAGTCCTGGGGATTCATCTACTCTGATTTGCCTCAAGACAGCAAGCACCTCCTACCCTTTAATCTGTATAGGTTCCATGACCTCCCTACTTGTTTGCCTTATTTCCATTGATTCCATGCCAGTTTCCTTAGTAAATATGGATGCAAAAAACCCATTTAATATCTCCCCCATTTCTTTTGGTTCCATACATAGTTGACCACACTGATCTTTAAGAGGACCAATTTTATCCCTTACTACCCTTTTGCTCTTGATATATCTGCAGAAGCTCTTAGGATTATCCTTCACGTCATATCTTCTTTTAGCCCTCCTGATTTCTTTCTTAAGTAGTTTCTTGCACTTTTTATACTCCTCAAGCATCTTATTTGCTCCCTGTTGCCTATCTATGCCATACATCTCTCTCTTCTTCTTTATCAGAGTTCCAATATCCCTCGAGAACCAAGGTTCCTTATTTTTATTCACTTTACCTTTTCAATTGACTTAATGGCTGCATGCCCAACTTTACCGGTGCTCTCCCCTTTAACACTGCATCACCCATCCAGAATCGGTGCGAAACAGACATGTTCCATAGAAGCCCAGTTCGGGTGCTCCAGTTAGTGAGGAGGTAGGTGCTGAGTGTCAGACAGCTCTCTGCTTGAAATCATTGGTGGGGGGAGGGGGTGGGGTTTGCTGTCACTCTGCCTGAAATCGATGCGGGGGCAAGGGGAGTCCGCTGCCACTCCACCTGATATCAATGGAGGGAAAGGGGTATCCACAGCCAGTTTGCCTGAGATTGGTGGGGGCAAGGGGGGGAGGGACCCGCGATCAGTCTGGGTGGCTGGGGGTATAAGGGGTCAGTAATGTTGAAGCGTGGGGCAATGTCTGTGGGGAGGTATTATCCCTCCCAGGACGGATGTGACAGCAGAGCAGCATTCTATCACTTTTTTTCTGCACATGCACAGTCAGATGCGCTGATCAGAGCTGCAGGGTTTTGGATGCATTAAGCGCTGCCCATAGGCTTCAGCAGCGCAATTCAGAATCGCTAATATTTTTTCAGGCAGAATGCGTAGGGGGGTGTCTCAGAATGGATCTAAAAGTTTAATCTGAAACAATCAGTTTCAAGTCCACCCAGCACTTAGAATCAAAATAGTAAAATAGGACGTTGAGTGTCCATTGCCTGACATTAAGGGGTCTGAAAATGGGGTGAGTAGTTTTACCCCACTGTCACTGTTGGTAATGCGGCTGAACCCATTTTGAAAAGGGGCCTAATGTAGGGTGTCCAAAGCATCTGCCTGTTCTATGCTTAGGCCCCAGATAGCTTGTAAATGGGACTACAACAATAGATTCAGAGATGATTACTGCACAGAAGAAGGCCATTTGGCCCATCATATCCATGCTGGTCTGGCTACACTGGTCCCATTTTCCAGCACTTGGCCCATTGCCTTGGACGTTATGGCAGCACAAATGAATATCTAAATAATTCATAAATGTTACAAAAGTTTCAAACTCAACCACCCTTTTGGGCAGCGAGTTCCAGACTGCCACCAAAAGTTTATTTTCAACTCCCCTCTTAGCTTTCCAGCTCTTAGCTTAAATTATATGCCGACTGACCCTTCTACTAATGGAAAAAGATCCTTCCTAACCATCCTATCTATGCACCTCATAATCTTATGCACTTCTATCAGGTGCCCTCTTAGTTATCACTCCTCCAAAGAAAAGAGTCCCAGTCTATTCAGTCTGTCCACGTATGTCAGATCCTTCCAGCCAATGTCACTGCCTGGTAAATCTCCTTTGCACCCTCTCCAATGCAATCATATTCTTCCTATAATGTGGTGACCACTCCAGATGTGGCCTAACCAACGTTTCATACAAATCTAGTATGGTTTCCCTCCCCTATGCCTCAGCTAATAAAGACAAGTATCCCATATGCCTTCTTAACCACCTTATCTATCTTTTTTTAATCCATTCATGGGATGTGGATGTCACTGACTGGGCCAGCATTTATTGCCCCTATCCCTGATTGCCCTTGAACTAAGTGGCCAGCGTTTAAAAGTCAACCACCTTGTTGTGGGTCTGGAGTCGCATATAAACCAGATCAGGTAAGGCAGCAGATTTCCTTCCCTAAAGGATATTAGTGAATCAGATGATTTTTTTTTCAACAACTGGTAATGGTTTCATGGTCATTAATTCCAGACTTAATTGGATTTATATTTCAGCATCTGCCATAGTGGGATTTAAACCCTTGCCTTAGAGCATTATCCTGGGTCTCTAGATGACTGTTCCAGTGACCATAAGACCATAAGACATAGGAGCCCATCAAGTCTGCTCTGCCATTCAATCATGGCTGATAGTTTTCTCATCCCCATTCTCCTGTCTTTTCCCCTGAACCCCTGATCCCGTTATTAATCAAGAACCTATCTATCTCCGTCTCAAAGACACTCAATGACCTGCCCTCCACAGCCTTCTGCAGCAAAGAGTTCCACAGATTGTGGAAATAAATAAACTTCCATTTATTGTCCTGTGACAATACCAGTAGGACACCTGCAGGGATCTATGGTCTAAGAAGGATATTGTTAACAATACAGGGTTGGAATGATTGGAGTTTGTGCAGTGTGCAATCCAATGTGAACTGAAGGGCTCAGCCAAAGGTAAGAGCTCACTTACTTTTGAGGGTTCAGTGGGGCAGGTCAGCTCCAGGGCCCAGCAGTGCAAAGGTAAAACTCGAAATAGTGCCTTCAAATCTGGAGGGATTTTGTTCAAAGACTCGTGGTAGCTTTTACAGCATCGAAGGGGTTAAATAAAATGTAGAGGTTTGTTGTCTGAAGCTTATCTCGTGCTCCAATCTGTAGTGCAGCTCCCCTTATGAGTCAGATATGCTAGCAGTCAACCTTCAACAAAGGTCACAGAAACTTCGGTCTGGTATTGAACACTAAAACTCACACTGCAGAGAGTTCTAATCAGGAGATGACAGCCCACACAAACACAGGAGTGATTCCTCCCAAATACAGATAACATCCTCATATCGCACACTCCTTTAAATCTGACATTTTCAAACCAGTGCTTGAGCTCAATTCTAGCATATGACTCATAGACACATACTTTCATCAATTTTAAAAATTGAACTGAAACCTTTGACTTGTCAACAGGAGTTGGATCTCACTCAGAAGTGACACTCTATAAACTATCTACAAACGAATATGTATTTCTAGTTTTTCCACTAGCTCATGTTTTCTAAGCAAAAATTCCAGATTCCACCTAATGTCTTTTAGCCAGGATGCAATGTGTGTTTGAAATGCACTCTGTGATTAATAGTGATGGCACATAGAAATCGTACTTCCACTGTCACAGTGACAAATGTAAACTGCCTATGCTCAATATCTTTACCAATCACTAATGGGGCTAATAGATGTAATAAAAGAAGGAACATCCTCAGAGCGCCCTACAGCATTTAACAGCTAAGGAAGCTGTTTGGTGGGGAGATGTGGCAGTCAATTATGTACAGCAAGATCCCACATGAACTGAAGAACTTGCATTTATCTCGCACTTTTCACAACTACTGGATCACTCAAAGTGCTTCTTAGCCAGTGAAGCATAATCACCGTTGTAGTGTAGAAAATGTGGCAACTAATCTGTGCATCCCAAGCAGTACTATGATAATGACCAGATAATCTGTTTACTGGGATGCTGCCAGGCCAACAGGGAGAACGCCCTTCTTCTTTGAAATGGTGCCATGGAAATATTTTACATCAACCCGAGTGGGCAGATGAAATCCCAATTTAATGTCTCACTTGGAAAACCACAGCCCAGCCGACAGTGCAATGTGCTCCCAGGACCGCAGTGGAATGTCAGCTTTGATTTTTGTGCGCAGGCCCTAGAGAGAGATTTGAACCTGGAACCTCATGATTCAGAGGTGAATGTGTTACTGACTCAGGCATGGGAACTCTTTTTCACCCTTGACTAATATCATGGGATCCACAGCATAGAAACAAAAAAAATAGACGCAGACCCTTCAAGCCTGCAACACCATTCAACATGGTCATGGCTGATCCTCGATCTCAGTGCCATACTTAGTGCTCTTCCCATACACCGAATCTAGAAATCTATCTATTTCCTTACTCATATTCAGTGATTTGGCCTCCACAGCCTTCTTTGGTAGAGATGCCCTCTGAGTGAAGAAATTTCTCCTCACCTCAGTCCTAAATGGCCTTCCCCATATCCTGAAATTGTGACCCCTTGTTCTAAACCTCCCAGGCAGAGTAAACAATATTTCTGCATCCTGTCTGTCCAGTCCTGTCAGAATTTTATGTTTCAATTTGATCTCATCTCATTCCTCTAGATTCAAGTGCATGCATAGCATTGCTGCTTCACAGCTTGAGGCACTGTCTGTGTACAGTTTGCACAATTCCCCCCGTGTCTGTGTGGGTTTCCTCCGGGTGCTCCGATTTCCTCCTATATTCTGAAAGACATGCTGGTTAGGAGCATTGACCCGAACAGGTGCCAGAGTGTGGCGACTAGGGGAATTTCACAATAACTTCATTGAAGTGCTAATGTAAGCCTTACTTGTGACTAATAAATAAATTTTGCTTAACAGGCTTAGTTGACCCAATCTTACCTCATAGAACAACCCTGCCATCCCGGGAATCAATTAGTCTGTGGAGAGACACAGGGCTTCAGTTCAATGCCTCATCCAGCATTTTCAACACTGCAGCTTTCCATCAGTATCACACTGAAGGGTCAGCCTGGATTATGTGCTCATACATGGAGTGACGCTTGAATCTATAACCATCTGGTTCAGAGATGAGAGTGCCAACTGAGATCAGATCCAGATGACAAGTTCCATTTCACATGCCAATGCAAAAGCAGAGAGTGACATTATTGGTAACACATTTGCCTCTGAATCACAAGATTCATGTCCCACTCAATTCTTGAGTGTTAGCTAGGCTAACACTCCAGCTGAGGGAGTGCTGTATTGCTGGAGGTGCTGTCTTTTGAATAAGACCTCTCACAATCCTAATGACATGCTGGTTAGGTGCATTTGCCATGCTAAATTCTCTCTCTGCACCAGAGTGTGGTGACTAGGGGGTTTTCACAGTAACTTCATTGCTATGTTAATGTAAGCCTTACTTGTGACATTAATAAATAAACTTCAACTTAAACTGATGTCCATCTGCCAGCTCAGGTGGATGTAAAAGATCCCATTTTGAAGAGGAGCAGGGGAATTATCCTGTGTCCTGGCCAATATTTATCCCTCAATCAATTGCCCTCAAAAATGATCCCACCATTATCACATGGCTCTTTTTGGCAATTTGCTGTCTGCAAATTGGCTGCTGCTTTTCCTACATTACGACAGTTACTTCAAGAGTACATCACTGGCTGTAAAGCACTTCGAAACATTTGGTGTCCGTGAAAACCACTATATAAATGCAAGTCTTTTTTTTCTTTTGTTGCCTTTTGATGCAAAGGGGTATATACCAAGGCAGCACTGAGTCATACAGAGTAGAAGGCCTTTCTGATACATCCTACTGTTCACACAGTCTCACACACACCCTACTGTTCTGGAGCAGCAATAGAAAATGTGTGAGGTTCTCTGTCAGCATTTCCAGACACAGTACACAGCATTCGAGAGAGATTAAAGTAAACTGCCTGAATGTGAATATCACAATATCTCCAGCCTTAGCGGTGATATAACAGGGATGGTTCCAGACTACCAAACCAGAGGCATAAATTCAAATCTCACCAAGACAAGGGGGGGGAATTAAACGCAATTAAGGAATTTATAATTCATACTGATGATCATTAAGTTAGTAGATTGTGATTAAAAACACATCAGATTCATTAATGTTCTTTAGAAAATGAACCATCTTTATTCAGTTTTACCTATATGTGACTCCAAACGCACAACGACGTGATTGATTTTTGAATGGCTTAGCAAGCAACTCAATTGTTCAGATCATTCTGCAAAAGTTAAATATGAAGAAAATGGGAATTTGGCCTAGCCATTGGAAATGTAAAAAAGAACAATGTAGAAAAGTGTGAGGTTATGCACTTTGGAAGATGGAATGGAGGCATAGACTACTTTATAAATGGGAAAATGCTTAGGAAATCAGAAACACAAAGGGACTTGGCAGTCATTGTTCAAGATTCTCTTAAGGTTAATGTGCAGTTAGGAAGGCAAATGCAATGTTAAAGTTCATGTTGAGAGGGCTAAAATACAAGAGCAGTGATGTACTTCTGAGGCTGTATAAGGCTCTGGTCAGACCCCATTTGGAGTATTGTGAGCAGTTTTGGGCCCCATATCTAAGGAAGGATATGCTGGCCATGGAAAGGGTCTAGAGGAGGATCACAAGAATGATCCCTGGAATGAAGAGCTTATCATATGAGGAACAGTTGAGCACTCTGGGTCTGTACTCGTTGGAGATTAGAAGGATAAGGGGGGATCTTATTGAAACTTACAGAGTACTGCGAGGCCTGGATAGAGTGGACGTGGAGAGGATGTTTCCACTAGTGGGAAAAACTAGAACCAGAGGGCACAACCTCAGGCTAAAGGGACACTCCTTTAAAACAGAGATGAGGAAGAGTTTCTTCAGCCAGACAATGATGAATGTGTGGAACGTTTTGCTTCAGAAGGCTGTGAAGGCCAGGTCATTGAGTGTCTTTAAGACAGAGATAGATAGGTTTTGATTAACATAAGAACATAAGAAATAGGAGCAGGAGTAGGCCATCTAGCCCTTCGAGCCTGCCCCGCCATTCAATAAGATCATGGCTGATCTGACGTGGCTCAGTTCCACTTTCCCGCCTTCTCCCCATAACCCTTAATCCCCTTGCCTATCAAAAACCTATCTACCCGCGTCTTAAATATATTTAGCAAGACAGCCTCCACCACTTCAACGGGCAGAGAATTCCAGAGATTCACCACCCTTTGAGTGAAGAAGTTCCTCCTCAACTCCGTTCTAAACTGCCCCCCCCCCTTATCTTGAGGCTGTGCCCTCAAGGGCACAGAGGATCAGGGGTTATGGGGAAAAGGCAGGAGAATGGGGATGAGAAAAGTATCAGCCATGATTGAATGACGGAGAAGACTCGATGGGCCAAGAGCCTAATTCTGCTCTGATGTTTTATGGTCTTATGGTCTAACACTCAGCCAAGACAACCCCACAAAGTTGCTCCTCCTTGCCAACATCTGGGGCCTTGTACCAAAATTGGGACAGCTGTCTCTCAAACTAGTCAAACAGCCTGATATAGTCATGCACACCGGATCATCCTTTACACCTAATATCTTAGACTCCTTTATTGCCACTCCTGTGTATGTCATGTCCCATTGCCAAGCCAGTGCCACTGGAGAGAGTAACATCTAATATACATGTAGGAAGGAATTGCCATCGGAGTTCTCAGTGTTGACTCCATCGATTCTGCTCTCATGTCATCAGCCCAAAAATGAGTAAGGAAACTCATTGCTGATGACCACTTAACACTCCCTCCCTCAACTGATGATTCAGTGCTCCTCCACATGGAACACCACTCGCAAGAGATGCTAGGGCAGTAAAAGCACAGATTGTACTCTGTATGGAGACTTCATTGTCCATCACCAAGACTAGCTCAGTAGTGCAGCCAGTGAATGAGTTAGCTAAGTCCTGAAGGAAATACCTGCTAAACCAGGCCTGCAGACGGTGTTGAGAGAATCAACTCGTGGGAATACCCTCTTTGACTTTTTTCTCACCAATCCACCTTTTACGTACGTGTCTATATTGGTAAGAATGCAGGCTGCACAGTCCTACAGAGACAGAGTCTCTTCTTTGTACTGAGGATACCCTCAGTATTTGTCATTACCATTGTGCTAAATGGGATAGATTCTGAACAGATCTGTTATCTCAAAACTGGGCATCAATGAGGTGTGCGGGCGGAGGAGTAAAATTAAAGTGAAAGGAAATCAGCAGAAAGACTGTCCACTGGTTGGAGTTATACCCAGCACTAAGAAAGGCAGGTACAGTTGTTGAAAACCAATGATTTCAGCCCCATGTCATCATTGCTGCAGGAATTCCTTAGGCCAATGTCCTCAGGTCAACTACCTTAGCTGCTTCATCAGTGACCTTCCTTCCATCACAAGATCCGAAATAGGGATATTCGCTGATGACTGGAAAATATTCAGTTCAATTCATAACTCTCCAGTTAATGCAACAGCCCATGCCCACATGCAACATGACCTAGTCAACCGCCGAAATCTTGATGGTGTTCACATTGACGGGGTCCTGTCAATAGTGAACCCCCATCCCGGCAGCAAGGAGTGCATTCAACACAATGGGCCAAAGGGCCTTTTTCTCTGTTGTAAAGTAGGAAAATGCTGGAATGCTCCCCACTTTCTTAGGTGAGGGCAGTTCCACCAACTCTCAAGATGCCCAGCAACACTCAAGACAAAGCTGTCCATGAGTCAGCGCCCCTTCCACCACTGTCACCAATGACCCTCTTCACCACTGGGACTCAGTGATGGTTGTATATTTATAAGGCGCATTTGGAGTAACTCAGCAAGGCAGCTTTGCCAGCGCCTTCCAAATCTACAAACTCTTCCAACCAGAAGGACAGGGCAGTGGGTGCATGGGAACACTACCACTGGCACATTCCCCTCACGCCAACCTGACTTGCAAGTACATTGCTGTTCTTTCCTATTTGCTTGGTCAAATGGGGAATCCCCTCCCTAACTGCACTGTGGATGTACCTATGCCACATGGACTGCAGCGATTCAAGAAAGTGGCTCAACAACAAGAGCAATTAAAGTTTCAAAGTATTTATTAGTCACAAGCAAGGATTATATTAACATTGAAATGAAGTTATTGTGAAATCCCCTTAGTCGCCATACTCTGGTGCCTTTTCAGGTCAATGCCCCTAACCAGCACATCTTTCAGAATGTGGGAGGAAATTGGAGCACCCGGAGGAAACCCACGCCGATACGGGGAAATATGTGCAAACTCTACACAGACGGTGACCCAAGCCAGGAACTGAACCCAGGTCTGTGGCGCTGTGATGCAGCAGTGCTAACCACTGTGCCACCATGCTGCCCCAAGGATGGGCAGTAATTGTTGGCCTTGCCGGCGATGCCCTCATCACATGGACGAATAATGAAAAACGAAAGAGCTTTCTGGCCCATGTGTCAGAGCTTCCCTATATATTACAGAGTGTACAGTATCACAGGAAAAGCTCTTTCATTAAAAACACATACACACATGATTCTGAGAGCTATTTCATCACTTACACTGACCATCTGTATTTGTTGAAACAATTAATGTCAATGTTCTGCAAAAGAAATGAGGTGAGATTAGATTTCATTTCAACTGGAATTTAAGTGCTTGCGGCATTCTTAAATTTCTTCCGAAAGTTGAACTGACAAGACCAAAGTTAACAATGCTGAATCTGGACTTTTTTTTTGCATGTATTATAGGGAAAGCCCTATAGCCCTAGTCATTGGCTGTGGAGGAGTTGGTAGCCCCCCCCTCTGTACCTGTAATTAACTGTCAGCACCAGTGTGAGGTGTCACTGCATTGAAAGAGTGTGCTTGAGGTAAGTGTAAGAACAGCATGGCCTGTAACAGAGTGTTCTGTACTGGCAGATCAGTGTTTGTCAAATAGACTGGAAAAAGTAATTAGTTACGGCTTTTGCCTTTATTGCAGATGGTATATTTAGATCTAGATTTGTTCAAGGGGAAATATTCTACCCTTAAATCAGTTTTTTCCCAACTCTGCAGTTAAAACATTTGTTTTATACAAAGGAAACCTACCTATATTTGTAAAACATAATTTTACATGCAACATGCATTTCCTATGTCAAACTTCCTTTGCACTATTTCCATCATGCAATTTTGGCTCATGCTGCTCTGTTACACCTATATGTCACGCTCATATTACCTGTCCCTTATGCCTGGTTGGAAGGTGTTGTGGCACAATAGTAGCATCCCTCCCACTGGACCCTAAGTTCTGGATGCAAGTCCAACTTCAGGACTAGATGGCTGTGGAAATTGGCCAGTGTGGTCAGACAGATTGATAATAAGCCCATTAATCCTCCCAGTACATCAGATGGCAGATAGTAAGAGTGGGAGAATTTCGTGGTCTGCTGTACCTGCCATTCATAATGATGGGCTAATCAAATGGAAGTCCATGGTTGCCATAGCCAGCCGAGGGCATGGTACCTGGAGGAGGAAGAGGGAGCTCTGGTGGTGTTGCTGCATACTTACCTAGTTCAGACCTCCCATATCTGTCCCTTAGGCTCAGGATACTGTAGGGCCATGGGTCACAGAGTGGCTGCTCTGTAGCTTCTAGAATCAGCCCGCAAACCAATGCTGCCTTCCCCGTTATTCTCTCATTAGCAGAACCTGACCCCCTATTTTCTACTCAAACAGATTAATCTTCAATAAATGTCAGGGGCTGAAGCCTTGTATGTAGGAAACATGTAATCTGGCCTTTACTGGAAACAGCCTGAAGTTCTTTAACTGATTTCATGTGCTGTTAAAATATTTTAAAAGCATCTTTTCAAATATTTCTCATCATGAGAGAGAAAACGTGGTTTCAGAAGGTTTCTCCAACAGTGACCTGGCCAAACTTGCATTACTAAAATTGATACTGCTGAAAGTGTATGTTACTGTAGGTCAATCTGCCTATTCCTTTATTCAGTGAAATATCTCATAAACAGTACCTTCATTTAGATAATAAAAACCTGTACCATCCTTTTACTTCCATTCCCTCTCCTTCCCTTTCCACTCTCGCACTCTGGTGGACATCAACTGAAGTCCGCTACTTTCCAACACATTACGGTTTACGATCACAGTTAGCAAAATACTTATGAGCTGAATCATCGGGTCATTTCATAGAATCATAGAATCCCTATACTGCAGAAGGAAGCCATTTGGCCCATCAAGTGTGCACCAACCACAATCCCACCCAGGTACTCCACATATCTGCTCTGCTAATCCCCTGAAACTAGGGTCAATTTAGCATGGCCAATGAACCTAAAGTTTATTTTGACAGTCAAATTAATCTCAAATTTTAATTGGGACTGCCTGAGTGATGTATAATGAGCTGCAATTTATAAAAAGTAAAGTTTATTTATTAGTCACAAGTAAGGCTTACATTAACACTGCAATGAAGTTACTGTGAAATTCCCCAAATCGCCACACTCCGGTGCCTGTTTGGGTCAATGCATGTCTTTCGGACAGTGGGAGGAAACTGGAGCACCCGGAGGAAACCCATGCAGAGATGGGGAGAACGTGCAAACTGCACACAGACAGTGACCCAAGCCGGGAATCAAACCCGGGGCCTGGCACTGTGAAGCAGCAGTGCTAACCATTGAGCCACTGTGCCGCCTCTTTTATAATCATGCCTATTGGCTGATGATGTAAGCTCATGGCGAATTAATGGTATAATTATTTGGTAAAAGTTCCACAATTCATGGTGAGAGATGTGCCATGAGCCCAGGTTCTCTGTAAGTTAGTGGACAATTTGCAAACTCCTTTGAAAACGATGAAACTATTGCAACTTACCATAAGCCTTCCCACTGAAATGAGCTGCCTGTCATCAAAATGCTGGATTTATGCAGTTAATGCAAGTGAACGCAATGCCATTTACTGCTGATAATTCGCATTGTAAGAAGCTTGTCAATGATGTGATATATGGTTCGGACATGGTATTCATCTTTACATGCTAGAAAAGGAGTCTCATTCAGCACATAGTGGGTTGTTCCTCAAAGGGTTTCTTTAACTTTTTATCTGTCTTGTCAGGATCTTGGTGCCAGTCTTGTGCCATTCACACTTCTGAGTCTCAGAAGGCAATTGTTTACAGCGTACTGCTTCGACACTCAGAAATGCTGAATAGATAGATTTCTTTCAAAAGATAATTTTGGGAAACAGCATCTGAGTAATTTGAGACATGGGGTGGTGAGTTAGTATGCTTGGCAGGAAAAGGGTAACTTAATGACCTGTGGCTCCCAAAGTCTTCTACCACTAGAGTTTTCCTTGTGTCACGCCTGGATCTGTTGTAGACTAATTGACTGCTATGGTTAATCCATTATCATTGTCCCATGCCTTTATCAGAATGGTAGAAAACAACAACCAAATGGACCTTGTCAAGTCCTAATCATGATGCACAAAGTCATTACATTCTATACAAGAATGTTTGTACATTACATTTCATAACTGTTATTAACTTGTCAGGGATCAATTGACCAATTCCAAATATAACTGGCTTAAAATATCCTCTCACCCCATTCTTTCTTTGAAAATGTTCATGTACTTTTACCAGTGGCACAGTGGTTAGCACTGCTGCCTCACAGCCCCAGGGAATCAGATTTGATTCCCAGCTTGGATCACTGTTTGTGCAGAGTCTGCATGTTCTCCCCATGGTCTGCGTATGTTTCCTTTCGGTGCTTTGATTCCCTCTCACCATCCAAAAGATGTGCTGGTTAGATGCATTGGCAATGCTAAATTCTCCCTCAGTGTACCCGAACAGGCACTGGAGTGTGGCAACTAGGGGATTTTCACAGTAACTTCATTGCAGTGTTAATGTAAACCTACTTGTGCCTGGCAATGTTCCTCCCCTCCGGGTGCTATACCTACCTTGGCGCCCCCCCCCCCCCCCCCCCGGCAGGCTTCCCTCAACATTCTTACCTTGCTGTTGTAAACCTTGCTGATATCACATTGACGAAGTATGACTATTTAGCGGGGGGGGGGGGGTGAAATCATGTGGCTGGGAAGCCTTTTAATTGAATGCAAATTTATTATAATATATGGGGATAAGGTTCCCACCCTTTGTGGGCAGGAACCTGTCATGTCACCAGCAAGGGGGTGGGGAAATTGGAAAACAAGATCTTGCTGGCAAGAATCTTGATTCTCAACTCTCGTGCGATTACACACAGCGTCCCTGTGTGTGTTCACAGCAAACACAGACACAAAATTTCCTGTCTGTTCTGAAGGGTGAGCTGAGGTCCAAATTTTCAGATGTGCCATTTGAGCAATTTGTAACACAATAATGTTAGCAGAAGCATCAGCTGATGAAATGCTTAAAGTATTATTCTATTACTAAGACTATTTGTGTTCAACAAGGTAAAGGCAAGATAAAGTCTAAAAGCTTCTGACTTTATACAAAATCTGTTAGCAGCTTCAGAAAGTTAGTGCAAGCATCAGAAAATAGGGGCATGAAGTAATAAAGCATTCATTGCATTTGAATATGGATCAGCATTTCACAATGTGAAGCTTGTTCCCAGTGGAGAACTCAAATAAGAAACTGCAATGATGATTGATTGGGTTGCACTTGCTTTTCAAAAATAGAACTTTACTATAGAAAGGTCCCAAATTAATAAAGGTCACAAGCCTCCTTGTCTGGTAACTGCAAATAAGAGAATTGCCAATTTAAACCTAAAAGTACATTGGCCCTTTCATTTTCCTAATTCCTAAACCCTGCATGTAATTTCACACAACATCTAAAATGACTGTGAGCTAATCTACCAAATATTGGAGATGATGATTATAGGAAAGGAACATAACCCTGGGATATAGAATCCCAGTAAGAAGTCTCACAACACCAGGTTAAAGTCCAACAGGTTTATTTGGTAGCAAAAGCCACTAGTTTTCAGAGCGCTGCTCCTTCATCAGGTAAGTGGGAGTTCTGTTCACAAACAGAGTATATAAAGAAACAAACTCAATTTGTATTGAGAATGCGGGTCTTTACAGGTAATCAAGTCTTAAAGATACAGATAATATGAGTGGAGAGAGGGTTAAGCATAGGTTAAAGAGATGTGTATTGTCTCCAGCCAGGACAGTTAGTGAGATTTTGCAAGCCCAGGCATGTCGTGGGGTTACAGATGGTATGACATGAACCCAAGATCCCATTCGAGGCTGTCCTCATGTGTGCGGAACTTGGCTATCAGTCTCTGCTCAGTGCCTGTGTGCTGTCGTGTGTCGTGAAGGCCGCCTTGGAGAACACTTACCTGAAGATCAGAGGCCAAATGCCCATGACATCTCCACATATAGAATTCCTACAGCTATTTGGCCCATCAAGTCTGCACCAACAACAATCCCACCCAAGTCCGATCCTCGTAACCCCACGTATTTACCATGCTAATCCCACTGACATGAAGGAGCAATTGAACATGGCCAATCAACCTAACTTGCACATCTTGAAGGGCAGCACAGTAGCACGGTGGTTAGCACTGTTGCCTCATAGCTCCAAGAACCTGGGTTCAATTCCTGGCTCGAGTCACTGTCTGTGTGGAATTTGCATGTTCTCCCCATGTCTGTGGGTTTCCTCCACGTGCTCCTGTTTCCTCCCACAGTCTAAAGATGTGTGGGTTAAGTGCATTGGCTATGCTAAATTGCCCTTAATGTACCGAGATGTGTAGGTTAGCAGGATTAGCGGGGCAAATGTGTAAGGTTATGCGGATAGGGCCTAGGTGGGATTGCTGTCAGTGCAGACTAGATGGGCTGAATGGCTTCCTTCTGCACTGGAGTGATTCTATCTTTTTGAGTGTGGGAGGAAACTGGAGAATCCGAAGGAAACTCATATACAGGCACAGGAATGCAGACTCCACACAGTTACCTGAGGTCGGAATTGAACCGGGTCCCTAGCACTGTGAGGCAGCAGTGCTAAGCACTGAGCTGCCGTGTATATCTGTAATTACTGAGTAAATGAACTTTGTCCCATTCCTGATTCTGTTGGGGAAACATTAAAATCCAGGATCACAAACTTCAACATTGATGAGGTGCTTTGACATTAGGTAGACCAGATCTGGATGGAGACAGGTATTGGGGATAATTTTCCAAGAACAGCTCTCTAATTTAAATTTTATAGTGCTTTTGATACATTAAAACATCCCAAAGTGCTTCACAGGAGCATTAGAAAGCAAAAATTGGCACTGAGCCACATATTGTGATATAAGGGCAAATGACCAAACATTTGGTTAAAGAAATAGGATTTGAGGAGTGTCCTATAGAAAGTGAGGTAAAGAGATGGGGAAGTTTTGGGAGAGAATTCAAGAGCTTAGGGCTGAGGCAGCTGAAGGCATGGCTGTGATTGGTGGAGAAACTTTTATTTATTCTATCATGGGATTTGCTGACAAGGCCAGCATTTGTTGCCCATCCCTAAATTGCCCTTGAACCAAGTGGATTTGAGGCCATTTCAGAGGCCATTTGAAAGTCAACCACATTCTTGTGCTCTGAAGTAACATGTCAGCCAGATCAGGTAAGGGTGGCAAATTTCCTCCCCTAAAGGAAATTAGTGAACAAAATGAGTTTTTATGGCCATCAATGATAGTTTCATGGCCATCATCACTGAGACTAACTTTCAATTGCTATTATTAATGGAATTCAAATTCTACCAGCTGCTGTGGTGGGATTTGAAACTATGCCCTCCGAGCACTAGTCCAGTGACATTACCAATATGTCACCAGCGTCCCTTAAGTAAATTTGGAGATGCTGATGAGGCTGGAATTAGAGGAGCACAGACATCTCAATGGGTTGTGGAGTTGAATGAGATTGCAACAGTAGGTTGGGATGAGGCCACGGAGGGATTGAAAACAAAGATAAAAATGATAAAATCAAGACATTGCTTAACTGGGAGCCAATATATATCAGACAGCATAGGGGTGATAGATGATTTTCCACTGATCCCTAAGGGCCTCAAGGATCACTGTTATTTGTCATTTATATTAATGATTTGGATGAGAATATAGGGAGCATGGTTAGTAAGTTTGCAGGTGACACCAAGATTGGTGGCATAGTGGACAGTGAAGAAAGTTATCTCCAATTGCAATGGGATCTTGATCAGTTGGGCCAGTGGGCTGACAAATGTCAGATGAAGTTTAATTTAGACAAATGCAAGGTGATGCATTTTGATAGATTGAACCAGGGCAGGACTTACTAATTTAGTGGCAGGGCACTGGGGAGAATTACAGAACAAAGAGAGCTAGGGGTACATGTTCATAGCTCCTTGAAAGTGGAGTCACAGGTGGACAGAGTGGTGAAGAAGGATTCAACAAGCTTGGTTTCATTGGCCAGAACATTGAAAACAGGAGTTGGGACGTCTTGTTGAAATTGTACAAGACATTGGTAAGGCTTGGAATACTGTGTGCAATTTTGACCTTCATTGGCACCCGAAGGCAACACACGGGAACCTTAAAGCCCTCACCTGTAATGTCAGTCCTGCATGTCAAAGTTAAAAGAGGGAAACTACACGGACCATCAGACAAATTTAATACATGTGTAACTCTGAAAGTCACCCTATTATAGGAAGGAAATTATTAAACTAGAAAGAATGCAGAAAAGATTTATTAGAATGCCAATGGGGCTTGATGGATTGAGTTATAAGGAGAGGCTGGATAGATTGGGACCTTTTCCCTCTGGAGCTTAGGAAGCTGAGGGGTGACCTTGTAGAGGTCTATAAAATAATGAGGGGCATAGACAAGATAGATAGTCAATATCTTTTCCCAAAGGTAGGGGAGTCGAAAACTAGAGGGCAGGGGTTTAACATGAGAGGGGAGAGATACAAAAGTATCCAGAGGGGCAATTTTTTCACACAGACGGTGGTGAGTGTCTGGAACAAGCTGCCTGAGGTAGTGGTAGAGGCAAGTACAATTTTATCTTTTAAAAAGCATCTAGATAGTTACATGGGTATGATGGGTATAGAAGGATATGGGCCAAATGCGGGCAATTGAGATTAGCTTAGATGTTTTAAAAAAAAGGGCAGCATGGACAAGTTGGGCCGAAGGGCCTTTCAGAGTTACATATGTATTAAATTTGTTTCCATGCTGTAAACCTCTATGACTCTATGATTGAGACTTGGATGATATCAGATATCGTCAGTAGAACATGGGAAGCAAGCCAAGAGCATGTTAGAATAGTCACGTCTTGAGTAATAATGGCATGGATAAAGGCGGCAGCAGCAGTTGAAGTGAGGGAGGGGTGGATGTTACAGAGGTACATAGGCAGTCTTAGTGATGGCGTCAATATGTGATTGAAAGTCCATCTCTGCTGTGAACAGTCTGGTTCAGTTTCAGACAGTTGTTAACGACAGGGAAGCAGCTTGCGGCTAGGGAACGGCATTCGCTGCCATAGAGTTTGTCCTGTTCATCAGCCTTTACTGCCATAGAATAATGGAAAGCCCAGAAATGAGCATAAACAGAGCTAGCATTGTTTCTCTGTGGTTTCTGTAAGTTTTCACCAGTCTACAGCTAATGTGAAAGGGAGCCCTGGGGAAATTAACCACCATTATGCTTTCCTATTCTGTAAAAAGACAAAAAGAGAAGGAACTTGCATTTCATAGCATCTTTCAAAACCTCAAAATGTCCCAAGGCACTTTACAGGCAATTAAGTACTTTTGACATGTAGTTACTACTGTAATGTCTGAAACATTGTCATCAATTTGTGCATAGCAAGGCCCTATAAACAGCAAGTGATAATAACCAGATATTCTGTTTTTTATTAATATTGCTTGAGGAGTAATCAGATTATGTGCTAAATCTCTAGAGAGGTGCTTCAACCCACAAAACTTTGACTTATAGGTGGGTGTGCTACTACTGAGTCATGGCAGCAAGTCATTACTACTGTTTCTTAGTTCCTTCTGAGGAAGTGGGTGAAACAAGAAAAGCTGATATTTACTGTCTGGCTCCAGGTCCCATTTGGTGGTTCCTACCCTCCTTAAATGAATGGAGAGCCCATCTCTGGTTATTAATTGGCTACTGCAGGGATAATCTGATTCACATTTCAAAGTTTATTTATTAGCACCACAAGTACGCTGCAATGAAGTTACTGTGGAAATCCCCTAGTTGCCTCACTCCGGCTCCTATTCGGGTACACTGAGGGAGAATTTAGCATGGCCAATGCACCAAATCAGCATGTCTTTCAGACTGTGGGAAGAAACCGGGGCACCTGGAGGAAACCCACGCAGACACAGGGAGAATGTGCAAACTCCACACAGACAGTGACCCAAGCCAGGAATCAAATCTGAGTCCCTGGCGCCGTGAGCCAGCGGTGCTAACCCAGTGTGCCACCATGCCGCCCAACATGATGGTAGGATTTAGAAGCTCATAGGGAAAGATCTGCTCCCAAAATCTGTCTATCTCAGCTTTGAACACAATGGATAGAGCATCCACAACCCTCTGTGAGTTCCCCATTAACTGAGTGTCAGTTAAGGGACAATGGCATGAACTGGAGTCACATACAGCAACGATATCACAAAGATAACAATGTTTGCTTCCCTCAGGAACATTGGTCAATTCAATAGCTTCATTGTCAAGTTTACTCATAACCTTTTTAAGTAGAGGTTTTTTTATAAAATCTGAATTCAAATTCTCAAACTGCCAGAGTAGAATTTAAACTCATTCTCAGGATTATTAGTCCAGGGTCAGTAGTCTTTTTAAGTAACCAGTGGGTTTTTATACCTACTGGTACCATACATCACTATCGTGATTGTTACTGTTGTGATCTAGTTTTCATGGTAACATTTTCTCTTTCACTGGAATCATGGTACTTCCAAAAGAATGTAGATGCTCTCTGATCTATCTGATCAGGTTGTGAGACCTGCGGACTTAGTAATTACCACATTTGCAATAAATCACATAAGTGAATCAATGTAGGGTCGCCCTATGTATTCAGTTGCCTTGATATGTAGCATATTAAAGATCAGGGCCCTGACTGGCTAAGATAATTATTGGAATTTATTAACAAATTGAAGACCGCAAATAAACAACAGCAAAAATAAAAGACCAGGGAAGGTATGAGAGTACAACAAATAATAACAAATTGTCTTACAAATGCCTACAAGAGATTAATTAACCTTCTGAAACCTTTCATGACATAAAGGGCCCAATTTTACAATTGCATTTTGCCCGTTTTTGGGCGTGAAAACTTGGTAAAGTCGAGCATGAGATGAATAGCATGATCTGCCCCCGCCTCCGTGCTGGTTCACCCTTTACCAAGGCCTGAAAATGGGCGTGATTGGGACTGGGCCTGAAATGGGCACAATGGCTATTTAAATACACTTGCATGCATTTAAACTGACTTAATGGGCTGCACACCCAACCCTACCGGCACTTCTGCCTTTACCACTGCGTTCGCCCATCTGGAATCAGCACAAAACAGATATGCTCCATAGAAGTCCGATTCGGGCGCTCCAGTTTGTGAGGAGGTAGGTGCCTAGTTTCCAATTGGCTCTCTGCTTGAGATCAGTGGGAGGGAAGGGGGGTCCGCTGCCACACTGCCTGAGATCAGTGGAGGGGAAGGGGGTCCACTGCCAATCTGCCTGAGATTAAGGGGGGTGGGGAAGGCGGGGGGGGGGGGGGGGGGGGGGGAGTCCGCTGCCACTCTGCCTGAGATCGGTAGATGGAAGGGGGGAGGGGCCTGTGTTTGGTCTGGATGACGGAAGAGGTGGGGGAATAAGGAAGTCAAATAATGTTGTGGGAGTGGGGCAATGTCGTGGGGGTCGGGGGAGGCATTATCTGGCCTCGGAGCAATGTGGTAGAGGAGCTGCGTTCTATCTTTTTTTTCTGTGCATGCACAGTTGGTGGCACTGATCAAAGCTGCAGGATTTTGGGCACATTAAGTCCCACCCACAGGCTTCTACAGCGAGATTTGGACCCACTGATATTTTTGCAGGCAGAGTCCGTATGGGGTGCCTGAGAACGGGTCTAAAAGTCAGACCTGAAACACTCCCAGTTTCAAGTCCGCCCAGCACTTCGAATCAAAATGGTAAAATAGGGCCCCAAGTTTCTCTTTTGTCCTCTCCTATAAATTATTTCATCAATTATCATTTCCTCCCTCATTGTGGATGGGGCCTCATTTTCAATCGCCACCCTAGGCGTTAAATAGACATAGTGGTGGCCTGGCTACAAAATATTCAAAGGTTGGAGTGCAGGCACCTTCATTTTGAAATGCATTCTCACCCTCATTCCTCCTCCCATTGCATCCTGCTGCTGCTTTCAGGCCTAAGGAGCTCTGACAACCCTCCAGCTTTAAAAGCCCACCCATCATTTTTAAATGGATAAAGAGCCCATCCTCTGGTTATTCATTGGTTACTGTGAGGATAATCAGGCACATATCTCAGCGTGATGGCAGGATTCAGAAACACACAGGGAAAATTCTGCCCCCAAAATCTGCCTATTGCAGCCGTGAACACATTCAATGATGGATCATCCACAACCCCCCAGGAGAGAGAGTTCCAAAGATTCACATCGCTCTGGTTTTATATTCCAAATTTTATTAATTGAATTTAAATTCCACTAGCTGCTGTGGTGGGATTTGAACCATGTCCCCAGATCATTAGCCTGGGCTTCCAGATTACTCGGCCATTGATACTGCCGTCTGCCCTTAAATTCTGGACACCTCTATGAAGAAACTCCCATGTCCTATGTCATCATAGGTGAGTCACCTGATAGAGGAGCAGTGCTCGGGAAGCTCGTGCTACCAAATAAACGTGTTGGACCTTGACCTGGTGTTGAGAGAGTTCTTACTGTGCCTCCCCCACTCCAACACTGGCATCTCCACCTCATTTTTTTATTTCAGATTGACAGCACCTACAGTATTTTATTTTTGGGTTTTGCAGAATTCAATTGTATTAAGATTTCATTTTCCCAGGGAGTCTTTGACTCTGACATTACCAATTAACCCTGCCTCATAACACAATGCAAGGTCTAAAGTAGCTTTGTCTTGGAAGCACATGTAGATCATTGCTATGACATTATTCAGCAAACACAGCTGCTGATTCTTGGAAATGGTTCAAATTTCAAATGACGCCCCTTAAAAAGACTTCCAGCTGACCTGAATCCAGGTGGCTTTTTGGATTTAAATCTCCAGGGCAGCATGTAGTTTGAAGAGTAGACAAGACCGTTAGAGGACATACCTTCAGCTGTCATCACATTTAACACTTTCACTTACCTCTCAGTACCTATGCTGCATTAGTGAATCAACTGTCTAACAAAAAGATGCTGTAGACTAACTATAATCAAATAAGTCTCTATGTGTGTGTTTCTCTGTCTGTGTCTCTGTGTGTGTCTCTCTCTCCTGACCAGTTTATTTTTTAATCATTAGTGGGATATGGGAGTTCTGGCTGGCCAGCATTTAGTGCCCATCCCTAATTGTCCTTGTTCAGAGAGCAGTTGAGAGTCAATGACATTTAAGGGGACATCAGATCTCAGAAGCACTTGCTCATTTAATCCATTGCCCCTCCAATATCATAGAAGAATTATAAAATTGCTACAGTGCAGAAAGAGGCCCTTCAGCCCATCGAGCCTGCACCGACAACAATCCTACCAAGGCCTTTCCCTTTAGCAAAGTATTTATCCCACTAATCCCCCTGACACAAAGGGTCAATTTAGCATGGTCAGTCAACCTAACCTGCACATCTTTGGACTGTGGAAGGAAACTGGAGCACCCGAAGAAAAACCCACACAGATATGGGGAGAATATGGAAACTCCACACAGTCAACTGAGGACGAATCAAACCCGGGTCCTTGGTGCTGTGAGGCAGCAGTGCTAACTGCTGTATTACCTTGCTGCCTGTGAGTACTGTGTTACAATGTCATTGAGTTAGATTCATTGAATTGGGAATGAGCTTACTTGCCTGCTTTTTAAGAGAAGGTTGACATCTGTGAAAAATATTACTCTAGATCATCGGTCTCACATACTTCATTTTGGGAAAGTGTTTCTAACAGATAGGCCATCCCATTGCTCTTGTTTACATCTGTAAAAGCCATGAAGAATACATTTCCCTTCAGGATACCGGAAGGAATTTTCCATTCATGCTACAGATCTTCCTGAGCGAGTGTTTAGCCGATTCAGGAACACTTTGTATAGAGAATCTATCAGAAGCTATTTACCCTTTATGACTGCCAATTTGTTATGCCCATAGGACAGGCCCTAACTCACCTTCTGAGATTGTCAGATTAGAAAGAGTAGCTGAGGTGTTTTCTGGTTGCCTTTCTCATGCTTTTTATCTTCAGAGTACCTTCTTTACTTTCTCTTAACTGGGCTGTAACCAAGGCCCATCTACACTTTACAATGTGATGAAAGAAGCAAGAGGGAGGGTGGTTACCAGCATCCAGCAGACTAACTATCCCCATTATTCAATCCAGTATTCAGAGTCAACAATGAGAACAACAGTAGGATCCCTGTCTGTCCGAGCCCATCCAATCTATCCTCACTGGGGCTGTCTGGAGTAAGAGCTGAACCCAACCCTTTTGATGGAGGTGAAAATATTGCCCTGAGCTATAGTAGTCAGTCCTTCTGGGCTTGTGTACCTTGCTGGATGCCATTGGGATGATATTATACTCTCCACTCATTGCATAAAGTGGTGCTCGAATCCTTCACCTTTCCACGACAGTGGGCCTGCTACCACCATGCCAAAGGCTCGTTCCTTCCACCACGTAATCTGCATAAAGAAAGAAATAATAAATGGCTAAAGGCCAGGATTTTCCCAAAACAAAACTAAGTGACCAACGGGCAGAAAAATGGGAGTATTTCCCTTTCGTTTTTTGGTCGTCCTTACCAGGATGAATCTCTGACACTGAGCAATGCAGAGTGCCTCAGCCTGATTCATGCTTGAAAGTGGTGATGAGGTGTATTCCTGCCTGAGAGGCTGGCAGCTGAGTGGGACATTGCGCATACACTGTTCTGTCGGTGGGAGATTGGCGCATGTGCAATGCCCATCCCCTGACAATTGCCTGGCCTCCTGATCGCTGGCAATTCAGAATAGCCCATGATCACAGGCCTCCAACATCAACCCCCAGGCCAGCCCTGATCTCCTGACTCCCCCATCTTCCAATGGCCAGCCCCGATCTACCCTCCCCTCCCAATGCCCAGCCGCGATTTCTCCCTCTCCAACCCCGATTTACCACCTCCCAACCCCAGGCCATCCCGATCTACCCACCCCACCAATGCTCCCACCCTACCATGGGCAGCCCGATGCACCCCCCCACCCTGATGACCAGGCCCAACTCCCATGAACTGCACTGGAAAGTGTCAAATTCCCTGGTGGGACATGCCAGGGTGCCAGGCTGGCACTATCAGGTTTGCACTGCTGCCAGGAGGGCCTTAATGGCTTCTGACCCCATTAATGGGGTGAGGATGCCTGTACCCCATTAGTGGGGAGCAGTTGTAAACCCTGTTGTTGGGAACCACTCCCATGGGGTGGGGGATATGCAGATGAGCCCAGAGAAAACCTTCCTGGGCCTGTTAATCATATGGGAATGACACTTTCACTGGTATTTCCATATGATAATCAACTCCACACCAATTTCCGACGTGGAGCTGATTGTGCTTAAAAAAAACACTTGGGAGACTTGTGACCTGCTGGACACTGGTTGTTAATCTTGTGAAATGCCCCCAGAGCAGTGGGCTGGGAGAATCCCAGCTAACATCTTATAACTTCCCTGGTGGCACAGTGGTTCACAACCTCACAGCGCCACGGACCTGGGTTCGATTCCTAGCTTGGAATCTGCACATTTTCCCTGTATCTATGTGGGTTTCCTCTGGGTCTCCGGTTTCTTCCCACAGTCTGAAAGATGTGCTGGTTAGGGTATATGGCCTGAACAGACACTGAACTATGGCAACCAGGGAATTTTCACAGTAAGTTCATTGCAGTGTTAATGTAAGCCTTACTTGTGACTAATAAATAAACTTTAACTTTTAAAATTATTTTACAGCTATTGGTTTATTTTGGAGATGTGGTTTTTTTTTGTGAAGGCGAAACTAACAGCCAAGTTGTATGTAGCAAAGTCCTACAAACAACAAATGAACGAAGGAAACAGCAAAGGAAGGATGAATATTGACCAGGGCATTAGGAGAATGCCCTACTTTCCATCAGCGGTGCCCTGTAATTCTGGCACAGTGGTTAGCACTGCTGCCTCACAGCACCAGGGACCTGGGTTTGATTCCTGGCTTGCGTCACTGTCTGTGCGGAGTCTGCACGTTCTCCCAGTGTCTGCATAGGTTTCCTCTGGGTGTTCCGGTTTCCTCCCACGTGTTGGTTTGGTGCATTGGCCATGCTAAATTCTCCCTCAGTGTACCCAAACAGGAGGAGTGTGGTGACTAGGGGATTTTCACAGTAACTTCATTGCTGTGTTAAATGTAAGCCTAAATGTGATTAATAAATAAATAAGATAAACTTAGATAAGCTGAAAAGGCCTCAGGTTAACATCTCATCCAACGGAAGGCCCTTTTAACACTCCTACATCACTGCTGAGTCATTATCAGTTTAAAATCAGCCGCAGTTTAGTATCGGTCTCGGTTGTGGGTGTCAGTTCCTACAGGGAATCTCCAGCTTCTCTGTCTGGACTTCAATGCAAATCCCTGACAATTTTTGACTAAGAAGTCCCACAACTCTGGGTTGAAGTCCAACAGTCTTTTAGAGTGCTGCCCCTTCATCAGGTGAGTGATGAAGGAGCAGTGCTCCAAAAACTCATGATTCCAAATAAATCTTTTCTAAAGTTTACTTATTAATCACAGGTAAGGCTTACATTAACATTGCAATGAAGTTACTGAAATTCTCCTCATCATCACACTCTGGTGCCTGTTTGGGTCAATGCACCTAGCCAGCACATCTTTCAGAATGTGGGAGGAAACTGGAGCACCCGGAGGAAACCCACACAGACACAGGGAGAACATGCAAACTCCACACAGACAGCAATCGAGCCCAAATCCCTGGTGCTGTGAGGCAGCAGTGGTAATCATTGTGCTACCGTGCCACCCCAAACCTGTTGGACTTTAACCTGGTGATGTGGGATTTCTTACTGCAGCCCACTCCTGTCCCATGCCAGCATCTCCACCTCAAATTTTCGAGTGTGTTTGCTATTATGGCAAGCAGTCAGGAGATGCCTCCCCCATCACGTGTACTGTAGAGTTTGAAGTGAGAGTGAGACCGACTGAAGCAAGTTGGCACCCTGGAGTTAAAACTGAATTGCACTGTGGGCAATCATTAACCAGCAGCCTGTTTTATACCCTCTGATTTTATTTTTTGGAGACACCCCCCACCCCCGGTCATCAATAAGACCAGTTACAGGTTAATAATGTAATATACTGCATCACATTCATTTTAATTTTGATAGTCTGTCTTGGATTGTGAAGTCCCTCTCTGACAGTCCATCTGGCATTTGCCAGTCCAAACATCCCACACCTATTTTAATCCCCAAATTGGGATCCCCAAGGCTGTAACTCAACAATCTGCAATTGCCAGCCATAAGACAGCACGTCGTTGAAGTGGTGTAAATAGTTCAAAGATTATAATGGTAACAGTTCAGAGTGATGGGACATTGGATTAATGAGCTGTTGCAGACCCTGACTGTGCACACACAAGCATTCTTTATTGTCCCTTGAAAGTTGACAGCTATATTTTGAGTCTGCAGTATTTGCAGCCATGTATTTCTGATCCTGCATATCCCCCATGTCTGAAGCTATTTTATTCCATTCATGGACAAAGCAGGGTGGATTTGCACCCTATCCAATGTTACATTCCATTGATTTTACTTGAACCTGCCCTTTTCTGTCAAGCGGGTTACATAACAACAGGAGTGGACTGTCAATCCCTCCAGCAAGGTTGTGCCATTCAGTTGAACCATGGCTGATCTGTACCTCAACTCTATTTTCCTGCATTTGCTTCATGTCCTTTGATAAATAAATCTATTAATTTCAGACTTGAAGCTCAAGTTGGCCCCCAGTATCCACTGCCCTTCAAGCAGGACAGTGTTCTTGAGTTCTACTACCCTTTATGTGATAAAGCATTTCATCGTTTCACTTCTGAATGGCCAATCTTTGGTTTAAAATCAGGCCCTTTTTTCTGGATTGCCCACAAGACAAAATAGTTTCTTGCTGTGAGACAATGGGTCAGAGACCGGATGAATGACCAAAGATGTGCATTGGGACCCTGCTGAACTCCGAAGGAATTGCCTGAGAAGTTTCAGCTTCCAATGGGTAATTTCCCTGCTCCAGAGATCCTCCACAGCGGCTTCAACTCTGAGCTAGAAGACACTATGGATGACTCCACAGTACTTATCTGAAAATTTACCCAGGGCATGTTACACAGATTATAACCTATGCCAAGATTTCCCCACCCTGCTGTGGGAGGATTTGCTGTGGTGGATCTGGTGATTCATTCAAATCCTTGTTGATTTTGGCAGGACTGGAAGGTCCTGCCAGCCAGAGGGCCTGAAAACTCCAGCTCCTAGTCCATCTCCCAGGCTGACTCCCATTCAACCCCTGGCTACTACCATAGTCACCCCCAACCCAATTACTCCACTCAACTAGTCTCTCTGCTCTGACCCGCCTACTATCACCCAACCACCCGATCATCCCCGACCAGACCTGACTAATTCCAACTCACCCAACTCCCAACTATGCTTCCTCCCACCTCCCCACCCCCCTCTCCCCCACCCAAACCCTAACCACTCCCCCAGGCCAGAGCTGACTACTCCCCGACCCAACAAACTCTCCCAACACAACTACCTTCCCCCCCCCACCCCCGCGACCATCCAGTTAACCACCTCCAACCAGATCTGACTAGCCCCACCACCCCCAACCCGAACTGTCTACCCCTGACCTGTAGCCCCTTGACCGGACTCAACTACCCCATAACCACCCTGACCACTCAACCACTTACCCATTCAACCTACACATTTACCCAGCACACTCATCCACCCAACCTAGTCACCCACCACCCTACCCATTCACTCACTCATCCATCCATTCACCTCTTCACTAACATTAAAAAACATTTAATCTTACCATGCGACACCTGGTATTTTAAAGGGGTTTGGGGGGTGGTTCTTTTTCTGCTTCCAACTCTGCTCCAAGTAGATGGATTTCCCAGATTGGATGTGACTGTTTATTGGTGTTTTAGAAGTATCCTCAGCATCACTTGGCAGCACCAGTTCTCCAACTCAGAGGTCCTGGAGCATGCTAATTCCATCACCATATACTCAAAGTCAAAGATGCCTGTGCTGCTCAGCCACCTTTGTCAGATAATTGATGGCCATATTCCCAATGACCATCTATAGGAGAACTGGCCTCTTGGTCACAACCTCGTGACAAACTTCTGCCACAAGAACCCAGGTTCAATGTTGACCTTGGGTGGCTGCCTGTGCAGAGTTTGCACTTTCTCCCCATGTCTGCATGGGTTTCCCCCATGTGCCCCGGTTTCGTCCCACTGTCCAAAGATGTGAGGGTTAGGTAGATTGGCCATGTTAAATTCTTCCTCAGTGTCAGGAGGACCAGTGGAGACAGGACCTGGGTGGAATTGTTATCAGTACAGACTCAATGGGCCGAATGGCCTCCTGTAGGCATTCTATGATTCTATTTCATTTCCATTTCTGGAAAAGCCAGGGTCAGATGATCCCAGAAGAAATGTGGAATAGCATCGGATCGGAGATATTTACTTGTGTAACGGCAAACCGATGATCATTGCGGCTGCTTGGAAGATCTGGGCCAATATTTTACTATTTAAAACATTCTGGTCAGATCAGGACTCCACCTTCAAACCTGAAGCAAATAAAAACCAAGTTTATTCAACTTGTCCTCATATTAACTATATCATTCTGGTAAATCTATACTCTCTGGAAGGCCAGTATATCCATCCTAAGGTGCATTGTCTAGAACTGAATGCAGCACTCAAGACAGGGTCTGAGCAAAACTGCAATGGGTTACATTATAATTGGGACTATTATTTTAATCATCAAGATAAAATGTTCTTCACAAAGGTAGACACATTTTATCATCTAGGAAGTTTTTTTAAATTTATGTGTCCCAAGTAAGGCTTACACTGCAATGAAGTTACTGTGAAATTCCCTTAGTCGCCACAGTCCAGTTCCTGTTCGGGTCAATGCACATAACCAGCATGTCTTGTAGAATGTGGGAGGAAACCTACACAGACACGGGGAAAACGTACAAACTTCCAAGCTGGGAATTGAACCCAGGTCCCTGGCACTGTGAGGCAGCAATGCTAACCATGCCACCCCATGTTAATGTTGGACAAAAGTGTGACCAAGAAATAAAAAAAGGATTGGAATGGCCAAAGATGCATTTCAAAAAATGAAAAAGATGATGATTCAATTCAAAATCAGTTATGAAAACAAAGCTGAAAATCGTGGAATGCTACATTACAAAAATTTTGACAATCCGTGAATCATTGCAGGAAAGAATTGAGGCTGCAAGGTAGTGGTTTTTGAGTCAAATATAAAGATATCTTCGACAAATCAAGCTGCCACTGAAGAGGTGCGAGTAAAATCTGAGGCCAGAAGAACTCTGTTTAATATTTATTTATTAGTGTCACAAGTAGGCTTACATTAACACTGCAATAAAGTTACTGTGAAAATCCCCTAGTTGCCACACGCTGGCACCTGTTCGGGTAAGACTGAGGGAGAATTTAGCATGGCCAATGCACCTAACCAGCACGTCTTTCAGATTGTCGGAGGAAACTGGAGCACCTGGAGGAAACCCACACAGACACGGCAAGAATGTGCAGTGATCCAAGCTGGGAATCGAACTCAGGTCCCTGGTATTGTGAGGCAACTGTACTAACAACTGTGCCACCATGCTGCCCCATGTTAACAGTGGACAAATGCATGACCAAGAAATAAAAAAGAATTGCAATGGCCAAAGATGCACCACCATGTCACCTTGATCTGCTGACCAAGGTCAGGAAGACAAGATTGGAACTTCTTGGGCACGTAACAAGAAATCCTAGCCTGAATTTTTAGGATTGTAGAGGCTTGGCCCCCTTCCATCTGAAGAGTTGACAGGAATAACTCTGAGAGTCCTGCTACCATTTTACACTCCAATGAGCGCTATTTGGCATAAGCTGGACATTTGTCCCTCAGTTGGGAAGATGTGCTGCATTGGGGAACTGCCAGCCCCTCCAGCAAGAGCACTGCTGTGGCTGGAAGAGGCACTGCACAGAGCTGTCGAAGTCCCAGGAACCGAAGACCCAGGTAAATGTGTGACTTATTGTGCCTTTGAGAAAAGTATTTTAAGCATGTTCTCTTCAATTATAGAGAGTTCTGTTTTGTTTTCATTGTGGCACCAGCTGCCTGATTAGATGTTTTGTATTGTTTCTTAAATGGTTTAAATGGGGTTTTGTTTATTTTTAATCTGGACCTAATATATTCTCTGGGAGTTTTTGACCTTTTGAATTGTTGGAGGGAGGAATAATTGAGAGGTCGGGTGGGACAGATGTTTCTTCACACAACAGTTATTTTACTTTCAGTATTGGCTGCTGGCTAGTTAGGTGTTTGGACTCCAATTTGGACTCAGTATGTTTGTCTCTCTCTCCTTGCTGGACTCAATGTGTTTGTAGCTCTCTCCTTGCTGGACTCTTTCCAAGCTGGATTCAGTATGTTTGTGTCTCTCTCCTTGCTGGACTCAGTATGTTTGTGTCTCTCTCCTTGCTGGACTCAGTATGTTTGTGGCTCTCTCCTTGCTGGACTCAGTATGTTTGTGGCTCTCTCCTTGCTGGATTCAGTGTGTTTGTGGCTCCCTCCTTGCTGGACTCAGTATGTTTGTGGCTCTCTCCTTGCTGGACTCAGTATGTTTGTGGCTCTCTCCTTGCCGGATTCAGTATGTTTGTGGCTCTCTCCTTGCCGGATTCAGTGTGTTTGTGTCTCTCTCCTTGCCGGATTCAGTGTGTTTGTGGCTCTCTCCTTGCTGGACTCAGTATGTTTGTGGCTCTCTCCTTGCTGGACTCAGTATGTTTGTGGCTCTCTCCTTGCTGGATTCAGTGTGTTTGTGGCTCCCTCCTTGCTGGACTCAGTATGTTTGTGGCTCTCTCCTTGCTGGACTCAGTATGTTTGTGGCTCTCTCCTTGCTGGATTCAGTGTGTTTGTGGCTCCCTCCTTGCTGGATTCAGTGTGTTTGTGGCTCTCTCCTTGCCGGATTCAGTGTGTTTGTGGCTCCCTCCTTGCTGGATTCAGTGTGTTTGTGGCTCTCTCCTTGCTGGACTCAGTATGTTTGTGTCTCTCTCCTTGCTGGACTCAATGTGTTTGTGTCTCTCTCCTTGCTGGACTCAGTATGTTTGTGTCTCTCTCCTTGCCGGATTCAGTGTGTTTGTGTCTCTCTCCTTGCTGGACTCAGTGTGTTTGTGGCTCTCTCCTTGCTGGACTCAGTGTGTTTGTGTCTCTCTCCTTGCTGGACTCAGTATGTTTGTGTCTCTCTCCTTGCTGGATTCAGTATGTTTGTGTCTCTCTCCTTGCCGGATTCAGTATGTTTGTGTCTCTCTCCTTGCTGGACTCAGTATGTTTGTGGCTCTCTCCTTGCTGGACTCAGTATGTTTGTGGCTCTCTCCTTGCCGGATTCAGTATGTTTGTGGCTCTCTCCTTGCCGGATTCAGTATGTTTGTGGCTCTCTCCTTGCTGGACTCAGTATGTTTGTGTCTCTCTCCTTGCCGGATTCAGTATGTTTGTGGCTCTCTCCTTGCCGGATTCAGTGTGTTTGTGTCTCTCTCCTTGCTGGACTCAGTATGTTTGTGGCTCTCTCCTTGCCGGACTCAGTATGTTTGTGTCTCTCTCCTTGCTGGACTCAGTATGTTTGTGGCTCTCTCCTTGCCGGACTCAGTATGTTTGTGTCTCTCTCCTTGCCGGATTCAGTATGTTTGTGGCTCTCTCCTTGCCGGATTCAGTATGTTTGTGGCTCTCTCCTTGCTGGATTCAGTATGTTTGTGTCTCTCTCCTTGCTGGACTCAGTATGTTTGTGGCTCTCTCCTTGCCGGATTCAGTATGTTTGTGGCTCTCTCCTTGCCGGATTCAGTGTGTTTGTGGCTCTCTCCTTGCTGGACTCAGTATGTTTGTGGCTCTCTCCTTGCCGGATTCAGTGTGTTTGTCTCTCTCTCTCTCTCTCTCTCTCCTTGGTATTAGGAATTCTGCTGGAAACAGTTTTTCTTGCCTTCCTGGAGTACAAGCTTTGCTGTTGGTGCTTTGCTAGCTAGATGCTGGCAGTGGCTCTATCTCTAGCTCAAGGGGTGCTGGAAGTTCCAGGGCTGGGAAATCAGAGTTAGAACATAAGAACATAAGAAATAGGAGCAGGAGTAGGCCATCTAGCCCTTCGAGCCTGCCCCGCCATTCAATAAGATCATGGCTGATCTGTTGTGGCTCAGTTCCACTTTCCCGCCCTCTCCCCATAATCCTTAATCCCCTCTCTTATCAAAAACCCATCAACCCGCTTCTTAAAAATATTTAGCGAGGCAGCCTCCGCCACTTCAACGGGCAGAGAATTCCAGAGATTCACCAGCCTTTGAGTGAAGAAGTTCCTCCTCAACTCCGTTCTAAACCGCCTCCCCTTTATCTTGAGGCTGTGCCCCCTAGTCCTACTGTCTTTTTTGAGCGGGAAGAGTCTCTCCACCTCTATCCTATCCATCCCATTCATCATCTTATACGTCTCAATGAGATCTCCCCTCATTCTTCTAAACTCTAACGAGTACAAGCCTAGTTTATTCAGCCTCTCCTCATAGCTCAATCCCCTCAACTCCGGTATCAGCCTAGTAAACCTCCTCTGCACTCCCTCCAGGGCCAAAATATCCTTGCGCAGGTGTGGCGCCCAAAACTGCACACAGTACTCCAGCTGCGGCCTCACCAATGCCCTATACAAGTCTCTATCCAAAAGACTAATTCACAGCACAAGTTGCAGAGCTCAAATCCAGTATCATGTGAGCATCCTTGTTTTCTATGCTAAACCTGAGATGAATGTATGTCTGTAGGGAGGTTTGTTGTGTTGGAACAGTGCATTTAGTTGTTAAGGTTGATGCAGTATCTTTTTTTTTACTTGTTTGTAATTGGCAAAAGTTATTATTACTTTTCTTTACATACATGTTAACTATATTCTTAAATAAACTTTGTTTTACAGAAGCTCCCTATTGGGTCATTTGAATCATACCCAGAGTGAAATATCTTATACTTATTTGTACTGAAGTCAAAGTGTAAAACTTATAGACCAGGCTGACTTCATAAAATATCTTGCAGTTCCTAACCTGGATTATAACAAATGTAGGGACCTCAGGGCGAGGTGGTAGGAAAGGCCTGGGAGATCACGAGATAGGCAATAAGGTCTTGAAGGATAGACCTGAGGGTTTGGGGGGGGGGGGAGGGAGCTCCACAGGTCCTCAAGGGCAGGAGGGTAGCTGCTGATGGATTCCCCCATCCTTGCCTGAGACCGACATTTCTTCATTTCTGGGTACCCCCCCCCCCCACCATGAGCTGACATTCACCAGAGAGCCTAAAAATTGAGGCTGGGTGAGAAACAGCCCTTAAGCAGTCATTGACTGGGGCCTCAACGGAGACAAAGGCAGGCTTCCCATTTTAGGCCCAGCGCACCCCAGCATAAATCGCTTTGAGGTTGGAACCTGGAGGGAACCCTATCCACACCATTTTATTTTTGCTGATGAGGAAGAGTTGGAGATAGATTGATGGTAAAAGAGATTGAGGAAGATAAAGAATGATCTTACCTCGCAAACTGGATAATGTACAACCAATGAAGATGATCCATGGCTCTAGAGCAAGAATAACATGGTGGTCTGGGATTGCCAACACCCTCTTAGGGCCTGGTATCTGAAGAGGGAGAAAGCTCTGTCATGGATGTAGGTCCATCCACTGATACTTTCAGCTTACAATCAAAAGATTAATAAACATGCCTTCCCTTTACAACAGTAAGGAGTCGGGGCAAACCCCGAAAGCTTGTGAGTTTACTATCAAATAAATCGGTTGGACTTAAACCTGGTGTTGTCAGACTTCTTACTGTGTTTACCCCTGTCCAATGCCAGCATCTGCACATCATTCCCTTTACGACTACAGACTGACTTCCTGTTCATGTTCATTTCTACATTTCTACATTTTTTCCCAGATTTCTAACATTCACAATTTTTATATTGTTCTTTAAACTCTTTAAACTTTACCAAACCATTCTGAAGGCTTCCACTGCTCTGAAGTAGTCTTTTCAAATTCTAAATTACTTTCAGTGAAGAATAAATTAATAATCATAGAATCCCTACAGGGCAGAAAAGGCCATTTGACCCATCGAATCTGCACCAACCGGAATCCCACCTAGGCCCTATTCCTATACCCCATGCATCCCTAGACCCTAGCTAATCCTCCTGACACTAGGGTCAATTCATCATGACCAATCAATCTAACCAGCACATTTTTGGACTGTGGGAGGAAACCGAAGCACCCAGAGGAAACCCACACAGACACAGGGAGAACATACAGACTCCATACAGATGGAGACCCTAGGCTGGAATTGAACCTGGGTCCCTGCTCTGTGAGGTAGCAGTGCTAACTACTGTGCCACCATGCTGCCCCAGAGACGCAGTGGCTAGTGAATAAGTTCAAACAAATGATAGATTTTCATGAGATAGCAACAAATCAAAATTTACTGTGGGAATGACATGAATTTAACGACAGTAAACTCAAAGAGGGCAGTTCACAAGGGAATAAAGTCAAAAAACACAATCGAATAATTAGCTGTTGATTTTTGAAGTGTTTAGCTCATTTTACACATGTCATATGATATAACGCATTGTGAAGTTGGAGAGATTCTGGTCCATGGTTCCGAGGGCTCTACAGGGATGATTATGGAAAAGTGCTGCATCTTCAAATAGCCAAAACTAGTAGTTGGGACGAGTGTCAAGAAGGATGGCCTCATTATTTTCTAGTCTTAAGGAATCAGTGCACTAAAAATATTCAATCAGCTCTTTTCTAGCGCTGCAGTACAACCTCATCCCTGACAAGAAAGACATTGATTAATGTTACTTTATTAAACAGCTCAGACATGGCAGGGAGAATGAAGAAAGCGGTGGAGTATTGCTTCGAAGAGTTTTATATTCTTTGTCTCTCGAAAAAGAATGTTTTTTTTCGGTGCCTAGGCTGATTCCTACACTGTCCCATTGTCTGGAGCATAATGATATTCGGACAGCAGTTACTGACTCAGTGCCAACATTGTTAATGAGCATATGTTTCCAATAACACTGTGACTACTTATAGTGCTTGATGGCAGGGAGCCAGTCATTTAATGGTGACTGGACATCAAATTGGTGAGGCAAGTACCATCCTATCAGTTAATTCAAGACCAATGCAGCCAGAAAACTGTAATAAGTCTCAGAAAATGCAGAGAATCAAACAGAATCAACTTAACTCCATTAAAAAAAACAATATAGAAAGAAAAATTGTTAGTGGAACCCTGCAAAAGAAATGTGTGTTTATAATAATGTATACCGGAAGATAGAGACACTGGCTGCAAACCAAAAAAGTAAAATGAAATAATTCCAGAGCTTTCTCATTGACATGCTGCCTCCTGCTGATATCAGCAAACTGTTCAGTGGGGTAAGACTCTCCAAATAAGCAGAAGCCACTATTTCTAGTTGTTCATAGAATCCCTGCAGTGCAGAAGGAGGCCATCCACCCCATCGAGTCTGCACCGACCACAATTCCACCCAGGCACTATCCCCATAGCGCCATGCATTTACCCTAGCTAATCCCCCTGACACTAAGGGGCAATTTAGCATGGCCAATCCACTGAACTCGCGCATCTTTGGACTGTGGGAGGAAACCAGAGCACCTGGAGGAAAGCCACACAGACTCGGGAAGAACGTGAAAATTCCACACAGACAGTGACTCAAGCTAGGAATTGAACCCAGGTCCCTGGCGCTGTGAGGCAGTAGTGCCAACCAATGTGCCACCATGCCACCCTCTGACAACAGCCTTGAAATCACATTTACTAACATGCTCTTTTACCCCTTGACAGACGTCAAGTTATGGGTACACCAGGCTCCAAGATAACATTAAGCTCCCTGATTCAGCACACACTGTGGCAGCATGATGGTACAGGGTTTAGCACTGTTGCCTCACAGTGCCAGGGACCTAGGTTCACTTCCCGGCTTGGATCATTGTCTGTGTGGAGTTTGCACGTTCTCCCCGTGTCTGTATGGGTTTACCCTGGTTTCCTTCCACAGTCTGAAAGATGTGTGTGTTAGGTGCATTGGCTGTGCTAAAATTCTCCCTCAGTGTACTCGAACAGTCACTGGGAGTGTGGTGACGAGGGGATTTTCACAATAACTTCATTGCAGTGTTAATGCAAGCCTACTTGTGAAACTAATAAATAAAACACTCTAGCCTAGATGCACAACTTTAACTCCTCTTGCCTCTGGGTGCTTCCTTATGTGGACTCCGAACAATGACAAACTTTATTTACCCCTAATTGCACCTTTGCAACGATCTGCATCTTACTTCTTACCTCACTCCCACCTACACCATCATCATCTCCAACCTTGTCTTTTCCAATGCTGTCCATGTTGGCCTCCTAGGACTCCTCCAACTTGAACTGTAACTTTCTCAAAAATCAAGATCTACTGCCACTTATCCCCACTCCAAAAAAACTGCTCTTTTTCATGACCTCTTTCATCAAATTCTAATGCCTTCCCAACTTACAATGCATTGGAAATTTGAAATACTCATCCTCATTGATAAATTACTCCTTGTTTCTGCCCTTGCTTTGACTCTGAAGGCTCCTCTATTATTGTGTACTAGCATGTACCTTTCGCTCTTGTAATGTTTGCCTCTTTGCATTCACCTCTCTCTCTTCTGTAATGTTGGAGGCAGAATGTTCATACATTTTGGCTGCACACTTTAGAACTTGCCTCTTAAACATTTTTATCTTGTTGCCGACAGACAACTCACCCTCAGAAGCTGACTCAAAATATGCCACGTATGCTATCACTTCTCCAACACTTGAACATGTCCTTGTCTCCATTTAAGTGACTTGAGATAAGACCATAAGACAGAGGAGCAGAGTTAGGCCACTCGGCCCACCGAGTCTGCTCCGCCGTTCAATCGTGGCATACTTTTCTCATCCCTATTCTCCTGCTTTTTCCCCATAATCCCATAACCCCTGATCCCTTTACTAATCAAGAATCTATCTAAGAATGTCTTAAAGATATTTATCTCAGATATTCTCAGATATTTATCTCAGAACACTACAGCACAGAAGGATGGTTTGGATCTGTGATCCTCTTCTGCCTGACAACCAATTAGTCTTTCAACTTAATGAGTCATGCCCTTCAATTTGGCAGGAACTCAGCATTTCTGGGTTTCTGAGCTGCAAGCATGTGCTTCACTGCATCTCCTTAAGTATCAGGGCCAAGATCTCCACTGTGCAGTTAGCATAATCTCCAACTGGGGGAACATGGGATCAGCAATAAAAGTGTATGCAACGCAGAGTCTGACGAGGTTTATGAGCCTTCTTCAAAGCTAAAACTTACCTCTGGCCTTGGTTTTCATTGATTGAATTATAGTGAGGCACAGAACACAAAGGTTCGTCTTACAATAGAATAACTGAATTCATGGCAGAAATAATGTAAGTGCTTGCTTCAAAGCTAACCCTTCAATTATAAAGAGACGAATGCATAAAATTGAAGGCAAATTTATGGGTGACCTCAGAAGTTAATGCGGCTTCTTGAGTATGATGCTTTACATCTTAAAGACCATCCTTTCAAGCCATTTTTGTATTGAATGGATTTGCATTCCCCTGCGTCAGTATGAATCTGGTTTGTCTTAGTGTCTTCTTTCTTTTTCCCTTTTGAACACTCTTTGAGATGACAACCATTTTGCTTTCAAGATGATGCCAAGATAATTAAAAGGAAATTACTGGTGTAGTGTGTCTTTTTTTATCATGTTGGCTCCCCACAATATTACTACCAGTTGTATCTTACTGCGGAAAGCAGTGTCTTTCTTGTGATGCTTGAGCTTTTTTTTCTATCTGATCTTGTTGTAGATTATGCCAAGGGCAAAGTTGGTAGATTTCTGGACTCCGAGGCAATCATGAGATATGGGGTCTTTTTGAATAGCAGAGACATTTTAAGGAGTTGTGCAGCCTACTCTGTTCCTGTTGCCTATGGTCTAATGTTCTTACTATGAAGATTTTACTCCCAGTTTTTGCTCCTGATTTCACTGACATTTTCAGCCTAGTTGTGATAAAATATTCATTTATTGCATTGTCAGTCATCCTGCAAAATGAGAGGATAATTACATTGCAGGCGACATGGTGGCACGATGGTTAGCACTGCTGCCTCACAGTGCCTGGTACCTGTGTTCAATTCCCGGCCTGGGTCACTTTCTTCTGTGAAGTCTGTACGTTCTCCACGTTTCTGCATGGGTTTCCTCTGGGTGCTCTGGTTTCCTCCCATAGTCTGAAAGACGTGCTGCTTAGCTGCATTGGCCGTGTTAAATTCTCCCTCAGTGAATCTGAACAGGTGCCGGAATGTGACGATTAGGGGAATTTCATTGCAGTGTTAATGTAAGCGTACTTGTGACACAAATAAACTTTTAACTGCTGTATCAATATCCTCTGAAACTACATAATTGGATGTAGTGAGGATGTGGATAGCATTTGAGGAGGAGGAGGAATTATAGCATTCAGTTACCATTGTCATCACTCCAAAGATCAGAATCCAATGAACCATAAGGCTTATGACTAATTCTTCCTGTCCATTCTCAGCTCCCTGCCAAGGATGAATCTCAGTTTTTACCATGTGTAATGCCACTTAAATGTACAGAACTGTGTAAGAGCTTTATTATATATAAGCATCATATAGTTTGCAGTGGTGTGATGGGCAGGGTCAGGAGCTTGCAACCAGAATATCAGCCCCATGGACTCCATCTAAACCTTTCATTAGTTTACTTTGTTTCCTCACGCATGCCCCTGTATCCTCAATAAGATTTGTCAACTGTGGCCTGGCATACTCCTTGAGCTGTGATCATGTAGCATTTGATCGAATAGCATTCAATCACATGTGATGCTAAATCACATGACATTTTATCACGTGACATTTGCCACTCTTTGCAAATGTTAGTAGTGTATTTCATTATCACCGAGGACCGAATAAAACATTGGGCTTTATGTTTTACTGAGATGAATCACATAGGGCAGAATTTTACACTACTCACACCCCCCCTTCCTGAGTAGGTTCCGAGATGATTGTAGAATTGCACGGACAGGATTCCCTCTGGCTTCCTGCCTGTCCTGACCCAGATGCAATTTTATGGTGGCGTGGGCAGGGCCTTGGATGGAAGGCCTTTAAGTTGAAGTTAAGAAGGTTCCTTCAGATTTGGAGCGCTCTCCCATCAGGGATTTGTGAGTTCTGGCCTTCCCTCCCTTCCTGGCCTAATCCTCCCAACAGTGCGGTCACTGACATCCTAACCCCCTCACCCGGTCACCATCTATCCTTCCACCCCCACAACCTCTGAAGTGCAGTCGCAGAATCTAGGCTCACGTGCAGTACTACAGGTCCTCTTCTGGCCACTGCAGCGCTGTGCCTGGAGAGCTGTCGGCCAATTAGATTGTCAAACAGCACTCCAAGGTGGGGCTTTGTCCAAGGAAAGACTGAGGTGGTACGTGCTGCTAGTCAATGCCCAGTTGCGTGTAAAATGGCTCTGAGCCAGTTAGAGTTGAAATTTTCTCCCCCCTCAGTCTTGCCATCCTAAAATTCAGGCCATAATTTATAAATCAAAGATGGAACAAAATATTTGGAAAATTTAAGGATAAGTAAGATTTAAGCAAAAGCCATGCAATTATCATTGATTCAACAAAAATTTGATTAATTGTAAGTTTCCTTGCAACTTTTCTCCAATTTCCTCCCACATTCTGAAAGACGTGCTGTTTAGGTGCATTGACCCAAACAAGCGCCGGAGTGTGGCAATTTCACAGTAACTTCATTGCAGTGTTAATGCAAACCTTACTTGTGACTAATAAATAAACTTTAACTCTCCCTCCCCCAGTTTGTTTCTTCCTCCTCAATGTGCATTTCTCTTAAGTAGGGTAAAGGACAGTGAGGGGCAAGGGCTCCTAACAGGTATCCTTCAGAGAAATTTACCACAGCACTGTGTTTACAGTCCATTGCAAAATAAGGCACATACGGACCTGGTCCTTGGGAATGAGGTGGGCCAGGTTGATCAAATATCAGCAGAAGAACATTTAGGGAACAGTGATCATTGCATCATAAGGTTTAGGATGACCAGTTTCTCATCTCTTATCCTCACTAAACTTGAGCTCATTAAAAGCAAAATACTGTGGAGGCTGGAAATCTGAAAGATTTCGCACTGGCACAGTGGTTAGCACTGCTGCCTCTCAGCGCCAGGGACCTGGGTTCGATTCCCGGCTTGGGTCATTGTGCGGAGTCTGCACGTTCTCCTCATGTCTGTGTAGGTTTCCTCTGGATGCTCTGGTTCCCTCCCACAGTTTGAAAGACATGTGGGTTAGGTGCATAGGCCATGCTAAATTCTCCTTTAGTGTACCCAAACAGGCGCTGAAGTTGGCGACTAGGGGATTTTCTCAGTAACTTCATTGCTGTGTTAATGTAAGCCTACTTGTGACTCTAATAAATAAACTTTAAACTAAAAACAGTAAATGCCAGAAAAGTTCAGCAGGTCTGGGAGCATCGGATGACAGAGAAACAGAATTAACATTTTGAGTCCATATGACTCTTCTTCAGACCTGTCCTGTCATTATTGTTTATGAGACGCTATTTTGAGTCCTGCCTTTAAAGAATGTAGTGGAGAAATTTACAATGAACTTCTTTGCTAACCTTGTTTCGTTCTTATTCGATGTAGACAGTCTTAATCTGATTTCATCCCAAAGTTCAACTTCCACATGACTAAAGCTTTGCCTCTTATCCTGATTGTTTGTTTTCTTCTTTCACCCTGAGAGAGGCAAGCTCGCCTTAAATCATGTACAAGATACTGGCACAGAGGGATGGGGGGATGGGGCGGATTCATCCTTGAATTTTTTTTTGGCATCTGCTCCACCACAGTGCATACAAATGTTCTTAACTGCATAGATTGGTTTACACCAAATGCCTGTTTGAGCCCATTTTATAGCCTGAACAAATGCTGAATTGTCACTATTGTGGTTTGAGTAGCTAGATCTCTGTGTGTACACTGAAATTAATCCCTTTTACCACCCCCCCCCACCCTGCAAAAATTGATACACTGAAAATTATCTGGTCTTGTGGTTGTGAAACTTTATGAAGTGCCATGATCTTATTAAATGGTGGCCTAGGCTTGAGGGGCTGAATAGCCTGCTCCTGCTCCTTGTGCATAGCACGATGGCACAGATGCTTCACAGCACCAGAGACCCAGGTTCGCTTCCTGGCTTCGGTCACTGCCTGTGTGGAGTCTGCACGTTCTCCCAGTGTCTGCGTGGGGTTTCCTTTGGGTGCTCCAGTTTCCTCCCACAGTCCGAAAGGCGTGCTGGTTAGGTGGATTGATTTGAATACGTGCCAGAATGTGGCAACTAGGGGAATTTCACAGTAACTTCATTGCAGTGTTAATGTAAATAAATTTTTTTAAAAACTTTAATATGTTCATAAGCAAATTGATTGCACTATGTCTACTGAGGAATTCCAATATGCTGAGTGAACGGAAGTAATGAAAAAGTATCCAGAAATTAATCATAATCAGGAATTTGACAGCTCAGTTTGGGGTTTATAGAATATCAGACATTATATTAGTGAGTCATGATAAAACAATCACTACAATGATAAAATTCCCAATTTTACATTCGGTTTGGCATTTATTATTGAATCTACATGGAAGGGAAACTTGAAAGAATGATTGGTGCATATCTGGCATCATGTTAAGATAGAGATGATTAACTGGCTAATCACTGCTCACAATGGATATAGAAAGGTCAGTTTTGCATCTTTGGAGTATAGTATATTGTGCTGCATTTATCTTGTTCAAGTTTCCGGTATTAATCAACCTAACTAAAATGTACACAGCCAACAACTTGAATACATTGCAGTGTTGGTCAATAGTGCCATTGCACAGTCTAAATGGCCTACAGCTCTCCAGGCACAGCACTGCAGTGGCCAGGAGAGGTACTGCAATACTGCGCATGAGCCTAGGTTTTGAGTGTCAAATCTTCATCCATCGGGAAAAAGATCCAAAAGTTTTGTACCAACCGACTCAAGAACAGCTTCTTCCCTGCTGCCATCAAACCTTTGAATGGTCCTACCTTGCATTAAGTTGATCTTTCTCTACACCCTAGTTATGACTGTAAAACTACATTCTGCACTCTCTCCTTTCCTTCTCAGTGAACAGTATGCTCTGTCTGTATATCATGCAACAAAGAATACTTTTCTCTGTATGCTATGTGACAATAATAAGTCAAATCAAATCATTTAACTCTTGGCCTACTAGGCTTTGAATCGGACGGTTATAGGTTCACGTTCTAGTCCAATGATTGCAAAGTCTTGTATTGAGGAAGTGCTGCAGGTCCCGATAGATATTAAATCAAGGCCTGACAGCCTTCTCAAACGGAAATATTCAAAATCCCACTGAAAGTATTTCAAAGAAGACCAGTGGAATTGTCTTCCCAGCGTCCTAACCAATACAGAGCATTCAAATGGTGTGGCCATTAGCACATAGCTTTGGTGAGATTTCACTGTGCACAGGTTGACTCCTGTGTTTCCTGTATTATAACAGCAATTACTCCTCAAAAGGACTTCTTTGGCTGTCAAGCCCTATGGAATGTCCTGAGGTCATGGAGGGGGTTTATTTACACAAAACTCTTTTATTCTTCCACTTGGAAACATAGGGTACAATTTCTTAAAGGATTCTACTCTCCCACCATAACTTTGGCATGAGCTTTTCTCGATTTACTTTGTTGATGGCTTAACTGGGGTACGGTAAGGTTTAAAAAAAGAATGTCAACTGTTACCTCAGGGAAGGCTGTGGCATAATGGTATTGTCACTGGACTAATAACCCAGATACCAAGGTAATGTTCCAGGGGCATGGGTCTGAATCTCACCATAATAGATAGAATCCCTACAGTGCCAAAGAGGCCATTCGGCCCATTGAGTTGACATGGACTCTCTGACAGAGTATCTTACCTAGGCCCTTGCCCTATCCCTATAACCTCACACATTTCCCATGACATCTAACTACACATCTTGGGACATTAAGGGGCAATTTAGCATGGCCAATTCACCTAACTTGCATATCTTTGGACTGTGGGAGGAAACCAGAGCACCCGGAAGAAAGCTGTGCAGACACAGGGAGAACATGCAACTCCAAATAGACAGTCACCCAAGGCCGGAATTGAACCCAGGTTCCTGGAGCTGTGAGACAGCAGTGCTAACCACTTCAAATTCAAAGAAAATCTAGAGTTACAAACCTAATGATGCCAATGAAACCCTTGTCGATCGTTGTAAAAATTTACCTGGTTCAGTAATGTTCTTTAGGGATGAAAATCTTCTGTCCTTACTTGGTCTGGTCTACATATAACTCTAGACCCACAGCAATGTGGCTGACTCTTTACTGCCCCTACAAGGGCAATCAGGAGATGGGAAACAAATATTGGCCTTGTTAGCACACCCACAGCCCATGAATGAAAAAAAAATTTCTGTTCCATTCTCCCAGCTTTGAATTGCTCAGGAGCTCCAAAACATTTTCATCTCTCTAAGTAATCAGTTATCTTGTCCTCTACAGCAAATGCAAAATGTACTAATGTTATCTGATTGACAAGAAATGCTGTGCAATTCAGATACCAACATGCAGATAATGAGATTGTACATTAGCTAAGTATTTAAAGGAGGTTTTCAGTAAGATGAGTGCACACAAGAGCACTTTTCAGCTGAAGGCAGAGTGGGATATAAAGGTCTTCTATATCATAAGACATAGGAGCAGAATTAGGCCACTCAGCCCATCAAGTCTGCTCCGCCATTCAATCATGGCTGATATTTTTCTCATCCCCATTCTCCTGCCTTTTCCTCATAACTACTGACCTTAATTAAGAACCTATCTCAATGTCCTCGGCTCCACAGTCTTCTACGGCAAAGAGATCCACAGATTCACCACTCTCTGGCTGAAGAAATTCCTCCTCATCTCTGTTTTAAAGGATCATCCTAGGCTTAGAATACTGTGAAGAGGAATTGGATACCAATGGCTGCCTGTTGGGAAACTGACTGTATTTAGTTTAACTCTGGTTTCACGCCCCAAGCCAATTTCACTTTCCATTGACATAATCAACTGCAACATAAACACTGGAATAGATCTGATGGGCCAAATGGACTCTTACTATGCTCTAGGTTCAATGTGACGACTGAGCATTCTTGAAGGTATGGCCAATTCCTCCTACCTTGTCTGGTCTTGTTAGGCTATTAAGCCTTTTAGTGCCATGCAGTCAGTGTTCACTACCTTGGCCATGTCCTTCTACTGAATCAGAGACAGAAAGCAGCCATTTGCTCATCATGCCCATGTCCATTCTTTACAAAAACAATTCAATTAGACCCATGGCCCCACACTTTCCTGCAATTTTGTTTTCAAATCTCCTTCCACTAACCTTTCAGGCAGTATGTTCCTTGTTAGAATAATGTGCTTTGTGAAGCAATGTCTTCATCTCAATGTTGGTCCTTTTGCTAATGATCTTGAATCTCTGATCATTGACACTCCGACTAGTTGAAACATTTTCTCCCTATCTACTCTATAAAGGCCTTCATAACTGTAAGCATCTCAATTAAATCTCCCTTAATCTTCTTTGGAACGGAGAACATGTTTTTGGAGAGGGAGTAGGTCCAACGCACCTGGACCAATAGTGGTCAGAGAACGGAGTATTCTGTGTCTGTGAGCCAATATAATAGTCTCTTCTCCCGAGTGAATTTTCCCTTTAAACTACTGTAGACATTCAGTTGTGCAGCATCATAGTTTGGTGAGTTTCCAATTAGAGGTGTGTAGATCTCAGGCTCAATATTATAATTAAATTCATCTTGTAATGTTTAGTGATGTTGGCCATAGTGTGGCAGGGAAGGCCGACCACATCACACATCTGGTGGGCATCAGAGAATCTGGATGATAAAGTTCCTGGTGCTAAATTGTCACTGAGCATATGGACCTAATAGCTTTTTCCTGTTCCACCATTAGAGACGTTAATCATTTGCAGGACATGGGTGTCGCTGGCTGGCCAGCATTTTTGCCCAGCCCCAGTTGCCCTTGGAGGGCACTTGAGAGTCAACCACAATGCTGTGGACTGGAGTTACATGTATGTCAGACCGGGTAAGAACGGAAGATTTCCTTCCCTAAAGGACATTAGTGAACTAGATGGGTTTTTTCGACAATCGACAATGGTTTCATGATCATCAGTAGATTCTTAATGGCAAATACTTTTTCTTGAATTCAAATTCCACCATCTGCCGTGGTGGGATTCAAACCCAGGTCCCCAGAACATTAGCCGAATTTCTAGATTAATAGTCTAGCGATAATACCACTAGGGCGTCACCTTCCTCCATCCGTGAGGAATAATTATGTTCTTCATGCATTGACATTGTAGAATTACATGCCAGCCCATAGATAAAGTACCTGAAGCCTTTGAGTCCCAGAGGCATGCCTTGTCACAAGAGTTCTCCACGTTTGTGCAAATTCCTAATCTCAATCTGCTCCCCCTCACTGCCCAACATCCCCCTCCACAGAACACCAAACCACCTCCCAGACAATTGACCACTTGATCCACACTCCCAGCTAATCCCCACCTGACCAACCACTCTGACTTTCTGATGCCCCCCCCCCGCCACCTCTTCACCTCTTGATATGGTCCACCCTCTCATTCTACCCACTTACAAACCTACCTTCTCTGAAAGTAGCCATACTTTTAAACTTAGCGACTTTATCCTGGTCTGTGACATTAAAAGGCGACCAGGCTTCCACACTTCCAACTTTCCAGCCCTCAACTGAAGGCCTCAGGAGCATCCAACCGTACATAGTTCTCCCCTTTCCTGGGTCAAAAGAATCATAGAATCCCTACAGGGCAGGAGGAGGCCATTCAGCTGCACTGACCACAATCCCACCCAGGCCTATTCTTCTAACTCCACACATTTATCCTGCTAATCCCCATCGGGTCAATTTAGCATGGCCAATCAACCTAACCCACACATCTTTGGACTGTGGGAAGACACCGGAGCACCCAAAGGAAACCCACGCAGACACAGGGAGAACATGCAAACTCCACACAGTCAGTGACCCGAGGCTGGAACTGAACCTGGATCCTTGGCGCTGTGAGGCAGCAGTGCTAACCACTGTGCATCATAGGATCACCTGAATTTTGAGGCAAGAAATATGGAGTGAGGGTGGCAATCCGATTCTGATTACCACTCCACCGTATTTCAGTCCATGATGCCACAGAGATCTAGTCAATGCAGTTAAAAATCATCTGGCAGATTGACTGGCACCCTGGTGAAGGCTATTGATTTACGCTGACACAGAACATGAAAGTTTCAATTTATTTGCAAGCTTTTTCTTTGCCCTTTTACTTATTTTACTTCACTTCAAACTGTTGGCATTAAAACACGCCTTCAACTATAATGCTAGGCATCTTCTCAAGCTAATACTTAAATATTAGATGAGAAACTCCCATGAATGATGTAACCATATGATCTTTGCATATCCCGGTGCTTGGGTGGCTAATAAGCTTGTTCTTTTGAACTAGTTTTTAGTCAGCTAGGGGTTCATTTGCTAGGTTTACCTAAACCTAAACCTTGGCTGATTCTGGGGATGTATGAAGAGAGATTGACCAGGTTAGGATTGTTTTTGCTGGAGTTCAGACAAATCAGGGGGATCTCTTGGAGACTTATAAAATTCTAACAGGCCTAGGCAGGGTAGATGAAGCGAGGATGTTCCTGATGGTGGGGGAGTCCAGAATCAGGGGTCACAGTCTGAGGATTCACAGTGGACCATTTAGGATAGATTTGAGGAGACATTTGTTCACCCAAAGAGTGGTGAGCCTGTGGAATTCATTATCACAGGAAGTGGTTGATGTCAAAACATTGAATGTATTCAAGAGGCGGCTGGATATAGCGCTTGGGACAAATGGGATCAGAGGTTATGGGGAAAAAAACAGGATTAGGCAATTGAGTTGGATGATAATGAATGGCAGAGCAGGCTTGATAGGCCAAATGGCCTCCTCCTTCTCCTACCTTCTATGTTTCTATGTTTGCCTCAGCTTGTTTGAAGCCATGAAAGAGTGTACCATAGCCCAAAGGCCCGAGACTAGTTGTGGCTCCAGAGGCCAGTTGTCAGATTTGACCTGGACCAGTTTGGTGCTTTGGGAGGTCATGGAAGGGGAGGGATGATGCACGGATGTTGGCGTCTATTATGGCTACGTTGCAAGGCATGCTGGGAAAAGAACTCCCACTGCACCTGGCTTCCCTTGCGGGTAAAATAAAGATGGATAACTCACCATTTTGTTGGTGGCCATTGGTTAGGCAGCTGTAATCCCTGGAAAAACCTTAGGTTTTAGTTGTTTGCCACTGACCCGTGGGATTCTTGTTACCGTTGTTATAGCACTGACTTGTAACCCTGAGGTTTTAAGTTCAAATCCTGCTATGACAAATTGTGAAAGTAAATTTAATAAAATCAACCAACAAACACTGAAAGCATTGTCCTAAATTTCCAACCAGTTCACCAATGTCTTTCAAATGCATCTCAATGTATTAACTGGAATTCTACTGGATTCAAAATTCACTTAATTGTCTAAACAATGACCGCTGAATGAGGTCCACAACCATCTTCTCAGAGCAAGCCAGGATGAGTAATAATTATGGCCTTGTCTCTACTGCCCACACCCTAAAAGCGAGTGTTTTTGTATATTTATTTGTTCAAGGGATGTGAACACTACTGGCTAGGCCAGCAATTGCTCTTGAGAAAGGGTGAGTGAGTCGCCTTCTTGAACTGCCCCAGTCCCACCCGCAGTGCAATCAGGAAAGGAATTCTAGGATCTTGACCCAGTGACAGTGAATGAATAGCGATACTGTTCCAAGCCAGGGCGGCATGTAGTTCGGAGCAGAATGTAGATCCCATGCATCTACTGACCTTGTCCTTCTAGGTGGTAGAGATCATGGGTTTAGAAAGTGCTGTTGAAGGACCCTTGGTGAGTTGCTGCAGTGCATCTTGTAGCTGGTACTCGCTGCTGGAACGGTGCATCGGTGGTGGAAGGAATGAATATTGACTGTGGTGATGGAGTAAAAGGAAAGTAAGATTAAGTATATCAACAACTGATCTCATGGGGAGGCAATGGCCTTATGATATTATCATTGGACTGTTATTCCAGAAACTAATGTTTTGGGGGCCCAAGTTCGAATCCTGCTGTGGCAGCTGGCGAAATTTGAATTTAATTTTAAAAATCTGGAAATAAGAATCTACTGATGACCATGAAACCATTGCTGACTGTTGGAAAAGCCCATCTGGTTCATTAATGTTCCTTTAAAAAAAGTTTATTTATTAGTCACAAATAAAGCTGACATTAACATTGCAAAGAGGTTACTGTGAAATTCCCCTAGTCGCCACACTCTGACGCCTGTTCGGGTCAATGCACCTAACCAGTAGGTCTTTCAGACTGGAAGGAACTCTGCTGCCCTTACCTGGTCTGGCCTACACGTGACTCCAGAGCTACAGTATTTATTACCCATCCGAAAGGCAACTAGGGATGCGCTGGCCAGCCAGCGACACCCATATCCCATGAGTGAATAAACAAAACCAGGGGGAGGGGGGAGGGTGGGCAGCAGCTGAAATTCCCTAGATCTATTGAGAGCTTAAGGGTTAATGAACAACTTTCCTTATCTGTATGTGAAAGCTTCTGCTCCCCTGGTAGTCTGTTTAAAATTTGGCACGTACCATGGGGATTACGCGATTGCTCCAGTATAGATGGGTGGGCGGCATGTATGACTGAAAAAGAAGGTCTGTCTCTAATAACTGAATCATTGCCACACTCAGATTTGTTCCATTCACTGTGATTCAACATGGAGTGGGCAGGGACAAGCTGCCCTTCTGTAGACAATTTATGACCTTTACATGGCTCTTGGCTGCAGTTGAAAAAGGCTGTCTGGCTTACGTAGAGTTTTATTTTTATTTTGCTGTCTTTGATATAATTTTGCAATTCTGCGGAAAATTCAACAAAGGAATTGAAGCATGTATGAACGAATGGGTCACTTCTCCATCTCTTTCATATTTATTCTCTTTACGAGATCATTGTTGCTTTCTTTCTCCCCCTCTCATGTGGGAAATGTTCTCAACAGCACAATTAAGGATATTGTAAAACGTAAAGTAAAAAAGTAAAGTTTATTTATTAGTCACAAATGGGCTTACATTAACGCACTCTGGCGCCTGTTCGGGTCAATGCACCTAACCAGCACATCTTTCAGACTGTGGGAGGAAACCGGAACACCCAGAAGAAACCCGACACAGAACATGGGGAGTGACCCGAGCCGAGAATCAAACCCAGGTCCCTAGCGCTGTGAGGCAGCAGTGCTAACCATTGTGCCACCATGTGGCCCACACTGACAATGCCTGACACTGTTGACTGACAAATTCATTGCAAGTGAACTCAAACCAGTCAGGATCCATCTGCCAAATGCTTTTATGCCAATCCTGCAGCAAGCATGTTATACACATGTGAATCTGATTGAGAGACTCTTGTAGCTTCCAAGGAGGATTGGCACGATCACTGTTGCCTATTGGAGCCAGGATTTCAAGCTCTTCGTACTTTGCCTTGTATGTGTTGATGTTGGGCGGATCTTGTGAGAATGTGGCAGAGTGTCAGTTCTGGTGAGAAAACTGGCGTGAAACTTTTGAGCTCCCCTGGCCAGTTTTCTCTCCAGATCTTATCTCTTTAACTGACGTAAAAAAAAAGTGGGCGTAGTTTGTGCTGTCACTCTGAGGTAGGACACTTAGAGCTGGAACCAGCTCCCTTGAAATTAGGCCACTCTTTCTAAAGAGTGCCCCTTGCACAGAAAGAAAAATTAATCTCCCCCCCAACTCCCTCACACAGGTGAATCTATGGCCTCCCTGCCAGCCATCCGCACACCAACCGCTTGGCATACCGCACAATCATTGCTCGCATCCCCATTGCTCGTGCTTTCTCCCCCACCACCCACCCCCCCAAATAAGAGCTCCTGCATGCAAGGGGACCTGCCCCAGCACAGGTTGCATGTGCCTGTCCCTCTCCCCTGGGGGGCTATACTGGCCTTTGCACTCCTGGGGAAGGGGGTGTCCCCAACCTTACGACATGGTATCACATCAGTGAAGTTTGAAAATATCTTGCAGGGGAAGATCCGGAAAGGAGTAGGGGGGGGAGCTTTAATTAGATTCAAATCAAGTCACTGGTGAGGGGTGGCAAAAATCAGAGATTCTGATATCGTCGGCGAGATTTGCAACTTCTGGGTTTCTCTCCATGTTGAAGCTCCGCCAGCGATCTTGTGGACAGAGAGAATGGACTCAAGATCCTGCCCTTTATTTAAAATGCATTCTCAAAATTTGAGTACGGAGGGATTGTCTTGTGAGGACAGGTGTATGGTATTCTACTCATTGGAATTTAGAAGATTGAGAGGTGGTCTCATTGAAACATATAGAAGCCTTCAGGGGCTTGACAGTGAAAATGCTGAGAGGACTTTTCCTCGCATGGGAGAGTCTAGGACCAGAGGACATTGTCTCAGAATAAAGGGGTGCCAATTTAAAACTGAATTGAGGAGAAACTCCTTCTCTCAGAAAACTGAGAATCTTTGGAATTCCTTGATTCCTTGCTTCAGAGAGCTATGGGGGCAGAGTTTTTTTGTATATTTAAGGCCGAATTGGATAGATTTTTGATCAGTAAGGGAATCAAGGGTTAGAGGGAAAGGTCAGGAAAGTGGATGTGAGGAATGTCATATCAGCCATGATTCTATTAAATGGCAGAGCAGACTTGAGAGGCCGAATGGCCTATTCTTGTTCCTATTATTCATGATCTTCTGATAGCAAGCATCAAACCTTTGACAAAATATTGAAAAAGCAGATGTGTCACTCAATAGCTGAATTTTCTTCGATCAGTGGCTGCTTCCGTGGAGCAGTCTGTAAGTCATTCATAACCCTTGGTTGGTCCTCCACATATTAAACAGTGTGTGCTATTTACTAATTATTATTTTGCATTGAGTTCCCATCTGCTGGTACTTACAAACATCTATAACAAGAGCTAAGATGGGATGTAATAACAGGGCTGGTCCAGAAATAGCTATCATTTCTTTGAATTCTTAATGTAATTGGGGTTTTAAATGGGAGAGTTTAGTTAAAAATCCACCAGGAACCAAACATGACCTTTCATAAAATACATCAAAGCATCTTTCTTCAAAGGTTTTCACTATCTCTGTTTAATGAGATAATAAAGTCTAGTGTGCTACTGACACAGACAGGGATCTTCTGATGAATCACAAAGTTGCCTTCGTCATTTAAGGACAAGATAATAAAGATGAGAAATTGGCCTCACTAGTGTCCGTTTTTTGGAACGTACGCACACATTTTTGGGGAGAACATCAAGGGCGTAATTTTTTTGCCAGACATCAAGGGGGAGTTGGGTGATGGGTTGTTCTGGCCACGTTCGCCCCAAGACTGAAAATCCCATCCGAGATCAACGGAGCAATGCATGTTCCTGTCCGATTCACTGTAATTCCCGTGGCAGGTGGGATGGGAAAATTCCATGCCATATTGATGACGGCTGTAACGTGTGCACCTTAGAGATATGTGCAGCAGACAGATTATAGCATTGACACTAGCGCTGCCATCTTTGAGCTCAACAGCCGAGTTAATACCTACCGTTTACTTGGTGTAGCTGGGGATCTATGCCCACTGTTCAGGACGTTCTCCACTGGCACTAATTAAAGGGACCAACTTAGTCAGTAGTTGTTCCCTTCCTGCTATTGCTACAATTCTATAAGTTGCAAAGGTTTACTGAGACTGTGGCAAGAACTTTCTGCTGACCTTGAAGCTTCTGATAAAACAGATTTCTCCCAGACACAGGTGCGCCAGTAGGCATTACCTTTTGGAATATAGCACGATTTGGAGAATGAACAGAGGGACACAGGGCAGATGCCTGGAAGTGGGAGGAGAAAATGGGGAGAAGATATCTTCACAAGAAGGATGTTGGAGAAGACGTTTCCACCATTGGGAGAGGCTGGAACTCGAGGGCACAACCTCAGAGTGAAGGGACGCTTCTTTAAAACTGAGATGAGGAGGAATTTCTTCAGCCATAGTGGAGTGAATCAGTGGAACTTTGCGCAGAAGGCTGTGGAGGCCAGGCCACTGAGTATCTTTAAGGCAGAGAAAGATAGGCTCTCAATCAATAAGGGGATCAAAAGTTATGGGGAGAAGGCAGGAGAATGGGATGGGAATCTTACCTGGTCTGGCCTACATGTGACTCCAGAGCTATAGCAATGTGGTAGACTCTCAACCACCCTCAGGCAACTAGGGATGGGCAATAAATGCTGGCCAGCCACCGACACCCATGTTCACAAATGAATTTTTAAAAAGTGCAGATTTCTCCATGATGCTGGGTGTAACCAACTGCACATACATCCTTCATGGGTGCTGGTTTCAAATTGTACCCTACAGCAAAATGGAAAAAGACTCCACTGCTTCAATGTCCAGCTAGAGTTGGCCCATACACAGTGAATTATGCAGGTCTATGCAGAAATCCCAATACCTTCATTCAGTGACAGTTTGCTGTGTCAGCTATATTTGAACCAGCATGACAAAGCAAATTATGGTCACTGTGACAAGGGCTATCTAGGACATGGCACCTGACTGACAGAATACTGCAAAGTATTGTGGACATGGAAAGAATGTTTCCACCAGTAGAAGAGACTAGAACTCAAGGGCACAACCTCAGAGTGATGGTGTTTCTTCAGAAGGAACTCTTCAAAATGCAGCTAATGAAGTTACAACAAAACTTACTCCAACTTAAAAGTCAAAGAAAGGTTTAATAAAGAAACATCTCCAATACAATAATATACCTTCTTAAATAGGGAGAGGAAAACTGCACCCAGTATTCCAGACATGCATCAGAATTTTATCATCTCACCACCACAGGAATCAAATTGGGTAAGGGGAAGCTCCATTAACTCAGGCAGGATTTTCCAGTCTTGGGTCAAGCAGGGCCATAAAATCCCAACACAATCTCAGTAAAGCCCTATACAACTTGTCCAATTAATAAACAATTCCTTAATTAACCCGCATGAAAGCACGTAGCCAAGTCCACAGTCACAAAAACAGAAAATCTTCTAGTTACCCAAGAGGGTTCTCATCCAGTCCTTGGTCAAATTCCAAACTGGGTTCATTATCTACAAAGCGCTCAGTGAATTTGCACACAGCAGGTAAACCCCCACGGAAGCCCAACATCCAACTTTCACCCTAAGGCTTCCTCTTTTAGCAGGATCAGCACTTGGTTTATATAGTCCAATAAGGCTGCATGGCTGACCTTTGCTTGCAATGATTCCACATCAGTCTGTCATGTGACTTCCTGTGGCCATTATGGCTGCAGCTAGCAGCCATGTTGATTGAGGGGTATATATGATTAGAGGAGCGAGTGTTGGAAATACTGCTCCTCCAGCACCCAGCCCCTTGGCCAGACTGTAGTAAGACTTCTCTATCTGTGTAAAAATTTTCAGGCACTGTGCTACGCTGCCACCCAGGAGTTGTGATGTCTTATTGAAGTTTGTACAAGATATTGGTAAGGCCACACTTGGAATACTGTGTGCAGTTCTGGTCCCCTATTGTAGAAAGAATATTATTAAACTAGAAAGAGTGCAGAAAAAATTTACTAGGATGCTACCGGGACTTGATGGTTTGGGTTGTAAGGAGAGGCTGGATAGACTGGGACTTTTTTCTCTGGAGTGTCGAAGGCTGAGGGGTGATCTTATAGAGTCTATATAATAATGAGGGGCACAGATCGGTTAGATAGTCAATATCTTTTTCCAAAGATAGGGGAGTCTAAAACTAGAGCGTATAGGGTTAAGGTGAGAGGGGAAAGATATAAAAGTATTCAGAGGGGCAATTTTTTCACACAAAGGGTGGGGAGTGTCTGGAATGAGCTGCCAGAGATAGTAGTAGAAGCAGGTACAATTTTGACTTTTAAAAAACATTTAGATAGTTCCATGGATAAGATAGGTATAGAGGGATATGGGCCAAATGCGGGCAATTGGGATTAGCTTAGCGGTTAAAAAAAGGGGTGGCATGTACAAGTTGGGCTGAAGGGCCTGATTCCTTGCTGTAAAGCACTATGACTCTATTACTCTATGACCCCCAGCAACACACATTCCCCATATGCCCGCCCCACACATCCCCAGGAACTCATACTCCCCATACCCCCCCCCACAGACCCCCAGCAACTCACACTCTCCATGTCTCCCATGCACCACAGCAACACACATTCATCATAGTACTCAGTTCCAATACTTCACAATTGGCATCAGGTCTAATCTGAATGCATGACCTGTTCAAATGTCCAAAAAAACTTCTTAATTGGTCTGTTTCTTCCTTAGGTTCAGGTTTTCCTTTTTGTGAGGACGTGGTCTAATTTATTGGGATGCAATTGATATTTTCTGAGTAAGATTAATGATTCAAAGTCAATTCTGACTTATTCTGATTAATGTCTAACCCCCTTGGCATTTATTGCAAAGGATCTAGTGTAAAAAATTAGAGAAGTGTTGTTACAATTGTATAAGGCATTGGTGAGGCCATACTTGGAGTATTGTGCTCACTTTTGGTTACCTTCTTTGAGGGAGGGTGTGTTGGCACTGGAGGTGGTTCAGAAGAGGTTCACTAGATTGATTCCAGGTTTGAAGGGGCTGTCGTATGAGGAGCCGTTGAGTAGCTTGGGCTTATACTCGCTGGAGTACAGAAGAATGAGGGGGGATTTGATTGGGGTATATAAAATACTCAACGGATAGATAAAGTAAATGTTAACCAAATGTTTTCCCTTCTAAAGCAGCCTAGGACAAGAGGTCATATTTATAGTTTCAAAACAGAGATAAGGAGTAGCTACTTCTCACAGAGTGTTGTGAATCTATGGAACTCACTGAGCCAGAGTTCAGTGGATGCAGAATCAATCAATGGGTTCAAGAAAGTGATAGATAAATATTTGATCAAAAGCGGTATAAAGGGCTGTGGGGAAAAGGCAGGGAAGTAGAGTTAGGATGAGATGGAAATCAGCCATGATCATATAGAATGGCGGAGCGGGCTCAAAGGGCTGAATTGCTGACTCTCGCTCCTAATTCCTATGTTCCTATATATTTAAAGACACCCAAAGCCTGACATTCAACCTTAAATTGCTTCTTTATTTTATCTATTACCCATAAATAGATGGGTAATAGATAAAATAAAGATGTTTCTTCCTTAGGTTCAGGTTTCCCTTTTTGTGAGGACATGGTCTAATTTATTGGGATGCAATTGATATTTTCTGAGTAAGATTAATGATTCAAAGTCAATTCTGACTTATTCTGATTAATGCCTAACCCTCTTGGCATTTTTTGCCAAGGGCCTAGAGTAAAAAAGTAGAGAAGTGTTGTTACAATTGTATAAGGCATTGGTGAGACAATACCATCCCTAGCACTGTGAGGCAGCAAGGCTAACTACTGTGCCACCATGCTACCCTCCACCGTGCCACCTAACTTAACATATACACTATACCAATTACAAACAAAAAAAACCCATGATATTGTATAAACATTAACAACTATGTGAAATGTTCCAACCAAACAAACCTCCTTATAAACATACCTCAGGTTTAACACAGCAAATGAGGCTGTTCACATGATGCTGGAACTTAGTCCTTTGGTTCGGAGAATTGAAACTCTGACTTCCCAGTTTTGTAACTTCTAGCAGAGCTCAAGGTAGAGATAATGTCACTGCTGGCCTCTAGCTTTTAGCCAGCAAACCACTACAAGACACTCTAGTCACTAGCTAGCAAATCACCAACAGCAGAATTCTCACTCCAGGAACACAAGAAGTCCTGCTTCCAGCTAGCCAGCAGAATTTATAATACCAGGGGGAGAGAGAGACACAGAACACAGCATCCAGCCTGAAATAAGACACCTTCTAAACCAAACTGAAAGTGAATTCTTGGATCCCTCTGTGGTGGAACACCTGGTCTTTGACTTGTCAATCAATCTTCTCACAACATTTCAATAAACAAAACCTGATTTAAACCATTTAAGCAGCAATAAAATGACTTCCAAGCAGGTGACTGGTGCCCCAATGAAAACAAAAGACCTGCTTACAAACTGCAAATAACATGATTTTAAAAAGATACATTTCTTAAAGGTACAGTAGCGTCACAACAGAACATTAACATGCATTATAAAGATGCATGTTAATATAAAGATAGTGGTCTATAAAATAATGAGGGGCATAGATCAGATAGTCAATATCTTTTCGCAAAGGTAGGGGAGTCTAAAACTAGTGGGCATAGGTTTAAGGTGAGAGGGGAGAGATACATAAGGGTCCAGAGGGGCAGTTTTTTCAGACAGAGGATGGTGAGTGTCTGGAACAAGGTGCCAGAGGTAGTAGTAGAGGCGGGTACAATTATGTCTTTTATAAAGCATTTGGACAGTTACATTGGTAAGATGGCTATAGAGGGATATGGGCCAAATGCGGGCAATTGGAAAAAGCTTAGTGGTTAAAAAAAAGGGGCAGCCTGGACAAGTTGGGCCAAAGAGCCTGTTTCCATGCCGTAAACCTCTATGACTCTATGCCTGCTAGTTTCTCATTGTGACACTAATATAACATAACTGGGTCTGCCTTTAGCTGAATATAACTCATTTTCAATAGGCTGGACCTAACTGAGAAATACCACACCCTTGCTGCATCATTCAACCCATAAAAACACTGATTCAATTTCCAGTTTCCCTTCTCCATCACCACCTTCTTTACGTGCTTCCAAAAACATTTCCCCTTGAAATTTTTCACCTTGCAGAAATGTGGCTTTTATATCTATCAGTTTACATTCCCAGGAATACATTGCTAAAGGAGCCAAGAAAATCTTTGTCTTGGCTCCTTTTTTCTTCAGTCTAACTAGTCTAACTTTGGTCTTAAACTTGATGTCAAGAAGTAGTTTTTCTGTGCATATCCACCTGTGTGTTAAGGCTAGCTGTCCCCAGACTGGTATTTCAGTGTATGCAACAATTTCTTTCTAACCTTCCAACTCTTTTTGTTTGCATCCTTTCTCAACTTATCTTCTAATCTGTTAGTAGCCACAAAATTTCTTGAGCACAAAGGCTTCAGCTCTTAGTGGGAGTCCCATTCTGTTCTACAGTCCTTGTTCTTGTCAAACTATGACCTCTGTTCACCCTCCTCTCTCTTTCTGGACTCCTGCTACACAATCACTTCCTCCTACAATCCGTGTCCCCTTTAGTGTCCATAACCTTTTCCTAGGGCTGTGGTCACTTTTTGGTGCCTTTTCTGGACTTCCACATCTCTACCTCATTTTGTCAATCAGTGGGTCTTACTTCACAGTCCCTCATTTTGCACACCCAGCCAATATTTGTATCTGCTCATGAATTTTCCTGCTCTCTCTATGATGGTGGCACCCCTCCATATGCTGCCCCCTATTGACACAAATGTTACTTTAGTGCGAACTCTGGGTAGTTGTATTTTGGGATAAATAGCTTTATCCTGCACATCAGTATTGCTTTGTTCACATTCAGCCAACCCTTCATCTTCCATAATCTGTCTCATAATTGTCCAACATTTGTGATGCCTCTTTACGTTCTATTGCCTGTTCATTCTGGTCTGAAGGCTATTGCCTCTACTCTTGATATCAATCTATACAACAACAACCAACTTACATTCATTAGTGTGAAAGAAGTAAAGGCACAGCTATGTCTAGCATGCAGGTGCAGCAGGTAATAAAGAAAGTGAATGGAATGTTAGCATTTATAGCTAAAGGAATAGAATATAAAGGTAAGGAAGTATTATTGTAACTATACAAGGCATTGGTGAGACTGCACCTTGAGTACTGTGCACAGTTTTGGTCCCCTTATTTGAGGAAAGATGTAGTGGCATTGGAGGCAGTTCAGAGGAGGTTCACTGGATTGATTCCAGAGATGAGGCATTTGTCTTACAAAGAGAGATTGAACAGTTTAGGCCAATAGTCTCTGAAATTTAGAAGAATGAGAGGAGATCAAGTTGAGGTATATAAGATGATAAAAGTTATTGATAAAGTAGACGTGGAGTGAATGTTTCCTCTTGTGGGGCATCCTAGGATGAGAGGTCATATTCTGAGGATAAGCAGTATCAAATTTAAAATAGAGTTGGAGAGAAACTACTTCTCCCAAAGGGTTGCGAGTCTGTGGAATTCGCTGCCCCAAAGTGCGGTGGATGTTGGGACAATGAGTAAATTTAAGGAGGAGTTAGACAGATTTTTAATTGGTAATGGGTTGAAGGGTTATGGGGATGAGGAGTATATCAGCCATGATCGAATGATGGAGAGGACTTGATGGGCCCAATGGCCTCATTCTGCTCCTATATCTTATGAACTCATGAACACAGTTGTGTACTTAAAAACTATTAATACAATTTAAATGAAGCATTGGCCTACAAATTCTGTAAGCATATAATCTGTGACAATCAGAGGAGTGTAATCTGATGGTTTGATTGCCTTGTTGTAAAATTAATGTTTTTCCAAAGCCTAAAACAGTTCCTGAGTCTTTCCATTATTTCTGCTCTCCCTCTTGTCCCTGAGATCATGCCCCTGAGATTAACACGTATTTCTGATGGTCTTATGCAGTATTGTAAGGCTTGCTGAATGTTGTGTGAAACCTCAGCCTTGATAAATGCTTTTCTCTCTGCATGCAGTACATTCCAGTGCTCAGAAACATTGAGCTGATCATCGTCCCTTCCAAGGCTGCAGGATGACCCCACATCATTGAATGGGCAGCTTGGTGGCACAGTGGTTAGCACTGCTGCCTCACAACACCAGGGGCCCGAGTTCGATTCTGGTGACTGTGTGGAGTTTGCACTTTCTCCCCATGTCTGCGTGGTTTCCTCCAGTTTCCTCTCGCAGTCCAAAGATGTGCAGGTTAGATGGATTGGCCATCCTAAATTACTCCTTAGTGTCAGGGGAACTAGCTAGGGTAAAATACATAGGTTTACAGGAATAGGATCTGGATGGGATTGTGGTCGGTGCAGGCTCAATGGGCTGAATGGCCTCCTTCTGCACTGTAGGATTCTAGGCGTTAGGGGATTAGCAACATAAATTCATGAGGTTACGGGATTTGGGCCTGGGTGGAATTGTTGTTGGTGTTGATGAGTTGAATGACTTCCTTCTGCACTGCAGGGATTCTGTGGGCTGGATTTTCTGACCGTGTTTGCCCCAAAACCAAAAATTCCCACCTGAGATGAACAGACCTCCCCATGATCCGCCCCTCACTGCCATTCACCCTGAGGGGAAGGTGCAGGAGAAGGAAGGAGCAGAGTCCCAGCAGTTTCACACGCAAATGTCCTTTGAGCAACTGTCAGACATTGCATGCCAACGATAGCTCCGGTTCCGAAAGGAGACAGTGTGATACTTGTGCAATTTGTTGCAGGACCTGGCACCTCGGGGCATGGGAGAGGGCAGCACCCACTCCTGGTGGCTGTGAAGTTTAAGCCACCTTAAACTTATATGCCGCTGGGTCCTTCCAGACCATCGGTGGAGAGTTTTCTCAATCATCCATCCACAAGTGTGTCCAGGAGGTCACGGATACCCTGTAAGCCCGTGTTGGTCAGCATCTTAAATGTGACTTGGACCAGGCCCAGAGGGAAGCCTGAGCTACAGAATTGCAGCCATTGCGGGGACGCCTAATGCGCAGGAGCCTATTGACTGCACCCTATAAAGCCCCAGTGAAGAATCCAGGAAGACTCATGAACAGAAAGGGCTTCCATTCAATAAATGTGCAATTGAAAATCACGTACACCTGTGCCAGACACCCCAACAGCATATATGACCGTTTTATACTGAGGAGTTCAGATGTTCTTTGAGGAGGGGCCCAGGGTGCAGGGATGCCTCATGGGTGACATGGAGCATCTGCTTCGGACTTGGCTGATGACACCTGTGCGGAAGCTGAGAATGAGGCGGAAACCTGGTATAATGAGTCCCATGTAGCCATCCGCTCGATAGTGGAGAGATGCATAATCTGAAAATGCGGTTCGGGTGCCTGGACCGCGCTGATGGGGCCCTACAACACAGCCCCCCGATTTCCTCCCACATTGTGGGGGTGTGCTGTGCCCTACACAACCTGGACAGCAGCAAGGAGAACTTTTTGAGGAGAAGGAGGATGTGGAGGCTGGTCAGCTGATCATCACTGGGGACGAGGCCGCACAGCAAGAGGAAGAGGAGGAGGAAGAGAAGGAGGAGGAAGAGGATGAGGAAGAGGTGGAGGACAATGTGAGCAACACCACCCAGGCAGTGGAGGATTGGCAGTGAGAATCAGGCATGTGAGGGCAGCGAGAATCAGGCATGTGAGGGCAGCGAGAATCAGGCATGTGAGGGCAGCGAGAATCAGGCATGTGAGGGCAGTGAGAATCAGGCATGTGAGGGCAGCGAGAATCAGGCATGTGAGGGCAGTGAGAATCAGGCATGTGAGGGCAGCGAGAATCAGGCATGTGAGGGCAGTGAGAATCAGGCATGTGAGGGCAGCGAGAATCAGGCATGTGAGGGCAGTGAGAATCAGGCATGTGAGGGCAGCGAGAATCAGGCATGTGAGGGCAGTGAGAATCAGGCATGTGAGGGCAGCGAGAATCAGGCATGTGAGGGCAGCGAGAATCAGGCATGTGAGGGCAGCGAGAATCAGACATGTGAGGGCAGCGAGAATCAGGCATGTGAGGGCAGCGAGAATCAGGCATGTGAGGGCAGCGAGAATCAGGCATGTGAGGGCAGTGAGAATCAGGCATGTGAGGGCAGTGAGAATCAGACATGTGAGGGCAGCGAGAATCAGGCATGTGAGGGCAGCGAGAATCAGACATGTGAGGGCAGCGAGAATCAGGCATGTGAGGGCAGCGAGAATCAGGCATGTGAGGGCAGTGAGAATCAGACGTGAGGGCAGCGAGAATCAGGCATGTGAGGGCAGCGAGAATCAGGCATGTGAGGGCAGCGAGAATCAGGCATGTGAGGGCAGCGAGAATCAGGCATGTGAGGGCAGTGAGAATCAGGCATGTGAGGGCAGTGAGAATCAGGCATGTGAGGGCAGCGAGAATCAGGCATGTGAGGGCAGCGAGAATCAGGCATGTGAGGGCAGCGAGAATCAGGCATGTGAGGGCAGCGAGAATCAGGCATGTGAGGGCAGCGAGAGTCAGGCATGTGAGGGCAGCAAGAATCAGGCATGTGAGGGCAGCGAGAATCAGGCATGTGAGGGCAGCGAGAATCAGGCATGTGAGGGCAGCGAGAATCAGGCATGTGAGGGCAGCGAGAATCAGGCATGTGAGGGCAGCGAGAATCAGGCATGTGAGGGCAGCGAGAATCAGGCATGTGAGGGCAGCGAGAATCAGGCATGTGAGGGCAGCGAGAATCAGGCATGTGAGGGCAGCGAGAATCAGGCATGTGAGGGCAGTGAGAATCAGGCATGTGAGGGCAGCGAGAATCAGACATGTGAGGGCAGTGAGAATCAGGCATGTGAGGGCAGCGAGAATCAGGCATGTGAGGGCAGCGAGACGGGCCCCGATCACCAGGTGCTTTGCTCAAAAGGGGCCTGTGTTTCTGCATATGGGTTCCATTCCATCCCCCTCCCCCTCTGCCCCCTTTCCCAGCTTTGGAGCTCTACAATCTCCTGCAACATTGTAACACCAGAGTGGTGGGCTTGGATACTCTATGTGAGTGAGTTTTTTGGTAGGCGAGGGGATGATGATGACTCACTAAGCCCTACTATGATGATGCCCTGGTGCAAACTAGTCTGACTCCTACCTGAGCTCCCCATGCACGCTGGCATCTGGGCCCATGTCTGGGTGGTGGATGATGGAGTACTAACCCAACATGTAGGGTCCTGGGACAGGTGGGGTGATGGGGAGGGGGAGGGAGTCTCTTGTGGGTTCTGGGGATGCCATCATAGTTGCTGAAAGTTGCTGCCAGTGCATGCCACCCGTTGTAGCCAGTGAATTATTTGAGTACCTTCATTATCTCAGTAGCAATGCGTTGAGGGACCTCCCCCACTGACATCAATGTGCAGGGTCCCTCTGGCAACCGTCGGGGTAAGTACATCCCTGTTAGAGGCTAGTTGAAGTCATGTTAGTCACGGTGTGGAGTGAAATAATATTTATTGTTGCCAATAATACTGCTTTTAAAATAAACGAGAATATACAAACATGTGAATGTGAGACTTTAAAGTGCCTGAACATTCTAGCTACCTAATATTGCCCTTCACCTGTGCCAGCTTAGTGCTGCTACAACTTCTTAACTTAATGTGGCCTCTCATTACGTCAGTCCCTCCCCAGGATGTACATCAGAAATGGAGGGGGCCAGCTGTCTGCCACAGCCCATGGCCTTTGGTGACCTTGGTGCACGTCCTTTGGAGGGACTGGACCTTGAAAGCCCAGGCCGGCTGCCAAGTGTCTAGGACGTTTCAATGACATCCTCTTCATCCCGCTGCCCCGAGATGTCCCGGTGTCAGGAAGGGGAGGGGAGTCAGGAGGTGTAAGTACCGACACAGTCTCATGGGTCGAAGGGCCCAGCGTGGACTCGAGCCCTTCCTCTTCCCTTGGAGTTCCCATGGGTCACTCCATGGTAAGGCAGTGCTTCTGCAGTGAGCTCCAGAAGCTCCGGTGTCACCTGGCCCTGCCAGTCCTGGAGGACCACCTGTGTCCTACCAATGGTGGTCGAGCCCTCTGCGATGGCCACCTGAGTTGGAGGACACTTGTCAAAGGCAGCAGCAAAGGCCATCTGATACTGGGCCATGCTCTGCAGTCTCTCAGCTATGACCCTCTGCGACTGGGCCATGTTCTCAAGGCCTACTGCCGTAACCCACTGTGTCTCAGCACTGTCCCATTGGGTCTCCTGCAAGCACTTGAGCCTCTCAGCCATGAGCCGCAGAATCTTGAGGATCCTGTTCAGTCCCTTTGCTGTGGCCTACTGTGATTCAGCCGCAGCCCTCTGGGACTCTGCTATGGTCTGCTGTGACTCTTGGAGCCTGCCACCCTTGGTGAGGATTCCCTGCCCCAGGCTTTCCATTGCGGACACCACCCTTATAGTGTTGGCCTGGGAACCATGCAAGACAGGCAATAGCCGGTCCACCTGAAAGCTTTGGGACTCCTCCCAGCAGCCTCACTGTTGGTCCAGTGTGGCCACCAGCCCCTCCTGCATTCCTGGCTTTGTTGCTGCATTTCCAGCAGCTGAGGGAGAAGTGATCTCAGAGGTGCAGGCCCCCGTGTGCCAGAGGCCTTGGATATTCCCTCCTCCACCCGATGTACATTACCGGGTGTATTGTGCTCGCCAGAGAGTGACCCAGATGCCCCGCCACTAACTTGAGCTGCCAGTGTGAGAATAACTGGGATGATGAGTTGTGAGGTGGAAGCTGACACAAAACTGATGCTGGCCTCAGAGTCCTGTCATCCACTTCCTCCAAGGAGCCTTCCGAGCTGTGGGGGGGCAGGATGGGTGGGAGCAGTAGCGGGGGCCATGATGCCAGTTAGCCCTGACACGTCAGGGTCCCTTCCTGCAACACAGGACACAGGTTAAGTGCACGGGAGGGAGAGGAATCTGAACTTTCTCCAAGTGGAGTATTGGCAGGAGCTCACTCCTATGCTCCAGTCCAACCACGTCACTAATGGCCCGCATCCCCTCCTCTCCCACAAGCGCCAGTACCTGCTTCTCAAAGAAGGTGGGGACCTGGGTCTCAGCCACACCACCCCCTGCCTTCACCCACTCCTGGCGATTATGGGTATTCTTTTTCTGTGGGGATAGAAGGAGCCATGATGGCTCAAGTCCTTCAGGGCTTCAAGGGGTAGCCCTCAGAGGGCAAGCACTGTGATACGCTTAGGGGGAGAGGAGGTATGGGGGTCAGGGGCTGGAAGCATGCAGGGTGCTGGGCATGGGGAATGGGGGAGCCTTTCAGGGGGAGTTGCTAGATGAGGTTAAACACTGACCCTTGTTGGCCAGATGAGGTCATTCATTTTTTTACAGCACTGCTTCCGGGTTCTCCTGGCCAGTGCCCTGGCACTAATGCATGCTGTCACCACATCCCAGGCTGTGTTTCCATCCCTTTCCCAGAGGCAGCGTCCTGCTGGGGACGAAGGGGAGGCCCTGCCTTGCCTCTACTGCCTCCAGCAACCTGGCCTGATCCGCATCAGAAAAATGGGAGCTGACTTCCTGGAGGCCATTTTTTCTTGCGCTGCCTGCCTGTCAGTCCATCCTCGGGAATTTTATGGAGTTTTCCCTTGTTTGGGCAGATCAGCTGCAGGCAGTTTGGGTGAGTCACACGCCGGCTAGAGCATTCCAACCAGTTTAATGCAGTTTGCCTTGTTACCATGGAGGGCAAGCCAGGTCAGCAGTTGCAGATGTGCTGATGGAGGGAGGGTGGGATTTCTGTGAGAGAGGGGGGAGACAGAGGTTCATGTCAGTCAGTCATCAGGGCCTGGGAGGGGGTGATGAGGCTGTCGTGTGCCTGTGAGGGAAGGGGCTCGGGAATATTGAGCGAGGGGTCTCTGAAATCCGTGGGTGGAGGGGGAGGCTGAATCTGGCCCGGGAATGGGGATCCTGTCATCAGAGTTGTTTTTTTCCCGATTTTCCTGCACATGCGCATTTTGTGGCTGGCGAATTAAGTCCCACCCACTGCCTCTAGTGGCTAGAAACAGTCTAGCCCATATCTTCAAAGACTGAGTGCATAAAGTTGGGAGTGCAAACTTGCTCGAAAAACAGATCAGCAGCCCTCCTGTTTTCAAATTAGCTGGACATAAAATCTCGAAAAAATTCTGCCCCGGGGTCTCAGATTAACTGATCTAGAAGATGGCACCTCTGACAGTGCCACACTCCTTCAATACTGAACAGGAGTTTCAGCTCAGGGTTTGTGCACATGTCTCTGGAGTGAGACTCGATCTTAATGTGTTCTGGGAATGCAATTGACCTGAGCCAAGGTAAACATGCCAGGGAATTTCAGACTGCGCTCACCTCATAACTGGAAAATCCCACCTGAGTTCAACAGACCTTTGCAGGCCCCACCACTACCCACCCCCCCGCCCACTCCCACCCCACCCGCTACAATTCCCTTGTTGGGTGAGACAGGAAAATTCCCCCCTATAGCACTAGCGTTATGTCTATCTAACATAGCCTGAGCAATGCAGCCACCTAAACCAGTTCCCGGGAGTCAGATTTCTTCTTTGGAAAGAGCTATCTCATCAATGGTAGCGTAAGTGGAAGTTTTTACACCTACGTATTCACATGGGTGCACGAGGCCGGCTTCCCTGTGCAGAGGGAACACCGTGCCATACTGTACTAAAATCCATGCCAAAATGGGGCGGCACAGTGTTCCAGTGGTTAACACTGCTGCCTCACAGTGCCAGGGACCTGGGTTCGATTCCTGGCTTGGGTCACCGTCTGTGTGGAGTTTGCATGTTCTCCCTGTGTCTGCGTGGGTTTCCTCCGGGTGCTCCAGTTTCCTCTCACAATCTGAAAGTTGTGCATTGGCCATGCTAAATTCTCCCTCAGTGTACCCGAATACGTGTGGCAACTAGGGGAATTTCACAGTAACTTCATTGCAGTGTGAATGTAAGCCTACTTGTGACACTAACAAGTAAACTTTTCTTTAGAAAGTGGTTAGAGGTGGTGTTTCTGGATTTAGGCTGCATCATTGAACAACACCATGGAACCATAACAAACAAAGATGGCAAGATGTTATTAACTCTGATAAAATAGAAACACAGTAACTGTCCGGCTTATATAAAGGCACTGTGGAAAGGAAGGACTTGCATGTATGTAGTCTCAATGAGTCCCAGAGGGGGTATGAATTACTGTCCTCATTGCAATGTTAAGAAGTGTAGTCACCAATTTGTGCATAGAGAGGTATCTGAAACAGCAATATCCCAATGACCAATTAAACTGTTTTAACAACGTTGGCTGAGGAATAAATATTGGCCAGGACACTGGGAAGAACTTTCCAATTCTCCTTCCGAAGAGTGTTTGTGGGTCTTTCACACCTACCTGAGAAGGCAGGCAGGAGCCTTGATTTAAAATCTCGTCTGAAAGATATCTCTGAAGTGTCAGCCTAGAGCAGGAGCTGAAACCTCTGGGTTGGGTCTTTAACCTACAGCTTTGGGAGTCAGAGCTGGGAATGTTTCACTCTGAGTCACAGCTGACACCTTGCTGCGACCCAGCTCAATCCCGTATGGCACCACTCCACACTCTGGAGCAGCGACTAAACAGATTCCCCCACCAGTCTGATCTCTGGTAGATTTTAAGTCCGATTTTGAAATATCTTTGTTTGCAAACTGCAAACAAATCAGTGGTGGGCTGATGTAAAATTAACATAAATTAAATCTACCTAAAAAAAAAGCTGAGAAGCAGGAAAATAAGCATTTACATAAGAGTGTGTATATGACGCCGTGCCACAGTAGGAAAAGCTGGGCTTACATTTTGATAGCTAGATGGAAATGTATTCACACGTGGAAATGATCTTATTTTCAGTGGGAACCCGCACGCCATTCCCTGCGGATCACTTTAATGACTCCAGATGGAGACTTACATAGAACGGAGAGCAGTACAGCCCTGAATTCATTACAGTTTGGCATCCAGTTGACCCAATTCAAGCCGGAGGCCTTAGCCAACACCCTGGATCACTAACATCTGCGCAGAGTGGGACCCCCTGTCACTGTGACTCCCTGTCACCATTCGGCCACTTTGCGTGACTCCACTGGAAGCCACCACAACTGAAGGAAGGGACCATCTGGAAAAGGTAAAGCATCGCTACGGAGCTACACGAAGGCTGGAAGTCCTTGGCCATTCACACCCTGCCGCTGCTCCCAGAGAGGACAGAGAATTTGGTGATCAGCCAAATTGCTGTTCGCCACAGTGGGACTGGAGAATCCTGCTGGTGGGAATGGGACTGGAGAATCCAGCCTTGGTGATCAGGGAGGATGAGGCCTTCTCACTGATGACTGTGCTGGCCCAGTTCCATCATCGCGAAAATGGGGCAGCACGATGGCACAGTGGTGCCTCACAGCGCCAGGGACCCAGGTTCAATTGGCGGCTTGGGTCAGTGTCTGTGTGGGGGTTGTACATTCTCCCTGTGTCTGTGTGGGTTCCCTCTGGGCGCTCCGGTTTCCTCCCACAGTCCAAAGATGTAACAATTAGGTGCATTGACCCAAACAGGCCCCTAGTGGCGACTAGGGGAATTTAACAGTAACTTCATTGCAGTGTTACTGGAAGCCTTACTTGTGACTGATAAATAAACTTTACTTTATATCATTAAGATATAAGAAATAAAATCAGGAGTAGATCGTTCAACCTTTGAACCTGCTCTGCCAGACAATAATATCATGGCTGATCTGATGTAACCTTAACTCCACTCTCCTGCCTGTACTTTACAACCTTTGACTCCCTTGTCAATGAAATATTTACCTAACTCAGCTTGGAATATGTTCAATGACCCATCCTCCAATGCTCTGAGACAGAGAGAGAGAAATCAAAACATTAAAGGCCCTCTGAGAGAAGACATTTCTCCTCAACTCCATTTTAATGGTATGCTCCTTAATTATAAACTGTGACCACAGTTCTAGATTCCGCCCATGAGGGAAACATCCTCACAGCATCTGATCTGTCAATCCCTTCGTTGGATCACAACTTCTAAACTCCAATGAGTGTAGGCCCAACCTGCTCAAACTTTCCTCATAACATAAACAACTTCATCCCAGAAATCAGCTTGGTGAACCTTCTCCGTGTTGCCTCCAGTCCAAGTGAATCTCTCCCTAAGTAAGGTGACCAAACTGTGCACAATACTCCAGGTGGGGACTCACCGAAGCTCATGCAGCTAAAGCAAGATTTCCCTATTTTCATACTCCATCCTTCCTTGCAATAAAGGCCAACATTCTTATTTCTTTCTTAGTTGCTTGTTGCAATTGTGTGCTTTTGTAGTTCACGTATTTGATTAATTTTTGATTTGATTTATTATTGTCACATGAATTAGTATACAGTGAAAAGTATTGTTTCTTGCACCCTGTACAGACAAAACATACTATTCACAGAGAAGGAAGGGAGAGACTACAGAATGTGGTGTTACAATCATAGCTAGGGTGTAGAGAAAGATTAGCTTAATGCAGGGTAGGTCGTTCAAAAGTCTGTCAGCAGCAGGGAAGAAGCTGTTCTTGAGTCAGTTGGTACATGACCTCAGACTTTTGTATCTTTTTTCCCAATGGAAGAAGCTGGGAGAGAGAATGTCCGGGGTGTGTGGGGTCCTTAATTATGCTGGTTGTTTTGCAGAGACAGCAGGAAGTGTAGACAGAGTCAATGGATGGGAGGCTGGTTTACGTGAAGTTTTGCGTATGACACCCAGGTCTTCTGTACTGCAGCATTCCACGGTATCTCTCTATTTAAATAATACTCTGCTTTTCTATTCTTCTGTCTTAGGTGGACAACTTCATATTTCCCCACATTATATTCCACCTACCAAATTTGTGCCCACACACTTAACCTATAATGTGTCACATAAACATTTGCACTGTGTTGTTGCTGTGTGGGGAGATGGTTCTCTTCTGGTGCTGTCACTGAACCAATAATTCAGTGGCCCAGGCTAATTCTCTGGAACATGTGCTCATATCTCACCATGACCTGAACTTCAATTAATAAAATCTGGAATTGATAGCTATTCTCAGTAATGGTGGCCATGACAACTGCCCCGATTGTTGCAAAAACCCACCTGGTTCACTAATATCCTTTAGGGAAGGAAAGTTGCCATTCTTAGCTGGTCTGGCCTACATCTGACTCCAGATTCAAAGCAATGTGGTTGCCTTATAGCTGCCCACTGAAACGGACCAGTAAGCTACACAGTTCAAGGGCAATTAGGGATGGACTTTAACTGTTACCCCAGCCAACAACACCAATATCCTGCGAAAGAATAAAGAAAAGAAAACATATTTCTACTATTAAGCTTTATCACAAGTAGTAGGATGTAGATATTTCCATTTGGTGATATTCAAGGAAGGCCGTAAACCTGGGGGAGATCACAGAATCAAAGAATACTTCAGTGCAGAAGAGGCTCTTCAGCCCATTGAGTCTGCACTGACGTGTGAAAGGCTCACCTAATCCCATTTGCCAGCATTTGGCCCGTAGCCTTGAATGTTATGGCGTGCCAAGTATTCATCCAGATACTTTTTAAAGGATGTGAGGCATCCCGCCTCCACCACCCTCCCAGGACCGCATTCCAGACCGTCACCACCCTCTAAGTAAAAGAGATTTTCCTCAAATTCCCCCCTAGGCCTTCCACCCCTCACTTTTAACTTGTCTCTCCTTGTGACTGACCCTTCAACCAAGGGGAACAACTGCTCACTATCCACCCTGTCCATGCCCCTCATAATCTTGAACACCTCAATCAGGCCGCCCCTCAGTCTTCTCTGTCCCAACAGATTTCCATTCACAAACAGTAAGTCAGAGACTCCGTGTTTAAACTCCACAAAGGCACGTTGTGAAAGATGATTCAATAAACCTGATCATGATTTAATATCAGACCTGGTTTAGTAGCAGTGTTATCAAAAGGTGATGTGTTGAGGTCCTGTTCCAGCCACCTGGGCAATGTATTTTAGTCTGATACTTCATAAGTTACATAAGAACATAAGAAATAGGAGCAGGAGTAGGCCATCTAGCCCTTCGAGCCTGCCCCGCCATTCAATAAGATCATGGCTGATCTGTCGTGGCTCAGTTCCACTTTCCTGCCCTCTCCCCATAACCCTTAATCCCCTCTCTTATCAAAAACCCATCAACCCACGTCTTAAAAATATTTAGCGAGGCAGCCTCCACCACTTCAACGGGCAGAGAATCCCAGAGATTCACCACCCTTTGAGTGAAGAAGTTCCTCCTCAACTCCGTTCTAAACCGCCCCCCCTTTATCTTGAGGCTGTGCCCCCTAGTCCTACTGTCTTTTTTGAGCGGGAAGAGTCTCTCCACCTCTATCCTATCCATCCCATTCATCATCTTATACGTCTCAATGAGATCTCCCCTCATTCTTCTAAACTCTAACCAGTACAAGCCTAGTTTATTCAGCCTCTCCTCATAGCTCAACACCCTCAACTCCGATATCAGCCTAGTAAACCTCCTCTGCACTCCCTCCAAGGCCAAAATATCTTTGCGCAGGTGCGGCGCCCAAAACTGCACACAGTACTCCAGCTGCGGCCTCACCAATGCCCTATACAGTTGCAGCAAGACCTCCCTACTTTTATATTCAATCCCCCTCACTATGAAGGCCAGCATCCCATTCGCCTTCCTGACCACCTGCTGCACCTGCAAGCTGGGTTTTTGCGACTCATGCACAAGGACCCCTAGGTCCCTCTGCACCGTCGCCTGCTGCAGTTTTTCACCACGTAAGTAATAATCCTTCCTACCATTATTCCTACCAAAGTGGACCACCTCACACTTGCCAACATTAAATTCCATTTGCCATTTCCTGGCCCATTCGCCCAGCCTATCTAGATCCTTCTGCAGACTCTCCACACCCTCCGCACAATTTGCCGTTCCCCCAATCTTGGTGTCATCAGCAAATTTCGACACCCTACACTCGGTTCCCTGCTCCAGATCATCTGTATAAATGGTAAAAAGCTGAGGCCCCAGCACCGACCCCTGGGGCACTCCACTAGTCACCACTTCAGTGTTTAAGGACTTGGCACAGTGGTTAGCACTGCTGCCTCACAGTGCCAGGGACCTGGGTTTGATTCCTGGTTTGGGTCACTGTCTGTGCGGAATCTGTAGGTTCTCCTTGGGTCTGTGTAGGTTTTCCCTGGGTGCTCTGATTTCCTCCCACAGGTATATTGGCCATGCTAAATTCTCCCTCAGTGTACCCGAATAGGTGCCGGAATGTGGTGACTCGGGGATTTTTTGCTGTTTATTTATTAGTCACAAGTAAGGCTTGCATTAACACTGCAATGAAGTTACTGTGAAATTCACCTGGTCACCATACTCTGGCGCCTGTTCAGGTCAATGCGCCTAACCAGCATGTCTAACCAGCACAGTAACTTCATTGCAGTGTTAATGTAAGCCTCCTTGTGACACTAATAAATAAGCTTTAAACTTTAAATGCTGCACTGTTTGAAGTGCCGCCTTCCACATGAGATGTTAAACCAAGATCTCATGAAAGACCCCATGGCACTACTTAAAGAGGAGCCTTCCCTCGCGTTACTAGGAACAGGAGTGGGCCATTGGCTCATCAAGCCTGCTCTGCCATTCAATATCAACATGGCTCATTCTGGGCTTTAACTCCACTTTTCCACCAAGTCTCCATATCCCCTCATTGCCTGAGAGACTAAAGAGAGACTGTCTATGGGAGCCTTAAATATATTCAACAATAGACAGCCACAACCCTTTCATGTAGAGAATTCCAAAGATTCACAAGCTAATGAGTAAAGTAATTTCTCCTTATTTCGGTCCTAATTAATTGATCAGCATAAAAACTCTCTCAATCTCCACCCTTTTAAGCCTCCTCCAAATCCTGTCTATTTCAATGAGATTGCTTCTCATTCCCCTAAATGCCAGAGAGCCCTCAGGACCAATTTACGCAGCTTCTCATCACAGAACAACCCCTTCAACCTAGGACCAGTTTAGTGAACCTTCACTGTGTGTGTGTGTGTGTGTGTGTGTGTGTGTGTGTGTGTGTGTGTGTGTGTGTGTGTGTGTGTGTGTGTGTGTGTGTGTGTGTGTGTGTGTGTGTGCGCGCGCGTCTGTATGGTGTGTAGAGCATGCATGCATGTGTGGTGTGTGTGTGGTGTATGTGGGGTGTGTTGTGTGTGGTATGTATGCTTGTGTATGCGTGCGTGTGTGTGTTTTGTCTGTGCATGTGCTTAGTGTGTGGTGCATATGTACATGTGTAGGCATGCATGTGTGTGTGTGGTGTGTAGTGTGTACATGTGTATTCTGTCTGTATGCATTGTGTGTGTGTGTGTGTTGTAGATTTTGGTATGACGTGTGTGGTATGTATGTGTGCAGTATGTGTGTGTGTAGTGTTGGTGTGTGTGAGTGTGTGTGCGAGCATGTATGTGTGAGACTGCATGTGTGTGTATGTAGGGTGTGAGTGTGTGTGTGTGCATGCGTATAGGGTGCATGTGCGTGCGTGTAGAGTCTGTGTGTATGTATGTGTGTGGGCTGTGTGTGTATATAGGTTTTTGTGTGTGTGCATATGGTGTGTGTGTGTAGGGTACGTGTGTGCAGGTGTGTGTAGGGTGTATGTGTGTAGGGTATGTGTGTGTGTGTGTGCGTGTTTTATGTGTGTGTGAGAGAGTGCGTGTGTGTAAGTGTAGGTTTTGTGTGTGGGTGGGTGTGTGTGTGTGTGTGTGTGTTGGAATGTATCAATCAAGAAAGCTGAGTTAAATTGACTCCTTTGAAATCATAAATATTGGGACATGGAAAGATATCCACAATAGGGAATGATCCTTTTTAGATGAATGTTGTGAGCAGCAGAAAGAATTGAAGGGGAGCCACATCATCCTTCCTGACCCAGGGCATTACAATTTGCAGTTATCCCAGCTGGATGGTAACAAATTGAGCCATCTCATTTGGGGAGCCTCGGGAGGGGACCGGTCGTAGCATCTGTATCCTCTCTACATCTTCCCTTTCCAGCTAGCTTTGTATCATAAGCAAATCCTGATCCAGCACTATCTGACTCTAAGCTAAGTCATTAATATTGATTATAAATAGCTGGGGTCCAACCACTGATCCTTGTGAAGGAGGAGGAGAGAAATGAGATACTGGATGAGTTAAAAGTTGCCAAAGGTATGTGTGTGGGTGTTATTAAAAAGACTGTTTGTGATTAAAGTTTAAAATTCAGCAGGACTGGATGGGACGCATCTGAGGATGCTTAAAGAAGTAAGGATGAGAGCGTAATGAATCTCAAGTGTGACATTCCATAACTGGAACATTCTGCTTTTAAATCAATCCTGGCTTTCCTTGATTCATAGAGCCATAGAGTGGTTAACACGCAGGTTCAGTTAGGAAGGCAAATGCAACGTTAGCATTCATGTCGAGAGGGCTAGAATACAAAAGCAGGGATGTATTTCTGAAGCTGTATAAGGCTCTGGTCAGACCCCATATGGAGGATTGTGAGCAGTTTTGGGCCACATATCTAAGGAAGGATGTGCTGGCCTTGGAAAGGATCCAGACGAGGTTCACAAGAATGATCCCTGTAATGAAGAGCTTGTTGTATGAGGAACGGTTGAGATCTCTGGTTCTGTACTCGTTGGAGTTTAGAAAGATGGGGGGGGGGGACGGATCTTATTGAGACCTGGAGGATACTGCGAGGCCTGGATAGAGTGGATGTGGAGAGGGTGTTTCCACTAGTAGGAAAGACTAGAACCAGAGGGCACAGCCTCAGGCTAAAGGGAAGATTCTTTAAGACAGAGATAAGGAGGAATTTCTTCAGCCAGAGAGTGGAGAATCTGTGGAACTCATTGCCGCAGAAGGCTGTGGAGGCCAGGTCATTGAGTGTCTTTATGACAGATATAGATAGGTTCTTGATTAATAAGGGGATCAGGGGTTATGGGGAAAAGGCAGGAGGGAATGGGAATGAGAAAAATATCAGCCATGATTGAATGGCGGAGCAGACGTGATGGGCTAATTCTGCTCCTATGTCTTATAGTCTTATGATTACCGAACATTCAGGCCATTCAGCCCATTGTGTCCATGTCAAGCCCCTGAGCAATGCACACCATGGAGGGTGCTGTCTGTTTGAGTGCTCACCTCCGGGAAACCACCCCCCTCCCCTCTTGGAGATGAAGGCTCACAGTTCTGTAGACCTGTTGTGAATGGCGCCAACGTGATGTCACTCTGGTGCCCACTGAGGGGGAGCGCCCCAGAGAAAATGCTGGTTAATGACGTGCTGGTGCATTAAAATGAACTTTCTACGGTCCCATGGCTTGTTTCACATGCTCCATTGGCAAGGGGTCGATAAGATCAGAAACCCACCGGTGCAAATCCACTCTCCGGAGTTTGAGCCACCGCCATTCCTGCAGAAGGAGCATGTGGACTCAAAATCGCTCCCTTAGCCCAGATTTTATGTTTTCTTTTCTTCTCCCAGGAGATTAAATGGGGTGGAGAACTGTGTTCCCACTGGGCTGCGTGTAGCAACCAGGGATGTGCCTGCCCAGGGAACGTACAGACTGTGTACAAGCAGTGCCCCTTTAAGATGTGGGCACATGCAAGGCTGCACGTCACTCTGAACAGGCTTGCAGCATAATGCAACAAGCCAGCTATACACAATGAACAGAGTTCGGAGGGAGTCTGTCGTGTAGAATGTGTTTACTGTACAAAGCAGTGCAATTTTTTGGGTTAATCTAGATGGATCAGACAGTCTTCAAAAATGACCCACATAGCTGTTAAAAATCTGGATAGTACAGATCTACAAGATATAGGAACATGTTCCATTCTCGTTTGATTGCTCAGAAATAAAGAAAATGTTGGAATAGGTTGAGAAAATACCTCCCTCGGCTTTTCCACGGTTGTCATCACAGCCCATAGTTTCCAGGCTTCAATGTCTTCCAACCTGCAATTGAATCATAGAAAACCCTACAGTGCAGAAGGCCACTCAGCCCATCGAATCTGCACTGACAACAATCCCATCCCAGCCCCTATCCCCACAATCCCACACATTCACCCGCTAATCCCTCTAACCTACACATCCCAGGACACTAAAGGGCAATTTAGCATGGCCAATCAGCCTAACCCGCACATCCTTGGACTGTGGGGGGAAACCGGAGGAAACCCACACAGACACGGGAAGAAGGTGCAGACTCCGCACAGATGGTGACAGAGGCCGGAATTAAGCCTGCGTCCCTGGCTCTGTGAGGCAGCAGTGCTGACCACTGTGCTACCATGCCGTCATTACTTTCTTATTGAAGTTCCATTGGAAACTGAAAGTACACTTCAGTTAAGCAGAACAATATTCAGTGTGACTATGGCAGCATAGTGGCACAATGGTTAGCATTGTTGCCTTACAGCACCAGGGACCCGAGTTCAATTCCTGACTTGGGAGTTTGTACATTTTCCCTGTGTCTGCATGGGTTTCGTCTGGGTGCTCCGGTTTCCTCCCACAGTCCAGATTAGATACATTGGCCATGCTAAATTGCCCCTTAGTGTCCCAAAATGTGTAGATTGGGGGGAAGTGGTAAATGCTTGGGGTTAGGAGGATATGACCGGGTAAGGTGTTCTGTTGGAGACATTCACTGAGCTGAATGGCCTCCTTCTGCACAGTGGTTAGCACTGCTGCCTCAGCATGTCAGGGACCTGGGTTTGATTCCCAGTTTGGGTCACTGTCTGTGTGGAGTTTGCATGTTCTCCCCATGTCTGCATGGGTTTCCTTTGGGTGCTCCGGTTTCCTACCATAGTCTGAAAGATGTGCTAGTTAGGTGAATTGGCAGTGCTAAACTCTCCCTCAGTGTACCAGGGGATTTTTATAGTAACTTCATTGCAGTATTAATGTAAGCCTTACCTGTGACTGATAACTAAAGTTTACTTTTACTTTACTGTAGGGATTTTATGATGCACCCTGATTTTAAAGCCATACCTTTCTCTTCATGAATGACTCACTGTGAAATGTTGCTTCTTTTCACTTTGAAACCTGGGCTCAAATCTTGATATTATTCATACCAAAACTCTCTTCTGTCACATTTAATATAACATACATAACTCAGTTTTGTTTGGAGTTATCGGTACTTTCCTGCATACAGAGCTCTGTAAGTTATATCTGTTGAATAACTATTTCATGGGAAACCCATAACATAACATGTGAGTAGTTTTTTTATGCTACTATTATTAGTCTGCACTGCATCAGAGCTATTTGAGCTTACAGAGAGCTCTGTAAATGAGCCAAAATAAATAGCTCTTGAAGCAGCTGGGAGAAAGAGTTTGACTCTTGTTCAAATTCTTCTTCGGTCACATGGATTCAGAACGTTAACTCTGTTTCTCTCTCTGCAGACGCTGCCAGACCTGCTGAGCTTTTCCAGCACTTTTGGTTTTTATTTCAGAACTCCAGCATCTGCAGTAGTGTGCTTTTATGATAAATTCTAACAGGATTAGACAGAGGATACTTAGGGAGGATATTCCCGATGGTGGGGGGAGTCCAGAACCAGGGGTCACAGTCTGAGGATTCAGGGTAGACCATTTAGGACGGAGGTGAGGAGACATTTCTTCACCCAATGAGTGGTGAACCTGTGGAATTCATTACCACAGGAAGTAGCCAATGCTAAAACATTGAATGTATTTAAGAGCTGGCTGCATATACCATGAGGGGCAAATGGGATCAAAGGTTATAGGGAAAAAGCAGGATTAGGCTACTGGGTTGGATGATTAGCCATGATTGTAATGAATGGCGGAGCAGGCTCAAAGGGCCAAATGGCCTCCTCCTGCTCCTATCTTGTACATTGCTCTGTTTCTAAATGAACCATACTGATGCTGAGGAATATTTTTTCTAAGACAAAAACAAACAACATAGTACATTACTTCCTGTATTTCTTGTGTAGACTGATGGGCTCTTATTTAAAGTTATTTTTAAGTAATTTTTGAAGGGCGTATCCCTCTTATTACTTGCACTTTGCTTGGAGGTAAATGTAAATCCCTTTCACAATGTCTGACTAGACCACTGGGAGGATGTATCTGATTTATTGTTTATTATTGTCACATGTATTGGGTTACAGTGAAAAGTATTGTTTCTTGTAGGCTGTACAAAGCATACCATTCATAGAGTACACAGGGGAGAAGGAAAGGATAGGGTGCAGGATATAGTGTTGCAGTTAGAGGTAGGGTGAAGAGAAAGATCAGCTTAATATATGATAGGACAATTCAAAGTTCTGATGACAGCAGAGAAGAAGCTGTTTTTGAGTTGGTTGGTACGAGTTTTCAGGCACTTGTATCTTTTTCCTGGTGGAAGAAGGTGGAAGAGAGAACGTCCGGGGTGTGTAGGGTCCTTGATTACGCTGGCTGCTTTTCTGAGGCACCGGGAAGTGTAGACGGAGTCAATGGATGGAAGGCAGATGGGCTGTGTTATGTTCACAACCCTTTGTAGTTTATTGCAGTCTTGGTCAGAGCAGGAGCTATACCAAGCTACAAGTTACTACAGTAACTGACTTTATATTAAGTGTGTAGAAGACTGTGTGCCAAAGGAGCAAATCTGCATGTTCCCAACTGGAAACCGTGGATGAACAGAAATATCCACTGCTTGCTGAAGTCCAGATCTGGCAACACTGACCTACGCAAGAAAGCCAGATATGATCTAAGGAGAGCCATCAAAGATGCCAAAAGACAGTATTGGACCGAGCTAGAGTCCCAGGCTAGCCACATGGACTCCCATCGACCATGGCAAGGTCTACAAGACATAACAGGCTACAAGATGAAGGCATGTAAAATCGCCAGCTCCAATGCACCCCTCCCTGATGCATTCTATGCCTGTTTTGAGCAAGAGGTCAGTGAAAGCACATCCTCCACTCGGAAACCTTGGACAAACCTGCATCCAAGGTCACCATTGCAGATGGCAGAGCAGCCTTCTTGAAAGTCAACCCACAGAAAGCGACTGGCCCGGGTGGGATACCCGACGAAGTACGCAAATCCTGTGCAGATCAGCTGGCAGGGGTTTTCACAGACATCTTCAGTCTCTCTTTCCAACAGTCTGAGGTCCTTACCTGCTTTAAGAAGATGACCATCATCCTGGTACCTAAGAAAAACCAAGCAGTGTGCCTTAATGACTATCATCTGGTGGCTCTGACATCCATCATTATGAAGTGTTTCAAAAAGCTAGTCATGGCACAAATCAATTCCAGCCTCCCAGACTACCTGGAACCACTACAGTTTGCCTACTGCCACAACAGGTCCACAGCAGACACCATTTCCCTGGCCCTGCACCCAACCCTGGAACACCTCGATAACAAAGACAACTTATGGGTGGCACGGTTGAGCAGTAGTTAGCACTGCTGCTGCACAGCTCCAGGGACCCAGCTTGGGTCACTGTCTGTGTGGAGTCTGCACTTTCTCCCCATGTCTCAGTGGGTTTCCTCTGGGTGCTTGGTTTCCTCCTACAAATGGATTGGCCGTTCTAAATTGCCATTTAATGTCAGGGAGACTAGCTAGGGTAAATGCATGGAATTATGAGGATAGGGCCTGGGTGAGATTGTGGTCGGTGCAAACTCGATGGGCTGAAAGATCTCCTTCTGCACTGTAGGATTCTATGTCAGACTCCTACTTATCAACTACAGCTCATCCTTCAACACCATTGTTCCTATGAAACTCATGTCCAAACTCCATGTCATGGGGTTCGGCTTCTCCCACTGTGACTGGGTCCTGAACTTCCTAACTCACAGAACACAATCAGTAAAGCTGGGCAACAACACCTCCTCCATGATAATCCTCAACACCGGTGCACCACAAGGCTGTGTTCTCAGCCCCCTACTGTACTGCTTATACACCTATGACCATGTGACCAAATTCCCCTCCAATTCGATTTTCATCTGATAACATCACCGTAGTGGGTTGGACCTCAAACAATGACGAGACAGAGTATAGGAATGAGATAGAGAATCTGGTGAACTGGTGCGGCAACAATAATCTCTCCCTCAATGTCTTCAAATTGAAGGAGATTGTCATCAACTTCAGGAAGCATAGTGGAGCATATGCCCCTGTCTACATCAATGGGGATGAAGTAGAAAGGGTTGAGAGCTTCAAGTTTTGAAGTTAGGTGTCCAGATCACCAATAACCTGTCCTGTCCTGTCCCCCCATGCTGACACTATAGTTAAAAAAGCCCACCAACACCTCTATTTTCTCAAAAGACTAAGGAAATTTGGCATGTCAGCTACAACCCTCACCAACATTTACAGATGCACCATAGAAAGCATTCTTTCTGGTTGTATCACAGCTTGGTATGGCTCCTGCTTCGCCCAAGACCACAAGAAACTACAAAAGGTCGTGAACGAAACTCAGTACATCACTCAAATCAGCCTCCCACTCGTTGACTCTGTCTGCACTTCCCATTGCCTCAGAAAAGCAGCTAGCATAATTAAGGATCCCACGCATTCCAGACATTCTCTTTTCAACCCTCTTCCTTCGGGAAAGATATACAAAAGTCTGAGGTCACATAACAACTGACTCAAGAACAGCTTCTTTCCGCTGCCATCAGATGTTTGAATGGACATACCTTGCATTAAGTTGATCTTTCGCTACACCCTGGCTATGACTGTAACACTACATTCTGCACTCTTTCCTTTCCTTCTCTACGAACGGTATGCTTTGACTGTATAGCGGGCAAGAAACAATACTTTTCACTGTGTGCTAGTACATGTGACACTAATAAATCAAATCAAAGCTGTGATAAATCATTCACCTGATAAACCTGTTGGACTTGTATCTGGTGGTGTGAGACCACTTATTGTGCCCACTCCAGTCCAACTCTGGCATCTTCACATCAGTGATATGACTGGATATGATTCTTTCTATGGTGCATCTAAATCTTTGTGAGAGTTAGAGTGGACATGCCAAATTTCCTTAGCTTTCTGAGGAAGTAGAAGTGTAGGGTGGGCTTTCTTAACTATAGTGTTGGCATGAGTAGGGGGGAACCAGGACAGATTGTTGGTGATCTGGACACCCAAAAACTTGAATCTTGATCCTTTCGACAGGGCCATGTTCTCCACTACGCTTCCTGAAGTTGATGGCTAGCTCCTTTGCTTTACTGACATTGAGGGAGAGATTATTGTCATCACACCATCTAGTAAACAAAGAGGTGCAGCCTTCTCTGCTGTGACCCTGTAGCTTAATGAATCCCACACAACAGCATGTGGAAAAGGAAGGTTAATTATGCAGTCTTTGGCCTATGCTGAATTAGTCAACTTTGCTCAGGATGGGATGTGGTTGCTAGAACTGTCTTTGGCATTCCATTCCCAGGAAGGGAAAATAGGTCAGATTTGTTATTTTCTCATATCAGACATTTGTATCCAATCACTGCTCCCAAATCTCAGCCTTTGATCTATATGTCTAGTCTCCACCTCCAAGGCCATGGAATTTTCTCCACATTTGTGGGACAAATACAAGGCTTAGAGGATTGTGAATGACCTGCTTTAGAGGTAGTGGTGGAGGAGTTAATATTGGCAGGGAAACTGCCCCAACTCCTCTTCCAATACTGCCGTGGCACCTGGGAGGCCAGATGGGACCTCAGTTTAACCACCCAGCCGAGAGGTGACACCTTTGACTCGGGTTCAATTCCCGGCTGTGTGGAGTTTGTACGTTAAAGTAGAGTAAAGTTTATTTATTAGTCACAAGTAAGGCTTACAATAACACCAATGAAGTTACAGTGAAATTCCCCTAGTTGCCATAGTCCTGCACCTTTTCGGGTCAATGCACTTAACCAGCACGCCTTTCAGAATGTGGGAGGAAACCAGAGCATCTGGAGGAAAGCCACACAGACATGGGGAGAACATGCAAAGTCCATACTGACAGTGACCCAAGCCAGGAATCGAACCCAGGTCCCTGGCACTGTAAAGCAGCAGTGCTAACTACTGTGCCATCCATGACTAACTCAGAGGCCAGTGATGGGGGGAGTTTCCAGTGTTGCAAATCTCCACCCTCTGTCCTTTCTTTCTGACCTTGTAAAGAGCAGAGGCATAGGCTTTTAGCCCTTACAAGGCCCCAGGAATCCCTGGTGGGAAGTGACATACCCAGGCCCCAGCTTAGCCTGTGCCCTTTTCAAAACATGCCCATCTGCATTATGACAGCAATGTACCAGGAGGATGACACATTTTCAGCCAGCTGAGGTGCTGAATGGAGTGAAGGAGAGGAGAGCTGGATTACATGATGCTGGCAGCCTCCTGGCACAGCAGGCCAATGAGAACCCAGCAGAATTGAACTCTGGCTCCTTCACTCACAAGTGAGATCAGACTTCAACAAATCTGTTAGAATCATAGAATCCCTACAGTAATAATTCTTAACGGGCTTTGCACAAGGAATGGCATCCATTCGTAGCCTTGAGGTCTGGAGCAGTGTGGCCACTTTCAATACTTAACAAGACTCTGAGTCACCACGATTGGCCAAGTCAGACAGGCTGTTAAAAATGCAGACATGATTCTGGGCTTTCCAAATAGAGGCTTGCATGGGGACTCCAAACAGGCAGAATTGTGGGGTGGCATGGCGGCACAGTGGTTAGCACTGCTGCCTCACAGGTCCCTGGAGCTGTGAAGCAGCAGTGCTAACCATTGTGCTACCGTGCTGCCCTTTTATCCTCCCTACAGTGCAGAAAGAGGCCATTCGGCCCATCGCGTCTGCACTGATCACAATCCCAACCAGGCCCTATCCCCATATCCCCACATGTTTATCCACTAATAATCAATCAGTATAATCAAGGACCCCACGCACCCTGTCATTCTCTCTCCCACCTTCTTCCATCAGGAAAAAAGTACAAAAGTCTGACGTCACGTACCAACTGACTCAAGAACAGCTTCTTCCCTGCTGCCTATATATTAAGCTGATCTTTCTCTATCTGTAACTGCAATACTATATTCTGCACTCTCTCCTTTCCTTCTCCCCCATGTACTCTGTTTTGTCTGTACAGTGCGCAAGAAACAATACTTTTCACTGCATCCCAATACATGACAATAATAAATTACATTAAATAATGCAGTCTACTCTGCAAATCTGTAAGTAACTGTATGACGGATCTGACAGGAAATTGCCCAATTCCCTGGAAAAATATCTTAACTTGGTAGAAATTGAACATTTACTTTGTTCTTAAGGTGGTAGGGGGAGGAGAGTGGGGTCTGTCAATTTCCTGCTAAAATTACTTATAGAGATATACAACCATTGTAACAATTTCTTGGCATTCATCACAAAAATCTTAATTGTTCTCTGTTTGAACATTTTCTGTCCCTGTTACTTTGATTTGTCAATGACAGGTTATTCTTGTCAAAACTGGCATAAGCAGACATAGTAAGAAATCTCACAACACCAGGTTAAAGTCCAACAGGTTTATTTGGTAGCAAATGCCACTAGTTTTTGGAGCTTGGCTCCTTCATCAGGAAAAAAATACAAAAGTCCGATGTCACATACCAACTGACTCAAGAACAGCTTCTTCCCTGCTGCCATCAGACTCACCTGACGAAGGAGCAGCGCTCCTAAAGCTCGTGGCGTTTGCGACCAAATAAGCCTGTTGGACTTTAACCTGATGTTGTGAGACTTCTGACTGTGTTTACTCCAGTCCAATGCCAGCATCTCCACATCATAAGCAGACATAAGCAGAAACTGATAGCCAAGTTCTGCACACATGAGGACAGCCACAGACGGGATTTTGGGTTCATGTCACACTACGTGTTCAAGCACCCCAGCCTCCACCCCCAATCATTTGGCCTGGGTTTGCAAAATCCTACTAATTGTCCTGGCTTGAGACACTTCACACCTCTTTAACCTGTCATTATCCTTTCTCCACTCGCATTGGCTGTACCTGTAAAGACTTCATTAATTATCTGTAAAGACTCACATGCCAACCATTATCTTGCAATTGAGTCTGCCTATATATGCTGTGTTTGTGAGCCCAACTGTCTATTCTCCTGATGAAGGAGCAGTGCTCCAAAAGCGCGGGCTACCAAGTAAACCTGTTGGACTTTAAACTGGTGTTGTGAGACTTCTTATTTGTCATAACTAACATGGCTGCTATTGGAATCCAACAAGAACTATCTGTAAAACTATGATTAGTTGCAAATTATTGCTGATTTAAGTGTTTCTGTCTTCATAGGTTATTTGAATGACTCATCCATGTATGTGTGTGCATGTGTTTATTTGTACTGTAGTTGGTATTGCAGTCAGCCTGCATATCCCATTGGACTGCACCCCATCTACTGGTAGTTCAGAGAAGCGATCAGAGCTAAACTTGTGGTGGTAAATATGAATAAGGAGTCTAAAAACATTGTCACTGTTGCACTTTCAGTGATTTATCTAAAGGTTCTTTGAGATTTTAGGGGTTTTTTTTGCCTGGTCACTTCAGGCACTTGTGATATTCAGTGCTAGGCAAATAATTGCACGATTCTAACATTTGATTTGGGCTGTGCACTCATAGGGCAAGAAATTGGGAACATTAGTGCCAATGTTTTGGGCACGCTGTAAGCCCTAAGCCAAAATAATGTGCATATTATACATGCACTGGTGCGACAACTCATGCCAGATGCCACGTTGTTGGGGGAATTCATACATATACAGTGAATATGCATCAGAAACAGGCAAATGCAGATCAGATTTATTATTGTCACACATATTGATTATGATGCAGTGAAAAGTAGGGCTGATTTTACCATTGCGTTGTGCCCTTTTTCAGGCACGAAAACTTGGTAAAATCAGGCATGAGGCAATTAGTGCGATCCATACCCACGTCCACTCAGATGTCCACTTTACCAAGACCCGAAAGTGGCCACGATCCAAACCGCACCCGAAACAGGCACGACATCAATTTAAATGCATTTGCATTTGTCTAGTGGGGGGAGGGGAGAGGTGGGTCAGATGTATCTCTGGTTGGGGGAGGGGAAGGAGGGAGGCCCAATCATTCTCTGATTGGGGGAGGAGGAGGGGGAGGCCCGTTTATTCTCTGATTTGGGGAAGGCGAGGGGGAGGCCTGATCATTCTCTGGTTGGGGAAGGCGAGGGGGAGGCCCGATCATTCTCTGATTGGTGCAGGGGGCGGGGGGGTGTGGGAGGGGGAGACCCGATCGTTCTCTGGTTGGGGGAGGGGGAGGGGGAGGCCCGTTTATTCTCTGATTTGGGGAAGGCGAGGGGGAGGCCTGATCATTCTCTGGTTGGGGGAGGGGGAGGGGGAGGCCCGTTTATTCTCTGATTTGGGGAAGGCGAGGGGGAGGCCTGATCATTCTCTGGTTGGGGGAGGGGGAGACCCGATCATTCTCTGATTGGTGCAGGGGGCGGGGGGGTGTGGGAGGGGGAGACCCGATCGTTCTCTGGTTGGGGGAGGGTGTGGGAGGGAGGCCCGATCATTCTCTGGTTGGGGAGGGGGAGAGGGAGACCCGATCATTCTCTGGTTGGGGGAGAGAGGGATGTGAGATGGTTCTCTGGTTGGGGGAGGTGGTGCGGAGGAGGGAAGTGTGGCAGATGGATCTCTGGACCAACGATGGTCCGCTGTCACTTTGCTTGTGATTGGTGGGGGAGGAAGAGGGGGACCGCTGCCACTCTGCGGGTGATGAATGGGGGTAGGAGAGGCAGTGGGTCACGATTGATCTGGATGGTGGGGGGCTGGATGGATAAGGGGAGCAGTTATGTTGTGGGGGGTGGGGATGTGGGTCCATCGCTCCCGGGCCACCTTATCTGCTTTTTGCAGCCCGGGAGCGATGTTTCAGGGGAGCATTTTAGAATTTGTTTTTCACCGCTAATGCGTTGTTGAAGGCTCCGATTGGAGCAGCAAGGTTTTGGGCCCGATAATCCCCACCTGCAGCACAATTCAGATTTGCGACTTTTTTTTCTGGCTAGGTGCATATGGGGCCGCCTGAGAATAGGTTTACAAATCGGATCTGAATTGTGCCCAGATTCAGCACCTCGAATCAAAATGGTAAAATTGCCCCTATAATATTTCTTGCACACAATGTAGACAAAACATAGAGTAGATAGGGGAAAAGGAAAGGATAGGTGCAGAGTATAGTTACAGAAAGGATGTAGAGAAAGATCAGCTTAATATAAGGTAGGTCCATTCAAAAGCCTGACAGCAGCAGGGAAGACCCTGTTCTTCAGTCAGTTGTTATGTGATCTCTGACTTTTGTGTTTTTTTCCTGACGGAAGAAGATGGAAGAGAGAATGGGGTGCGTGGGGTTCTTAATTATGCTGGCTGCTCTGCTGAAGCAATAGGAAGTGTAGGCAGAGTCAATGGATGGGAGGCTAGTTTGTGTGATGGACTGGGCAACGTTCACAACCCTTTGTACTTTCTTGCAGTCATCGATGCCAACAATGTCATTTTTCAGCTCAGCACTCCAGCTAGCACCCTCTCTTATCCTTGTGCAGCTGAACTTGCTATCAGCAACAGCAAGTGTCCCTCAAATGCACTATTCAAAAACATCATTGACTAATTAGAAGTTAGTTGCTTAATTTCGTCTCTGAGTTGCTGTGATTCTACAGGTCTTTAGTGCATTGTATAGTTGCTTCAAGTTGCCAGTGTCTACAGCGATTGGTGTGGCAGGTACTGCTTTCAAAGCTTTGCCATAGACCTGTTGCTGTGAAATTTGGATAGACTAGTAAGCTTCCCTCCTGGAATACGTTTTACTTACTTTAGTTTACTTATTCATCCATGGGATGTGGGTGCAGCTGCCTAGACCAGCATTTAGTGCCCATCCCAAATTGCCCTTGAGAAGTTGGCAGTGAGTTGCCTTTCTGATGACTGGGAAAATGAGCAGAGGGAACACAGAGCAGGGCAGGAAGCTGGAAGAGATGATGAGGAACACTCGTGCCTGTATTTTGGGTACTCTGAATGGAGAAGAAGGGCTCTCAGTAGAAGGACATATCTGCTCAAGATGTTTAAGGAGTAATCAGAAGCATAGAAAAGGTCATTCAGCCCATCTTGTCTGTGATAGCTATAAAAAATGCAAAACAGCATCATACAAACCAGCCTCCCACCCACTGACTCTGTCTACACTTCCCATTGCCTCAGAAAAGGAGCCAGCATAATTAAGGATCCCATGCACCCTCAACATTCTCTCTTCTGCCTTCTTCCATTGGGAAAAAGATACAAAAGTCTGAGGTCACATACCAACCGACTCAAGAACAGCTTCTTCCCTGCTGCTGTCAGACTTTTGAATGGACCTACCTTGCATTAAGTTGATCTTTCTCTACCCCCTAGCTGTGACTGTAACATTACATTCTGCACTGTCTCCTTTCCTTCTCTATGAACGGTATGTCCAGTCCGTATAGCGTGCAAGAAACAATACTTTTCACTGTATACTAATACACGTGACAATAACAAATCAAATCAAAATTAGTTGCCTATTGTAATTGTACTTTCTGGCACCCAGTCATACTTTTGCAAGTTACAGTGTTTTAGATGTAGATCCAAGCACCTTTTAAGTAAGTTGAAGGTTTCTGCCCCACCACCAATTCAAGCAGTGATCTCCAGCTACCTAACACCCTCTGAGTGAAAACACCTTTTCCGAATATTCTCTCTAATTCTTCTACCAATTACTTTAAATCTCTGCCCCCTGGTAACTGACCTCTCCATTTGGGGAAACAAGTCTTCCTTGTCTGCTTTATTTAGGTCCCCCATCATTTTGTACAACTCAATCAAGTCACCCCTCAGCCTCCTCTATTCTAAGGAAAACAACCCTCGCCAACCAACGTTTCCTCATAACTGCAACTGTGCAGCTCTGGCAGCATGCTTGGAAATCTCCTCTGCACACTCTGCAGAGCAATGAGGTCCTTTCTATAACATAGAATCCTACAGAAGGAGGCCATTCGGCCCATCAAGTCTTCACCAATCACAATCCCACTCAGGCCCTATCCCCACAACCCCATGCAGTTCCCTAACTAGTCCCCCTGACACTAAGGGTCAAGTTAGCATGGCCAATCCAACTAACCCATACATCTTTGGATTGTGGGAGGAAACCCACACAGACATGGGGAGAATGTGCAAACTCCTCACAGACAGTGACCCAAGCCGGGAATCGAACCCGGGTCCCTGGCTCTGTGAGGCAGCAGTGCTGACCACTGTGCCGCTCCTGAGTAATGTGATGACCAGAAATGTACACAAAATTCCAGCTGTGGCCTAACAAGCACTTTATACAGTTCCTGAATTATGTTCTTGCTTTATATTCTGTACATTGTGCAATAAAGGGAAGCATTCCAGATGCCTTATTTATCATTTTACCTACCTGTCCTGCCACCTCCAAAGACCTGTGGACATGCACTCCGAGGTCTCTCACTTCCTCAACCCCTCTCAATATCTTCCTGCTTATTGAGCATTCCCTTGCTTTGTTTGCCCTCCTCAAATACATAACTTCACACTTCCTTGGATTGAATCTCATTTGCTACTTTTGTGCCCAATCAACCAATCATTGAATATAATTCTGGAGACTATCAACTAATTCTTCACTATCAACTACTCAGCCAATTTTTGTGTTATCTGCAAATTTCCCAATTATGCCTACCATATTTAAATCTAACTCATTAATCTATACAATAAGTGACCCTATAACAAGCTCTGCAGAACACCACTGGAAACTGTTTTCCATTCACAAAAACATCCATCGATCATTACCCTTTTGTTTTTTGCTACTGAGTCAATTTTGGATCCACCCTACCACAATTCCCTTTATCCTTACTTTTCTGACCAGTCTGCCATGTGGGACCTTGTCAAATGCCTTACTGAAATCCAATGTATAAGACAAAGGGTCAAAAATTCTGATTGTTGGCAGAAATGCATGGTGCGCCAAAAATAGAAAAAAATTTGCATTTTTATCCCAGAATCACAGAATATTACAGTGCAAAAGAGGCCCCTTGGCCCATCAAATCTACACCAATACAAGAAATGCCCTGACCTCCCACCTTATCCCACTTGCCAGCACTTGGCCCATAGCCTTGAATGTTTATGGTGTGCCAAGTACTCATCCAAGTACTTCTTAAAGGATGTGAGGCATTGTGCCTCCACCACCCTCCTAGGAGCGCATTCCAGACCATCACCAACCTCTGGGTAAAAAGGTTTTTCCTCAAATCTCCCCCTAAACCTCCCACCCCTCACTTTTAACTTGTGTCCCTCATAACTGACCCTTCAACCAAGGGGAACAGCTGCTCCCTATTCACCCTGTCCCTGCCCCTCATAATCTTGAAAACCTCAATTAGGTCTCCCCTCAGTCTTCTCTGCTCCAGGAACAACAACCCAAGCCTACCCAACCTTTCTTCATAACTTAAACATTCCAACCCAGGCAGCATCTGGTGAATCTCCTCTGCACCTTCTCCAGTGCATTCACGTCCTTCCTGTAATGGGGCAACCAGGACTGCACACAGAAATACTTACAT